>NC_072423.2:102807500-103407500 GCF_028878055.3 Symphalangus syndactylus
AGAGCAATAAACCAAGTACAGGGCCCTTCTGAGCACACAGGTCATGTGGTCATGAAGCCAGCCCTCCTTTTGAGGTCCTGTGGTGAATCAAGGAGCAATGGTCTGAATAAAACTCCGGGCCCTGCGCAGAACTTGGTTATCCAAGGAATTCACCCCACGGGACCAGACATTTCCTGAGCTGGAAGTCCTTGACCATGACTGAATTTTTTGGATTAGCTATCCTGTTATTTGGTTGTTGTTTTGAAGTGCTATTGATTACGGAGTTACTACCTACTGATTATCAGAAATTCCAGATCAAACAAGTTTCCATGCCAATTTCCTCTAAGTTAAAGGGAGAAGAGCAATCTTCAAAAGGGTAAACAATCAATCAATCAATCAATAGTGGGTATACTGTCAGGGTAATGGTGGTGGCCAGGCACCCTCAAGGCATTGATCTCTTGCAGCAGGAGGGATTGGATGGAGCTATGAAGTCTCATCCGGCCACAGGCATTAGTCTGCAAAACTCAAACTTTCCCAAGTTATATGTTAAATGCTTTTCAAAAGCAGACTTGCAGATTTGATTCACAAACCTAACATGAAATCATTAACATGAAATCAGCTTGCTCTATTTTTACCCAGCTTACACATGCTACTCTAAAGGAATGAGACACGAGTCTTTTTCGAAAAGATTTTGGGGGAAATATGACCCAGTTGAAGTCTGAGCCAAATTTACAAAAAATACAATGCCCAGAACTTCTGTTTCCAATTGAGTTCAAGGTGGGTGTCCACACGGGAAAGCCCCCTTTATGGTCTCATTGGGATAAATGATACCTTCCCTCTGCTATTATAAGGACTAGAGAGAGAGCAGTTCTCATTCCAAAACTGATTTTGACAGGTGAAGGTTCAAATGCTTCACCAAACTCTTGGAACAATAAAAAGATGGCGACGTGCCCAAAGACCTCCAGGTTCCCATCCACATGAAATAGGAGACTCCCCAAGCCTCGAAAATGAAATGTTAACACAGCATCACAGGGTCAACAACGTCTGACCATCACGTAGATGAAACACTTTTCAGACCTGAACGTGCTCTGCAATGTTTACGCCCAGGGTAAAACATGGAGCAGAACCTTAAGAGGAGGAAAAGGCCAGATGAGCCGGAAGCCTTTCAGCAGGATTCCACAGGAAGACTTGCTCGAGGGCCTTTTTCGGGAATAAAATAAACCAACGCCTACCAGGTCCGCCTAACCACCTAGAATCTGCTTAGATTTCAGTGGGTTGGAATTGGGCCATGGGTTTCTCCTCCCCAAATCCAGCCAATAACAATTCCCACATAACTGGTCTTGGCTCTGGACAACCCTGACCCTCAAACCACGTACATTTTCTCGAACTACTTAAAATTACTCAGTGTTGCTTATAAGTGAACAGGGTGGGTGCGTTTTGTTTCGTTTTGTTTTCTTTTCAATAGCTAGAAACTTAATTTGAGCTACTGCAAATTCTGGGATGGAATGTTTTCATTTCACTTCTGTAAATCAGTTCTCTGGTCCTGGTGAAGGAGCATTCTGGAATGGATGAATTTACGGGGGTGGAAACCGGCTATTTTTAGGCAATCTTCAGAAGCATCTTGGAAACATCTTCTTTGTGGATGAGTTCCCCAGAGGTCAGGGAGATGGTGGCCTTTTACCTCTCTACTCACATCAGGAGGGCCCAGATCCATGCAACCACGTGTATGCCTACTACATTCCTGCACCAAACCATCCAGGGAGTTCCCAGAGGTCAGTTCCAGCAGCTTCTCTCCTGGTTGTTACCGATTAACCGGGGTGGCAGAGGTGGTAGCCCATGAGGAGAGGCATGGACAGACACTATTCCACATTTTTGCCCTCCTGGGAAGGAATAGGTCATCCTTTGGCCACAATGCAGGTAGCTGCTGAGTCAGAAACAGCCAACAAAGTGACTGTAAGAATCAAGGAGAGGCCAGGCATGGTGGCTCACACCTGTAATCTCAACACTTTGCGAGGCCGAGGCAGGAGGATCACTTCGGGTCAGGAGTTCGAGACCAGCCTGGCTAACATGGTGAAACCCTGTCTGTACTCAAAATACAAAAATTAGCTGGGCATGGTGGTGTGTGCCTGTAATCCCAGCTACTTGGGTGGCTGAGGCACAAGAATCGCTTGAACCTGGCAGCCAGAGGCTACAGTGAGCCAAGATCGCCCCATTGCATTCCAGCCTGGGAGACAGAGGGAGACTCTGTCTCAAAAAAAAAAAAAAAAAAAAAAGAATAAAGGAGAGATAGGGGTGTGTAGGCTGGGCGGTTCATCTCTGTAATCCAGCACTATGGGAAGCTGAGACAGGAGGATAGCTCAAGCCCAGGAGTTCAAGACCAGAGCCTGGGCAACATAGGGACACCCTGTCCCTACAAATAATAAAAAAAATTAGTCAGGTGTAGTGGAGCATGCCCATTAGTACCAACTACTTGAGAGGCTGAGGCAGGAGGATTGCTTGAGCCAGGAGATCGAGGCTGCAGTGAGCCAAGCCATGATCACGCCACTGCATTCCAAGCTAGGCAACAAAGTAAGACTCTGTCTCAAAAAAAAAAAAAAAAAAAAAAAAAACGAGAGAGAGAGAGCCTGTAATCCCAGCACTTTGGGAGGCCGAGGCAGGCAGATCATGAGGTCAGGAGTTCGAGACCATCCTGGCCAACATGGTGAAACCCAGTCTCTTCTAAAAATACAAAAATTTGCTGGGCGTGGTGGCATGTGCCTGTAGTCCCAGCTACTTGGGAGGCTGAGGCAGGAGAATCACCTGAACCCAGGAGGCAGAGGTTGCAATGAGCCAAGATGGCACCACTGCACTCCAGCCTGGGTGATCGAGCAAGACTCCGTCTCAAAAAAAAAGAGAGAGAGAGATGGGGTGTGTGCTTGACACAAGTTACCAAGCCCACACACACTCACACTAAGACTTGGCCATCTAGGGAACAGGATGCCATGCACTGTGCACTCTGCCCGCTCATCTCTACCACCCGGAGAGGCTATGTGGTAGAGGGGTTACAAACACAGGCTCAAGAACCAGTAGCTTGACTAGATACGTCAGTTTGAACAATCCATCTCTGAACCTTATTTTTCCTCATCTACCAAATAGAAATGGCCATGGTCAACTACTTCCCAGGGCTGTTGTAAGGAGTAGGTAGGTTAGAGAATGCCAAGTGTCGGCCGGGCACAGTGGCTCATGCCTGTAATCCTGGCACTTTGGGAGGCCGAGGCAGGCAGATCACTGAGGTCAAGAGTTCGAGACCAGCCTGGCAAATATGGTGAAACCCTGTCTCCACTAAAAATAAAAAAATTAGCAGGGCATAATGGCAGGCACCTGTAATCCCAGCTACTTGGGAGGCTGAGGCATGAAAATCACTTGAACCCAGAAGGCGCGGTTGCGGTGATCTGAGATCACACCACTGCACGCCAGCCTGGGCGACAGAAAGAGACTCTGTCTCAAAAAAAAAAAAGAAAAAAAGAGTCAAGCACAATGCCTGTCTCACAGTTGGCTGCTTAATAATGTTCCCTCCCTCCCCTCCATCCTCATTTTCCTAATACTTAAGTACCTGCTATGTGCCAAACACTCTTCCCTAGGGCCAGACATCCACAAGCCATACTCCAAGTGTTTTGTGCAAGCAGCAAGAAATGAAAAGAAGTACCTTGTGAATTTACAGGGGGTTGAAATGTTCAATTTGTCACTTCTCTGAGCCAAGCAATTAATTAGGATGGCCATGACCGCCACCTCAAGGCCCCTGCTCTCCTGCTCCAAAGGGAGTCTGACCCCTAATGCTGCAGCGAACCTGGGGCACGTGAGATCTCTGCAAGGAGGACACGTCTGAGAAAGAATTTTAGGTGG
Source organism: Symphalangus syndactylus (assembly GCF_028878055.3). Lineage (NCBI taxonomy): Eukaryota > Metazoa > Chordata > Mammalia > Primates > Hylobatidae > Symphalangus > Symphalangus syndactylus. Next base: position 102,811,362 of record NC_072423.2, read on the forward strand.
TTCTTGGTGTTGCTCTGAGGGTCTTGGGCCATGCTGGTCTTCTAAACCACCCAGCTCAGACGTGTTCTTCTTGCAGAGATCTCACATGCAGCACCAAGAATCACCTAAAGAATTGAACTATGGGCCGGGCACGGTGGCTCACACCTATAAGCCCAGCACTTTGGGAGGCTAAAGCAGGAGGACCACCTGAGGTCAGGAGTTCGAGACCAGCCTGAACAATATGGTGAAACCCTCTCTCTACTAAAAATACAAAAATCAGCTAGGCATGGTGGTGGGAGCCTGTAATCCCAGCTACTTGGGAGGCTGAGGCACAAGAATCACCTGAACCTGGGAGACGGAGGTCGCAGTGAGCCGAGATCACTCCATTGCACTCCAGCCTGGGCAACACAGCGAGACTCCGTCTCGGAAAAAAAAAAAAAAAAAGAATTGAACTACTGATATTTTATCAGACCTCCCTGAAAGAGAAGAGCAGCACATATGGGTCAGGAGTCTGGCCCGTCTTTTTTTTTTTTTTTTTTTTTTTTTTTAGACAGGGTCTCAGTCATCCCGGCTAGAATACAATGGTACAATCTCTGCTCACTGCAACATCCGCCTCCTGGGCTCAAGCGATCCTTCCACCTCAGCCTCCTGGGTAGCTAGGACTACAGGCATATGCCACCCACCTGGCTAATTTAATTTTTTATAGAGTCAGGGTTTCACCATGTTGCCCAGGCTGGTCACAAACTGGCCCCTCCTTAACATCCCAGTTTACCTTGCCCCAGGCTCACCTGGCCTAGAACTCCTTCCCCATCCCCTCTCCCGACCTGGCTAATGCCTCTTCTATATCCAACCCTGTGCAAAACTAGAATAGATCCTGTCTGTCTTGGCTGATTGGGTGAGCCTACAGCAGCAGCAGCAGCCTGTGAAGAGCTGCTGCAAGGCCACCCCACATTGAAGAGCTCAGATCTCCTGCATCCAGACCCCAAGCCAGCAGGACCTGGTGCCCACTGACATCCCAGGTCAGCTTTGCAGTTCCTCTCCATCCTTGCCTGTTTTCTGAGCCCAAACCAACCATGGCTGAATTGTAGGCTTCAGCTTTCCAAACAAAAGGGCATTCTGAACCAAAGCGGGGACAGCTGACAGCTCTCCTCAGTTCCTCAGTCAAAACCTAGCCAGATGCAACCCATCTCCCCGGACAGCAGGTTAAGGAAGACCACGTCGGTCAGCTGCCCAGGACCAGTGTCCCATTTTCAAGTCCCACAGCCCTTCCATCCACACAGCCAATGAACTGTGCACTTTGGCTCAGGTACCCCAGAGGCCCCTGGGTAGGATGAAGGGGACCAAGCTGGCTTATCTCCTCCTGCTCAGGGCTTTTCTCCAGGGCCTTGATCCAATAAAAGGCTGCATGCCAACAAGGCAGACTTAAGGCCCTGACAACTGATGCCTATCTGTGGCTTTTGTCCCCTTCTCCCTCCCAGGCATGTAGCTTCCACCTAGATGGTCAGCCAGCCTCCCCTGGAAGTCAGTGGTGTGCCTGTCTTTCAAATGGGCAACAAATGATATGAAATGAGCCACGGCTTCAGGACCTGAACAGTGGGCATGCCTGCTCCATGCGCTCTTTCCCCGATTGCCAGCCAGGAGCCCCGACAGCGCAGTCACCTGGCTTTGGCCTGCACTAGGAGAGGCACAGCAAGGTGAGGGAAGGAACCTGTGTCCCAGTATCAGATGCCCTGCCAACCTCAAGACTGAAAAAACCCACACTCTACACGCTTTCCACAACTGTTTTTATTGTTAATGTTTTTAAGAAAACCTCTGGCCAGGCGCAGTGGCTCACGCCTGTAATCCCAGCACTTTGGGAGGCGGAGGTGGGAGGATCACAAGGTCAGGAGATCGAGACACCCTGTCTCTACTAGACTAAATACAAAAAGGCCGGGCGCGGTGGCTCACGCTTGTAATCCCAGCACTTTGGGAGGCCGAGGCGGGTGGATCACGAGGTCAGGAGATCGAGACCACGGTGAAACCCCGTCTCTACTAAAAATACAAAAAAATTAGCCGGGAGTGGTGGCGGGCGCCTGTAGTCCCAGCTACTCCGAGAGGCTGAGGCAGGAGAATGGCGTGAACCCGGGAGGCAGAGCTTGTAGTGAGCCGAGATCGCGCCGCTGCACTCCAGCCTGGACGACAGAGCGAGACTCTGTCTCAAAAAAATAAATAAATAAAAAATAAATACAAAAAATTAGCCTGGCGTGATGGCGGGCACCTGTAACCCCAGCTACTCGGGAGGCTGAGGCAGGAGAATGGCGTGAACCTGGGAGGCGGAGCTTGCAGTGAGCTGAGATGGTGCCACTGCACTCCAGCCTAGGCGACAGAATGAGATTCCGTCCCAAAACAAACAAACAAACAAACAAAACAACAAAAAAAACCTCCTTGTTACAGTGGTTAAACTATAATGTGGGGATGTTCTGGGCTTTGGAAGACCAGAAGTCTCACGGGCCTATCTCAATTGGTAAGAGAAAACATAAACCATAGTAAAATAAAAGTAGACAAGGGGACCGAAGTTGGCTGGATTTCCAATTCTCTTTCTTGCTCGTGAACTACTCAAAGATCACAAAGAAGCTGTTTGAATTAATTTTTATCCATCACTGTGTCAAGGGTTCAGTTAATATAGAGTTGACTTGGCAGGTCTCTTTATGTTAGTAGTTTTTCAAGAGATGATACAGTAGATCAGGAGCACCAAGTGGTGCTAGTACACTGTGTTGAGAAGGATTCTGAGGCCACATCTGGATTCAGCAAAAAAAAAAAAAAAAAAAAAAAAGACTGCTAAAATGCATTAGAAATGTCTTCCGTGAACAGGGCATGGAGAATGGAGGCGGTGAAGATTAGCAATGCCTGCCCTGGGCATGGCATGGGCGAGTCATGGCCAGGATTTCTCCGCAACAGAACTGAGTAAACATTCCCTAATCCCTGATTTGAGATTTCTACTATAGGCCCATAACACATTCCTTATGCATAACCTCAGACTTCAAATTCCCTACTTTGCCAACTATTCCTTCTGTTCTCTCTCACTTGCTGGACAATTTTTGCCTCAAATAGTTGGAACGAATCACTTCATAAATACCTTATTTTTATTTTGGGATAGTTTGGTGAACTTTCAGCTCATAGAATCTATGATGATGTACTGCTTCATAAATTCTCCCAAACACCCTATTTCTTGTTAACAGGAATCACTGTGTTTAAAAGTTCCATTTTCATCACCCAATGCCTTTATTTTCAATGCCACTTTTGAAAAGGTAAAATTTTGAGAATTACTTAATACCCAAGAACAAAGCCACACTGGACTAAATAAATGATAAATGAGATGGGCCTGCTAAAGGGCCTAGGATATAGTAACTATCTTACCACTTTCTATCACTGGGAAATCCTTTAAAAGTTAAAACACGGATTCTAACCTCTTGTAGAAAGGTTAAAGAAGGAAAACAAAAAAGCAGGGCTTGATGGCTCACGCCCATAATCCCAGCATTTTGGGAGGCCAAGGCAGGTGAATCACCTGAGTTCAGGAGTTCGAGACCAGCCTGGTCAACACGGTGAAACCCCATCTCTACTAAAAATACAAAAATTAGTCAGGCGTGGTGGCAGGCACCTGTAATCCCAGCTACTCAGAAGGCCGAGGCAGGAGAATAGCTTGAACCCGGGAGGTAGAGGTTGTGGTGAGGCGAGATTTCACCATTGCACTCCTGTTGCCACTGGGCAACAAGAGCAAAATTCTGTCTCAAAAAAAAAAGAAAAGAAAAAAGAAAGCTTAAAGAAGAAGAAAAAAAGTATAGACACTCCAAAATGGTCAAAGCAATTGTGTTCTAAACTAAGTTTTAAACCTCAAAGCAACAGGTCACTATACAAACTCATTCTGTTGCTGCCACACAGTTCTCCTGGACAACTGACAGTTCAAGGCCCCCAAGGACGCCTGGGCATGAGCAGAAGTGGAGGAGCTCAGAGGCTCAGGTTAAAGCCCAGCATGAGCTCTGGAGACCTCAGCCTGATGGCAGTCTGTGTCTCGCTCATAGCTTCCAGCTACAACAGCTTGGCAAACATTTCCAGCTGAAATAATAAATGCTGGCTGTGAGTGGCGGTCCTCGTGACCCTTTGACTCCAGCTCAGTTTGTCATGTGGTGAGGCCACCTCACCCGAAACACAGCCCATGCTCCTGTGAGCTCAGCCCGGCCCACCCTGGGGCTGTGCACCCCGCAGGGAATCCCTCAAGGAAAAGAGTGATGGGTGAAGGCAGGAGGAACCATGCCAGGGAAAGACTCCTAAACACCTCTTCTCCTTAGATCCACAGCAACCAAAATACAATGGCAGCTCGCTCTTTTCCAGCCCCCTCTCCTGGGCCAGACCCTGTGCCACTTGCATCACCTTGTGCAATCCTCACAATGACCCTGTGAGGGTGGCTTTTAGGGTTAATCCCATTTTACAGATGACATAACAGAGGCCCACAGAGGTGAAGCCAACTGCCAAAAGTGACATAGGGGGAGAATCTAGATGGAAACTCACTTCTCTCTGTTGCCAAAGCCCAAACTCCTACTCCTGCTACTTCGCTGAATCTACATCATCTCATAACAACTTGATGAGGTGAGTTCAATTACGACTCCCATTTTGGAGATGAGGAGACAGTGCAGAGAAGTGATCCATCCACATGCTGTGCTTGGGAGGTAAGCCAGGCTTCTCTGCCCCCCAGGGCAGGGCCTCTGAATTTCCACCTGCCCCAATCATTCCCATGATGCCTACGCTGCCGAGGCTATCGGGGAAAAACATGGTGGACAGGCAGCATATGAACCATATAAACACAGGGCACAGAAGCACAGAGAGCACAGTCCCCTTGTCTCAGCCGTAACTGACTTGGCCTCTACTACACCCTGAGAACTGGGGATTTTTTTTTTTTGAGACAGCGTCCGGGGTCTTGCTCTGTCACCCAAGCTGGAGTGCAGTGGCACGATCACAGCTCACTGCAGTATCGACCTCCAAGTCTCAAGCAATCCTCCCACCTCAGCCTTCTAAGTAGCTGGGACTACAGACACCCGCCACCACGCGTGGCTAGTGTGTGCGTGTGTGTGGTGTGTGTGTGTGGCGGGGGGAGACAAGGTTTTGCCATGTTGCCCAGGCTAGTCTTGAACTCCTGAACTCAAGCAATCTGCCCACATTGGCCTCTCAAAGTGCTGGGATTACAGGTGTGAGCCACTGCACCTAGCTGGAACTGGGGATTCTAATGATAATGGACTGTCCCTACATTCAAGAGGTCCCCTATGCATGCCGCACTGCTTGGCACAGAGCTATTCTCAGATAACTCCTTGAGGGAATCAGGGAACTTGAGAGAAGATGCAGCTCTGTTCTTATTTACCCAAACCTATCAGCCTGTGTGTTTTCCAGAAAACAGAAATTAGAGTTACTCATATACCACTTGAAGATTCAATTTGCTCTATTTTTCTTTTCTCATATTCAGTAAATATTTCCTAACTGCCAGCCAGGTGCAGTGGCTCATGCCTATAATCTCAGCACTTTAGGAGGCCAAGGCAGGTAGATGACCTGAAATCAGGAGTTTGAAACCAGACTGGTGAAACTCAGGAGTTTGAGACGAGCCATGGTGAAACCCCATCTCTACTAAAAGTACAAAAATTAGCTGGGTGTGGTGGTGAGTGCCTGTAGTCCCAGCTATTTGGGAGGCTGAGGCAGAAGAACTGCTTGAACCCGGGAGGCGGGGGTTGCAGTAAGCCAAGATCGCACGCACCACTGCACTCCAGCCTAGGTGACAAGAGTGAAACTCCGTCTCAAAAAATATATACATATTTTCTAACTGCCTACTGAGCTCCCAGCTCTGTGCTGAATACCAATTATACTTTTAAATGAGAAAGTTAAATTGGCTTTAAATGACTCTACAAAGAGATAATGACATTATTATAATGAAAACTGGTGTCTCCACAGGGCAAGACATTGGGGACCTTTTAAAGGAAGAAAAAAAAAAACCTTTTGGCTTTTTGTCCCTCATACTAGGCTATGTTTCCTGAGAGTTTTTTCCCCTTTTATAATAAAAAGTTAGTAATAATAATAAATAGGATAGGTATTTATCCTTTAATTGCAAACTTATAAAAGTTGAGCTTTGTTACAAAGTCAGATCAAGGTGGCTTCCTTGGTTTAAAAGGGGAGAAATCAGCTTCCATTTTTCCCCTGTAACTCACCTCAGGTTACAACTTATATAAGCCTGCTATAGAGATGGCAGCCTGCCCAAAGATTGTGAAGTCATAAAAGGGAACAAAACTCCTAATTTAAAGTCTTGAGTAGGAACCAGGCTGAGGAAAATTCCAAATAATTTATAACTGCTGGCTCTGACCATCACCACAGAAAAGGGAGGAACTCACAAGAAAGGAGGCCCTCAGAGGACAGATAGGGGGAACTCTGCCTGCTTTACCTACACTGACACTTTCTGGATGGTTCCTCCCTGTGCCCTGTCTTTAGCTCAGCTGACGGCTCAACTTTATATCCCCAAATCTGGACCTTTCAGCCCACAATTATGTGAGGAGGCCTGCAAACACACATCCCACCCAATCCCAACAGAGCTCTCTGCAAATTCTCTCAGCCCAGGGACCGACCTCCTCCTTACGGGTGGAATTCCATGCCACCAACATCCAGAGTAAAAAGCATGGTGCGGGGATGGGTGGAACCCACTCAAAGAAAGGGCAGGTCGCTGGCTGAAGTAACTGGTGGCCAAGTCACCCAGGAGTCAGGGGAATTAAGTCAAGTCAGTGATGGGGCAGCTAGAAGTTCAGATGTCCTGCTGGGTCATCAGAGAAGCCTGGTTCACCTCCCAAGCACAGCGACTTGGCGAGCTGTGTGACCATGAGTGGGTCTATTCCCCGTGCTCAGTCTCCTCATCTGCAAAATGAGAGTCGTAACTGCCTCGCCTCATCAGGCTGCGGTGATACGATGGAGTAAAGCAAGCAAGCAGCACTGCCTGATGATCGGCCCATCAGATTCACGGGGGGTTACTACAACCACTGTTATTACTACCATAGTATTATAACACACACCAGTTTGGGAGCTAAGGGTGCCTCCCCGTTGGCATTGTGAAAAGGATTCAAGCCATTCAATTCTGGTTCAAGACTGCTCGGAGCCGAATGCCCTAGAATTCCGCCTTCTAGCACAGATGAGCATTCCATCTGCTAATGACCACAAGAGCTGGGTCCCTAATGGGACACAGAATTAAAGCTGATAGAATCAAGATGTTTCTTGCTCGGTGAGCTGCTGAATGAACTGGCAGTGTGCTCTAGTCTGCAGGCCACCCCAACTCCTCCCACAGATTCCGGGGCAGTCTGCAGGGGCCAGGCTGGGCCACTGCTGAGAGAAAATTAAACACAAGGTCCGTAAATTCAATTTGAAGTTCCCTAACATGATTTCTCTTTCTAATGGGAGATGGGGGAGGTTTTGATATTAAAGTGATCTTTAGCCATTAAAGCAGTTCATTACAAGATAACTGGGTGGGGGGAGGGAGGGAGAATTGAAAACAAATGCCTCCCTGACAGTAAGTGGTTAAATAAACTTTACATTCAAGCAAGAGGAAAACAGGCTGCTGTGAAAAGAATAAGAAATGTTTGTTTGTTCCAATATGAACAGGCTTCTATGATGTATTAAAGGAAGGGGATAATTTGTAGAAAAGTATGAATTGTACAATCCTGTTTTTCAGAAGTCATGACTGCATCTGAACAGAAAGATCTGGAAGCATAAACACCAAACTGTCCTCACTGACTCCTTTAGGAAGAAAACTAAGAAGCTGATGGTGGAAGATGGGCTTTCATTTTATTGTTGTTATTTATTCTGCATTGCTTGATTTTTCATTTTTATTTTTTTAATGGAGTCTTGCTCTGTCACCCAGGCTGGAGTGCAGTGGCACGATTTCGGCTCACTGAAACCTCTGCCTCCCAGGTTCAAGCAATTCTCCCACCTCCGCCTCCCAAGTAGCTGGGATTACAGGCACCCACTATCATGCCCAGCTAATTTTTGTGTTTTTGTAGAGACTGGGTTTCACCATGTTGGCCAGGCTGGTCTTGAACTCCTGACCTCAGGTGATCTGCCCACCTTGGCCTCCCAAAGCGCTGGGATTACAGGCGTGAGCCACCATGCCCAGCACCCCCCGAAAATTTAATTTTTAAGATTTAAACTACATATGTTACTTTTTTCTTTTTTTTTTGGAGGCCGGGGGAGACAGGGTCTCACTCTGTCACCTAGGCTGGAGTGCAGTGGTGCAATCACGGCTCACTGCAACCTTGACCTCTGAGGATCAGGTTCCCAACTCAGCTTCCTGAGTAGCTGGGACATTTGGATCCCAAGTAGCTGGGACGGTCACCACCATGCCTGGCTAATTTTCGTAATTTTTGTAGAGACAAGATTTCGCCAGGTTTCCCAGGCTGGTCTCAAACTCCCGGGCTCAAGCAATCCTCCCATGTCGGTCTCCCAAAGTGCTGGGATTACAGGAATAAGCCACCACGCCCTACCCATCTGTTACTTTTATAATAAATCTTGACATACACTATCAAAGAAAGAAACATAGTACAATACATATGAAGAACTCTTCATCTTAACAAAATTGCTTGTCAGGATCTATAGGTACTAATGTGGGGAAATCAACAGGTATTATGAAATGATAAAAGCAATGTGTATGGCAGGTTCAAATTTGAGTACATGGTACTACAGAAATAATATAATTGAATTCATCTATGTACAGACTGTCTCTTGACAAGACAAAAAACTGTTCCCAGGCCATGCAGTTGCTTCTGGAAAGAGCAGCAAGGAATAGAGGTGAGGTGGGGTGGTAGGGCAATGGCCTTTCACCTGTTTGTTTAAATCGCTAGTGCAATGTTACCTATCAGCAAAGGAATACCTGGAGGCTCTGTGGGTTTGCCTGAATGTCTTTCTGATGCTCCTTGGCTCAGCTTTCTCAGTGGCCATCCAAATGCCTTCCATTCCTCACCAGACACACCCGTCCTGGACAAGCAATCTCCCAGCCTCAGGAGATGGACTTTGCCATTTCCAAACAGCTTGCCAGAGGAGTAGATGTTAAAGATTACATTGCAAAAGATGGAGTCATTTGGTTGCCTTTGGGCATGTTTTTCTTTTTCCTTTTCCTTTTTTTTTTTTTTTTTTTTGAGACAAGGTCTTGCTCTGTTGCCCAGGCTGGCCTCAAGCAATCCTCCTGCCTCAGCCTCGAAAGTAGCTGGGACTACAGGGGTGTTTGCCACCACACCCAGCTAATTTTTTGGGTCAGCCAGGCACAGTAGCTCACGCCTATAATCCTAGCACTTTGGGAGGCCAAGGTGGAAGGGTCACCTGTGATCAGGAATTTGAGACCAGCCTGGCCAACATGACAAAACCCCATCTCTACTAAAAACACAAAAATTAGCTGGGCATGATGGCACATGCCTGTAATCCCAGCTACTTGGGAGGCTGAGGCAGGAGAATCGCTTGAACCTGGGAGGTGAAGGTTGCAGTGAGCTGAGATTGCGCCACTGCACTCCAGTCTGGGCAACAGAGCCAGACTCCGTCTCAAAAAAAAAAAAAAAAGAGACAGGGTCTCACCATGTTGCCCAGGCTGGTCTCAAACTCCTGGGCTCAAACAATGCTCCCGCCTCCGCCTCCCAAAGTGCTGGGATTACAGGCATGAGCCATCACACCCAGCCTTGGCCATGTTTTTCAAGCCACCAAAAAACAAAAACAAAAAAACACCCACCTTCCTAACTCCCTTGTGCCCCTGTTCACTTGCACCCTAAGAGAGCTTGTCCATTATGCAGAGGTCCGACCTCCCAGTGAGAGGTGAAACCTGAGGGCCTGGCCCTGTGCAGTTACCCCCCTGAATCCTCACAGCTGCTTTATGAGGAACTGCTGTTGGCTCCATTTTCCAGATTAAGAAAAATAGTGAATAGGTCAATTAAACCCAAAGTCAGAGTTGATAAGCAGCAGAGCAGGAATTTGAACCCAGGCCATGACTCTAGAATCCACTGTTGGCCATTTCACCCTGGAGACCCAAATGGGAGTACACAGGAAGATGCCCAAACAAGGACATCATGGTGTTACAAAGGCTTTAAAAACTCAGAACCAAGGAGGGGGAAAATGCTGAGGGTTACATCATCCTCCTTAAAGAGATTTATCAGTGTGCCCCTGAACTCTGGCCCACGATAAACGGTCGTGGCAGTAAGATAAACAGACCAAGTACACAGCAGATCGGCTTTGCTGCTAAAGGGGGGAACATATTCTAACATTCCTGAGGCGCACTGCCCAAGGGCAGGGCAGGCAAGCAACACACGATAAATATCCAAGGCATCACCCCATCCACCAGCTGCTGCCGTGGCTGGAGACGCAGTCCACAGTCAGGGCTCTTTATGACCAGCTCATCTAAACAGTCTGCGCCTGAGTCAGAAACTGCTTCCCAGCTCAACAAGAACCCCAGCTGCAGTGTCTACATCTCAGAGCAGCTCTGCCTGAACCTAGCTCTGAAAAGCTAGGTCCAGCATCCCCCTAGACCACACTCACAGACAAGGCTCTCTCCTCTTACCACCTGGCCTGTTTACTAAAGTTTTTCCTTCACTCATGTTTTCTTTTTTCCTTAGCTTAAGTAATTATGTCCTGGAAATCACAGGTTTGATACATTAGTTGCATTTTACAAATACATGTGAGAATTTTTAAATGTGTAACATGAGTATCATCTTCAGTACCACCTCTTAGAAAAGACTACCAGATGTTAGCTGGTTTTTCCAGAAAAGGGGGTTTCAGTGGCCAAACAACTGGGGGCACACCAGACTAAACAATTTTTTAACTGCCACAGGACTTCTCAGAGCCTTTAACATGCCAACGTACATTGACAATCTCAAAGAGAAGGCTACAGTATCACAGGGAATTTGCCAACACTATTGGACTAGGGGATGTTTAAAAATTTTATCTCCAAAGAGACTAATGTTCTCCAGACGATAGTTTGGGTAAGTCCACTTTAAACTGCTCTTCAGATCCTCTACAAACAAGTCTCCCAAACATTCCCAGAGGCTGGGAGGTTACATTCTATAAAACTGGCAGGAGTGAGGATGAGACACAGGCAATAAACACACAGAAAGAAAGGAAGACAGGAAATAAGGAATTGGAGCTTTCTCTAATCTACAACTTTCTGTGGCAGTGATTAAGAAATTAGAATCTCGCTATTTGGATTCAAGAAGTTTTGCAGATAAAGGACAATAAAAAGCAGTTTTCAAAACGCTGTCCCTAATTAAGGATGCTAAAAGGAAGCACACCCTTTTGCACAATCGTTAGCCACAGTGTTTATGAAATCCTGGCGACAACCAACTCACTTAAAAACCACATTAAGGAACATCTTATTGTTCCAGTGCAAACTGTAATTCTTAAACAACAGGCGATGATTTTGAGGAATTTGGGTGAAAACCAGCTTCTCCTCCTTTCTAGGTTTCCTTTAGAGCTTCTAATGGCAACATGTTGTCTGTGATGAAGATTTAGACAAGTAGGAAGATGCAGAGATGGAGCCCCATAATTTGGCCCACTGCTTACATCAGTAGAAAGAGAGGGAGTCATCCTGATGTGGGCAACTGGAACATCAAATTATGTGAAAGGGGGAAACCTTCAGAACCTCCAGCCAATTGCCACTTCACTCTAAACTTCCTACACAGGAGAGGAAAGAGAACTTAGTAAAAGTTAGTAAAAATTATTTCTGTAATAACTAAAATACATCCAAGTAGCAACCCTAATGCTACTTAAAGATAAAATGCTCACATGCACTATAATATCAATGAGCCACAAAGCTTGAGTGCTAATAAAATCCACTCAACTGGCCAGGCACAGTGGCTCATGCCTGTAATGCCAGCACTTTAGGAGGCCGAAGCGGGCGGATCACCTGAGGTCGGAAGTTCGAGGCCAGCCTGACCATATGGTGAAACCCTCATGTCTTAAAAATACAAAATTAGCCGGGCATGGTGGCGCATGCCTGTAATCCCAGCTACTCGGGAGGCTGAGGTAGGAGAATTGCTCGAACCTGGGAGGCGGAGGTTGTGGTGAGCCGAGATTGTTCCACTGCACTCCAGCCTGAGCAACAAGAGCAAAACTCTGTCTCCAAAAAAAAAAAAAAAAAAAAAAAATCCACTCGACTTACATGTGGTATTAGATCCAAATCTGAGATTCCATCGACTATAATGTAAGTGGAACCAACCTAACCCAACAACCACTAATCAACAAATAACTACCAAGGGACCGCCCACCCAGTCAACCAACTACCAAACTACCCATAAAAACCCAATTGGATTCATCCTAGACTACTCTCTCCCACCAAATCCACTCTCCCTGAATCCTGTTAGCTGCCTCTAAGTTGTTCCCTAGCCCAGCAGCCATCAGCTAATGTCAGGCCCCTTTACTGGTCACTCTATCTAAGCCTACAAATAAAAACTCTTCCCAAATCTCCCCACTGAACCCAGAGGGTAACCTCATACCCCTCAGGCACACCTCCTTCTCAGGAACCAACAAAATACTTCTAAAGCTAGGTAGAGGCAGACAGGACAAATTGGGCACAAAACATTAGAAAATTGAAAGGAAACAAAATTAATAGAAGTGTAATTCAGTGCCTGCAAACCATCATCTTCACTAATTACTAACTTTGCTATTTATAGAATTTCCAGGCCAGGCATGGTGGCTCATTCATGCCTGTAATCCCAGTATGCTGGGAGGCCAAAGTGGGTGGATCGCTTGAGCTCAGGAGTTCAGGATCAGCCTGGGCAACACAGTGAGACCCCATTTCTGCAGAAAATACAAAAATTAACCAGGCATGGTGGCATGTGCCAGTAGTCCCAGCTACTCAGGAGACTGAGGTGGGAGGATTGAGCCCAGAAGATCAAGGCTGCAGTAAGCCCTGTTCATGCCACTGCACTCCAGCCTGGGTTACAAACAGAGACCTCACCTCAAAGAAAAAAGAAAATGAGTTATAGGTTACTTTTCTCACATCCCAAGAATTTCCAAGTATACACTGATTGCTGAGAAATTACAGTCAATTGTTAAATAACTGAGTTAGTCACAGAGCGAGGTGGCTCACACCTGTAATCCCAGCACTTTGGGAGGCCAAGGCGGGCAGATCACAAGGTCAGGAGATCAAGACCATCCTGGCCAATATGGTGAAACCCCATCTCTACTAAAAATACAAACATTAGCTGGGTATGGTGGAGTGCACCTGTAATCCCAGCTACTCGAGAGGCTGAGGCTTGAACCCGGGAGGCAGCAACTGCAGTGAGCCGAGGTCATGCCACTGCACTCCAGCCTGGGCAACAGAGCGAGACTCCATCTCAAAAATAAATAAATACATAACTGAGTTAGTCATAGCCAAATACCTTTTTAAAACACAAGTATGAGCAAAAACAAGACTTTTTAAAAAAACTTTCAAACTATTTTACAGCAATAAACACAAACACACTTGTTTTAAAATGTGAAAAGTGGGTGTGTTTCACTGTATTTGATATTATAGGCTCAGGGTCTAAGGTCTTAAAAAACATCCCAGCATCTGGCCGGGTGCCGTGGCTCACACCTGTAATCCCAGCACTTTAGGAGGCTGAGGTGGGCAGATCATGAGGTCAGGAGTTCGAGACTAGCCTGGTCAACGTGGTGAAACCCCCCACCTCTACTAAAAATACAAAAATTAGCTGGGCATGTTGGCAGGTGCCTGTAATTCCAGCTACTCAGGAGCCTGAGGCAGGAGAATCCCTTGAACCCAGGAGGCAGAGGTTGTAGTGAGCCGAGATCATGCCACTGCACTCCAGACTGGGCGATAGAGTGAGACTCCGCCTCAAAAGAAATAAATAAATAAATAAATAAATAAATAAAATTTATTAATGGCACTTCTTTCCATTACGAAGACCATAAAACACAGGTGTATTAGCAGCACCTGTCGTTTTATCACCAAAGAAATCAGATCTTCTCCTGTCACTGACTGTTTTAGATAGCACAAACAATCCTTTATGCCATTGCTACATGAACATTATAGTAGTTATTAGACTCACTGTTAGATCTTGTTATTACACATTTTAATACAGATGTGCATTTATTGCTATATCTAAAAATTTTATTTCGGATATCTATTTCAGTATCATTGGTTTCCTTTGCAATTCTATGTATATTATTATGGGGAAAGAAAGAGTACAGTCTTCAGAGAGCCCAAGGGGTCCAAGACATATTAAGTTAACAACTCTGGCTACAATTAACAATTTTTAGAACCAAAAAGTAAAAGGACTTCAAAATTTGGGCCACAGCCCATAGTTTTTCCAACTACACACCACAGCACCACTGTCTATTAGCACCACTGATGTGGTTTGGCTGTGTCCCCACCCAAATCTCATCTTAAACTGTAGTTCCCATTTGTAGTTCCTCATTTGTCAAATGAGACACAGATTAATGGAACCATTCCTGCCAGGGCAAGACCTCAGTCATCTCTCATGCAGACTCTTGGAAGTCACTGAAAATGGGTCTCTCCACAAATATGGCCCACCCACCACCACCAGAGTTATCCTCTTAGACCATAAATACAATCATTCATGTTACTCCTGGCTTGAACACCTTCTACTGTACCTTACCATCTACAGAAGAGGTCAGCAAACTTTCCATAAAGGGCCAAAGAGTAAATTTTTTTTTTTTTTTTTTTTTTTGAGAGACAGAATCTCACTCTGTCACCCAGGCTGGAGTACAGTGGCATGATCCCAGCTCACTGCAACCTCTGCCTTCTGGGTTCAAGCAATTCTTGTGTCTCAACACCCAAGTAGCTGGGATTACAGGCAAGCACCACCAAGCCCAGCTAATTTTTGTATTTTTAGTAGAGACAGGATTTCCCCATGTTGGCTAGGATGGTCTTGAACTCCTGACCTCAAGGGATCTGCCCACCTCAACCTCCCAAAGTGCTGGAATTACAGGCATGAGCCACCGCGCCTGGCCTGGATAGTAAATATTTAGGTTTTGTGGGCCACACAGTCTCTTTGCAACTATTTGGATCTATTGTTGCAGTGTGAAAGTGTCCATAGACAGTACATAAATAAATGAGTGCGGCCTGTGTTCCAATAAAACTTTATAAAAATAGGCAGAGGACCAGATATGGTCCACGTGCCATAGTTTTCCCACCTACACACCACAGCACCACTGTCTAATAGCACCACTGGTGTGGCTTGGCTATGTCCCCGCCCAAGTCTCATCTTAAATTGTAGTTCCCATAATCCCCACAGGTCACAGGAGGGACCTGGTGGGAGGTAATTGAATCATGGGAATGGTTACCCCCATGCTGCTGTTCTCACAAGATCTGATGGTTTTATAAGGAGCTTTTCCCCCTCTTCTCTCTGTACTTCTCCTTGCTGCCTTGTGAAGAAGGACATGTTTGCTTCCCCTTCTGCCATGATTGTAAGTTTCCTGAGGCTTCCCCAGCCCTGTGGAACTGGGAGTCAATGAAACCTCTTTCCTTTATAAATTACCCAGTCTCAGGTATTTCTTCACAGCAGTGTTGAGAACAGACTAATACAACCACTGTTCAATAGAAGTTTCTGCAACGATGGAAATGTTTTGTATGTACACTGTCCAGGGCATTAGCCACAAGCCACATGTACCTATTGAACACTGGATATGCTTAGTATGGCTGAGATTAATTATAAATTTGATTTAATTAATTTAACTAGCCACGTGACTGGAGGGTAGCACAGTCAAATCAAAGGTAGCTTTTATGCAACTTTTGAGGTTCTTTAGAACCCAGCCAGCAACATAACTGATCCTCCCAACACCTCCCAAGGACTCAGCACCAAGCTCCAAAGCCAGTGAGTGGGCAACTGCAGGTACTCTCACACTCCTGCACTTCCTGCTACTGGGCCCTTCTTTGCTCAGAAGGTCCTTTGTCTTCTGAATTCACCCCCTTAAGCCCCACTGTTCACCAACCCCACCCCTGCCATGGGCCTTCTAGGACAGTCCGGTGAAAGGTGTTGCTCTTCGCGCCTCTGGAAGGCACTGCAGTGAGACCTGTGCAGCAACTTGTGCACACTTTCTCTGTCTTTACTTCTTCACTCTAAGATAGTGGAAGACGATGCGATGTCCCTAGCACAGGGCCTGTAAAATTAGTAAGAATGCACTGTTTGTAAAATGAACACACTTTCATTTAAAAAAAAATACATGTTTGGGCCGGGCGCGGTGGCTCACGCTTGTAATCCCAGCACTTTGGGAGGCCGAGGCGGGCGGATCACGAGGTCAGGAGATCGAGACCACAGTGAAACCCCGTCTCTACTAAAAATACAAAAAAAATTAGCCGGGCGTGGTGGCGGGCGCCTGTAGTCCCAGCTACTCGGAGAGGCTGAGGCAGGAGAATGGCGTGAACCCGGGAGGCGGAGCTTGCAGTGAGCCGAGATCGTGCCACTGCACTCCAGCCTGGGCGACAGAACAAGACTCCGTCTCAAAAAAAAAAAAAAAAAAAAAAAAAAACAAAAAAAACACATGTTTGAGCCAGGTACAGTGGCTCACGTCTGTAATCCCAGCACTTTGGGAGGCCGAGGCGGGCACATCACAAGGTCAGGAGATAAAGACCATCCTGGCTAACAAAGTGAAACCCTGTCTCTACTAAAAATACAAAAAATTAGCCGGGCATGGTAGTGGGTGCCTGTAGTCCCAGCTACTCGGGAGGCTGAAGCAGAAGAATCACTTGAACCCGGGAGGCAGAGGTTGCAGTGAGCTGAGATAGCACTACTGCACTCCAGCCTGGGTGACAGCGAGACTCCGTCTCAATAAATAAATATTTTGTTTTTGCTTATATTTGTGTTTTTAAAAATGATTTGGCTATGAATAGCTCAGTTATTTAACAACTGACTGTGACTTCTCAGTAATCAATGATGTATACCACAGAAATTAACCAGGCATGGTGGCATGTGCCTGCAGTCCCAGCTATTCAGGAAGCTGAGGCAGGAGAATAGACTGAGCCCTAACATAAGCTCTAACTTTCTAAAAAATAATAATAATGTCTTTCTGAAATTAATAGACTTACCTAAAAACCTGTTTATCACATTTTTTAAGGGCTAGACTCTAGACACAGATGGGAAGTCTAAAGCTCAAACGGACATCAGATCTACAGCAGGGAGGTTAGGCTACCTGGGTTAACACTCCATTCTGCCACTGAATGATCTCACTCTCTCAAAAACTCCATTTTCCTCATCTGTAAAATGGGCTGCCAATGTCTATACCTTGCAGGAATGGTACACACTAAGCACAGTACCGAGAGGCATAAATAGCAGTTGCCTAGCAGAAAAAAATACCCCCATGTACACACGAAATGGAGGAGGCACAAAAACTAGACTTGGCACAGGCGGAAGTGTAGAAACGTGAGGGTGACCATGGGGTTTCAGTGCTATAGCTGCTCTAAATCCGGACAGGGCAGGGCATGCCCTTTACACAGAGCTGTGCTCCCTAACGTCCTCGCATGCTGTCTATATCATTAGTAGTGCTCCTATGCTGTGCCCAGCACTGAAGTCACTCAGGGCAGGTCAGTTCACACACGTCGGCCATCAGCCAGACCGCAAGCTGTGTGCTGCCGCCCTGACTGCTCAGATGACAACCTGCCATCCATACCGATGTCATGACCACGGCACAATAAAGTCTGGAAGCTGCAATTTTTGCAGCTTCTGGGGATTTCTCTAAACAGATAAGACTGAAGTCAGTCCGGTTTTTCTGACCAAAGGCCCCGTTTCCCCTCTTACTCAGCTGTCTTACTCACCGGGCTGGGTGCCAAATGACTCAGCCATTATTAACAATCAAACCCATCCACAGAGAGAAGACCTCAGAGGGGACTGAACAATGGGCTGGGTCCACCTTAAAGCTGGATCCAAGAGTAGTTTTGGACCCTGTCAGTCCTGTTGGAAGAAGTTCCTAATCTGAAGAAATTCTTGTCCCCTCATATGGTGGTACTAATCTACATGGAGTAATTTTTCCTGATTAATTTTTCCTAATTATAAAATCCCCACTACAATCAATCCGAATTGTCTTCCAAGTATGGATATAATAAAGCAAGTCGAGGCTGGGCACAGTGGCTCACACCTGTAATCCCAGCACTTTGGGAGGCCGAGGTGGGCGGATCACCTGAGGTCAAGAGTTCAAGACCAGCCTGGCCAACAATGGTGAAACACTGTCTCTAGTAAAAATGCAAAAATTAGCTGGGTGTGGTGGCACGTGCCTGTAGTCCCAGCTACTCGGGAGGCTGAGGCACGAGAATCGCTTGAACCCAGGAGGCGGAGGTTGCAGTGAGCCGAGATCGTGCCATTACACTCCAGCCTGGACAACAAGAGTGAAACTGCATCTCTAAATAAATAAATAAAATAAAGTGAGTCTCTCCCCTGACCCCATCCATCCAGCCCAGCTCTCCAACAGGTCAGGGTTGCTCTGTGCTAATGCCAGGCACATGACCTTGGTCCTATCGCAGGCATGGCTCTTCCAACTTTCTTCTCAAGCCTTAACACTTCTCTGTTACTCACAAAAATCACTTCAGTCTCAACCCTGGCTACACATCAAAAAGCTTAAATAAAAAAAAAAAAAACTGCCCTCCCCAAAAGAAAACAAAATCAGCATCTCTTGGGGAGTGGGGCTGGGGTATCAGCAATTTAAAACCTTTCCAGTTGGGTCTACCTTCGGAATCACTGTCTGCAACTAGACCTCACAGGAATCACATCACAGCGAAATCACTACTCAAGAAGACAACCCTTTATCCACATGCAGATGGACCGATAGCAAACCAGAAAAAGTATACAAAGAAAGGGAAAGGAGAGCAAGTACTGTACATGCTTGCAGAACTGGAGGTGCCCAAGACTATTGAGTGAAGCCTCCTTCAGTGCAGACATGCGGGCCACTTGTCTCAAGGCAACAAAACCGCATTCTAACAAAGAAAGGAATGATTCTGCCAGTCCCTTGGAATAAATATGCTGCAATGGTGAACAGTGAACTGGAAGAGGCATGTGTCTCCCTTTTTCTTCTGTAAAGAAGAAAAGTCACTAATAGTGAAATCTTACACAAGGAAGCAGAAGGGTGTTAGAGAAGTGAGAGGCAAGCCCATCACTCATTGGAGAGGACCTGTCCTTGATTCCTGGAACAACTCCATGGCATATCCATTTTACAGTGGGGTCAGAGAGACCCAGAGGGTCCCAAGTGACGAATGGCCAGGCTGGGACAAAGCATATTCAAAAGCAAAAGTGTGATCAGGTCCAACTCTTTTGATGGCACAGATTTCCTCTAAAATGCCACTAGCCCAGGCAATATCAGCTACCCACGGAGTGAGTTACCTGAGCACCCCAGCAGCAAAGCTTCACCCACAACAGGAACAAACATTACCCCATTTCACAGATGCCAAAACAAATGCTGGGAGAGGCCTATTTGCCCAGAAGCACATGCCAGTGCGCAGAAGGGCCCCAGAGGAAGCTGTGGAAGGGGGCACAGAGGACCTGTCTCAGCCACCCCATTTCAGGAGCTACCCAGTGCACCAACCTGGAGACCAAGGGTCTTCCAAATTCTAATCTGACATTGAATGTCAGGTGGGATGGAGGCCAGGGTTTCAGAATCAAGCTCAGTGCCTCCCAGCTGCTCACCCATGAGTCCTCACTGGTACAGTGTGCAGGTAATCAGTACTTCAGCTGGGCAGTACTGCCTTGGGTAATTGCTTAAGGGGAACCTCCAACAGGCCGGGAGAAATCTGAACCACAAAATCCAGTCCATGACTGAAACTGGCCCACCCAGCCCTGGAACCCCTGTTTTTTCCAGAACATTTTATGGAAGACTTCAAGTAAAATTAAATGGCTGTAGTTACCATATTCAGTCCTTGATTTAATTCAGGTACCCCTTTCTGGTCTGAGAGCCCACTCCTGCACAGCAAATTACCCTTTAAAAATGAAAAAGAGGCCAGGTGCGGCGGCTCACACCTGTAATCCCAGCACTTTGGGAGGCCGAGGCGGGTGGATCACGATGTCAAGAGCTTGAGACCGTCCTGGCCAACATGGTGAAACCCCGTCTGTACTAAAAATACAAAAATTAGCTGGGCGTGGTGGCACGTG
Organism: Symphalangus syndactylus; assembly: GCF_028878055.3. Taxonomy (NCBI): domain Eukaryota; kingdom Metazoa; phylum Chordata; class Mammalia; order Primates; family Hylobatidae; genus Symphalangus; species Symphalangus syndactylus. Next base: position 102,831,458 of record NC_072423.2, read on the forward strand.
GCTGTAGTCCCAGCTACTCCGGAGGCTGAGGCAGGAGAATTGCTAGAACCCGGGAGGAAGAGGTTGAGGTGAGCCAAGATCATGCCACCGCACTCCAGCCTGGCGACAGAGCAAGACTCTCGTCTCAAAAAAAAAAAAAAAAGAAAATAAAGGCATTTTTCTATTTCTTCCAATGAACAAGGTAAAAGGAAGTTTTGCGAGTGTCTAAATCCAGAGGACCCTCCCCCGCCCCCGTCCACAGGGTCCTCCCACAGTAGTGGGTGAGATCAGAGGGGCAGCTAGTGGTAGATGCCCACAGATTACACGTTTTCTCACACTACCCTACACAGTCTAATGAACAATTTCCACATCGGCCACCCCTCCTCCCTAATTTAAAGGGAGTTGCATAACAGTCCTGACACCCCCTGTACAGCTCCTGGAGTGTTCCCTGAGAGCAAGCCAATTTTTCCAGGACATTGGGCCAACAGTGTAATCACAGGCCACGGTGGAAGCTTCTGGTACTTCATCAGAACTCAGAAACCTGGCTGGGGGCTGCACACAGGCAGGAGGCTCCATCAGGCTTCCTGTCATAATAAATTCCTACACACCCTACCTGTGAAACTCCATTCCCATTTATTACCAAAACTGGAGCCCTGGCTTTCAAGCTTTTTCCTGAGGCCTGAAAGCTGGCCCTTCCAGCTGATGACATCACTGACAAGCTTCTGACAATGGCTCCCTGGAGCCTAAACCTCTGCTAATACCTAGCAAGGGCACATTCTTCATGGGTGAGGTCATATTCAGCTAATTACTCATCTAGCCCCCACCCCAGTGCCCAAGGCCACAGCAAGGAGATACCACTACACTTTGCTCCTCCTCCAAGGCCCTTCGCACAGCTGCAAACACTACCAGACAGCAAACACAAATGGTGGCCATCCCTGAGAAGGCGGTGGGGCGTGGGCTTGGAAGATTTTACGAATAAAAATACAAGATATCGGTTACATATGAATTTAGATAAACAACAAATCGTTTAGTGTAAGTATGTCCTATGCAACGACTTGTAACTTGTGAGGGCTGTCTGCCATACTTGGAACATACTTACACTAAAAAGTTATTCATTGTCTATCTGAAATTCAAATTTAACTGTATTTTCTCTGGCAACCTTGGTGGGAACACAGGTGAGTCTCGAGCCCTTCGTTTGGCCTGTAGGATTTCCTAAACAATTACACAGGACAACAAATGCTCTACCAAAAACATACATAGAGTGAAATGTACTGAGAAGCTGTAAAAGCCAATGTTTAAAATACAAATGAGAGTTATCAGTCACTAGTTATATTTTAAAAATAAAAATTAACACACATACAAACAATTAACTGCTGATTATATAAGAGCCACGTGTTACCAGCAGGGTATTATAACTGTAAGATGCTATTATTTTTCCCAAAACAGTTCACCAATGAGTGAAAACTGCTGGGGAATAGGATATTCATGTAGTCTCAAAGATTACTTATCAATTACAATCACAGGTTACATAATCATTACACTAGGAGAAAGGTACTGTTTCAACAGAGAGCAGGCGGACACCACTTGAAGCAGGTGATCACACTTAGCACCACGAAGTAACAGGACAAACAGATTGTGAGCCTGTGCTGTGAGGCAATGGGAAGTACCTATGACCTCAGGAAGTGCCCTAGCCAAAAATATTCAACTTGAATTTAATCACAAGGAAACAGACAGATCTAGAATGTGGAACATTCTACAGCCGAAGACCAGCTGCACTGGCATCCCCAGGATGCTGGCTAGAAATGCAGATTCCCAGGCTCCACCCTGTTCTCCAGAATCAGAATGTGCATTTTACCAAGACCCTCCCAAGCACACTTGAGAAACACCAGTTCTACAAGACAACAGGCCTGATTTCTTCAAAAATGACAAGGTCATGAAAGACCAAAAAATGTGTAAAAGACAGGGGGGCTGTTCTTGATTAAAGGAAAAGTTGAGGTATCTGACTTTGAAACCAAATTCAATTGAGTAATCGTTAATTGGTTCCTGGATCCCAAAAAATGCCATTTTTTTTAAACTGCCATAAAGGACACTTGGGAGCATTTTGGGAAGTTTTACACAAGATGTTATTACTATATCAGTGCTAACCTCTTGGGTATGCAGTGACGCTGTGGTTAGAAGAATGTCCTGGGAATGCAGAGACACTGTGGTTAGGAGAATGTCCTTTTTCTTAGAGATGCTTGTTGAAGTATGTGGGGGTGAAGGGTCATGATATGAGCTGAGTACTTTCAAATGATTCAATAAAAACACGCATGTGGCCAGGCATGGTGGCTCACTCCTGTAATCCTAGCACTTTGGGAGCCTGCGGCAGGAGGATCACTTGAGGTCAGTAGTTCAAGACCAGCTTGGCCAACCCCATCTCTACTAAAAATACAAAAATTAGCTGGGCATGGTGGCCCGTGCCTGTAATCCCAGCTACTCAGGAGACTAAGGCAGGAGAATCACTTGAACCCAGGAGGCAGAGGATGCAGTGAGCCAAGATCATGCCACTGCACTCCAGCCTGGGCGACAGAGCCAGACTGTGTCTCAAAAATAAAATAAAATAAAAAAAAAGTGTGTGATATGCATCTTTAGAGCAAGTGATAGAGCAAGCAAATGTGGCAAAACATTAACAGTTGGAGGCTCTGGGGAAGGTTATATAAGAGTTGGCTATAATCTTCTTTCAGACTATCTATAAGAGTGGGGGTTTCCAGACCAGCCTGGACAACATAGTGAGATCCCATCTCTAAAATAAATAAATAAATGGGGTTGATTGAGGGTTTCCAATAAATTTGGGAGTGGGAAGGAAACATTATTGCTAAAATGAAAACTGTTAAAATAAGTCAAACATCTGGAAAATAAATATAAGAAAAAAGTTTATTACAACTCTGGGTCTTGAGCATCTATATTAATTAACATGCACTAATTTTCTTGGCAATAACAGAAGACACACTTTCTTCCAGAAACCAGTTTTTCTCTTTGGTGTCAAAACATTTAAGAAAAGCAGCAACCACTTAGGTACAGGGAGTTTGAGAAAGTTTGTCTTTTAATCTCCAAATGTAGAAGTTGGCTTTCCAGGAAAAAACACACCAGGCAAAGTAAAAATAAATCTGAAAACTTTACAGCTTTATTTGAAAATTCGAATCCTACACATTCCAACACTTGGCCATAAAAAAGAATAAAGTACAGACATAACATGGCTGAACCTTGAAAACATTCTGCTAAGTGAAATAAGTCAGTAACACCAGAACACATGTATGATTTTACCATATGAAATGTTCTGAATGGACAAATCCATAGAGACAGAGTAGATTAGCGGTTTATTGGGCCTGGTTGGGGAAGGGAAAGGGCAAGTGACTGCTAACGGATACAGGGGTTCTTCTGAGGGGATAAAAATATTCTAAAATTGGCCGGGCACAGTGGCTCACACCTGTAATCCCAACACTTTGGGAGGCCAAGGCAGGCAGAGTTTGAGACCAGCCTGGCCAACATGGTGAAACCCCATATCTACTAAAAATACAAAAATTAGTTGGATGTGGTGGCATGCACCTATAATCCCAGCTACTCGGAAGGCTGAGGAAGGAGAATCGCTTGAACCTGGGAGATGGAGGTTGCAGTGAGCCAAGACTGCACCACTGCACTCCAGCCTGGGCAACAGAGTAAGGCTCCACCTCCAAAAACAAAACAACAAAAAAAAAACAATTCTAAAATTAAAGTGATGATAGTTGCATAATTCTGTGAATATACTAAAAATTGTATACTTTAAAGGGGTGAATTTTATGGTGTGTGAGTTACATCTCAGTAAAGCTGGTTTTGGGGGGATTTTTTTAAAGAAAGAAAATTCCTATAAATTCCTCTAGCCTGCAAGCTCTTATTCTTCCTAGCAGAAGGCAGTATTGTAGTTACAAGTAGGACTAAGACAAGCCAAATCCCTTGGTCCCTGTGACCTGGAACCGAGGAGGCCCAGGTTCTAGCCCAGCCCAGCTACCACAACTCACTGTGTTACCTTGATCAGGGTCTGTCCCTCTCTGAGATTCTGATTAACAGAATATCTTCCAATCTGTAAACCTGGCTGGACCAGAAGGCATCTTGAGGTTCTCCAAGGTATTCTATTAGAACCAACTCAAGTCTTTTTTTTTTTTTTTTTTTTTGAGATGGAGTCTTGCTCTGTAGCCCAGGCTGTAGTGCAGTGGTATGATCTTGCTCACTGCAACCTCCACCTCCTGGGTTCAAGGGATTATCCTGCCTCAGCCTCCCAAGTAGCTGAGACTACAGGCGCACACTACCACGCCCGGCTAATTTTTATATTTTTAGTAGAGACGGGGTTTCACCATGTTGGCCAGGCTGGTCTTGAACTCCTAACTTCAAGTGATCCACCCCCCTCAGCCTCCCAGAGTGCTGGGATTACAGGCGTGAGCAACCACTCCTGGTCCAACTCAAGTCTTTTACCTCTATTTTACACTGCACAGTTATTGAACTTTCGTGAGCTTAAGAGAATCATAAAATTTCATTTGGTTCATCCAAGATCAAGTTTCAGGTTCACAAAATTGAGTTACTTCCTTTAAATCAGGGGTGTCCAATCTCTTGGCTTCCCTGGGCCACACTAGAAGAAGAAGAATTGTCTTGGGCCACATATAAGATACACTAACACTAATGATAGCTGATGAGCTTTAAAAAAAAAAAATGCGAAAGGATCTCATAATGTTTTAAGAAAGTTTACAAATTTGTGTTGGGCTGCATTCAAAGCTGTCCTGGGCCGCCTGCAGCCCGCAGTCTGCGGGTTGGACAAGCTTGCTTTAGATGATTTTGGGACTCTCAAACTCATACTCAGCATTGCAACTCAGTTCAAAAGACAAACATGTGATGGGAACGTCATTTTCAAACTGATCATGGTGAGGATTTTTATGAAACTGTCCCAGCAAACTTTTAGGATTCCATTTACGCAAGTAATACTATGATTCCCCAACTCCACCCCAAGTGTTAATGCTGGAGGCAGAGCCAACCCATGACCTACAAATTTGGCAATCAGGGTTTTTTACACCTAATAGAGGTCAGGATGGTGAAGGGGCACATCCCTTCAACCAGGCTCATCCCTACAAACTCATTTCTCATCTTCTGGGCAGCAGAAGCCAGACATTGCAGCCACAGTGGACAAAACTCCACAGAGCCAAAGGCAATACCCTGGAAGTAATCAGCACTGATTAGTGTTTGGGGAAATCCTTGGCCGTAGCACACTCTTTGATTCAGTTTTTCCAGTCAAAGCCATCCTCGAGTCATGCTGACTTGGGCCTAGAAGGAGGAAATTCTCATTCATGCCTCTTAGACAGTGCTGTCTCCTCTGCAGGAAGGAAGGGCCCACACTGGAGCAGAGGCAAGCTCAGGGGGGTCCCAAGGTGCTGATCTGGGCATCGCTTCCAGGCAGGAAGCAGCCATCCACGTAGCTGGGCTAGAGCTTCAGCTGATATTTTCCTAGCTTGGGAGAGAGGCCCTTGATATTATTTATTTATTTATTTGAATTCTTTATTTTTTGAGACAGGGTCTCACTCTGTCACCCAGGCTGGAGTGCAGAGGTGTGATCACAGCTTGCTGCAACCTCGACCCGCCAGGCTCAAGCAATCCTCCCACCTCAGCCTCCTGAGTAACTGGGACTACTGGTGTGCGCCATCATGCCTGGCTAATTGTGGGGTTTTTTGTTCGTTTGTTTGTTTGTTTTTGTAGAGACAGGGTCTCTTTATGTTGCCCACTCTGGCTTTGAACTTCTGGGCTCAAGCGATCCTCCCACCTTGGCCTCTCAAAGTGCTGTGTATACAGGCATGACACGGCACCTGGCCTAATACTATTTATCATCATCTTGGACTTAAGAGAATGCTTCCCAACCAGACAATGAGAGGCACCTACCAGTCCTTTCTGGACCATCAGCTAACATCACAACTTCATTAAGCATAGACTCCAACCACCCAGATTTGTCTTAAAGGGCCCAGCCTCATCCCCTCTCAGTCCACAACTGACTGGACTGGGGTTGAACCTGACTCAATCCAAGCTGAATCAGATTCTCCCTGAGGTCTCTGCCTATGGCTATATTGAGTGAAATGTAAACAGCAGGAGCTGCAGGGCAGCCCCATTGCCTGCAGTGATAGCAGGACTCCTCTACAGAGGGAAGGGGACGAAACAGACACCAGGAAGACAAGAAACCATGGCTTTCTGATTTTGGGTTTCAAGTCTTCCTGAGGCCCTGCTGCAGGACTGCACTTAAGTCTGTGAACCCATGGTTCATTGTAGGGATCACTGGTTGTTTCTGATGCCCAGTATTGGGGTGGGTGCATGAGACAGGAGCCTCCTAAGCACAGTCATTGGCTCAGAGCTGGGCACATGATTCAAGGAGTCTAATAGCAAATCCTGGACTTGTATAGGAGCTATAGGAGAGAGTTTTGCACTCAGCACTCTCGCTCTCCTTTCTGGCTGGGTTTGGACCTGGGAGGCATAAAGGTCCAGAGATGCCAGAAGCCCTTCTGCCACCACATAGAGCCAAAATGAATGAAGCAGGCTGGAGATGAGGAGAGAGATCAAACCCTGAAGACTCGTTTGAAACTTGGGACCAAGTAATGCTTGGGGGCAGTCGGCTCTGGGATGTCTCAGTTACTGGGACAAGTGGCTCCCTCTTTTGTCTTTAAGCAGCTTCAGGTGGTTTCTACAACTTGCCACTAAACAGAAATTCACAAAACTCTCCTGACAAAGAATTTTTTCACTTAAGCCAGCTCAAGTGAGTTTCTCTCACTTGTACTCAAAAGAATGCCAAATTACCAGCCTGGTCAACATGGTGAAACCCCATCTCTACTAAAAATACAAAAATTAGCCGGACACGGTGGAGTGCGCCTGTAGTCCCAACTACTTGGGAGGCTGAGGCAGAAGAATTGCTTGAACCTGGGAGGCAGAGGTTGCAGAGAGCAGAGATCATTCCCCTGGGCAACAGAGCGAAACTCTGTCTCAAAAAAAAAAAAAAAAAAAAAGGAATGCCAAATTACCAAAATGACTTATCCAGTTTACATAGCTAGAGTTTAAGGTTTATGTTCCCAAAACAACCCAATAATGCAGACAAAACTCCAGGAAATTTCCCAATTCCTCCCCAGTCTATCAGAAGAATTGATGAGAAGTTATAGGTGTCAAATGACTGTGGTCAACAGCATGACATGGCCCAATATTGGGCCTCCTGGGATTAATTCCCTCTCAGCACCCTGCTAACCATCACAAACAAACATTCCCAGTAGAAAATCACAAGTCGGGTAAAAATACGAGAACTGCTTTTGTAGCATGAGATGAAAGAAGGGATAAATCTATAATGACTAGGCCAGGTGCAACGGCTCATGGCTGTAATCCCAGCACTTTGGGAGGCAAAGGAGAGAGTATAACTTGACCCCAGGAGTTCGAGACCAGCCTGGGCAACATGGCAAAACCCCGACTCTACAAGAAAAAACACAAATTAGCTGGGCCTGCTGATGTGTGCCTATAGTCCCAGCTACTTGGGAGGCTGAGGTGGGAGGATCCCTTAAGCCTGGGAGGTTGAGACTGCAGTGAGCCATGATCATGCTACTGCACTCTAGCCTGGGTGACAAAGTGACACCCTGTTTTTAAAAAGTAGAAATAAATTTGCTGGGCATGGTGGCACATGCGTGTAGTCCCAGCTACTCAGGAAACTAAGGTGGCAGGATCACCTGAGCCCAGGAAGGTGGAGGCTGCAGTGAGCTGTGATCATGCCACTGCACTCTAGCCTGGGTGATAGAATAAGACCCTGTCTTAAAAAAAAAAAAAAAAAAAGAAAAGAAAAACCTACAGAGACTAAAGCTCCTAAAAGGTAAATAAATAACAACAAAAACCAGTAAGATCCTCTAGTCAAACAGAGCTAATGCAAATCTAAAGTCTGCCCTGCATCAAAGAGGAGGCCAAGTCCACTTGTGTCCACTACAGCCACATTTCCAGGCCAATTAGAAAAACCAGGCCAGCATGAATCACCAATTGTTCAGGATTCTAGAGGACTTGTTCAACCTAGGTTGCAGAAAACCCATACACACCAAACACAGGTGGCTTCATGGAGAATGCAAAGTTGGGGAAGAATGGGGTCAATTGAGAATCTTTAGAAATGAAATGGTTCACCAAACTGACCACAGAAAGAACTTCAAGAATGCTAAAATCTCTAAACTCTCTAATGAGTCTCAGAACTCTCTAAAAAGAAAGCAAAGAGGGCACTTGGGGCAAGAAAGCTGGATGAGGAACCCTTCTGGGGCTGTCTGACAGTTAAATTGTGTGGCTGGGACCACCCAGCTGGCTACAGTCAAGACAAGCTGTTCGGGAAGCTTCCCTCCTAAGGGAAGCCCACAAAGAAAATCCAAGCAGGGTTCCAGGAAGGATTTGTAAGGTAGGCTTGAGGCAATTTCAAAAACATGACCCAGGCGACCCAAGCACATAACTGCTTTACCCTGGGTCAAGGCTACTGGCTCAAGGCATGGATTCAAGGCAGGAGTGTTTGTCTTCCTGTCCCAGTGACTGCAGTGGTGGTGGGTAAGCTACTATTCTTTGGAAAATTAAGTTAGGAATGAAAAGGTTGGCTTACAGCTCATGGGCTAGCCCCACTAGTGGTGGTGGTGGTTGGTGGGGAGGGTCGTTCAGGAAAATCAAGGAGTCCTCTGAGTCCAGCCACAATCCCCTCACCACTGAAGACCTGCTGACATCCAAAAGCCCAGAGGCCCTGACAACATTTCCTGTGGCTCACAGACTAACCCAGCACACCAGGGCCACTCAGCAGGAAGAGACAATGCACACACTGGCTGGTTTAGCGCTGAAAATCCCTGCCCACCTGGCTGCTTCTCTTATAAATGAGAATAATCTGGCTTTTCTTCTGAAAATAAATACTACAAGCTCATTGTAATATCATAAAGTGATACTGAAAGCAAAAAGAATCAAGTTAAATCCTTGTATCCACAGGGATACCACACAGAAATCTGGTCTGTGGAGTCCCCCAGATCTGCTGCTGCTCCAGGCTCAGCCACTTGCTTGCCAGCTAGGTGACTGTAAATGTAGCCTCAATTTCCTCAGCTGCAAAATGGGGATTAACACCATTCCTCAGACCTCATGTAAGTGACATGAGGCATAAAAAGCCACCTAGCACATAGTAAGCACTCACTCACTATGGTTAGCACTCAAATAATAGTCTAATTAAGTTTCTATAATGATCAAACTTTAACAAACATGTATCCATTCTATGATCCAAAAAAAATACAATAAAGATTTAGAGAAAAAGAGAAAAGAAAAACTCAGATGCAGTTCAACTCCCATATATGAATGGGATGGAGGGGGAGTATATTTTAAAGAAACCATGTTGGCTGGGGACGGTGGCTCACGCCTGTAATCCCAGCACTTTGGGAGGCTGAGGCGGGTGGATCACCTGAGGTCAGGAGTTCGAGATCAGCCTGGCCAACGTGGTGAAACCCCGTCTCTACTAAAAATACAAAACTTAGCCAGGCATGGCGGGATGCTCTTATAGTCCCAGCTACTCAGGAGGCTTAGGCAGGAGAATCACTTGAACCCGTGAGACGGAGGTTGCAGTGAGCCGAGATCATGCCACTGCACTCCAGACTGTGTGACAAGAGCAAGATTCCATCTCGACAACAATAAAAAAAAGAAACCATGTCCTCAGACCTACCCCTTACACCCTGTCAGGACTTGCAGGCATGGACTTGTAGGCATGGACCAGAAGCTACCCCCACCTTAATGAGAGGGCCAATAGCTCAAGAGTAAGATGCAAACAGCTATCATGTTGCTGGCCAGAGGCCAGCTCCATGAGGCTAGAAGGTAACTGTTTACTCACACTCCCCTGCAGTTTCAGTTACTGTCCTGTTTGCTTTTGCTCGCCGGGTCAGGATGTATTGCTTATTATTCAACAAACACTAATCCCGCAAGAGAACCTGAGAGGCCAGCGCTGGGGGATTTGCCATCACAGCACCCCAAAGATCTGGCTTGCTTCTTTTTTTTGAGATGGAGTTTCACTCTTGTTGCCCAGGCTAGAGTACAATGGCACAGTCTCAGCTCACTGCAACCTCTGCCTCCCAGGTTCAAGAAATTCTCCTGCCTCAGCCTCCCAAGTAGCTGCGATTAGAGGCACCTGCAACCAGACCCAGTTAATTTTTGTATTTTTAGTACAGATGGAGTTTCACCATGTTGGCCAGGGTGGTCTTGAACTCTTGACCTCAGGTGATCTGCCCGTCTCAGCCTCTCAAAGTGCTGGGATTACAGGCATGAGCCACCACGCCCTGCCTTGGCTTAGTTTTGCACATCTCTTCACAACGTGAGATGTTCCTCTTTGCTGGGAGCATACATTAGTGCTACCCTCCCCACCACCCATGAATAAATCATGGTGATATTCTGGGCAACAAGGAAAAGAGGCAATAAAGTGAATGGTGTCCTTCCAAAAGCAAATCAGGGCACTTCTGCATTCTTTGGGAGGAAAAGAACCCTCAATAAGTTTCCACTTTCAGGGCACAAAAAAGTTAGTTCTGTTCCTTCTAGTCATTGTAGCTCTTGTTTGCTACTCAGCAACTTGAATTACAGTAAAGTCTAGTAGGAAATGCACTAGCTGGGAAAACAAGGCAAGGGGGGTGGTGACCTAGATCCCCCCAGTCAGACTAGCCCCTGGTCAGCTGTGAACCTCTGGGCATCAGTTTTCCCATCACGAAATGAAATGTCTGCATCACTAGGCTTTCCCTTAGATACAAGTTGTAGTGAACAGAGAACCAAGACACCGTTTTCCATTAAAAATTTGCTCAACTGGAATCACTTTTCTACACTTTTTTTTTAACCTATCAAATCTAATCCAACGAGAAGTAATTAACAAACCAAACCCACAAAAGTCTGATTTTCCATTCAACAGTTCTGATGATACTTAAGCAATTCTTCCTTTTTTTTTTTTTTTCTTTTTTTTCCTGTAGAGACAGGGTCTCACTATGTTATCCAGGCTGGTGTTGAACTCCTGCCATAATGGTTCATTCCTTGAGCCCACGTGGTCAAGGCTGCAGTGAGCTATGATCATGCCACACTGCACTCCAGCCGGGGTGACAGAGCGAGACCTTGTCTTTAAAAAAACAACAACAACAAAAAAAAGGAACTAACTTCAAGCAACTCTCCCACCTCAGCCTCCCAAAGTGCTGCGATTACAGGCATGAGCAACCATGCCCAGCCCAATTGTTGCTTTTGACAGTAAACAAAGATACAACAGGTTGGATTACAGTACCACATTGTTCAACATCATCCACAGAGAACCATCTCTTCTATGCACTGGGTGCCAGCTGACAGTCAGCACAGCCTTTCCTAACAAGGGGCAGGGCACACAAAGCAGATGCCTGCAGGTAGTAACTGCCAGAGCTAAGGAGGTGCATGGGCAGAACTTTAAAATCCAGCCAGGCACAGTGGCTCACTCCTGTAATCCCAGAGCTTTGGGAGGCTGAGGCAGGAGGATCACTTGAGGCCAGGAATTTGAGACCAGCCTGGGGAACATAGTGAGACCCTGTCTCTTAAAAAAAAAAAGAAAGAAAGAAAATTAATTAGCTGGGCATGGTGGAGCATGCCTAGTAGTCCCAGCTACTTGGGCAGCTGAGGCAGAAGGATCACTTGAGCCCAGCAATTTGAGGTTATAGTGGTTGTACTCCAGCCTGGGCAACAGAGCGAGACCCCCAACTCAGGAAAAAAAAAAAAAAAGCCATCAATTCACAAACAATCAGATTCTGACAAGAACTAAGTCAGTCTTGACTTGGTGCCAAAAAGATGTCAGAAGCTTTCACACAAATCTCTCTTTTTAACAGTAAGAACAGGCCAAGCATGGTGGCTCACGCCTGTAATCCCCACACTTTGGGAGGCCAAGGCAGGTGGATCACCTGAGGTCAGGAGTTCGAGACCAGCCTGGCCAACATGGTGAAAACCCATCTCTACTAAAATACAAAAATTAACTGGGCATGGTGGCGGGCACCTGTAATCCCAGCTACTCAGGAGGCTGAGGCAGGAGAATCGCTTGAACACAGGAGGCAAATGTTGCAGTGAGCCGAGATCATGCCATTGCACTCCAGCCTGGGCAACAAGAGCGAAACTCTGCCATAAAAACAAACAAACAAAAAAAACGGTAAGAAGAGGCCTCAGGCTCAAAGTCTTCAAAAAACTTTTCAGGAATTTAGTAACACGTTTTCATTGATTTTATTTATTTTTTAATTTTTTCTTATGCTATATCCTCTAACTTATTTTTTCAAAGCCTAGTTACCTGTTCTTTCTGGCAAGTGATTGTGGTTTTCATTTAAGATCATGTTCTCTACTTTCCTTTTACGAGTAAAGTAGTATAAAGATGAGTAGATGTGAAGAAAAAAACATTCACAAAATAATACTGGCACCTGGAGTAGGCAGAAACCATGCCAGTGATCTAAAAAAGCCAGAGGGCAGAGAGGCTGGTCTGGTGGAGGGCCAGGGTCATAAACAGAATCATGGCCATTTTACAAGGATTCTAATTTGTGTGCACAGTGCTGTGGGAACGCAAGGGAAAAAATGAATAATTCTACCTGGGGGCTTTCGAGACGGCCTCACAAGGGAAATCATCTGAATTGGTTCCTGAACTACAAGAAAAAAAAATGAGTGGTCAAGAGGAGGCAGGGGGAGGCAAGGGTGAAGGAACCTCCCCATTCATTACAAGGGGCTTTAGCTGGCTGATATGAAGGTTGAAGCCAATGCTAGCGGCCCACTGAGGACAACTTGCATTGCAGGCTAAAATGATTCTAATGTCGGCCAGCCGCGGTGGCTCACGCCTGTAATCCTAGCACTTTGGGAGGCCAAAGAGAGCGGATGGTCTGAGGTCAGGAGTTCCAGACAAGCCTGGCCAACATGGCGAAACCCCGTCTCTACTAAAAATACAAAAATCTGCTGGGTGTGGTGGGGCACTCCTGTAATCCCAGCTACTCGAGAGGCTGAGGCAGGGGAATCGCTTGAACTCTGGAGACGGATGTTGCAGTGAGCTGAGATGGCGCCACTGCACTCCAGCCAGGGTGATAGAGCGAGACTCTGTCTCAAAAAAAAAAAAAAAAATAGACTCTAATGTCAAGTATGGGCCCAGTGGGAAAGAACATCATATCAACTGACCAGCAATGTTTGTCATGAAGAGAGGAAAGTACAGCCAGGGTGCTATTTGATGACCCTGATTCTGGTTCAGTCTTCAACGTTTACAGGTGAGAAACTGAAACTGCCTTTGCAAAAATTATAGACAGTGAAAGAGGTCAGACCTAACCGACTCCATCTTGCTTCCAACCTTTAAGCTGTCCTTGTTCATTCCTGGGCATAGGCCAAACTAACCTTGGGAATGAATTTAGTTTATGGTTTCACTCTGAAACAAAACTGCTAATAGCCCTTTCCCAAAAAGAACCTCTTCTTGCCTTGGGAGCAGTCTGCCTTTGTAGAACTAACAAATTAGCTACAAGATTAGAAATTAAGGTTTCGGGGTCAGGAACTGCAAGAGTCTGAACCTCCCCAAATTGCTTCTGGAGATAACATCAGTATCGTAAAACTTAACATCAGGGCTTGAGACATTTTGCATATCCTGCACTCCATGGATCAGCTGACTCCTCCCAGAGTGGTAATCTGGCTGAATCAGTTCTGCCATCCCACCCAGCAACAGAAGACAGCAAGAAAACTTCACTTCAGCTCCCTGTGACTCTATCTCCAACTTGACCAATCAGCACTCCCTACTTCCTGAGCCCCTACCTGCCAAATTATCTTTAAAAACTCCGATCCCAAATGCTCAGGAGACTGATTTCAGTAACAATAAAACTCTAGCCTCCCACACAGCTGGCTCTGGGTGACTTACTCTTTCTCCATTGCAATTCCTCTGTCTTGATAAATCAGCTCTGTCTAGGCAGCAGGCAAGGTGAACTCGTTAGGTGGTTACAAAACTGGGGTCCAAAGCCCCAGAGCTGACGAAGAGCAAGTCAGAATAAAGAACCAGGTATCCTGAGTCCACGTCCTTCTCATTCTGTGCTCTAGGGTCCTCTTTCATCTGAATCAGCAGCATTTACAGCCATGGATTAATTATAAAGAAAAGCAAATCTGTCCTAAGTCTTGAGTCAATTAATTAAGGAGTTTAAATGTATGGGTCCAAAACAATTAAGCTTTGTGGAATAAGAGCCCGGGTGAGCTCACCAGTGAGAGAAGGATGGTCTCATTTGAAAGTGCATCTCTGTAGAAAGTTAATTCCAATAAAAATCTTTCCCATGCTTCCGCCCCAGGCCAAGAATGTTGTACTGAGCCAAATTTCACACGTAGCTGACTGATCCATCCAGCAAAGAGTGGTCTCCTTTAGTGAAGGCTGTGATCAAGAGGCATTCTGTCCAACTAGGAATTCTCAAAACTTCCACTTTCCTCCTAGCAGAACCTTCCAATCTGGAATCACACTCACAATAACTGAGGCTGCTGGCTTCTCAGAAGTCCAAGCCCTATAACCACGGATCTTTTTTTAGTTTTTAACTGGGGAGAGTCACTGTGGTTGAGCTACATTTTCCTCTCCTTCAACATGGACCCTGGAAGGCAATCAAACCCCTTATTTCTCACACATTCATTCTTTCTTTCAACTCTTCCTCTTAAAAAAGTTGGGAGTGGGGGTACATGTTGCATTCCCTAAGCCACCATTCTGCCCCCTCTTCAGATGGAAATCCCTCAAGTCTACAGACTGAGGCTCACAAATGAAGTTACCTGATATTTTAAGAGGCATGGAAATTACACCACTTAAATTTGAAGTCAGATTTTATTTCATATCCAAGTCTAAGTAACAGCTTTTAATTATATAGACAGCTTAAAAGAAACCTCAAGCACTCTACAATTTACATGTATTTTGGGTTTGGTTTTGTTTTTGTTTTCCTGTTTGATCTGCCTGTGAGGTGAAGGGGTAATCTCACTTCACAGATGTGGACAAGGGGATTACCCTAAGTCACACAGCCTGTGACACCAGGGTTTCATCAAACGAAGGGGCTTTCTAAAGAATAAATGGCAACCTAGCGTCACAGGAAGCCGCGTGAAACACCTCCTTGAGGTCCACTCCACCAATCCTCTGCAATGTCCCCAATTTCAGGTAGAACATGTGATCTAAGTTAAGCCAGTCCCAAGAGTCATTCCCAAGAGTCAAACACCCTTGCCAGTGGTTGGCTGAGATGTGAGCAGGTGACATAGGCTGGTCCAATCACAGTGAACCTCAGGGCTTTCCTGGGACTGCTGGGATCAGGGCCCGCCTTCTTCCTCTGGGAGGTGTGGGGTGTGGGTGGGGGCCTGGGATTGCTACACCCACCTGTGGAGAGACAACAGCATCAGAGAAGCAGAGCCAAGGCTCTCTGATGCCCTGGAGACTTCCAGGTCCAACTGCCTGCCTACCCCTTGACTTTTCAGTTACGAGAGCCAATGAGCTCCCTTTTTGGATAAACCAGGATTAGGTAGGTTTCCTATGACTTGGAACCATATACATCCTAATGGATACATTTATATTCAAAGTCTTTCTCTGCTGCTTCCTGGCTGTGCCACAAGTTACTAAACCTCTCAGTGCCTCGGTTTCCTCATTTGTAAAATGGTGGAGTGTTAGAATGAAGTGCGATACCTGGTGTAAAAACCAACTGAGCACAGTCTCTGGCCTGTAGCAGGGATTAGCTTACCACTGCACTCCAGCCTGGGCAACAAGGGCGAAACTGTCTCCAAAAAAAAAAAAAAATTGTCTTTAAAACAAAACCTTTTTGTGGCTAGGATGTGCAAGAACTGGAGCTCTCAAACACTGCTGGTGGAAATGTAAAACAATACAACCACTTTGGGAAACAGTTTGGCAGTTTCTTGAACAGTTAAACATACACCTATGATGTATGATCCTAACATTCCACTCAGAAAAATAGAAATATACATCTGTACAAAGAGTAGTAAAAGATGTTCATGATAGCTTTATTTAGAAACCACCCGGCCGAGGCCGGGCGCGGTGGCTCACGCCTATAATCCCTGCATTTTGGGAGGCAGAGGTGAGTGGATTGTCTGAGGTCAGGAGTTCGAGACCAGCATGACCGACATGGTGAAACCCCATCTCTACTAAAAATAGAAAAATTAGCCAGGTGTGGTGGCAAATGCCTGTAATCCCAGCTACTCAGAAAGCTGAGGCAGGAGAACTGCTTGAACCTGGGAGGTGGAGGTTGCAGTGGGCCAAGATCGTACCACTGCACTCCAGCCTGTTCAACAGAGTGAGACTCCGTCTCAAAAATAAATAAATAAATAAGAAACCACCCAAAAGTTATCAACAGAAGGATGTATAAACCAAATGTAGTATATCTATACAATGGACTACTACTCAGCAATAAAAAGGAATAGGACTATTGACACATGCAACAAGGATGAATTTCAGAATAATTATGCTGGAAGAAGCCAGACAAAAAGAGTACATACTGGCAGGGCATAGTGGCTCATGCCTATGATCCTAGCATTTTGGGAGGCCAAGGCGGGTGATCACCTGAGGTCAGGAGTTCGGAACCAGCCTGGCCAACATGGTGAATCCCCATCTCTACTAAAAATACAAAAATTAGCTGGGCGTGATAGCACGCGCCTGTAATCCCTGCTACTCGGGAAGCTAGGGCAGGAGAATCGCTTAAATCCGGGGAGATGGAGGTTGTAGTGAGCCGATCGCACCACTGCACTCCACCCTGGGTAACAGAGTGAGACTCTTGTCTCAAAAAAAAAAAAAAAAAAAAAAAAAGCATACTATATGATTCCATTTATATAAAAGGCTAAAAGATGAAAACTGACTGATAATGACAGAAAGCAGATCAGTGAATGCTTGAGGATGGGGGTGGAAGGCATGGAGAGATAAAAGGCAAGAATTACAAAGAGGCACAAGGAAACTTCTGGGGCTGGATAGAGAGGTTCGCTGTCTTGATTATGGTGATGGTTTCCTAATGTGTGAGTGTACATGTGTACATAGGAGTGTGTGTATAAACTTATCAAAATGTGTTCTTTATTGTATGACAATTATACCTCAATATTTTTTGGGTTTTCTTGGCGGGGGTGGGGAGATTGAGACAATGTCTCACTCTATTGCCCAGGCTGGAGTGCAGTCACGAAATCTCGCCTCACTGCAGTCTTGACTTCCCTGGCTCAAGCAATCCTCCCACCTCAGCTTCCTGAATAGCTGGGACCACAGGTGCACGTCACTACACCCAGCTTTTTTTTTGGGGGGGGGGCGGGGTAGAGATGGAGATCTCTCAATATTGCCCAGGCTGGTCCTGAATTCCCAGGCTCAAGAGATCCTCCTGCCTTGGCCTCCCAAAATGTTGGGATTACAGGCATGAGCTACCACACCCAGCCAATAAAACAGTTTTTAAAAAATTAAACCCATCTGAGCTCATATATTCAGGTGCCTGGGATACCAGACCACATCCCACTAGATGGGGACCACCAAACCACAAAATGGACCTGCTTGAATTTGGCCACAGTGTAAAGGTGTTCTTAGAATGCAACTCTCTCTTAACACTCATTCCACTGTTGAACCAGCCCCTACTCTAGACTTTTACCTACTTTTAGAGACAATGCAACTGATTCAGCAGTCCCTTGAGATGGTACCTTGAGCAATATCTCCTCCTCAGACAAAAAGCTATTGACTGGACGCTCCCGGAGGCAAGCTTCTGAAGCCCTCCGTCTCTGAGAATCCCAAGTCTGCCACATTCACAAGCAACAGAGGAAGCCTTACATTCTAAGGTAATTAGCTCAGGCGTTTCAACACTTGGGATGGGGGTAGGGGGAGAGAAATCCTGCTAAGCATGAATGCCTTTGTCAAAATATCATCCTGACACCCTATGGATGGTCTGTTTTCTTTTCTTATAAGCTGGGCCCAAACTTGTCTTTAAAACAAACAAACAGGCCAGGCACAGTGGCTCATACTTGTAACCCCAGCACTTTGGGAGGCTGAAGAGAGGATTGCTTGAGCTCAGGAGTTCAAGACCAGCCTGGGCAACCCTGTCTCTACCAAAAATATAAAAAAAAAAATTAAAAAAAGAAAAATTAGTCAGGTGTGGCACACACCTGTAATCCCAGCTACTTGGGAGGCTGAAGTGGGAGGATGGCTTGACCCTGCGAAGTGGAGGCTGCAGTGAGCCATGTTCATGCCACTGCACTCTAGCCTGGGAGAAAGAGCAAGACCCTGTCACAAACAAACAAACAAACAAAATAATAAACACAAGGTATTTTTTTTTCTCTTCCCCTGGTCAAGCTTAGTAATGCAGTATTATCAGCATTAAAATGACACTTTTGGGTGGGGGTGCAGTGATTCACGCCTATAGTCCCAGCAATTTGGGAGGCCAAGGTGGGAGGATGGCTTGAACCCAGGGGTTTGAGACCAGCCTGGGCAACACGGCAAAACCTTTAAAAACGGAAAAATTGGCCAGGCTTGGTGGCACATGCCTGTAGTCTCAGCTACTCGGGAGGCTGAGGTGGGAGGATTGCTTGATCCTGGGAGGTGGAGGCTGCAGTGAGCCATGATCAGGCCACTGCACTGCAGCCTGGCCAACAGGGCAAGACTCTTGTCTTTAAAAAAAAAAAAAAAAGGCCAGGCACGGTGGCCTGTAATCCCAGCACTTTGGGGGGCCAAGGCAGGCAGATCACAAGGTCAGGAGATTGAGAACATCCTGGCTAACACAGTGAAACCCCGTCTCTACTAAAAATACAAAAAATTAGCCGGGCGTGGTGGCGGGCGCCTGTAGTCCCAGCTACTTGGGAGGCTGAGGCAGGAGAATGGCATGAACCCAGGAGGCAGAGCTTGCAGTGAGCCGAGATCGCATCACTGCACTCCAGCCTGGGCGACAGAGTGAGACTCCATCTCAAAATAAATAAATAAATAAATAAATAAATAAATAAAAGACACACTTTTTATAAGAAAAATATTCCACACAAAAAAAAGGGGAGTGAAGAATCATATAACCACCATGGGACTGAAGAAATAAAACACTACAAAGAGTTTAAAGCCCCTACACACCTCTTCATGACTGTGTAGCCCTCTCTGCCCATCCCCAGAAATCATTATCCAAAAGTTTGGTAACGATCATTCCCCTAAAGGTTATCTGTATTTTTATGACATATGTAAAACTTCATATAAACAGTATCATAGCATATGGAAATCTCTGCAATTTGCTTTTTCTAATTTTTAACTTTTGTGGATACACAGTAGGTGTATATATTTATGGGGTACATAAGATTTTGTTGTTGTTTTTGAGACAGGGTCTCACTCTGTTGCCCAGGCTGGAGTGCAGCGGCGCAACCACAGCTCACCACAACCTCACTGCAACCTCTGTGCCCAGGCTCAAGTGATCCTCCCACCTCAGCCACCCGAGTAGCTGGGACAACAGGCGCCTGCCACCAAGCCTAGCTAATTTTTGTATTTTTAGTAGAGATGGGGTTTCACCATGCTGGTCAGGCTGATCTGGAACTCCTGGCCTCAAGTGATCTGTCCACCTTGGCCCCATGAAGTGCTGGAATTACAGGCGTGAGCCACCGCGCCTGGCCCCTCCTAGTTTCCTGACAGGAGTCTGGATCCATCCCCTCCAGATAGGACCCATGGGCCTCAAAAGAGCGACTCCATCCCTGGCTCTGGGAAGGCCTGATTGGTCAGAGTAGAGTTCTCACAGGAACGCTACTATGGTAAACCACAGGAGAACCAGCTTTAGGATGAAAGAAACCAACAGAGCAGAGACCCAAAAAACTTAGGTTCTTGATGACATCACTTAGATGCTGGATCCCTGAAACCCATAACTTGCTCTGCATCTAGGCTTGCTGACATGAGCCAATCATTTTCCTTCTATGTGAGCCAGTTTTCAGTTCCTTGCAGCTGAAAGGATTCTAACTGCCCTACCTCCCTCCTTGAAGTCTATTCTTGCTATCCGATTCACCCCATACACAATGTCTCAGGGCTCATGGTGCCATTTGTCTCAAACTCTGTATCTCTTCTGAGTGTCCTGGTGCCATTGGCATGTTCTAACCAAGCTCAAACCTGGTATCTCCTTTGCCTCGCTCACTACCAGCCTAGAGTAATATAAACCTGGCCCTTTCCATTAGGGAAGCGTAAGATTACCCATTAGCACATCCTGACTTCTTCCTATGTCTCAGGCACTTTACAATTTAGCTCATTAAATCTTCACACCCACTCTTTCAGATAGAAACTATGATTATTCCCAGTTTATAGATGAGAGCAGTGAGGATGGAGGCCTCAGAGAAAGCATGTCACTCAGTCAATTCCAGATTCAATCCCAGAGCTGCCTGACTCCCAAATTCTCATTCTCGGCTGGACGCGGTGGCTCCCGCCTATAATCCCAGCACTTTGGGAGGCCGGGGAGGTCGGTGGGGGGTTGGGATCATGAGGTCAGTAGTTCAAGACCAGCCTGGCCAACATGGTGAAACCCCATCTTTACTAAAAATACAAAAAATCAGCCAGGCATGGTGGCGGGTGCCTGTATTCCCAGCTACTCGGAGGCTGAGGCAGGAGAATCGCTTGACACCAGGAGGTGAAGACTGCAGTGAGCCGAGATCGAGCCATTGCACTCCAGCCTGGGCGACAGAGCAAGACTCTCGAGAAAAAAAAAAAAAAATTCTCATTCTTAATCACAACTTCCCTTCTCCCAGAAACCCAACAGAAGAAATGAGGCCCTAAGATACCAGCAGAACAGAAAAATCAGACTGAGCTTCATATCCCATTATCCCAAAGAACACCATTCATTCCCAGAGATTAGCAGTATGAGGCTTTTTAGAGGCCCAATTCTGGTGTATATCTTGCTTTGCAGAGAGCATAGAACATGCTAATCTGAGGGGGGAAATATGAGTGTTGCAAGAGTATTTCAGGCCATTTTGTTTTATCTTATCTATTTACAATTGTCACAGACTCCAAGAGAACCTAAAACTCAAATCAGCTTTTAGGAAAAGAGAGTTAGTTACCACTACATAAAGGTTAAGATGAATCATTGTCATAACACCATAAAAACAACAAACAATGACACAAATTTATTTTAAGAGACAAGGTCTCACTCTGTCACTCAGGCTTCAGTGTAGTGACCTGATTATAGTTCACTGCAGCTTGGAATTCCTGGGCTCAAGGGATCCTCCTGCCCTAGCCTCCCAAGTAGCTAGGATTACAGGCACATACCACCATACCCAGCTAATTTATTAAAATGTTTTTGGCCAAGTGCAGTGGCTAACGCCTGTAATCCCAACACTTTGTGAGACTGAGGTGGGTGGATCACCTGAGGTCAGGAGTTCAAGACCAGCCTGACCAACATGGTGAAATCCCACCTCCACTAAAAAAATACAAAATTAGCTGGGTGTGGTGGCACATGCCTGTAATCCCAGCTACTTGGGAGGCTGAGGCAGGAGAATTGCTTGAACCAGGAAGGCGGAGGTTGCAGTGAGCCGAGATCATGCCATTGCACTCCAGCCTGGGCAACAAGAGCGAAACTTTGTCTCACAAAAAAAAAAAAAAGGAAAGAAAAAAAAATTTTTTGGTAGAGATGAGGTCTCCCATGTTGCCCAGTCTGGTCTCAAACTCCTGGCCACAAGTGATCCTCCTGCCTCAGCCTCCCAAAGTGCTGGGATTACAGGCATGAGCCACCGCACCCAGCCAACACAACTTTAATGTATTTAGAGTTTCTCTAGAATCATTCTGGAATGAAATAGATTATATATTTCATGGGAAATTTAAATTTAAAAAAATTCTAAACAACTCTTATTTCTAGACCCCATACACACATGACAGAACTTAGTCCTGTGATTTTCCTATTAAACCCCTGCAGCCTGCTCGATCTTCGTTTATATTCAATATTCTCCTATGACCGCCTCCCCACTACTAGACCACAAGCAACTGGAGGTCGGTGAACAAGTCCCAATCCCCTCTTATACTCCTAGCCCCTCTACACCCCTGGCACATGGTAATGGCTGCACAAGTATCCGAACAAAGCATCTGTACATTACTACTCTGAGCTCTTGGTCACACTCAGGCACTTTGCATCACAAAAAGACGTTATTCTCTTCCCAGTTCTCCTAGTTCTTTCTCAATCCTTTTGAGCAGGTCAAGGAAAAGGCTCAATGTAGTGCTAGGTTACCTTCAACACCTCTCCATCTCTTGCTAATTTCTCTTTTTAACCAAAAGAGAGTATGCCTCATGCTGTGAACAGGCAACAGTGCTGGCTGGAATTTAATAACTATTTGGGGTTTATTTATGGTTACCTTCCATTTACCTAGTGACGCTGTTTTTCCATTATTATAGTGACACAAAATCTCCTTTTCAAATACATTTGTTTTACAAGTGAGTCAACTGCAGGGGAAAATAATATTAAGTGAAAAATGAAATAGAGACAGCCGTGGGATATGGCAAAATAGTAAAGGTGGTTCCTTTATGAATGATTGAAGCCTGGGGGACACAGACCTAGTCTAGTTCTCCCATTTTATAGATGGGGGAAAAGGTTCAGAGCGAGCGCCCCAGTGATGGTAGAGGTAGACCTAAGAGTAAGAGCCAGGGTCTGGGCCAGGCACAGTGGCTCATGCCTGTAATCCCAGGACTTTGGGAGGCCGAGGTGGGCAGATCAATTGAGGCCAGGAGTTCAAAGCCAGCCTGGCCAACATGGTAAAACCTCGTTGATACTAAAAATACAAAAGTTAGCTGAGGCCAGGCACGGTGGCTCACACCTGTAATCCTAACACTTTGGGAGGCCGAGGCAGGCGGACCGGGCCACCGCACTCCAGGCTGGGTGCACAGTGAGCCTCTACCTCAAAAAAAAAAAAAAAAAAAATTAGCTGGGCATTGTGGTGCACACCTGTAATCCCAGCTACTCAGGGGGCTGAGGCAGGAGAATCTCTTGAACCTGGGAGGCGGAGGTCGTGGTGAGCCGAGATCACACCACTGCACTCCAGCCTGGGTGACAGAGGGAGACCCTGTCTGGAAAAAAAAAAAAAAAGAGCCAGAGTCTAAGTCCAGACATCTGCCTGGGACCTGCAATCTTGCCAAATCCAGCATGTCCTACACCTTTCCCAGAAACAGAAATGGGTCTCCAGAAGGGGAGTGGGTTAACACCAGCTGATCATACTGATAATGCCTAAATGACAGTCACCTTTAGTAGTTGGAGAAACAAAAGCTGTTGTGCAAGTGTTTTAAATTTTTGCCCCATCACATGGAAAAAGTACCCAGGCTGACGAATTTCTTCCCATCATTAAAACATAAAGATCTGCATTAGTCACTCAGTGAAGTAAAGCCCACACAAATTCTACCTTTGGGAAAGGTGTTGGGCGTTCCCTGGCTACAACAGAGATGGCCTAAAACTGACATTCGGTAGCACTGCAGTATTAGAAATCTGGCCCAATTATGAACAGCAGGCAGCTGGTGTCCAAGGAGTAACTGGGGGAAGTACACGGTTCATGCAAGACACAGACAGATTCCTTCTATCCATCAGGGCAAAGACTAATACTCGCCAACTCCTCAAGAGAACTGAAAATACTGGCCCCCAACCTCCCATATCCACTCCTGTCCCAGGAGCCACAGAATTCCCTGTCGGTAGCCTCCTCCGTCACCCTAGCCCAACGACTTTGATGCTGTTTGTACAGGGCATAACCCAGAAGTCCAGTTTCCAAGCACTAACCACTGTAAAAATATTGTCGCCAGCTCCATGACACCAAGTTGGATAGTGCAGGGGTTTAACGCCACACCCAGGGCAGCAAAAATTTTGACAGATGGCAGGCAGCCCCACCATGACCCCAGATGCCAAAGAGCTAGGAGGGAAAGCGCTGCCCAGGGCCAAGGCAGGGACGAGTCAGACTCCTGGGGGATGGGAGCAGCTGGCACAGACGCCCTTTACTCCAGGTTGAAAGCACACAAGGCAGTCAGCACAGCCTCAGCCTCATGGAGGATGTAACCCTGGCAGTCCCCCACGTGTCTCTCCAGCTCCACCCTCCTCCAAGAAGCCCTGAAGAGAAGCGGTAGCCCATGGAAAAATAAGTCTTCACGTTAATGCCAAGGCTAAGTGGGAAGTGCAGGGTCTCACAGCAACAATGCTGATACTAACACCACAACAGCAGCAGCTGACGTTTACTGAGCACTTACTATGAGCCAGGCACAGTGCCAAGAGCTTTAGATGCACCTTCTCTTTTATACCTAAGAACTCTGTAAGGCAGAACATTTTTTGTTTGTTTGTTTGTTTGTTTGTTTGTTTGAGACAGTCTCGCTCTGTTGATCAGGGTGGAGTGCAGTGGCATGATCTCGGCTCACTGCAACCTCCACCTCCCAGGTTCTAGCGATTTTCCTGCCTCAGCCTTCCAAGTAGCTGGAATTAAAGGCACACACTACCACCTCCAGCTAATTTTTGTATTTTTAGTAGAGACAGGGTTTCGCCATGTTGGCCAGGCTGGTCTCAAACTCCTGGCCTCAAGTGATCTGCACGCCTCGGCCCCCTGAAGTGCATGAGCCACAATGCCTGGCCCCTGTAAGACAGAGCATTTTAGGATCACATTCAGCATATGGACGACAGGCTCCTGGAGGGAAGCAGCTCCCTGGTGTCAGCCAGCTAGCTACAAAGCAGCAAAGCCAAGACTCAGGCCCAGGAGCAAACACAAGACCAGGACCTTACTGCCGCTGCTGGGAGAGCATCTTTCCAAGAGGGTGGTCTGGGACAAGCAAAACCAGGAAAGAAAAAAAAAATGGGAGGGAAGGCCAGCTGCAGAGGCTTATGCCTGTAATCTCAGCAATTTGGGAGGCTGAGGAAAGAGTATCACTTGAGCCCAGGAGTTCAAGACCAGCCTGGGCAACATGGCAAAACACTACTTCTACAAAAAATGCAAAAGTTAGCCGGGTGTGGTGGTGTGTGCCTGTGGTCCCAGCTACTCGGGAGGCTGAGATGGGAGGATCACCTGAGTCCTGGAGGTCAAGGCTGCAATGAGCCATGATCGTGCCACTACACTCCAGCCTTTGCCACAGAATGAGATCCTATCTCAAAAAAAAAAAAAAAAAAAAAAAAAGAGAAAGAAAGAAAAGAAAAAAGAAAAAGAAATGGAAGGGAAGGACATTACAGGAGACAAAAGAAAGGGTGAGGGAGGGCAATGGAGCTACTTAAAAAAAAAAAAAAAATGGGCTCAGTGGCTCACGCTTGTAATTCTGGCACTTTGGGAGGCCGAGGCGGGCAGATTATGAAGTCAAGAGATCAAGACCATCCTGGCCAATATGATGAAACCCCGTCTCTACTAAAAATACAAAAATTAGCTGGGCATAGTGGCGGCACCTGTAGTACCAGCTACTCAGGAGGCTGAGGCAGGAGAATCGCTTGAACCTGGGAGATGGAGGTTGCAGTGAGCCAAGACTGCACCATTGCAATCCAGCCTGGCAACAAAGCAAGACTGTGTCTCAAGAAATAAAAAAAAAAAAAAAAAAAAAAAAAGGAGGCTTGGCCAGAAGACCAGAAATGCAGAAATGCCACTCATGATGGTTCCTACTCAACAGTTATCCAAAAACCCAGGTTGCCTCTTCTTCTAAAAAGAGTCTTTTAGGTAGGAGGAGGTATCTTTGACCTATTTCTGGGAGTATTCCCAACCACCTTTCACCTTCCTAGATAATTAGATTGCTTCTTCATCTAGTCTGGAGAGACCACCCCCAGGTCCAGGAATTAGGGGTGTGAAAGATGGGAAAGGAGAAGAGAGACAGGAGGTTGGGGGGAGCATGATGACCACCATTCATGGGGCACTTACCCCAGCCCCCACCACCACCTCCAAGGACTGGGTCAAGTGATTTATCAGGATTACATCATTTTATCTTCAATAACACCAGGAAGGGGGTACTGCTGTAGTCTGGGACACAAACTCAGAGAGGTCAAACAACCTTCCCCAAGTCTGCCAGCTAGAAAGCAGCAAGGTCTATCTGACCTATGCTCTGAAGCCCTCCGGAAGGGACTGGATCTGTATCCAGAAGTGGTTTCCATTCCATCTCCTCTGCCTCCTGGCTGAGACAGGATGGCTTCATGGGCCTGGTGTCCTGAGGGCTATTGGGAAATGTTGCCTCCAAAAAAACAATACCATGAAGACCTTAGGGCTACATATAATTTTCAGACTTCTCAAAGTTCCCAGGCAGTCAAGGGTGAACCAAGCTGCCCAAGTACATTGTCAGGCTCACATTTGAAACATGTTTAAACAGCTAATGGGGTTGAGCAACTAAAAGTTAAATGAGTTTCTATGCTGGGCTGCCTATGAGACAAGGTCACAATAGTTACCAAGTATAATAACTATTGTTAAGAGACCCTGGCAGTCCCAATAAAAGTAGGTCCTAAAAACTTTTAAGAGACAGAAAGTGGCTGGAACACCTCCATGCCATGGTTGAACAAACATATTTCTAGACCAAGGGAGACTTGCAAACCACAATGAGACTCAAATGAGACCTTTCATTTTAATGCTGGACAAAGCTCAGCAATACCTCAATTGAAGATGAATCTTGCTATAACCATCAGTATGACCAAAATTATTTCACAACGCATTTCCAGTCCACAGTCACTTTTTTCCTGAGAAAGGAATCTCCTTCCCTATTCTGATTAAAAGGCAGCTATAAGCAAAATTCCCTAAAGGTAGAAAAAGATTCATTAAAATTCTTCACAGGTGATGTTTTTTTCTTTACATTTTTCTGTGTTCTTGCAATTTTTTGCAAAGAGTAAGAACTACAGATGTAACTTTTTAATGCTCCAATAAAAATTTATTAGAATTGAATTTCAGGCTGGGCGCAGTGGCTCACTCCTGTAATCCCAGCACTTTGGGAGGGCCAGGCAGGTGGATCACTTGAGGTCAGGAGTTCAAGACAAGCTTGGCCTGTCTCTATAAAAATACAAAAATTAGCCGGGCATGGTGGCACGTGCCTGTAGTCCCAGCTACTCGGGAGGCTGAGGCAGGAGAATCACTTGAACCCAGGAGGCAGAAGTTGCAGTGAGCCAAGATTGCAGTTTGGGCAACAAAAGGAAACATCATTTCAAAAAAAAAAAAAAAAGGCCGAGTTCGGTGGCTCAAGCCTGATCCCAGCACTTTAGGAGGCCAAGGCGGGTGGATCTCGAGGTCAGGAGTTCGGGACCAGGCTGGCCAACATGGTGAAACCCCGTCTCTATTAAAAATACAAAATAGCCAGGCGTGGTGGCATCCACCTGTATTCCCAGCTACTCGGGAGGCTGAAGCAAGAGAATCGCTTGAACCCAGGAGGTGGAGGTTGCAGTGAGCCAAGATTGCGCCACTGTACTCCAGCCTGGGAGACAGAGCAAGACTCTGTCTCAAAAAAAAAAAAAAAAAAAAAAAAGAAGCAAATTTCAAAGACATGCTGAGCTGATGGCTTTCCTTGGGAAAGCAGTAAAATATGAAGATTAAAATCTCAGACAAGGATCTGAGTAATAACCACACATTCACTGGCCAATCTGGGTGTGCCTCAGTTTTCTCATCTGCATAACGGGAATTACAACAATAACTACTTCTCAGAATTGCAATGATGTTTCGTATAGCTATTAGTAAGAAGCATTTATCACAATGCCTGGTACTTAGTATGGGCTCTCTCTATATTCACTATAACTAATGAAACTGTTACTATGATTGTGACTTTCAGTAATTTCCTATTAAATTCATTTTCTGAGCTTCACCTGGAAAAGGCCTTGTTCTCTAACAGTTGTTGAAGCAAATCACAGATGTCCAGAGAATGAACATGAACTGCTGAGTTCTTTAAGTTCAGTATCACAGTCCAAAAACAAGTGTTCCACTGGGACCCCAGACCCAGTTGTCTACTACATATAATTCCCACTTCAGTAAAGGCAGCAAAGAACCACTGCTTTGCATTTTCTGACTTGCAAATAAGTCAATGTACCAGACTTAATACTCAAGCTATTATGCTAGAGACTGTTTATTTAACAAGTTATTTATTAAATTCCTATTAAGTGCCAAGCTCAGAGACACAGAGGTAAACAAGAGACACAGCGCCTGCCCCTGGAGCACTGATGACCCGTGGGAGAGTAAGAAGGCCATTTAGAACACCAATACGGCTCAGTAAGAGGGCAGTGTGGCCAAGCACGGTGGCTCATGCCTGTAATTCCCACACTTTGGGAGGCTGAGGCAGGCAGATCACTTGAGCCCAGGAGTTCAAGACCAGCCTGGGCAACATAGCAAACCGAATCTCTACAAAAAATACAAAATTAGCCAGGAGTATTGGTGTGTGTGCCTGTAATTCTGACTACTTGGGAGGCTGAGGTGGGAGGATCGCTTGAGCCAAGGAGGTCGAGGCTGCAGTGGGCTGTGATGGCACCACTGCACTCTAGCCTGGGTGACAGAGCAAGACTCTGTCTTAAAAAAAAAAAAAAAAAACAAGGTGTTGGGTGCCCAGGAGAGAACCTCATGCCCAACTTTGGGTGTGACTCCCCATGGATGTCAGACAAGAGTGCTGAGAAAAAGGGATAGGAGAGACAATTGGGTAAGAGGTGCACACCTGCAGGAAGTGTAATGTGACACCTGGATCGCTTCCTGTAAGGGACTCCCTGACGGGAGAGCCATCCCCCAGGTGCTAGCTTGCCTCCTTTGGTGGAGATAAGGAATGTGACAAGCCACTGCCCAGGTGCTTTCAAGCCAACTCTGCCAAGGTGCCTCACTCAGAACACATTCCGGGTTCTGCCCCCGGATGGCTGGAAGCTCCACCAAGGGCCCCCATCCCAGCGGCAGCACATCCCTGGTCTTCCATCAGGTACCCCTGCCTCTGCTGAGAGGGAATCTTGTAAACAGAACCCCGAACTCTGCTCAACTGATAGCACTACAGACTCACAAAGGCCTTTTAGGGTCTCAGCTCAAAGGCCTTGCACCTCAGGTCCCCTGGGAGGCAGGGGCCCGGTCCCATACTCTGGCCTGCTTTACCCCACACCAAGGGAACAATCAGTTTGTTCCCGGGCAAGAAGCACCAGGCCAGGCCCCTGCTCCCACAATAGGCTGTAGATGCCAAACCATTCTTGTGTCCCTGGAATCTGATAAACCACTTCAAGGAGGTGCAGGGAAACCAGGGTGATACGCACAAGAAGTGTGGTACAGGCATGATAAGAACTTATTTTCTTGGGACACGGGGAAACCGAGAAATCCTATTTTAGCCACCAAGAAACCTTTCCTGCCCCGGCCTCCCTAGGAGGCCTGCCTCTCCCTCAGTCACACTCAGCAGAGGCGGAAGGTAGCACCGCTCCTGCCTGTTGAAGGAAAGCTGACTGCTGCTTGCCATTTTTCATCTTAAAGTCTGAATTTATGGGCTGCGGCAAATTTACATAGTGCCTGCCACAAATCCCCACCCATTTCCCTTATAGCTCGAATGCCAAAATTCCACCCTGCGTTCCAAATAACTCCAACCTCTTTAGTAGCCTTTTTTTTTTTTTCTGGAAAGGAAATTCCAGAAAAGTTGTCTGGCATGGTAAAGGCTGACAGCCTTATGAAAATACTCAGCAAGGTGACCCATTTAGTCAAAAGAGCTTTCAGATCTCTATGAGAAAAGGAATTCATGCCAGCATAAAGGGCCTTCAGAGAGAGAACAGGAGTGCTGTGTTAACACCCAGACCTTTCAGCAAGCCAGCTCTGCTACGGCTGGGGAGGCTGAGCCCTGAATGGGCTGGACAGACCAGCTTTCTCTCTCAGGAGAGGTGCGCCTCAGGAGATGCCCGTGGGGATCACAAGTTCAGCTCTGGCTCACACAACTTCGTGCTGCGACGCACAGCAAGAGGTCTGCCCACGAGGCTACCTGCAGATGAGCGGAAAGCTGCCTGCTTGGATTGGAAGCAGGCTGCCCACTTGTGCCAGGGCCATGAGACTGATAAAGGCTGGGTGCCAGGCCTGAAAAGAAGGGTGCAGTTGCTGGGCTCACCAGCAAACACAACCCAGCACACCCTCCCACCAGTTAAACAAGGTAGCAGAAGAAAAGGGTGTGGGTGAACTCATTCCTGACAGAGCACAGCTGTGCCTATGTCCGCTGTCACCAAGGATCCCCTGGCATAGTTGGCTCTCAACAACACTCCCCCCAACACACACACACACACACACACACACACACACACATCCTGTGGTGTCATGGTGTGTGCTGTGAGCCCTGCGGCCAGGGGGAGTTCCAGGGACACCTCCTTCCTCATCTCTGGTTTCTAGACCTCACAAACAAAAGCCCTGCCCACCTCCTCCAAAGAAACCTTTAGCTGGTCCCTACTGTCCACACCTGCGGTGACATTACTGCCCCCTGGAAACCACAGGCAGGGAAAGAACTGGAGCAATGTCTCCAAAGACTGGAAAAGGTCCCAGTCAGAGCTCCACGGTGTGGGAAAAGATATGGCAAGTAGCCCCCAAAAAGTTTTGTTTTGTAGAAGGAAATTTCAGTTTCACATGCATCAACAGCAAACGAGTAAAGTTTGGAGCAAAGCAAAACAAGAAGAAAAAAAATCCACAGAAGCAGAAAACAGTCTCTTCTACACCCTGTCACTATAATATATCTATTTTACTTCACAGAGTGTCAAACTCAGCTTTGATACAAAAGTCCTTTACAGCATGATGCAGGCAGGGATTAAGCCTGACCTGTAAAGTGAGGCAGAGCTAAGCCTCAGTTTTCTCATCTGTAAAATGGAAACAGATGTCAACCTAGAAGAAAGAGGCTGAGGCTTAAAATTTAAACTATTAAAGAGTTTACTTGAGCCAAAGTGAAGACAGCTGCCTGAAAGTCTCAGGCCCAAGTAACCTTGGATATGAGCTTTGTTACAAGCAGGTTTTTAAAAGCAAAAGAGGGGACAGACAGGGAGTGGGCTGATACAAAGTTTTTTGTCAGCAATTCTCACTGGCTTACAGAAATAGCATTGATTAGTGGTTGGCCATCCATTGTTAAGCTATAGGGTGTGGATTATGGTACTGCGTGCAGCATTATTAGATTAATTTATAACTAATTGTGACAATAACAATTTCTTTGTTTTAGAAACGGGTCTCACTCTGTCGCCCAGGCTAGAGTGCAGTGACGCAATCATAACTCACTGCAGACTCAAACTCCTGGGCTCAAGGTATCCCCCCAACTCAGCCTCCCAAGTAGCTACTACTATGCAGGCTTGTGCCACTGCATCCAGATAATTTTTTTTTTTTTTTGTAGAGATGCGACCTCACCCAGGCTGGTCTTAAACTCCGGGCCTCAATAGATCCTCCAGCCTCGGCCTTCCAAAGTGCTGGGATTATAGGACAGGCACGTACCACCGCACCTAGCCAGCAACCAATTTTAAGAAATGAATACATAGGCGGGGCACAGTGGCTCACACTCGTAATCCCAGAACTTTGGGAGACTGAGGCAGACAGATCACTTGAGGTCAGGAGTTCGAGACCAGCCTGGCCAACATGCTGAAACCCCGTTTCTACTAAAAATACAAAAAATTAACTGGCTGTGGTGCCAGGCGCCTGTAATCCCAGCTACTGGAGAGGTTGAGGCAGGAGAATCGCTGGAATCTGGTAGGCAGAGGTTGCAGTGAGCCAAGATCGCGCCACTGCACTCCAGCCTGGGTGACAGAGTGAGACCCTGTCTTAAAATAAATAAATAAAAATAAAATGAAAATACCAAAATTAGCCAGGCGAGGTGGCAGGCGCCTGTAATCCAGCTACTCAGGAGGCTGTGGCATGAGAATCTCTTGAACCCCGGAGACGGAGGTTGCAGTGAGCCAAGATTGCACCACTACACTCCAGCCTGGTGACAAAGCAAAACTCTGCCTCAAAAAAAAAAAAAAAGTCAATGAATACATAGCTCAAAGAGGGTAGCAGAATGTGTTTGCTGTCTCATTTAATGTCTTTCCAGGCCAGATACTTTAGAAGGACTCGCCTTCCTCTGATAAAAGTTCTTTTTCTTTTCTAGATGTAGAAAGATGTAAAGCCACTAGTTTTGTGGAGTTCACGAGGATTAGAAGTAGTATAAGTAAGACAGACCAATGCTCAGCAGATGGCAGGTGTGAGAAATACTAGATGTTATATTAGAGGATGAATATCCTCAACAGTGCACGCCTCAACATTCAGTACACAGCCAGCATTATTTGTATGTATTCTTGGTACCAAGAAGAGCCAAAGAATAATATGTAGGAGGACAAGGGTCCTCCTTGCCAAGCTTTCTACATGCGCTGCTTAGAAAAGCCAGATTTTGATAATGGGGAAAGGGAGAGAGTCAGCGGCTCTGTCACAATAACTCAGTCTGATTGGCAGTCTTGACTAAGTGAAAAACCAACTGCTTCTTTGCTTATAGTACAAGAAAATTTTGGCCAAGGGCATTCTACTGCACGGGATCTGGCCAAAGCTGTTCTTTGGTAAATGCTGTACTCAAACAATGGGCATAAGTAAAATCTCATCAAATTGTTTTTAAAAATAAACAGTTTGCAGAAGAGTTACAACAACCATCTACAGTTTATCAAAGGAACACATTTAAGTCAGCTGCTCTAAGGCTCTTAGAGGGCAGGAGCTTCAAACATAACTCAGTATTTTTCTTTGTCCTCCTCCCCTCCCAGAGAATAAATCCTGATACTGGCCAGGCGCGGTGGCTCATACCTGTAATCCCAGCACTCTGGGAGGCCAAAGCCGGCGGATCACCTGAGGTCGGGAGTTCGAGACCAGCCTGACCAACATGGAGAAACCTCATCTCTACTAAAAAAATTATCCGGGTGTGATGGCGCATGCCTGTAATCCCAGCTACTTGGGAGGCTGAGGCAGGAGAATCTCTTGAACCTGGGAGGCGGAGGTTGCAGTGAGCTGAGATAGCGCCACTGCACTCCAGCCTGGATGACAAGAATGAAACTCCATCTCAAAAAAAAATAATAAAAATAAAATAGAATAATAAATTGTGATACTAAGTGGGCCTGATTAAAATACCCAGTAATTCCGTCCTCTGTACCATGTATACCTACTCTCACCTACTGGTTCATCACTTTAGTCATAAAGAGACCCATTTGGTTTTCTAATCATTTTCCCCAAAAAGCTTTCTTCCAGTACATGGACTCAGTTTCCCATGAAAAGTGAGTTAGGCACCTTAAAAATACAAGATCACTTCTCAAGCTCCTGAAGAAGAAAGTATTGTTGTTTATTATACAATAACCTGAGCCAATTTAGGGATTACTGTGCCCGTTTAATGAATAACTAGATTTACAACAGTAATGTAAGATGGCTTCTAGTAGAAAGTCATGAAAAGCAATTGTAATCATTATAAAAGCAGGAAATAGCCCCATTTAGATTAAAATGGCTCATTCCATTGAATGTTTTCATTAGTTAAACTTATTGTTGGGGGAAGGTGTTATAATTACAGATCCAGCTCCTTAATTTAGAATACTCAAAGATGAAAATTAAAAGCAGAATAACAAGAATATGGAAAAAAGAAAAAAACTAAATGTAGAAACACAAACCTTCATAGGAGCCTCCAAAAGAGGTATATCCACCCCAAGGGCACATAAGACAATCCATTAGAGCCAGGAAAAAAACAGACTTTATATTTGGATTTGTCATCTAAAAAGAAACTAAGCTTTACTAATATTTAATATACAAATTGACAGTAGAATATGTTTATGGCTTATAAATATATATAAATAAATATATAAATAAATAAAAAAATAAATATATATATATATATGAGGAAGGGGCACATACAAAACTTTCTGCTAATAGGAATGACTGGAGCAACAGGTGAGACTCCTGAGATAGACGACCCCTTTTGGCTGGGTTTACTACCCTACACTAAACAAGGGGCTGGATGCGGTGGCTCACGCCTGTAATCCCAGCACTTTGGGAGGCCAGGTGGGTGGATCACCTGAGGTCAGGAGTTCGAGGCCAGCCTGACCAACATGGTGAAACCCCATATCTACTAAAAATACAAAATTAGCCAGGTGTGCACATGCCTATAATCCCAGCTACTTGGGAGGCTCAGGCAGGAGAATTTCTTGAACCCAGGAGGTGGAGGCTGCAGTGAGCCGAGATCATGCCACTGTACTGCACTCCAGCCTAGGCAACAAGAGTGAAACTCCAACTCAAAAAAATAAACAAACAAACAAACTCAAGGAGCATACCCCATAGGCAGCCTCCAGTTTCAGAAAGCCCTTGGTAA
Source organism: Symphalangus syndactylus (assembly GCF_028878055.3). Classification (NCBI taxonomy): domain Eukaryota; kingdom Metazoa; phylum Chordata; class Mammalia; order Primates; family Hylobatidae; genus Symphalangus; species Symphalangus syndactylus. The sequence continues at coordinate 102,865,641 of NC_072423.2, forward strand.
GCCAGCCCTGCTCACCCCTCCACTGCCCCCCTGACTTGAGCATCAAGACCTCTAAACTGACATACTCGTCTGCTCCTGTGCTAAATGTCTGTTTGCCTGCCTAATTCTAGTCACGCTTTAGGTCTTAGCTGAAAGGTCCCTTCCTCCAGGGAGCCTTCTAGATTACCCATACCCAGCCTAGGGGTAGATGCTCCTCCTTTTCAGAGGGCTTGGCACCTAGATCCTTGCTACTTACAGCACGGTCCACAGACAGCAGGATCTGAAGCTGACTGGAAACGCAGAATCCCAGCCTACACCCCAGCACCTACTCAATCAGACCTGCATTTTTAACAAAGTCCCCAGGTGATGAGCATGGGCCTGAAGGTTTGAGCAGCTCTCCTCTGCATGGCTCTCCCTGCTTGCTTGTCTCTTCTCCTCTGAGCAGTATCTGAGGCAAGCAAAGGACATGATCCTCTCATTCCTGTTGTCCTAGCACCCAGCACAGGGCCTGGTTCAGAGATGGGCTTTCATATATTTGTTGAATGAGGAAAGGAAGAAAGGATCTTGGGAGACATCTTCATCAGAGGTTCTGAACTTGGAGAAAGGGAACAGCTAACACACCAGATGACAGCAATAGGATTCCAAAAATATCTGGACTGGCCAGAGAATAGACAGAAGACAAGATAAAGTCCTGGACTTGGGTCCAAAAGCAGAATATTCATAGTGATAATGACAAACACTGTGCTATAACTTAACCTAATCAAATATAATGCTCCCAGCAACTCTAAGATAGCAACTATTTTGCTCTTGCATTTTATAGACAGGGAAGCAGGCACAGAAAGCTTAAAGCAGTGGACTAGAGTTGCACAGCTGGTATCAGGCAGAGTGCGGATTAGAATCCAGACAGTCTAGTTTCAGACCGAGGCCCTGAATCATTAGGCTACATCTAGTTTTGCCTAGGATGTGCTACCTGGAAACTGATGTAGCAAAGTTGGCTGGGCCTGGTGGCTCACGCTTGTAATCCCAGCACTTTGGGAGGCCGAGGCAGGCGGATCACAAGGTTGGGAGTTCGAGACCAGCCTGACCAACAAGATGAAACCCCATCTCTACTAAAAATACAAAAATTAGCCAGACATGGTGGCGCACGCCTGTAATCCCAGCTACTCAGGAGGCTGAGGCAAGAGAATTGCTTGACCCCAGGAGACAGAGGTTGCAGTGAGCTGAGTTCGCGCCACTGCACTCCAGCCTGGGCAACAGAGCAAGACTCCATCTCAAAAAAAAAAGAAAAAGAAAAAGCAAGGTGACTGGCACCCTGACCATGGAGCCACTGGAGGCAGGGCCTAAAGGCTCCAGGCCCCGAGTATCTGCTCCCCCAAGGAGCAGGGCAGCCATCCTCAACTAAGCCAGCAGCCCACTCCATGGCACCTGCCTCACAGCACAAAAGCAGGACCCAAGAGACACAATTTGGCTCCAAATCAAAGCCCTCCTTTAACTCAGACTCTCCAAGAACGAAGGCGGCTGAAGACTGGCATGCTGGCTCCACCGTTGCTGGGAGAACTCCACAGAGGCCCAACCACCATCTGGAAGTGATTTGGCCCAGAGATTCCTGTACGGGGTGGGAGGTTGGAATGACCAGACGCCTGGAGCTCCCTGTCCAGCTTTGAAACAAAGCTGGTGTGAATGGGCCCTGGAGGCAGCCATAACATAGCAGGGGGCAGCCCCTTTCAAGGAGGTGACACCCTCTAGGCAGTCCATAGCCATATTTTAGCAAGTAGGATCAACCTTAGCCAACCAAGCTGTTCTCCCCAGAGTGCGCTGATTTCAAATGCCCTTTCAGTGTGCAAACCTTTCTGGCATGACTTTTGAGATTATTAGACAGTGCCTTATTTAATTAACAGGCATTCACAGAGCACTTACTATGTACCATAAACCGTGCCAAGCACTTTAAAAAGTATTAACTTGTTTAATCTTTATAACAGCCTTTTAAGGACGTACTTATTATGCCCATTTTAGTGATAAGGAAACCAAGACACAGAAGTTTCTTAATAGCTACTTAGTGGTAAGTGGGATTTGAACCAAGAATCCTTGCTCTTAACTACTACACAAGTGACATTGAATGCTAACGTGCCACCTTGTACATGGCTCACAACTTGGTATTAATAATTCTGACAAAACATGCTACTTTGCTACTTTTGTTTGAGATGGAGTTTTCCTCCTGTTGCCCAAGCTGGAGTGCAATGGCGTGATCTCAGCTCAACACAACTTCCGCCTCTTGGGTTCAAGCTATTCTCCTGCCTCAGCCTCCTGCGTAGCTGGGATTACAGGCATGCACCACCACAGCCATCTAATTTTGTATTTTTAGTAGAGATGGGGTTTCTCCATGTTGGTCAAGCTGGTCTCGAACTCCGGACCTCAGGTGATCCACCCACCTTGGCCTCCCAGGGTGCTGGGATTACAGGCGTGAGCCACCACGCTCAGCCAACTTTGCTACTTTTTAAGCACTCTCTGTACTACCCAAAAGGCATGCTGGCATCTGCTAGACGTGCAAGAAAGAGCAGAACTTAAAGTTATTTGGAAATTATTTTGGTAGTAGTAGCACAAAAGGGAGAGGAAGGAAAAGGAGCTGACTGGACCAGTGACCCGCCACCCTGGAAACTGCCCAGTGACCTGAAGTCTTGGGAACACGCACCCTGCCTGCTCTGGCGCTGGCCTGGTGCAAGTCAGTCAAGTAAACTTTAGGGTTAGACCACATCCTCTGAAAAGGAAACAATTCCTTTCTCTAAAGTCCCAAAACAAAACACACCACCCAAACTTCTAGGCCTTGATCATCATTCTTGGGCTGAGAGACCCCTTTTCCTCCCAGCTGGCTGGACTGCCCCATGTCAGAAAGGTTTTTGGAAAAACAAGTAAATAAAACTGCCAACTCCTGGCAAACAGCTGGAATTAAAGACACCGAGTCCTCGCTATGAACTGCCCACCACATAACAAGAAATGTAAGGAAATTTTCAACTTTTGGATGGCGCCTAGGGGCCTACCTTACAATGAACCACAAATGTGAATGAATAGCCAGGGTTGTTTTTCAGTGAATTCTAGGCAGAAAAGCCAGAGTCCTCTGGCAGCTGTTGAACCACCACCTATCTCAGAGCTGGAGGCATGTACACAATTCTAATGACTCCACAACTGTCTGGCCTTATCCAAAGCATACAAAACCCTGTATTCATTCAATGATACCTTCCCTGACGATGGAATAAAACATCATCCATTGGGCAGTAGGAAATCTCAACCAACCAACCATAACACAATGAGGAAAACACAAGAGGCAAACATCCCACTTAATTCCCGGCTGACTCTCAACCTGTGAGACCTTCATCACAGCCCAGAGGATTCATCCTGCCAATCACGGAAGGCCTTGACATCCCTATTTTGTCCAAGGTCAGAGGTTCAGAGTGTGGGTATCCAGCCACCACCCTAACACCTAAGACTTGCAAACCTAGTGTTGCAGGGACCCTCTGATGTGGAGAGAAAAGCTGTATTTTACTCATCTCTGAAACTGGAAGGCAAGTCAGTTAACGCTCCAATTCAACAGCTGGGCAGACCTGGGTTTCAGACACCATTTACTAGCTAGCTGGGTCACCTCCACAGGTGACTTCACTCCTGTTTCCCACCTTTAAATAAAGATATAATAATGCTAACTGTGGCAAGAGTATGATCAACCAAACAGGAACAAACAACCAGGCTGTTCTCCCCTGTTTGAACGTCCCTTCAGTGTGCAAACCATTCGGGCATGACTTTTTTTTGAGTCAGAGTCTCGCTCTCCTAGGCTGGAGTGCAATTACACAAAGACCTCAGCTCACTGCAACCTCCACCTCCCAGGTTCAAGCAATTCTCCTGCCTCAGCCTCCCCAGTAGCTGGGACTACAGGTGTGCACCACCATGCCCAGCTAATTTTTCTATTTGTAGTAGAGATAGAGTTTTACCATGTTCTCCAGGCTGGTCTCCAACTCCTGACCTCAGGTGATCCACCCACCTTGGCCTCCTAAAGTGCTGGGATTACAGGCGTGAGCCATGGCATCCAGCCCTGGCATTACTTTTGAGATAATTATTAGACAACACCTTATTTAATTAACAGGCGCCATTTTCTAAGCAACACGTGCCCAGAACAGTGTTAAGCCCTGAACTCTCTAAGTGACTTTGCAGACGCAGATCATTAGAGATAGGGCAGTAGTTGCTATCAATCAATGATTAGCATGAAGATTCAATGGGGTGATCAATAGAACACACTTAACACCCAGTAGGTGCCCCCTAATTGAAGCTAGTGTCATTGTCAGCACAATGTAACACAGCCTAAGCAGTGAATATATGAACCTTAGTCCAAGCTGGAGGTAACTTTGCCTTGAAGGATGAAGGACCATTACCCACAACAGCCTCAAGAGCTGAGGGAAGAAGCCTCCTGCTTTATCCCCACAGCAGTCCTGGCACTTGCCAGGGCTCTCTGTGGTCTCCAGAGGCTGGAAAACCTGTTTGTTGCAAGATCTCTCAGGAGAGCAATTAGGCAGCCAATGATACAAGTCATAAATGTGGTCACACCCTTTAACCCAGGAATGTCACTCTGGGGAATATGATCCAAGAAATCATTAAAAACGAAAAAAATAGAATGTAAGTTGTGGTAGGAACAGGAAGAAGCTGCCAACAGCCCACAGGCCCAGCACAGAGGAAGGGAAGCTAACTAACCCTGGAATGTCGGGACAATGGGAGTAGCTAGGGCCTGAGTGGATTCGAAAATAAAAATCAGGAGGACTGGGCTGGGCACGGTGGCTCAGGCCTGTAACCCCAGCACTTGGGAGGCTGAGGCAGGCATATCATGACGTCAAGAGTTCCAGACCAGCCTGGCCAACATGGTGAAACCCTGTCTCTACTAAGAATACAAAAATTAGCCGGGCGTGGTGGCATGTGCCTGTAATTCTAGCTACTCAGAAAGCTGAGGCAGAAGAATCGCTTGAACCCAGGAGGCAGAGGTTGCAGTGAGTGGAGATGGCACCATTGTACTCCAGCCTGGAGACACAGCAAGACTCCATCTCAGGGCGGGGCAGTGGTGGGGAGGGGGAGCAGGGAATCAGGAGAACCATGCAAAAAAATGTAGACAAAATCTAGAATGAGACCCGCAGCCCGGGGCACTCATGAGAGACAGTGCTGGAAGTAGCTGCTGCCTCTGTAAACAGTGGGTAGATCAGGCAGTCTGTGATTTGCTAGTGCTGCGGTTTGGTTTGGTTTTGTTGTTGTTTTAGAGATTTCATGTCGTATCTGGATACTTCTGGTTTACTTTAAGTTTCTTTATTCAGTTAATTAAATAAATACACATTTTTAAAACAAAGAACAGATCCAAATTGAGCCCAGCTGGGCCTTGGGATTCTTCAGAGGGGAGGCTGGTTTCTGAATGGTAAAGAATTCCAGGAGATTCTGAGGTTCTCCCACCCCAGTACAGGAGATGGACCTCAGAAAGAAGAAAACAGCGTGCCATGCAGATTCTTCTGCAGGGAAGCCACCCTTGGGGAGTGGGAGGGCTGCTGGAGATCAGCTAGGTGGTGCGGCCGCCATCTGGGCCCAGGAAGCAGGAAGCAGCCTTACCTGCCAGGACAGGTGTGGGGGAAGGGAAGGGTGAGGCCCTAAGGCCTAGGGGAGGCTCAGCCTAGAGGGAATCCCTTTTCCACTGGAGAAAGTCCTGGCAGCCACACCCATCTCCCTTTCTTCCTGTCACTAGGGTCACTATAGTGACCTGGTTTCCTCAGGAAAAGACCCAAATCACAGGCCAGGGCCAGTCCCTGTTTCTCCTTAGGAAGAGATCCAGACCCAGGACCCTCCTCCGCCCCAACCCACACCCACCCACCCACATACACACACATACACACATAGGTGGATACACATTCTCTGCATACATACTCTGCACACCCATTCCGTGTACACGCAAACTCTTTGCATATGCACATGCTATACACACATGCTATGTGTGTACACACATTATCTGCAAACACACCCACATGCACACACACATCACAGCCCCTACCATCACAGCCCACACTCTCAGCAGCCTTGTGGCCCTCTGGGAAGCCCCCAACTATCTCAGACCACAAGGGAGGCTTCATCCTTATTCTTCCTCCCAAGCCCAGAAGGCCCAGTCCAGCAAGAGACACCAATTCCCTCCCTCCTTTCAGGAAGACCCTGGTGTGGGTTTGGGAGGGGAGAGGAGAACAAAGCCTCCTTCTAACTGTTGCCCACTTCCTTCAATTCTCAGCTGGGCCCTACTTGCTGACCTTGGACAGGTCAATTAACCCTCTGGACCCCCTTATCTGTAAAATGGGTCTAGCCTCACCCCAGATCGCAGGCGTAGGGGCGGAGATAACTTAGAAGGCTGACGGTACACAGAGGACGCTAGTTGGGCTCCCTACAAGACACCAATTACTGTTACCACCACCGTCCCTAAATTATAACTTCGGCAGCAAGGAGTGGGTTCAACCTGCGGCGCGCGGCCAGAGCTGAGCTGGGGGCAGAGAGAGCGAGGACACACACCCGCGCCTCCCCTTGCAACCTCGGGGCCCACGCCCATTCCAGTGACGGCAGGGGAAGGTACCAGGTCTCCGTCTCCACCTGGACGGGGAGGCCCCGGGCGCAGAGAACGTTCCAGGTCTCACTGCCCGGCCTCCGAGCCAACGCCCATTCAGCTGCCGCTGAGAGCACCAACCTGGGCGCTGCCGGGAGAGCGCTCCGCGGAGCATCTGACCCTACGGCCCCGCCCCCGGGGACAGCGAACGAGGGTTTCTAGTCCCCTAGCTCCCATAGGGGCCCACCAGGTGCAGAGAAATGCCACAACTCCACCTCTCCTCCTGTGATCTCAGCCCAAATCCTCAACCCTTAGCCAGCCAAAGGTGCACTGCTGGGGCGCACGGCAGGGAGCGATCACAGCAGGTCCCACCCCAGGGAAGGACACCGGGGAGGGGGTCTAGGCCCCCTATATCCCACCCCCGGGGACGACTCCCCCTTATCTCCGAGGTAGGGGCGCGCTGCGGGAAGTCCTCGCCCTCTGCAGGGCTGCACGCGCGGGGGCGGGTCGGCACCACAGTGGGCGCCTGGGCCCGGCCAGAGAACTCACCGATGGACACGAGCTTGATGCTCTCACGGTCCAGGAACTCGAGCGCCACGGACACATTCTCCAGCTGCATCTGGCGAAAGGTGGGCCGCTGATGGTACTTGCGGTACATGCGCTTCTGGCTGAGCACCTCGAGCAGCGCGATGAGCCGCAGCCCGTCGCTCAGGTCGGTCTGCAGGTTGCCGATGCGTTTGTTCACGCACTTGAGGTGCTCGTTGCACCAGCGTGTGAACGTATTCTGCTGGATCTTCTTCCAAGGCGCGTCCTCCGCCAGATCCTTCTCGGTTACCGGCATCCTGGTGACGGGGAGAGCGCAATGCGCAACGAGCTCTCAGGGACTGGTGTTTGGAGGCCCAAGGGCCGAAGGAGCGAGAACCGAAGCGGAGCGGGAGCGGGGTTCGAACTTGCTGCTACCGGAGCCACGGCCGGTGCTGCTCTGCGGCCGCCCGCCCCTGGCCGCGCGAGGCGCCTGGCCCCGCGCCTGCGCGCTGAGCCGCCCCGCCCCAAGCCCCGCCCCGTTCCGACCCTCTCGCGGGAGTTCCTGGGCCACGCTCGCCCCCTGCCGCCTGCCGCAGGCACTGCGCTCTACTGCGTCCTGGGACCCTCACTCGAAGCCCACCACCCCCGCAGGACGTAGGGCTGCCTAAATCACCCGATCAGCCCCGGGGTGGGGGGACCCGCGGGGGCTGGGAGCTGGACAGAATGGGTTGGGGCGCAGTGCGACTTGCGGGAGGGGCGCGCGGGGCGGAGGTCTTCATCCACATATAGATTCAATAAAATTCAGTAAGGGCTTTTATTGAGCTCCACCTGTGTACCAGGCATTCTTCTCAGAGCCTGCCAACCAGTAGTAAATCAGACAAACGTACTGCACAACCTCAAGGAGTTCATAGCCTAATGGGAGAGAAAAGTGTAAATCCACCATCACCAACAGCCCAGTAGTGGTGGTAAAAATGAACAATAAGTCTTGTTGCATGTCTTAGTTTCCAGTTACTGCTGTAACAAGTTACCAAAACTTAGTGTCTTTGAAAACACACACTCACAAATGTATTATCCTTCAGTTCTGTAGGTTCGATGGCCCACACAGATCTCGCTGAGCTAAAAACAAAGTGTTGTCAGGATGCATTCCCTTCTGGAGGCTGTAGGGAAGAATCCGTTTCCTTGTATTTTCTAACTTCCAGAAGCTGCCTGCGCGCCTGACTCCTGCCCCTTTTCTCTGTGAAAGCCTGCAATGGGCTGGGCACAGTGGCTCATACCTGTAATCCCAGCACTTTGGGAGGCCAAGGTGGGTGGATCACCTGAGGTCAGGAGTTCGAGACCAGCCTGGCCAACATGGTGAAACCCCATCTCTACTTAAAATACAAAAATTAGCCAGGCGTGGTGGCGCGTACCTGTAATCCCAGCTACTGGGAAGGCTGAGGTAGGAGAATTGCTTGAACCTGGGAGGCGGAGGTTGCAGTGAGCTGAGATGGTGCCATTGCACTCCAGCCTGGGCGACAGAGCAAAACTGTCTCAAAACAAAACAAAACAAAACAAAACAAAAAAACAGAAAAGAAAGCCTGCAATGTCAGTTGGAGTCTCTCACACAGTCCTCTCTCCATAGGCACATCTTCCTCTTTTTTTTTTTTTTTTTTTCTGCAATGGAGACTCACTCTGTTGTCCAGGCTGGAGTCCAGTGGTGCAATCTCGGCTCACTGCAACCTCCTTCTCCTGGGTTCAAGCAATTCTCTTGCCTCAACCTCCCAAGTAGCTGGGATTACAGGCACCCGCCACCATGCTCCGCTAATTTTTGTATTTTTAATAGAGACGAGCTTTCACCATGTTGGCCAGGCTGGTCTTGAACTCCTGACCTCAAGCAATCCACCAGCCTCTGCCTCCCAAAGTGATGGGATTACAGGCATGAGCCACCTTGCCCAGCCCTTTTTTTTTTTTTTTTTTTTTTGAGACAAGGTCTCACTCCATCACTCCATCTCCCAAACTGGAGTGTTATGACTCAATCTCCGCTCCCTGCAGCTTCAACCTCCCCACACCTGGCCCTTTTAAGGACTCTTAAGATTACATTGGGCCAGCTGGTTAGTCCAACATGATGTCCCTATTTTAAAATCAGCTGATTAACAACCCTAATCCTGTCTGCAACCTTAATTCCCGTTTGCCGTTTAAGGGAATGTTCACAGGTCCTGGGAGTTAGGAAGTGAACGTCTTTGGGGGCTGTTATTCTGCCTATCACAGCATACATTGAGCACTTACTCTGTACTCATCCAGGTTCTGTGCTAGGTTCTGAGATATGGCAGAGTCTCAGGCCAGCCCTCTGTTGACAAAAGCCTGAATAATTACAACAGCAAGCATTGAATGAACACCTGCTGTTCGTCTGTGCCAAGCACAGTGCAAAGCAATTTCTTTCAAGTAGGGTGCGGTGGTTTACACCTGTAATCCCAGCACCTTGGGAGGCCAAGGTGGGCAGATCACCTGAGGTCAGGAGTTCAAGACCAGCCTGACCAACATGAAAAAACCCTAGCTCTACTAAAAATACAAAAAATTAGCTGGGCACGGTGGTGCATGCCTGTAATCCCAGCTACCTGGGAGGCTGAGGCAGGAGTATCACTTGAATCCAGGAGGCGGAGGTTTCGGTGAGCCAAGATCGCGCCATTGCCCTCCAGCCTGGGCAACAAGAGTGAAACTCCGTCTCAGAAGAAAAAAAAAGAAGAAAAAGTAATCGAGTGGTTGAGTGGCTTGCCCAGGCCACACAGCACAGTTAGAACCATAATGCAAGTCTGTAAGAGAGGCACAGGGTGCCCTGATACCAGAGAAGGGGCTCCCAACCCGGTTTGGGAGAGGAGTTCAGAGCAGGCAAGCTTCTGAGGAAGAGAGGTTGAGCAGGACAGAGGGCAAGGGCTTGCAACTTTGAGGGTTGCCCAAGAGAGGCCAGCCAGTTTATGGGTAGAACCATTCTGTAACAGGTTATTTGCATACAATCAATGCCAAAGTGCTTTGTTTAGACAGATGAACTGACTCACTGGAAATGGTCACAACAGCCTGGGGGAGAGAATATATTACCTGGCCCTGGCTCACAATAGGCACTCAGTAACTACACTCATGTGTTGCTTAACAACAGGAATGCTAGAGGATTTTGTCATGATAGGAACACCAGAGAGTGTGTTCACACAGACCTAGATGGTACAGGCGACCACACATCTAGGTTAGAGGGGATCACCTATTGCCTCTGGGCTACAAACCTGTACAGCAAGTTACTATATTGATACTGTAGGCAGTTGTTACAGTAAGTATTTGTGAATCTAAACATTAGGGGAAGGGTATAATAAAAATACGATATAAAAGATAAAATTGGGCGGGGTGTGGTGGCTCACACCTGTAATCCCAGCTCTTTGGGAGGCCAAGGCGGGTGGATCACTTGAGATCAGGAGTTCGAGACCAGCCTGACCAACATGGCAAAACTCGGTCTCCACTAAAAATACAAAAATTAGCCAGGCATGGTGGCAGGCGCCTGTAATCCCAGCTACTCGGGAGGCTTGGGTAGGAGAATTGCTTGAACCCAGGAGGCAGAGGTTACAGTGAGCTGAGATCACACCACGGCACGCTCCAGCCTGGAAGACAGAGAGAGTCTCCATCTCAAAAACTAACTTACTAAATGAATAAATACATACATACAAAGATAAAAATGGTCTACCTGTATGGGCACTTACCATGAATGGAGCTTGCAGCACTGGAATTTGCTCTGGGTGAGTCAGTGAGTGAGTGGTACATGACTGTGAAGGCCTAGGACATTACTGTGCACTACTGTAGACTTGATAAACACTGTACACTGAGGCTATACTAAGTTTATTTTTTTAATCTTTTTCTTCTGCAATAAGAAATTAACCTTAGAGGCCGGGCGCGGTGGCTCATCCCTGTAATCCCAGCAATTTGGGAGGCCGAGGTGGATGGATCACGAAGTCAAGAGATCAAGACCATCCTGGCCAACGTGGTGAAACCCCGTCTCTACTGAAAATACAAAAACTAGCCGGGCGTGGTGGCATGCATCTGTAGTCCCAGCTACTCGGGAGGCTGAGGCAGAAGAATTGCTTGAATCCGGGAGGCGGAGGTTACGGTGAGCCGAGATCGCACCACTGCACTCCAGCCTGCCAATAGAGCGAGACTCCGTCTCAAAAAAAAAAAGAAAAAGAAAAAGAAAAAAGAAATTGCCGGGCGCGGTGGCTCACGCTTGTAATCTCAGCACTTTGGGAAGCCGAGGCAGGTGGATCACGAGGTCAGGAGATCGAGACCACGGTGAAACCCCGTCTCTAATAAAAATACAAAAAATTGGCTGGGCGTGGTGGCGGGCGCCTGTAGTCCCAGCTACTCGGAGAGGCTGAGGCAAGAGAATGGCGTGAACCCGGGAGGTGGAGCTTGCAGTGAGCCGAGATTGCGCCACTGCGCTCCAGCCTGGGCGACAGAGCGAGACTCCGTCTCAAAAAAAAAAAAAAAAAAGAAAGAAATTAACCTTAGCTTACTGTAATTTTTTAATTTTATATATTTTTTAATTCTTTGACTTTTTGGCTTTTGTAATAACAGCTTAAAACACAAACACATTATAAGCTGTACAAAAATTCTTTCATTAAATCCTTATTCTGTAAGCTTTTATCTGTATTTAAAACTTTTTATTGGCCAGGCACGGTGGGTTACGCCTGTAATCCCAGCACTTTGGGAGGCTGAGGTAGGTGGATCACCTGAGGTCAGGAGTTCGAGACCAGCCTGGCCAACATGGTGGAACCCCATCTCTACAAAAATACAAAAAAAATTAGTGGGTCATGATGGTGAGTGCCTGTAATCTCAGCTACTCGGGAGGCTGAGGCGGGAGAATGGCTTGAACCCAGGAGGCAGAGGTTGCAGTGAGCTAAGATGGTGCCATTGCACTCCAGCCTGGGCGACAGAGCAAGGCTCTGTCTCAAAAAAATATATATATGTTAAATGAAAAAAAAAAAAAAAAAAATATATATATATATATATATATATATATACACACACACACGTATATAAAACATACAGTTATGTACAGTACGGTATATAATATTTGATAATAAACAAGTATGTTGGCTGGGCACAGTGGCTCACGCTTGTAATCCCAGCAGTTTGGGAGGTCGAGGTGCACAGATCACCTGAGGCCAGGAGTTCGAGATCAGCCTGGTCCAACATAGTGAAATCCCATCTCTACTAAAAATTTTTAAAATTTTATTATCGACCTCCCTGGGCTCAGGTTATCTTCCCACTTCAGCCTCCCGAGTAGCTGGGACTATAGGGGCGCACCACCATGCCCGGCTAATTTTTGTATTTTTTGTAGAGACGGGGTTTCACCATGTTGCCCAGGCTGGTCTAAAATTCCTGGGCTCAAGCAATCCTCCTGCCTCAGCCTCCCAAAGTGCTGGGATTACAGGCGTGAGCCACCACACCCAGGCAATAAAAAGTGTTTTTTTGTTTGTTTTATTTATTTATTTATTTATTTTTTGAGACGGAGTTTCACTCTTGTCCCCCAGGCTGGAGTGCAGTGGTGCGATCTCAGCTCGTTGCAACTTGTGGAGGTGGCCCTCCAGAAGTGTGAGCCACCGCCCCCGGCCTGTGCTATATTTTTACAGGACTGCAGCACAGAAGGTTATGATTACACCAGCATCACCACAAACACAAAAGTAATGTGTTGTGCTGTCTGTTGTTGACAGAAATGTCATTATGTGCACATGACTGTATTTGAATGCTTGTTCCCCTCATTAGTGATTAAGTGATCAGATTTGCTATTGGTCAGCTGGTAATGACTGGACAAAGCTGGACTTGAACCTGGGTCTAACTCCAAAGGCTGTATTTTGCCCAAGGGTCCCTGTGGTCTCCCCAAGCCTGGGACATGGTTTTGTCCATACCATGGGCCCCCTGAGCAGCAGATTCACTCCAGGCAGAGTTGGTAACCTCTTCCTCCCCCACGACCAAGGCCCTCAGTTCCTCATAGTTTCCTCCATTCACACTCATCCATCAAAACTTATCAGCCAGCGTGACTCCCAGGGCCCTCCTCCCTGCTAGGTGAAATAAGCAAATGTGATCAACTCCGCCCAACAGCCACTAATGTGCTAAGGCTCCCCTCTAAGTGTCATTCAAAAAGTAAAAAGGTGCCAGGTCCGGTGGCTCACGCCTATAATCCCAGCACTTTGCGAGGCCGAGGCAGGTGGATCACCTGAGGTCAGGAGTTCGAGACCAGCCTGGCCAACATGGTGAAATCCCATCTCTACTAAAAATACAAAAATTAGCCGGGCATGGTGGTGCGTACCTGTAATCCCAGCTACTCTGGAGGCTGAGGCAGGAGAATCACTTGAACCCAGGAGGCTGTGGTTGCAGTGAGCCGAGATTGTGCCATTGCACCCTGGGTGGCAGAGCAAGACTCCATCTCAAAAAAAGAAAAAAAAAAGTAAAAAGAAACAGGTAAAATTAATGACAATTATATACTTAACCTGATAGTAGGGTGACCAAATGTCCAGGTTTGCCCGGGACTAAGGTATCTCCTGGGATTCAGACCTATCAGTGTTGAAACCAGTAAAGTCCCTGACAAACCAGAACTAGTTGATCGCCCTACCCAAAAGATCTAAAATGGTATCATTTCAAAATGCAATTGATATTTTAAAGTATTTTTATATTTTTACTTTGGGTACTGTCTTTGAAATCCAACATGTATTTCATACTTAAAAAACATCTCAGCTTAGACTGACACATTTCAAGTGCTCAACAGCCACCTTTGGCTACTGGTGGCTTTCCTGTTGGACAGTGCAGGAGTAGAGATAGGCTTGATGTTGAAATAAACCAGTGAATAAGTTGGCAACCCATAGTGGTCTCACCAAGATCCTAACCTTGGGACCTCCATTTCTTTCCTTTTCTTTTCTTTTATTTATTTATTTATTTATCTTTTAATCTATTTTTTTTTGAAACAGAATTTCACTCTTTTTGCCCAGGCTGGAGTGCAACGGCATGATCTCAGCTCACCTCCGCCTTCCTGGTTCAAGCAATTCTGCCTCAGCCCCCCAAGTAGCTGGAATTACAGGTATGCGCCACCACACCCAGTTACTTTTTTTTTTTTTTTTTTGAGACGGAATCTCTCTCAGCTGCTTAGGCTGTAGTGCAGTGGCATGATCTCAGCTCACTGCAACCACTGTCTCCTGGGTTCAAGCGATTCTCCCGTCTCAGCCTCCCGAGTAGCTGGGATTACAGGCACCTGCCATCATGCCCGCCTAATTTTTGTATTTTAATAGAGACAGGGTTTCACCCTGTTGGCTAGGCTGGTCTTGAACTCCTGACCTCACGTGATCTGCCCTCCTCAGCCTACCAAAGTGCTAAGATTACAGGCGTGAGCCACCGCGCCCAGCCTAATTTTGTATTTTTAGTAGAGACGGGGTTTCACCATGTCGGTCAGGCTGGTCTCGAACTCCTAACCTCAGGTGATCCACCTGCCTCGGCCTCCCAAAGTGCTGGGATTACAGGCATGAGCCACTGCACCTGGCCTATTTATTTATTTATTATTTATTTTTATTTTAAGTTCCAGGGTACATATGCAGATGTGCAGGTTTGTTACATAGGTAAATATGTGCCATGATGGTTTGCTGCACCTATCAACCCATCACCAAGGTATTAAGCCCAGTATGCATTAGTTATTTTTCCTAATGCTTGGACTTCCATTTCTATATGTGAAACCCACTTGCACAATTCAGGAATCCCGGCTCTGTGAGAGGGGTCCCAGGTGAACCTTCATTCTGTGGTTTCTCAGTGTCCTGAGGTCCACTATTGTAGTCAATATATTAATGTCAGGCTATTCGTAATAGTAAAAGTAGTGGTGTCCATAGTAATAGAAGCTTCCATTTCTGGAGTACTGACTTTATCTCATTTAGTCTTCACAAGAACCATAGGAGGTGTTGTTATTATCCCCATTTTACAGGTAAGGCAACTGAGGCTGAACGGGGTAGTCACATGCCTGAGATCACAGAGTGGCAGAGAGTGGATACTAAAAAAGGCCCCTGGCAACAGTTATGATTAACTGCAAAGACCTGGAGCTACCCGGAGTTTGTTTCCTTACAGGTAACCGCCATTGTTAACATGTCTTCCAGGAGTTTTTGATAAATGAGAAACTGTGTGCATAACACTTAGCAAATAAGTATCAACTGAGGGAGTTGATATTGCTATTATCATGATCATCACTGCACCTTCATGACTGAACATCCAAAGAATGCAGGCTGAAGTTCCAGATTTAGAAGCCCGCTTTTCAAAGGGAATACAGACAGAGAGCCAGGACTTGCAAAATGAATTCATGTCCTCCCCAGTGTGGGGCCCCAGGAGTCCTCACCCCAGGGCGGGGGCCTTCTCAGTTATAATTTTACACCAATGTCCACACCCTGCCACCAAGAAAGAAGCAAAATATAAAGAAGCATATTTCCTCTGCCTCCACCCTAAGAGGAAGGAGGAGCTGGTTTCTCAACAGCTCCCTAGAGTGGTGGGTGGGCTCACCCCCCAGCCCCAGTCTGGCTGTGAAGGTCCTGAGACCATCTGGGTAGGGTGCCGGGAGGAAGCCCACCCAAGTGGGAAGAAGAGGAGGAGTGCTGGGAGGGCAGGCCTTCCCCACCGGGTAGCAAAAGAAAATGGCATTTTGCAATTCCAAATTCAAAATGGCGCCACCAGCCAGCCTTGACCTGAGATAAGGCAGGGGCTGCTGGCAGGCGGGCTGCTTGAAGAAGGCATGGGAGTCAGGCCGGGGGGCTTATCCTTGCAATCCCAGCCATTCGGGAGGCTGAGGTGGAAGTATTTCTTGAGCGCAGGAGTTGGAGACCAGCCTGGGCAACATAGTGAGACCCTGACTCAAAAAATAAAAAAGAAGGCACAGGCCTTCACTCCAACCCTCCCACTCTTAATCCAGCAGCCAAGGTGGAGCTCAGAAGAGTCAGGGTAGAGCAATTTTCATGAGAGCAATTCTCTACTGTCTGTTTATTCACACAGTGGGCTAAGTGATTGTATCTATAGTCTCTCCTTTGATCCTCACAGATGTAAGAAATGCCACACTAAGTATCTTAACATGGGTTATCTTTTTTCTTTTCTTTTCTTTTTTTTTTGGAGACAGGGTCTCACTCTGTCACCAAGGCAGATTGCAATGGTGTCATGGCAGCTCACTGCAGCCTCGACCTCCCAGGCTTAAGCGATCCTTCCGCCTCAGCCTTGTGAGTAGCTGCAACCACAGGTGCACATCACCACCACGCCCAAATGTTTGTATTTTTTGTAGAGATAGGGGTCTTTCCATGTTGCTCAGGCTGGTCTCAAACTCCTGGACTCAAGTGATGTGCCTGCCTCTGCCTTCCAATGTGTTGGGATTACATAAGTGAGCCACCGCACCCTTTTTTAAATCTCAAGAATACTGTGAGTGTGATATAATAGTCCCCCCTTATCTGTGACGCACATGTTCTAAGACCTCCAGTGAATGCGTGAGGCTGCCCGCAGTGCTGAATCCCATATCTCCCATGCTTTTTCAATCTGATAACTAAGAGGATTATGAGCAGGCGGTGTAGACAGCATGTGTACACACTGGACAAAGGAATGATTCACGTCCCAGGCAGGACAGGGTGGGACAGGGTGAGATTTTATCATGCTACTCAGAACGGTGTGCAATATAAAACATGAATTCTTTCTGGAATTTTCCATTTTTTTTTATTGTAGTTAGCTGTAGCAAACTGAAACCATGGAGAGTGAAACTGTGGATAAAGGAGAACTACTGTACTAACATTATCATCCCTGTAGCACAAGTTGGGAAACTGAGGCTCAAAGAGAAAGTCACCTATGCAAAGCAAGCTCCTGTAGGTATTAAGTATCAGAATCTGAATTTGAACGCTAGTCTAACCAACTCTAGAAGCCAGCTCTGGATCTTAGAGATCTCTTCAATCCTTCAGAACCCACAGACCTAACTGCCCAAAGCACAGCTTACCTTTCTATGGTAAGAGAATGAAGGTGGCGGCCACCCTTCACTACACATCTGCATGTTGTTCCTCAGCAGAGGTGGGGGATCAGGGCCTGCTAAGGACCTCGACTTCCTCCCACTGGCCCTTTCCAGCCCAAGGTGGAACCCATGGCCAGAGCATGCCTCACACCCCACCTTAGTCTCGCCAGAATCACACATGTGCAATTTGCAAATGACTGGGCTCTCTTCCTCCACCCAGTCTGACTTTCACTTCTTTAGAAGATTTTTGTGTGAATCTGTTTTATTTTGTTTTAACTGCAGACAAATGCCACAGAGCACTTTCTGCTAATGAAAACTGTCTAGCTGCTGCTCACCTGGCAAAGCCAGTCTGCCTTCCAACTGGAACAGAGCTTCCCCTTTGCGAATGGCTTTATGCTGACAAAGCCATTTTCCGTCCTTATCTCATCTACTCCTCCGGCCAGCCAGGGTTAGCAGTATTATTCTCAGAGTGCCCAAGAACAGAGTGTTTATTCTTATCCCTATTATCTGAAAGAGTGGAGGCATTTATGATCACTCACTGAATTGCTATGGAGTGGGGGGAGCTTGGAAAGGTGAAGTGACTTGCTCAAGGTCACACGGTGTCAGCATCAGAACTCAACCTTTGCTTCTTTCTTTCTTTCTTTCTTTCTTTCTTTCTTTCTTTTTCTTTTTTTCTTTCTTTCTTTCTTTCCTTTTCTTTCTCTCTTTGTCTCTCTTTTTCTTTGTCTTTTCCTTTCTTTTTTCTTTTCTTTTCTTTCTTTTTCTTTTCTTTCTCTTTCTTTTCTTTCTTCTTTCTTCCTCTTTCTCTCTTTCCTTTTTATTTTTTTTTTTTTGACAGGGTCTCTCTCTGTCACCCAGGTTGGAGTGCGGTGGTACAATCTTGGCTTACTGCAACCTCCACCTCGCGGGTTCAAGCAATTACCCTGCCTCAGCCTCCCAAGTAGCTGGGATTACAGGCACCCACCAGCACACCTGGCTAATTTTTGTATTTTTAGTAGAGACAGGGTTTCATCATGTTGGCCAGGCTGGTCTGGAACTCCTGGCCTCAAGTGATCCACCCGCCTCGGCCTCCCAAAGTGCTGGGATTACAGGCGTGAGCCATCAGGCCCAGCCACCCTTTTGCTTTCTAACTCCAAAACCTATTCTCTAGTACTCCAAAACGTATCTTCAAGGAAGTTTATTGCAGCACTGTTTACAGCAAGCTAAATGTCCCTCACTAGTGGACTGATAACATGTGGTCCCACTAGGGCCGGGCAAGGTGATTCACACCTGTAATCCCAGCACTTTGGGAGGCCGAGGTAGGCGGATCACTTGAGGTCAGGAGCTCGAGACCAGCCTGGCCAACATGGTGAAACCCTGCCTCTACTAAAAATACAAAAATTAGCTGGGCATGGTGGCAGATGCCTGTAATCCCAGTTGTTCGGGAGGCTGAGACAGGAGAATTGCTTGAATCTGGGGCGGAGGTTGCAGTGAGCCAAGACAGCGCCACTGTACTCCAGCCTGGGCGACAGAGCAAGACTGTATCTCAAAAAAAAAAAAAAAAAAAAAATGGTCCCACTAGCAGCCTGGACGTCACCTGGGAGTGTGCAGAATCTCAGGTGCCACCCAGACCCACTGAATCAGGGGCTGCAGTTTAACAAGATCCCTAAGGTGATCCATGTGTTCATTCAAGTTTGAAAAGAGCTGCATTACAGTACATCCATCAGATGGACTACTTTGGCACTTTTAAAAGAATTTTTTTTTTTTTTTTTTTTTTTTCAGAGATCGGGTCTTCTTATGTCACCCAGGCTGGTCTCCAATTCCTGGGTTCAAGTGATCTCCCACCTTGGCCTCCCAAAGTGCTGAGATTACAGGGATGAACCACTGCACTCAGCTGTACTTCTTAAAAGAATGTGATGGATCTATATAGGCTTATCTGAATATTTATTGTAAAGCAGGAGGAGGGGGGAAGCAAGTTACAGACCAACATGAATTTATATGATTTAATTTGTGTGCACATTTTAGAAACAAAAATAACAGTTGGGTGCGGTGGCTCACACCTGTAATCCCAGCACTTTGGGAGGCCGAGGTGGGCAGATTGTTTGAGCTCAGGAATTCGAGGCCAGTCTGGACAACATAGCAAAATCCCATCTCTACAAAAAGTACAGGGTGTGGTGGCGTGCACTTGTGGCCCCTGTTACTCAGGAGGCTGAGGTGGGAAGATGGCTTGAGCATGGGATGTGGAGATTGCAGTGAGCTGAGATGGCACCACTGCATTCCAGACTGGGTGACAGAGCCAGATCCTGTCTCAGAAAAATTAAAAGTAAAGTTAAAACGATTTAAAAAGCACTAACAGCCAAGTGTGGTGGCTCACACCTATAATCCAGCGCTTTGGGAGGCTGAGGCAGGAGGATTTTTTCAGCCCAGGAGTTTGAGACCAGCCTGGGCAACATAGCAAGACCCCCATCTCTACAACTACTTGGAAGGCTGAGAGGCTGAGGTAGGAGGATCACTGGAGCCCAGGAGTTTAAGACCAGCCTGGGCAACATAGTGAGATTCTGTCTGTAAATGGAAAAAAAAAAAAAAGCACTAATATATGTTAATGTATGGATTAATGTATGTTAATATATGTTAATGTATGCATGGATTAAGTTGCTCATCAGCCGGGCAGCCTCCCAGGGAGCCAGTCTAGGAGGGGAGCCAAAACAGGACTGAAAGAAATGGAAACACGGTGCCAGGTAACTCAGGTTTCCACATGAGATGGACCTGTAATCCCCAGTGATCAGAGATCTATAGCACCCACTGAGGGAATCGAAAATACCCTCCTCCCCAGCACTAGAGTCCAGCTACAAATTCTCTCAGGACAGTTTAGTCCTTGGTCCGGGCTGCATGCTGCGCCCAAGACCTAGTGATTTGTTAGCGCAGCTCCTGATCCTATGCCCTTTAAGACAGCTCCGCCGGGCGCGGTGGCTCACGCCTGTAATCCTAGCATTTTGGGAGGCCGAGGAAGGTGGATCACCTGAGGATGGGAGTTCAAGACCAGCCTGACCAACATGGAGAAACCCTGTCTCTACTAATAATACAAAATTAGCTGGGCGTGGTGGCAGGCACCTGTAATCCCAGCTACTCGGGAGGCTGAGGCAGGAGAATCGCTTGAACCCAGGAGGCAGAGGTTGCGGTAAACAGATCGTGCCATTGCACTCCAGCCTGGGCAACAAGAGCGAAACTCCTAAAAAAAAAAAAAAAAAAAAAAAAAGACAGCTCCGAGAAGCTGACTGGCTTGGAGAACTATAATCCCAAGACAATTCCAAATAAGTCAAAAGGCCAGCTTACATTCTGTGCCTGTAATAAATCCTTTATTTTGAAAAGAAAGAGGAATGTTATTTTTCATTAACAGAAAATTGGTTTCTCCACATTCCGCCTAAATACATTTTGAAAAACTATCTTACAAATATCAGGTTGAGGGGATGCCAACTTTTTAGGCTGCCCAGGGCACCTATATGTCTCAGTCCAGTTCTGTACATGGATAAGAAAAAAAATAAACCCCGAAAGGATTTATAGCAGTGGGCCAAGGCAATCATGATGAGGTAAAATGATGTTTTACTTTTTTTTTTCAAGACAGTTTCACTGTTGCCCAGGCTGGAGTGCAGTGGCTCAATCTTGTCTCACTGCGACCTCCACCTCCCAGGTTCAAGCAATTCTCATGCCTCAGCCTCCCGAGTAACAGGGATTACAGGCACATGCCAACACACCTGGCTAATATTTGTATTATTAGTGGAGTTGGGGTTTTATCATGTTGACCAGACTGGCCTCAAACTCCTGACCTCAGATGATCCACCCACCTCGGCCTCCCAAAGTGTTGGGATTACAGGGTTGAGCCAAGCACCCAGCCAACTTTTACTTTTTACCTTAAGGATTTTATTTCTACCTTAAATGTTTCTCTAATGTTTTGAAAACATACACTGTTGGTAGGGATGCATAATAGCACACACCCAATTTGGAAAACAGGTTTTTTGTTTGTTTGTTTGTTTGTTTTTGAGACAGAATCTTGCTGTGTCACCCAGGCTGGAGTGCAGTGGCATGATCTCGGGTCACTCCAACCTCTGCCTCCTGGGTTCAAGCAATTCTTGTGCCTCAGCCTCCTGAGTACCTGTGGTTATAGGCATGAGCCACCTCACCTGGCCCAGTTTTTTTGTTGTTGTTTTTTGAGATGGAGTTTCACTCTTGTCACCCAGGCTGGAGTGCAGTGGCATGATCTCAGCTCACTGCAACCCCCACCTCCCAGGTTCAAGTGATTCTCCTGCCTCAGCCTCCCAAGTAGCTGGGATTACAGGCAGTCGTCACCATGATTGGCTAATTTTTGTATTTTTAGTAGAGACGGGGTTTCACCATGTTGGCCAGGCTGGTCTCAAACTCCTGACCTCAGGTGATCCACACACCTTGGCCCCCCAAAGTGCTAAGATTACAGGTGTGAGCCACTGTGCCTGCCCGGCCTAATTTTTTTTTTTTTTTTTTTTTTTAGTACAGAGTCTCACTCTGTCACCAGGCTGGAGTGCAGTGGCGCAACCTCAGCTCACTGCAACCTCTGCTTCCCAGGTTCAAGCGATTCTCCTCCTCAGCCTCCCGAGTAGCTGGGACTACAGGTGTGTGCCACCATGCCCAGCTAATTTTTGTATTTTTAGTAGAGACGGGGTCTCATCATGTTGGCCAGGATGATCTCGATCTCTTGACCTCGTGATCCCCCTGCCTCGGCCTCCCAAAGTGCTGGGATTACAGGCATGAGCCACCGCGCCCTGCCCTAATTTTTTTCTTAATGATAGAGATGGGGTGTCACTCTGTTGGCCAGGCTAGTCTCTAACTCCTGGACTCAAGCAATCTTCCCACCTTGGCCTCCCAAAGTGCTGGGATTACAGGCATTAGCCTCCACACCTGGCCAGGGAAACAGTTTCTTAAAAAGTTAAACATACCTACTCTATGATCCACCATTCCACTTCTAGGTAATGACCCAAGGGAAATAAAAGCATGTGTACTTGGATGTTCGTACCAGCTTTGTTTGTAATTGCCCAGATGTAGAAACAACCCAAAGGTCAATTAACAAGTGAATGGATGAACAAACTGGTGCATCCAGACAATGGAATCAACCTGAGCAGTGGAAAGAAACTACCTACCACGCACACAATGACACGGACACAGACGAAGCTCACAATAATTATGCTAAGTGAAGGGGGCAAGGCCAGTCAAAAAAAAAAAGTGCATATCCTATGATTCCATCTTATATAAAATTCTAGAAAATACCACCTACTCTATAGTGACAGAAGGCAGATCAGTGTTTGCCTGGAGATGTAGGGGGTAAGCAGAGAGAGATGGAAGGAGGAGATTACAAAAGAATATAAGGAAACTTTCTTTTTTCTTTTTGACACAGGGCCTCCCGCTGTCATCCAGGCTGCCGTGGTGCCATCACGGCAGACTGCAGCCTCCATCTCCTGGGCGCAAGTGATCTTCTGGCCTTAGCCTCCCAAGTAGCTGGGCCTGCAGACATGCACCACCATACCCAGCTAATTTGTGTATTATTAATAGAGATGGGGTTTCACCATGTTGCTCAGGCTGGTCTCAAACTCCTGAGCTTAAGCAATCCTCCCTCCTTGGCCTCCCAAAATGTTGGGATTATAGGTGTGAGCTACTGTGCCTGGCCTGGAAACTTTCTGGGGTGATGAATATGTTCACTGTTTTGATTGTAGTGATGGTTTCATGGATACACACGTACATGCGTGCACACACACACACACACATATATATACATGTGATCCTGTGTGTGTATATACATACTTCGGTGGGCATCAAAACTTATAAAATTGTACATTTCAAATATGTACAGTTTACTGTATGTCAATTACATCAAAACAAAATTACATCCGAAGGAAGGAAGGAAGGAAGGAAGGAAGGAAGGAAGGAAGGAAGGAAGAAGTGTGTTTCCATTTTTTTTTTCTTTTTTTTGAGACGGAGTCTCCCTGTGCCACCCAGGCTGGAATGCAGTGGTGCGATCTCGGCTCACTGCAACCTCTGCCTCCTGGGCTCTAATGATTCTCCTGCCTCACCCTCCTGAGTAGCTGGGATTACAGGCACCCACCACCACACCCGGCTAATTTTTGTATTTTCAGTAGAGACAGGGTTTCGCCAGGTTGGCCAGGCTGGGCTCAAACTCCTGACCTCAAGTGATCCACCAGCCTCGGCCTCCCAAAATACTGGAATTACAGGCATGAGCCACCGCGCCCAGCCTACAAGTGTGTTTCACTTTTATGGACAGAAAAAAAGGCAATAAGGATAAATTCAAAGGCACACCCACAAAAAAAAAATGCATGCTCTTTCACTACATAACAGGTTTGTCTTCTAAATCTCGTCTCCCCTACCTATCACTGCAGAGGATAAGTGCACCAAGGTGCTCTTTTGTTCAACTTATTTAAGATGATCTATTCCTTTTTCTCCCGCATGTCTTCTCTGAAGGGTATATGAAGTGGGATCCCGCTGAAATGGAGTGAGATAAGGTTTCTTCACTTCCCTTGCTCCACAATGGCCCAGCTTCTCCCTGTGGAGGTTACAGGCTGTGAGGAATGTGATGACATGTTTACTTTGGAGCAGACCTTGGCCAGTAAATACACTCCCAGCTCAGACCAGAATCAGCCCCTGATAGGAGATAGGTCCTTCCAAAATAGCTGGAGGTCAGGCCTTCCTCCAAATGCTGGGCTGGTCTTTAATAGTGAGGGGAGGGGAGGGGAGGGGAGGGTGAGAGTCAACACAGTGCATTTTTCCTGGGTTTCCCTAGATCCTAAACTAGGAGAGCTGTTGGTGCAGAAGCTCATTGATAAATATCAAGAGAACAATTACAACATGGTTGGCCAAGCTTAATGAAGTATTGGCCGGCCCCCCTATATTTTTAGAGTGATTGGTTCACCATTTTTATTTTAGTACCTTTGTTGGCTTGGATGGCTGACTAGTCACAGGGTCCCAAGTTGGTTAGAACTAGAGGGAATCTACTGGATCAAATGGCTTCCCAGAAGGCAAGACTTCTCTAGTAATTAGAATAATAATCATAACAACAACTACTCCATGTACTTTATATGTGTTGCCACATTTAATCTTTTTTTTTTTTTTTTTTTTTTTGAGACGGAGTCTCGCTCTGTTGCCCAGGCTGGAATGCAGTGGGGTGACCTTGGCTCACTGCAACCTCTGCCTCCCAGGTTCAAGTGATTCTCCTGCCTCAGCCTCCTGGGTAGCTGGGATTACAGGCACATGCCACCATGCCCAGCTAATTTTTGTATTTTTAGTAGAGATGGGGTTTCACCATGTTGGCCAGGCTGGTCTGGAACTCCTGACCTCGTGATCCGCCCGCCTCGGCCTCCAAAAGTGCTGGGATTACAGGCATGAGCCACCGCGCCCGGCACCACATTTAATCTTTACATAACCCCATGAGGTAGGAACTGAGGCCCAGTGAGATTAAGCAAGTAGTTAATAGGTCTGACTCCAAAAGCCAAGCTCGGAACCACAGCACCATACTACCTCCCAGGAAACCATGGGAAGTCCAGGCATGGTGAGGTACTGGAGTCAGATTCAAGTTCAAATCCTTATTCTGCATTGATGAGTTGTGTGAGGTGATCATGTAGTAATGTCAGTAATGTGTTCTGGGCACAAAACAGGTAATCAAGAAGTGGTAGCTGTCACCATCATCATCATTGTTAAGAAAGATCTTCAGCTGGGTGCAGTGGCTTACGCCTGTAATCCCAGCTCTTTGGGAGGCTAAGCGGGCGGATCACCTGAGGTCAGGAGTTTGAGACCGTACTGGCCAACATGGTGAAACCCCATCTGTACTAAAAATACAAAAATTAGCCCGGCGTGGTGGTGCACACCTGTAATCCCAGCTATTCGGGAGGTTGAGACAGGAGAATGGCTTGAGCTCAGGAAGCAGAGGTTGCAGTGAGCCAAGATTACGCCATCGCACTCCAGCCTGGGTGACAAGAGCAAAACTCCGTCTCAGGAAAAAAAAAAAAAGAAGAAGAAAAAAGAAAGATCTTCAGCTGGGTGCAGTGGCTGTAGTCCCAACACTTTGGGAGGCTGAGGCAGGCAGATCGCTTAAGCCCAGAAGTTCGAGACCAGTCTGGGAAACATGGCAAAACCTTGTCTCTACAAAAAACACAAAAATTAGTCAGGCATAATGGTGACTGTCTGTGGTCCCAGCTACTAGGGAAGCTGAGGTGGGAGACTCACTTGAGCCTGGGAGGACGAGGCTGCAGTTAGCTATGATTGTGCCACTGCACTCCAATATGGGCAAGAGACTGAGATCCTGTCTCAAAAAAAGAGAGAGAAAGAGAGAAAGAAAAGAAAAGAGAAAAGAAAAGAAATCTTCATTCAAATCTACTTCTGGTTTGATCCTACTGAGTCACAGTTACAGACATTCATATGCTTCACCCCCTCCCTGCCTCTAATCCACACTTAAAAGTCCAGGCTGGACACAGTGGCTCTCGCCTGTAATCTCAGCACTTTGGGAGGCTGAGGTGGGAGGACCACTTGAACCCAGGAGGTCAAGGCTACACTGAGCCATGATCCCACCACTGCATTCCAGCCTGGGTGACAGAACGAGACCCCATCTCTAAAAAAAAAAGTCCTGGGCTGGGCACAGTGGCTCACACCTGTAATCCTAGCAATTTGGGAGGCCGAGGTGGGCGGATTGCCTGAGCTCAGGAGTTCGAGACCAGCCTGGGCAATATGGTGAAACCCCATCTCTATTAGAATACAAAAAATTAGCCAGACATGGTGGTGTGCGCCTGTAATCCCAGCTACTCAGGAGGCTGAGGCAGGAGAATCGCTGGAACCTGAGAGGCAGAGGTTGCAGTGAGCCGAGATCACGCCACTGCACTCTAGCCTGGGCAACAGAGCCAGACTCCGTCTCCAAAAAAATAAATAAAAATAAAAGTCCTGTTCTCTGTGAGGCATACGCTGACTATCTCATAGAAATTGAAACACTCTTGTTCCTCCCTTGGCAACTCCCTATCCTCCTTCTCTGCCTTATTTTTCTCCTTGGTACCTATCATTTTCTGGTGTGTAGTCTATCACCTATATGCACTATATACTTTATTTATCTTGTTTATATTCTGCCTTCTCAAATAGCTGATGAAGATACCACTGCCTACAACATCCCTGGCATTCAGCAAGTGCTCAGGATATATTGATGTGGAATAAATGAGCCCTTGCTTGAAGTTTTAGATTGGAGGTCAGGGTCTACTTCTCTTTAGTCCTGTGACATGAATCAAGTTATTCAACCTCAGGGAAACTCATTTTCCTCAGTGGCTGAAAAAGAGCAATAATATTTGTGTTTCTCATGTCCCTGTTACAGCCTAAGGGGAAGGCAAGGCCATGCATGGGAAAGAATCACCTTCAAATACTCCAGAGACAGCTATTGAATGTCTGCTCCATGCCAGGCAGGATGCCAGGCCCTGGAGGGTGCAGCCCGCAGAAAGCCCCTGCCCTCCAGGAACCTGCAGTCTACCTCGAGAGACAGACATGTCAACAAATACAACCTAACTTGAGTCACAGTTCTTTTTTTTTTTTTTGAGACAGAATTTCACTCTTTTTGCCCAGGCTGGAGTGTAATGGAGTGATCTCGGCTCACCGCAACCTCTGCCTCCCGGGTTCAAGCAATTCTCCTGCCTCAGCCTCCCCGGTAGCTGTGATTACAGGCATGCACCACCACGCCCGGGTAATTTTGTATGTTTTTTAGTAGAGACAGGGTTTCTCCATGTTGGTTAGGCTGGACTCGAACTCCCGACTTCAGGTGATCCACCACGCCCAGCTTGAGTCACAATTCTGATCTACAGCAACCGTTTAACACCTAAGCACTTTGCATTGTCTCATGTAACCCTATAAATTAGGTACCATCACCAGCCCCATTTTACAGACAAGGAAACTGCAGCAAGACCTTAAGAAACAAAGACTTGAACCCGGGAGGTGGGGGCGGGGGGAGGTTGCAGTGAGCCAAGATCACGCCATTGCACTCCAGCCTGGGTGACAGAGTGAGACTCTGTCTCAAAAAAAAAAAAAAGAACAAAGACTTACTCCACACCCAGGTATATACCCAATAAATTAAAATGTATGTGCACACAGAAACTTGCACACGAATGTCTATAGCAACATTATTAACACTAGCCAAAACACAGAAATGACCCAGATGTTCATCAATGGATGAATGGATAAACAAAACATGGTATAGCTATACAATGAAATATATTATTCAGCCACAAAAAGAATGAAATACTGATACATGCTACAACATGGATGAACCTGAAAAACATGCTAAGTGAAAGAAGCCAAACACAAAAAGTCACATATTATATGTTTATTTTATTTTATTTATTTATTTTTTTTAATAAATAGGCTGGAGTACAGTGGCGCAATCTCAGCTCACTGCAACTTCTGCCTCCTGGGTTCAAGCAATTCTCCTGCCTCAGCTTCCCGAGTAGCTGGGATTACAGGCATGCGCCACCATGCCTGGCTAATTTTTGTATTTTTAGTAGAGACGAGGTTTCACCATGTTGGTCAGGCTGGTCTCCAACTCCTGACATTGTGATCCGCCTGCCTTGGCCTCCCAAAGTGCTGGGATTACAGGCGTGAGCCACCGCACGCAGCCATATATTTTTTTTCTTTTTTTTTTGAGACTGAGTCTCACTCTTGTCGCCCAGGCTGGAGTACAGTGTCATGATCTCAGTTCACTGCAAACTCTGCTTCCCGGGTTCAAGTGATTCTCCTGCTCCAGCTTCTTGAGTAGTTGGGATTACAGGCACCTGCCACTACCCCTGGCTAATTTTTGTACTTTTTGTATTTTTTTGTACTTTTGGTAGAGACAGCTACCGCGCCTGGCCAAATTGTACATTTCAAAATGATTTATTGTGTCATGTGAGTTTTACTTCAATTTAAAAAAAAAAAGAAAGAAACAGGTGTGGCATTGTACATGGTAGAGACTGGAGCCTGGACTTAAATCTGGGCAGTGTGGCTCAGAGTCTGTGATTTGAATAACTGTGAATCGTAATTTCAGTATCATATTTTTCAGTTCTGGAATTTCCATTTGATTCTTTTTTATAGTTTCTAGTTTTCTGCTGACATTCTTGTCATGTTATTCCCTGAAGGCATTAATCATGGTTACTAGAGTCCCACCTCAAAGCCTGAGGGCAACTTCAAATTTCAGCTCATCTTTCTGCGCCATGTCTAGGTGTTCTCAGTGCAAAGG
Organism: Symphalangus syndactylus; assembly: GCF_028878055.3. Lineage (NCBI taxonomy): Eukaryota > Metazoa > Chordata > Mammalia > Primates > Hylobatidae > Symphalangus > Symphalangus syndactylus. The sequence goes on from NC_072423.2 coordinate 102,894,006, forward strand.
TTGACTTGGTATGTCCACCAGGGTAAGAAGCAGGAAATTTGCCCCAACCCTCTCACTTCTGCCCTAGCTCTTCTGCTTATGTGAGTAAAGACTTCAATGTTTCTGTCTGGGAGTGGTGGCTCACACCTGTAATCCCAGTACTTTGGGAGGCCAAGGTTGGTGGATCACCTGAGGTCAGGAGTTCGAGACCAGCCTGACCAACATGGTGAAAGCCTGTCTCTACTAAAAAAACATACAAAATTAGCTGGGCGTGGTGGCACATGCCTGTAATCACAGGAGAATCACTTGAACCTGGGAGGCGGAGGTTGCAGTGAGCCAAGATTGTGCCATTGCACTCCAGGCTGGGCAATAAGAGTGAAATTCTGCCTTAAAAAACAAAAAACAAAAAAACACAGTATTCAACATTTCAAAGCAAAACATGAGAATTTAGGTTGGTGAAACTGCAGTTTTCTAAGTTGTGTTATTTATTTAATGATTTTGGGGACATTTCTCCCTATTTAATTCCAAGAGATACTACACAGTATAATTTCTTAAGGAAATTAATGTTTCAGATAATAACAAAAGCCTCCATTTGCTGAGTGCTTCAAAAGGGACTACTTGGGAGGGTGAGGCAGTAGAATCGCTAGAACCTGAGAGGCGGTTACAGTGAGTCGAGATCGCACCACTGCACTCCAGCCTGGGCGACAGAGCGAGATTTCATCTCAAGAAACAAACAAACAACAACAACAAAAAGGGGCTTACTGCTTTAAGTATTTTACGTGTATTAACTCACTTAGTCCTCAAAAAAGGCTAAGATCAGGTTTTGCCATCTCCATGACCATGGTTGAAAGAACCAACCAGAGAGGTGAAGACATTAGCCCAAGGACATGCAGCTTGTAAAGCATAAAGCAGAGACACAAACCCAGGTCCAGCCAACTCCCAGGCATTCTTCTCGTTGACCTAAGAACAAGGAGTGAGTAATTATAAGAAATCAGAGTATCCGGCCAGGCGCCGTGGCTCACGCCTGTAATCCCAGCACTTTGGGAGGCTGAGGCGGGCGGATTGCCTGGGGTCAGGAGTTCGAGACCAGCCTGGCCAATATGGTGAAACCTGTCTCTACTAAAAATACAAAAATTAGTTGGGCATGGTGGCACCTGTAATCCCAGCTACTTGGAAGGCTGAGGCAGGAAAATAGCTTGAACCTGGGAGCTGGGGGTTTCAGTGAGCCGAGATTGCGACACTGCACTCCAGCCTGGGCGACAGATCAAGACTCTATCTCAAAAAACAAAAAACAAACAAACAAAAAACTAGAGTATCCAAATATGACAGGGCAAGAAAGCCAGGAAAAAAAATGCCAACACCAAATGGAAAATGGCTAAGGAGGAGGAAGCAGTGGTTTGGAAGCAAGGATAGAGTTGAGTTCTTGGGCCCTGGGTTTGAAGACAGATAACTTCAGCTCTCTGGCCTCAGTGTCTTCATCTGTAAAATGGGACTAATAAAGGCCCTTATTTCCTGGCTGTTGCTTTGGACTCTAGCAGTCAGCCTCTTTCCCATCTCCCCTCTCCAAGTGGAGCTGAGACCTCGCTGTTGGGGGACATTTGGGTCAGAGAGAAGAAAACAGGGATTCGGCCTCCTGGGCCAGGTGCACAGTACCTCCGCCTTCTCTTGAAGGAACCCAGACTTCGATGCCAAGCCCTGCAAGCGGGGAGGAAGAAGAGGGCATCTTCCCAAGCCAAATGAAGAATCCCTTGCAAGTCCCTATGGTCCTACAGGAAGACGAGACACTTACCACACAATCATCCCAAAACTTACTGGGCTCAGGACAGTGCCAGAGCCCTGAGTGCTCACTCAGTCACTCAATCAACGTGTGTTCAGTGAGTCCCCGTCTATCAGTCAGGACTCTCCTGGTTGCGAGTGGCAGAAACCCAGATAAAACTCCTAAAGCAAAAAAGGGGTAGTGATTGGTTCCTGGAACCAGACAGTCCAAGGGGTGGTTCAGGCAAGTCTGGATCTAGGACCTTGGTGACGTCATCAAGAGCTGCCCTGCTCCATCCTGGTCTCCACCTTCCCTCCTGTTGGCGTCCTTCTCAGGCAGGCTGTCCCCTCGTGGTGACAAAAATGCCCACCATCTTCTCCAGGCCGAGCTCCTCGAGAATCCCAACGAGATCCCAACACGGAGAGAGCACCTCTTTCCCAAACTTCCAGCCAAAGTCCAGGGCTGATGTGAGTGAGCCATGGTGACCATGGCTGATCCCCCAGTCAAGGTGACTTGGGCCTCTCATCGGCCAGCCCCGGATCCCAGGCTCACTCCACCATGAGGGCTGCGGCCAGCCACCTAGCTGCTGACATGGGGAGGCATCAATGTCAGATTTACTGAGCCCTTGTAAATTACTCTGTGCCAGACATTGTTCCAAGAGCCACAGATACATATAAACCTCACAAAATCCTGTTATCTCATCAGGCAGGTGAGGTGAGATCGAGTTACTTGGTCCAAATCACACAGCTGGGAGATAGCCAGGCTGGGCCTTAAACCCAAGCACTCAGGATGCCTGTTGCTTAGTGATGTTCTCTGCCAGGCATCAGCTCCACTGAGGCTGGCTTCCTCATTGCTGTTGTCTGGCATCATGCTGCACCTGACCAGGCTGTGGGGACTGGCTCCGTGGTTGTGTTAGTTTGCTGTGGCTACTTTAACAAAAAAAAATTACCACAAATTTCATGACCTAAAAGAACACAACTAGGCCAGGCGTGGTGGCTTCACACCTATAATCCCATCACTCTGGGAGGCCGAGGCGGGTGGATCATATGAGGCCAGGAGTTTGAGACCAGCCTGGCCAACATAGTGAAATATTAAAAAATAGAAAAATTAGCCGGGCATGGTGGTGTGCACCTGCAGTCCCAGCTACTCAGGAGGCTGAGGCACGAGAATCACTTGAACCCAGGAGGCGGAGGTTGCAGTAAGCTGAGATCGCGCCACTGCACTCTAGCCTGGGTGACAGAGCAAGACGCTGTCTCGACAAAAAAAAAAAAAAAGTACACAACTGAGTCAGGTGTGGTGGTGGCTTTACACCTGCAATCCCAGCACTTTAGGAGGCAAGGCAGAAGGATCCTTTGAGCTCAGGAGTTTGAGACCAGCCCTGGCACCACAGTGAGACCCATCTATAAAAAAAATATTAGCCGGGTGTGGTGGTGTGCACCTGTGGTCCCAGCTATTCGAGAGGCTAAGGTGGGAGGATCACTTGAGCCTGGAAGGTGGTGGCTTCAGGGAGCCAAGATGGCCCCACTCACTCCAGCCTGGGTGACAGAGCAAGACCCTGTCTCAAAACAAACAAACAAACAAAAAAACACAACTGTATTCTCTTATCATTCTGGAGGCTAGAAGTCAGCAATCAGTTTCACTAAAGTCAAGGTGTTGGCAGGGCCGGCTCCTTCTGGAGGCTCCAGGGGCTATCCTTGCCTTTACTTGCTTCCAAAAGCCACATACACCTCTCGGCTCATGGCCCTTTCTTCCATCTCCAAAGCCAGCAGGGTAGCATCTTCAAATCTCTTTCTCTCTGGTCTTCTGCTTTGTCATCCTATCTTCTTTTGTCTGAAAGACAGACGGGAGGAGGAGTTCCTCCTACAGAGCCTGCTGTGATTACATGGGGCCCATCTGGATAATCCAGGACACTCTCCTCATCTCAAGGGTCCTAACTGAATCACATCTGTGAAGTCTCTTTTTTGCCATGTAAGGTCACATTTACAGGTTACAGGGATTAGGACTTGGATACCTTGAGGGGCCAATATTTTGCTTACCACAGTGGTGAAGTATGTGGGCTCTGAGCCTGGAGATGGCTCTTGAATCTGGGTAGCTCAGCCTCTAAATTGCTGTGTCACCAAGTGATTTAACCTCCCTGTTCCCCAGAGTGCAGAGATCAAGAGGTGAGGGAGCCCAGCATTTTGAGGAAATGAAAGCAATTCAGGCTGATGGAGGATGGGTGGAGTGGAAGAGGCCTTTGGCCTCAAGCCCATGCTCTGAGTCAGTTTCCACGTCTGTAAAACGGAAATGATAACGGTCTCTTCTTCATAGTGCTGGCTGTCATAGGATTAAATGAGTTAAGACTTGTGAAATGCTGAGCACGATGCTTAGCACAGAGACAGTGCTCAATAAGTGTTGGCAATTTGATATTGTCTTAGTTTGGGTTTCCTCAAAAGCAGACCCAAGTCCAGGATTCAAATAGAAGTTATTCATTTGGGAAATGATTCCAAGAAGTGCTGGCAAGGAAGGTGGGAGGTGAGGCTGGAAAGAGAGGAAGCCCACAAAAAGTGCATTCATGAGTGGGCTGCTCCTGCGGGCAGCTGGAGCTCCATCCTGCAGGGGAACTTAAGGGCCAGGTAGAGTGTACCCTGCAAGGTACCTGAAGGGCTGGGGCCTGCATTTACCATTAGTCGTTGGTTGAGGGCTACTGAGGAGAGGCTGTTAACTCACCACCCTCCAGCCGATCATGGGTGCAAGCACAGCCAGCTCCTGTGATCAGAGAAAGTCACAGCTGCATGGCCAGATGTGGTGGCTCAGGCCTGTAATCCCAGCATTTTGGGAGGCCATGATGGGTGAATCTCTTGAGGCCAGGAGTTTGAGACCAACCTGGGCAACATGGTGAAACCCCCACTCTACAAAAAATACAAAAATGACTTGGGTGTGGTGGCGTGCTCCTATAGTCCCAGCTACTTAGGGTGCCAAGGCAGGAGGATCGCTTGAGCCTGGGAGGTCGAGGATACAGTGAGCCATGTTCCTGCCACTGCATTCCAGCCTGGGTGACAAAGCAAAGCCCTGTCTCAAGAAAGAAAGAAAAGAGAGAGAGAGAAAGAAAGAGGAGAGAAGAAAGAAAAGAAAGAAGGAAGGAAGAAAGGAAGGAAGGAAGGAAGGAAGGAAGGAGAAAAAAATCAAAGAAAAAGAAAGGAAAGAAAAAAGAAAAGAAAAAAGTCATGGCTGCTGGCAGCTAAGGTGAGTGGTGTAGGCTGAAGGGGATGGGGGGGCATTGAGTGTGCTGCATACATCACACAGGACCATCCCCACCCAGGAGCCTTGATCGTTGAAATCAGGATCTGGTGACTATAAATAAAGGGACATCTGCAGAAGAGTCTGGCTCCTTCTGTCTTGGAAATGGGACCTGAGCCTTCTGAACAGTTGGGAGAGGCTTTAAACCAGTTGCATTTCCTTTTTCCAAGATGTAGGTGTTGTCTAGGGCAGGCCAAAGTGGATGTGCTAACAGATTTAACAGGGTCCCACTGGTCCAGGTGAGATTTTCATGGCAGGTGGCTGGGAGGCCAGCTCTGTAGTCCAGCACCTCAGGGCCTGAGAGGAAAATGGTGTCTGTGGACAAATGCTGGGAACACCAGTCACATCTCTGCTTTGTCCAGGGAAGCAGAGGGGCCATGAAGGGCCATGGAGGGCAAGTGATGGAGGGCAGGAAGGAAGACGACCTTTTAAAAGAACACAGGCGGCCAGGCGCGGTAGCTCACACCTATAATCCCAACACTTTGGGAGGTCGAGGCAGGCGGATCACGAGGTCAAGAGATTGAGACCATCTTGGCCAACATGGTGAAACCATGTCTCTACTAAAAAAAAAAAAAAAAAAAAAAAAGGGGCCGGGCGCAGTGGCTCACGCCTGTAATCCCAGCACTTTGGGAGGCCAAGACGAGCAGATCACGAGGTCAGGAGATCGAGACCATCCTGGCTAACACGGTGAAATCACGTCTCTACTAAAAATACAAAAAAAAAAAAAAAAAAAAATTAGCCAGGTATAGCGGCGGGCGCCTATAGTCCCAGCTACTTGGGAGGCTGAGGCAGAAGAATGGCATGAACCCAGGAGGTGGAGCTTGCAGTGAGCCGAGATAGTGCCACTGCACTCCAGCCTGGGTGACAGAGCAAGACTCTGTCTCAAAAAAAAAAAATTAGCTGGGCATGGTGGTGCACACCTGTAGTCCCAGCTACTCGGGAGGCTGAGGCAGGAGAATCACTTGAACCCGGGAGGCAGAGGTTGCAGTGAGCCGAGATCACACCACTGCACTCCAGCCTGGCAACAGAGTGAGACTCCATCTCAAAAAATAATAATAATAATAATAAAATAAAAATAAATAAATAAATAAAAGAACACAGGCCAAGAGACTGTAGTCCTGGGTGGACAGCAGGGCTGTTGTGGCTTTCTGAGACATTTTGGGCATGAATAATGCTCGGACTGTAGGGTGGACACAAAAAGGGAAGTAGGGAGAGGCCCCCAGAGACAGGGAAAGGTCAGCTACCCTGCACAGCCAAAATCTGAAGAGGCCTTACCCACCTCTCCCTGCAGCAGAGAGGCAAAGGTCGCTTCTGGTTCAGGAAACCTGCAGGGGCCCCGGGCCCACGGGAACAGGGTTGGTTTGGACATGAGGACAGAACTCTGGGGTAGTGCACCCCGCAGCCACCCTGCATCCCCAGCGATTCCCAGTCCTCGCTCTGCTCTACACCCTGGCGGAATGCTGCTGACAGGATGTGGCCAGAGCTGAGAGCCTGAGATTTGGGACAGACCTTGACTTCATTTGAAGTTCCCAAAACAGGTCTTCCTGGAGGGGCTCCTTCAACCCTGGGACCTCCCTGCCCCCATGATCAGTACACATGACTTCATCTGTCCTATGTGGGGCAGAGGAGGAGAATTCAGTGTCACCTGCCAGTCTCCCTGATCCAGGGGATCCTATGGTCAAGAGCCCATCAGCCTGCGTTCTGGTCCCAGATCTGCTAGCTGTGTGCTTTTTGTTTTGTTTTGTTTTTTTGATACAGAGTCTCACTGTGTCGCCCAGGCTGGAGTGCAGTGCAACAATCTTGGCTCACTGCAGCCTTCGCTTCCTAGGTTCAAGCGATTCTCATGCCTTATCCACTGGAGTAGCTGGGATTACAGGTGCATGACATCGCTCCCAGCTAATTTTTTTTTTTTTTTTTTTTTTTTTTTTGGGGGATGGAGTTTCGCTCTTATTGCCCAGGCTGGAGTGCAATGGCGTGATCTCGGCTCACCGCAACCTCCACCTCCCGGGTTCAAGCAGTTCTCCCGCCACAGCCTCCCAAGTAACTGGAATTACAGGCATGTGCCACCACACCCGGCTAATTTTGTATTTTTAGTAGAGATGGGGTTTCACCATGTTGGTCAGGCTGGTTTTGAACTCCTAACCACAGGTGGTCCGCCCTCCTCGGCCTCCCAAAGTTTGGGATTACAGGTGAGCCAGTGCGCCCGGCCTAGCTGTGTGCCTTTGCAAGTTATCTAACCTCTCTGAGCCTCCACCATCTTCCTCTCAGTAAACGGGCTGATCATAATGGTACCCACCTGATGAAATTGTGAGGCCCAAATAAGTTTCTGCAAAGCACTCACACAGTGCCTGGCACACAGGAAACCACCAACTTCTCTATCCGGTGTGTGTTATGCCATTCATCCCGATAATAGCCCAACTGCACGCACCTTGTACCCTGTATAGTCCCCATCAGAGCAAATCATCCTGCTGCGACAGATTACAACATTCTGGTAACTTCTCAGACTCTTCCCTTGAAACTCCCTGTGCCAGGCCCAGGCACTATTACTCTCCACTGTTGTTTTAGAGCACATCGGTGCTCTAAAAATATTCATGTTGAGAGAACTCTTGTTTGACAGACCATGAAGCTGTGGGTGGAGGATTTCAGGGACATATACATGGTTCCCAGCAATGGGCAGGGGGCATTCAATATGCAGAGTCTAGCCCATGCTACTATGTCTTTTTTTTTTTTTTTCTTTTTTTTTAAGACAGAGTCTCGCTCTGTTACCCAGGCTGGAGTGCAGTGGTGCGATCTCGGCTCACTGCAACCTCCACCTCTCGGGTTCAAGCAATTCTCCTGCCTCAGCCTCCTGAGTAGCTGGGACTACAGGCACATGCCACCACACTCAGCTAATTTTTTGTATTTTTAGTAGAGACGGGGTTTCACCATGTTAGCCAAGAAGGTCTCGATCTCTTGATCTTGTGATCCTCCTGCCTTGGCCTCCCAAAGTGCTGGGGTTACAGGCGTGAGCCACCATGCCCAGCCGCTACTATGTCTTATCTGCAATGTTTGAGTACCTTCTGTACGTCAGGCCTTGGGCTGAGCACTGGGGAGACACACACAAAAAAAACAAGGAAACTCTCAGCTTTGTTTTTGAGGCGCTCAATTTTGCAGGGAGGATAAATTCACAAATGTCTGGAATATACCAGGCATTCTACACACGGGACTCAGCTCAGCTCTTTGGGTCAGCCTTGTAGTCCTATGTCCTGGCACATGGTGCTCAAGAAATATTCATTAAATCAGGTAGGGTGCGGTGGTTCAAGCCCGTAGCCAGCACTTTGGGAGGCCGAGGCAGGCAGATCACGAAGTCAGGAGTTCGAGACCAAACTGGCCAACATGGTGAAACCCCCCTCTCTACTAAAAATACAAAAATTAGCCAGGCATGGTGGCGGGCACCTGTAGTCCCAGCTACTTGGGATGCTGAGGCAGGAGAATTGCTCAAACCCGAGAGGTGGAGGTTGCAGTGAACTGAGATCGCACGACTGTACTCCAGCCTGGGCTACAGAGCGAGACTCTGTCTCAAAAAAAAAAAAAAAATAGAGATGGGGTCTCACTCTGTTGCCTAGGCTGGTCAGAACTCCTGGGCTCAAGTGATCTTCCCATCTCAGCCTCCCAAAGTGTTGGGATTATAGGCATGAGCCACCATACCCAGCCTGCATCCTCACCTTTAAAAAGGGCATGATAGGCCAGGCAAGTGGTTCATGCCTATAATCTCAGCACTTTGGGAGGCCGAGGCAGGCGGATCACGAGGTCAGGAGTTTGAGACCAGCCTGGCCAACAAGGTGAAACCGTCTCTACTAAAAATACAAAAATTAGCCAGGCGTGGTGCTGCACGCCTGTAATCCCAGCTACTTGGGAGTCTGAGGCATGAGAATCTCTTGAACCCGGGAGGCAGGGGTTGCAGTGAGCCAATATCGTGCCACTGCACTCCAGTCTAGGCAACAGAGCGAGACTCTGTCTCGAAAAAATAAATAAATAATTCTTTTTTTAAAAAAGGGCATGATAATTACTATCTTGCTCAAAAGGCTACTATGGAGATGAAATGAAATCGTGACTGCCAGGCTCCAGGCACAGGGTGCAGCTGAGGAAAAGACTTGGTGAATGGATGCTGGTACTGGTCTGTGAGCCTTTTCTTGTCCCCATTCACCTGGAGTGTCCCTTTTTTTCCCCTGAGCCCCCACAAGCCTAGCTCACTCCTGCTTAGCTTGGTCTTTGCCTCCTCCACAAAGCTGCCCTGCTCCCCAGGGTGGGGAAGTACATGGAGATCTCAGGGCACTGCTGGAGCACAGATGCATGCCCCACACCTAGTTAGTTCTGCACCAGACCTTCCACTCCATGCGGAGGATCTGTATCCATCTCAACCACAGCCATATCCCTACACCTGCCACAAGGTCAGGCACACAATAAACGCTGAGTGAATAAAGGAAATAAGCTAGTGGATGGATGGATGGATGGATGGATGGATGGATGGATGGATGGACGGACAGACAGGTACCAGGCTGAGGGACAGCGTTCATCCTGCAGGCTGTGAGTAGCACCAGGGTGTGGGGCATCCACAAGTGTGTGGCCTCGATCGAGCCTGACAGTTCAGGCCTGAGGAATCTACATCCTGTCCCTGCCCTGGGTGGGGTGTTTGCTCTGCTCTTATTTCCACAAAACAATTAACTGCAAACACCCTCAATCCGGGGAGACAATTCTAGAAAGTCAAACGGCCCTTCCGTCTCTGACCAGGAAAGGGCGACGGGGTCTTTGCCACCCATATGTGGTTGGCTTCAGGATCCTGGAAACTGCATTCCCAAAAGCTCACAGTCTCATTTTTTAGTTTTTCTTTTATATGTAACAAAACATGATGCTCACAAGCCTTCCACTTTTATCTCAGTGATTTACAGTTTCCTGCGGCCTCTCCCGAAAGATAACTTCCACCTAATTGAAATGATTATGTACTCTGCACTCAATTTTATTGTCATTTGACATCTTACTTTTTCATGAGACCAGAAGCTACTTATCTGTGTCACTGCTCCTAGCTGTGCCCAAGCCCTTGCTATACAGAATGTCATTTACTGACCCATCCCCTCATAGTCAGACATCTGAAACTGGGGTGCTTACAGAGTCTCTTAATTCAAGCAGCCCTGTGGTTGGGTGCAGAACAGCATGGCCAGGGTACCGCCCTTGTGTAAAAAAGGTGGACCAAGGTACACATATTTGCCTGTCTGTGCATAAAATACCTCTGGAATGATTCACAAGAAAATGGTAACATTGCTACTTTTGGGGACAGAGATAGGAGGACTTAACACCATGTATGCCTTGGTATCTTTTGCATTTTACCACTACGATAGGTTTTCTTTTTTTTCCTTTTCTTTTTCTTTTTTTTTTTGAGACAGAGTCTCACTCTGTCACCAGGCACGATCTCGGCTCACTGCAAACACTGCCTCCCAGGTTCAAGCGATTCTCCTGCCTCAGCTTCCCAAGTAGCCGGGATTACAGGTACACGCCACCACGTCCAGCTAATTTTTGTATTTTTAGTAGTGACGGGGTTTCACCATGTTGGCCAGATGGTCTCGATCTCTTGACCTTGTGATCTGCCCGCCTCTGCCTCCCAAAGTGCTAGGATTACAGGCATGAGCCACCGCGCCTGGCCAGGTTTTCTTTTTTAAAGGTAATTAACATTTTAAAAATCAAGATTTCCTCCTGGAGGTGAAGCCTAATTCCTGTCCTTCCTTACTTGAGGGTAGGCTAGACTTATTGACTTGCTTCCGAAGATTAGAGTATGGAAAGTGAAAAATAGTGGCTTTCCAGCAGAGAAGCCCAAGGGACACCTCCTTAACCACGGGATAAGGTGAGCCTCACCAGTGGTACCCTGTGATGTGGCAGACCCCCTCTCAGGATGTGATGAAAGGGACACTTCATCTCTGTGCTGTTATTTCTGCCAGGTGTGGTGTCTCACACCTGTAATCCCAGCTACTTAGGAGGCTCAGGCAGGAGGACTGCTTGAGTCCAGGACATTGAGGCTGCAGTGCACTATGATCATGTCTGTCAATAGCCACTGCACTCCAGCCTGGGCAACATAGCAAGACTCCATCTCTAAAAAACGAAAATATTCCATGCAGGGAACCACATGGCATTTGATGTCATGTCTCCCCTCCACTCTTTGGCAATTTCTCATTGTTTTTCTTTTTTAAAACAAAATTTTGCCCGGGTGCAGTGGCTAACACCTGTAATCCCAGCACTGTGGGAAGCCAAGGTGGGCAGATCACAAGTTCAGGGGTTTGAGACCAGCCTGGCCAACATGGTGAAACCCCATCTCTACTAAAAATACAAAAATTAGCCGGGCATGGTGGTGGGCACCTGTAGTCCCAGCTACTCGAGAGGTTGAGGCAGGAGAATTGCTTGAATCTGGGCGGCAGAGGTTGCAGTGAACCTCGACTGTGCCATTGGCCTGGGCAACAGAGCAAGACTCTGGCTCAAAAAAAATTTTTTTTGGCTGGGTGTGGTGGCTTATGCCTGTAATCCCAGCACTTTGGGAGGTCGAGGTGGGTGGATTACCTGAGGTCAGGAGTTCGAGACCAGCTTGGCCAACATGGTGAAACCCTGTCTCTACTAAAATGAAAAAAAAAAAAAAAAAAAATAGGCTGGGCATAGTGGCTCATGCCTGTAATCCCAGCAGTTTGGGAGGCTGAGGAGGGTGGATCATGAGGTCAGCCAGCCTGACCAACATGGCAAAATCCTATCTCTACTAAAAATAAAAAAATTAGCTAGGTGTAGTGGTGTGCACCTATATTCCCAGCTACTCAGGAGGGTGAGGCAGGAGAATCACTTTAACCTGGGAGGAGGAGGTTGCAGTGAGCCAAGATCTCGCCACTGCACTCCAGCCTGCGTGACAGAGTGAGACTCCATCTAAAAAAAAAAAAAAAAAATTAGCTGGGCGTGGTGGCATGCACCTGTAATCCCATCTACTCAAGAGGCTGAGGCAGGAGAATCGCTTGAACCCAGGAGGTGGAGTTTGCATTGAGCCAAGATGGCGCCATTGCACTCCAGCCTGGGCGACAAGAGCAAAACTCCATCTCAAAAACAAAACAAAACAAAACAAAAAAACAAAAAAAAATTTTTGAGACAGGGTCTCACTCTTTTGTCCAGGCTGGAATGCATTGGGATGATCACAGCTCACTGCAGCCTCAAACTCCTGGGCTTGAGCGATCCTCCCACTTCAGCCTCCTAAGTAGCTAGGATTACAGGTGCCCATCAGCATGCCCAGCAATTTTTTTTTTTTTTGAGACAGAGTCTTGCTCTGTCGCCCAGGCTGGAGTGCAGTGGTGCAATCTCAGCTCACTGCAAGCTCCGCCTCCCGGGTTCAGGCCATTCTCCTGCCTCAGCCTCTCCGAGTAGCTGGGACTACAGGCACACGCCACCACGCCCGGCTAATTTTTTGTATTTTTTAGTAGAGACGGGGTTTCACTGTGGTCTCGATCTCCTGACCTCATGATCCGCCTGCCTCGGCCTCCCAAAGTGCTGGGATTACAAGTGTGAGCCACTGCGCCCGGCCTAGCAATTTTTTTTTTTTTTTTGAAACAGGATCTTGCTTTGTTGCCCAGGTGGGACTTCAGTTCCTGATTTGAAGTGATACTCTTGCCTTGGCCTCCCAAAGTGTTGGGATTCCAGGCATGAGCCACCACACCAGGCCTCTCCTTGTTTCATGACTTTGATAGTATTGAGAATTGGCCTGGTATCCTGTAGAATGTTCCCTACACTGGATTCATCTGCTGGATCTAATTTTCTCATAAATAGGCCTGGCTAATAGCTTTCTTTTTTTTTTTTTTTTTTCGAGACAGGCTTTTGCTCTGTCACCCAGGCCGATGTGCAGTGGCATGAACACAGCTCACTGCAGCCTTGACCTCCCACCTCAGCCTCCCGAGTAGCTGGGACTACAGGCATGTTTTCATTTTGGTAGAGACAGTCTCGCCATTTTGCCCAGGCTGGTCTCAAACTCCTGGGCTCAAGCGATCCTCCCATCTTGACCTCCCAAAGTGCTGGGATTATAGGCATGACCCACCACGCCCGACCCAGCCTTACCTTTATGATCCCTTTATGGTTTCTCTTATAAACTACCCATGTGTCCTCTAGGAAGATGACATCAATATGTGTAGCTACCAGCAATGTACCTCCCTGCCTGATTTTTTGTGGCCTCAGACTAACTTCCTTCCAGGCATGGGCCTATTTGCTGCTGGATTCGACTGCAAAGCCCCATTCCTCTTCCTCACCCTCACCCCCAATCTGGTTTTCTGGCTCCACTCACTCCTTGCTAAATCAGCATGACCATCTTTTATTGTATTTATTGTAACAGCCGTTTCTCATGTTGAAATGGCTCCACCAACCCTAGACGAACACCAGACCCACATGAGACCTCTATCAGCAGAACTGCTGGTGAAAATGTGAGGAATGTCTCTGTCCTCCCCTGACTCATCAGACCTCAGGATGACCTTCCTTCCTGTGAGTTACCTGCATTGACTTTTGCATCATCTGAGTGTTGGCTTTGGATGATGTCTGGGTACTTTCTGTAGTGGAAATGGCTGCGGGCTGAGGACGTCTGGAGGCCAGAGCTGGTACCACCTATGCTACTAGCCAGCAAGGTGTCAGCTCAGGGAGGGAATTTCTTTTTCTTTTCTTTTTTTTTTTTATTGAGCCGGAGTCTCGCTCTGTCGCCCAGACTAGAGTGCAGTGGCGTGATCTCGGCTCACTGCAACCTCTGCCTTCCAGGTTCAAGCATATTCTCCCGTCTCAGTCTCCCGAGTAGCTGGGATTACAGGCGCCTGCCACCATGCCTGGCTAATTTTTGTATTTTTTTTAGTAGAGACAGGGTTTCACCATGTTAGCCAGGCTGGTCTCGAACTCCTGACTTCAGTTGACCCACACACCTCAGCCTCCCAAAGTGCTGGGATTACAGGTGTGAGCCACCACGCCCGGCTGGGAATTTCTTTTCTTTTCGTTTTTAAAATAGAGACAAGTTCTTGCTCTGTTGTCCAGCCTGGAGTGCAGTGGTGCAATCATAACTCACTGCAGCCTTGAACTCCTGGGCTCTAGTGATTCTCCTGCCTCGGCTTCCCAAAGCACTGGGATTACAGGCATGAGCCACCACACCTGGCCCAGGTGGAAGTTTCTAAATCTCAGTTTGGCCAGCTGTAAAATGGGATGATAACGTCTCCCTCATAAAGAACAGCTGAAAGTACTTTGCGAAAGGTACAATCACGTCAACTATGAGACCTCAAACCTTCTACTGAGGGCCTAAGGGCAAGATGAAAAGCGAAGGGGTGAGTGTGGGGTGAGTGTAGTCCAGAGCAGCCCTTCTCAAAATATGCTTTTTTGGAAGTGGAGTTGGGGGAGGGCGTGGGATCTCAGACCTTAGCTTTAAAATTCATGAAAACTTGACATTCTATGTGCTAAGGGCAAGGTCAGCTTTAGGGCTTGTGACCCATGCTCAGCTGTCGCCGAAATTCTTAAAAAAAATTTTTGTTTTTTGAGACAAGGTCTCGCTCTGTTGCCCTGGCTGGAGTGCAGTGGTGTGATCACAGCTCACTGCAGCATTGACAGCCCAGGCTCAAGCAATCCTCCCACCCCCTGCCTCCCAAGGAGGTGGGACCACCAGCAGCACCACCAGGCCCGGCTAGTTTGTTTGTTTGTTTCTTTCTTTGTTTGTTTGAGACAGAGTCTTACTCTGTCGCCCAGGCTGGAGTGCAGTGGCATGATCTCGGCTCACTGCAACCTCTGCCTCCCCGGTTCAAGCAATTCTCCTGCCTCACCCTCCCAAATAGCTGGGATTACAGGCGCCCACCACCATGCCCAGCCAATCTTTGTATTTTTAGTAGAGACAGGGTTTCATCATGTTAGCCAGGCTGGTCTTGGACTCCTGACCTCAGGCAATCCGCCTGCCTCAGCCTCCTGGAGTGCTGGGATTATAGGTGTGAGTCACCGAGCCCAGCCTAATATTTTTATTATTTGTAGAGATGAGGTCTCACTCTATTGCCCGGGCTGATCTCTAACTCCTGGTCTCAAGCAATCCTCCTGTTTTGGCCTCCTAAAATGCTGGGATTACAGGTGTGAGCCACCATGCCCAGCTGAAACTCTTTGTAATTTCTGAAAAAGGGCCTCACATTTTCATTCTGTGCCAGGGCTAATGGTACTTAGTTTAAGAATGTGAGGTCTGTGGGCCACAGACTGGGATTCATCTGGAGAGGCAGAGAGGAGGCTGTGATTTGGGAGGAGGGCTGAAGCTGGGGCCCCAGGGAAAAAAGTCCCTGGGATGGGAGGTGGGCTTTTCAGGAAGTCTTGCTAAACTGGGAAGGAACCTTGCCTTTTAAATTCCTAAGAAACCTTCAGTGAAACTTCCGTTTCTGAGGTGGGGGTGGATGTGGTTTTAGAGGGACAGTGAATCTGTGTCCGGACTGAGTCCCACTCCATACCTGCAAGGGGAGGAAGGACAGGAACATGTACTGGGTGTGCCTGGATGCCTGCCACAACCTGGGCATATTTGCTGTGAGAAGAAAATAAACCAATAAAATAGGGTAAAGGCCTCCTCCGACTCCCCTTGTTGCTGGCTCGAGGCTGAATCTGAGCAGGGGGACCTGTTATTTCCTTGGTGTGGAGGAGTCCTGATGAGGGAAAGGGAGTCAGGCTGGTGGGACCGGGAAAAGCAAAAGCAGAAGCAGATGAGCTACAAGTCTGCCTTTCTTCGTGGTCCAGGACACAGCCCTCCTGCGCAAGTAACTCACCATCTTCCTGTGCCCAGCTATCACCAGACACCTGCAGGTGAGCTCGCTGCAAGCTTGGCGTCATGGTGCTGCACACAGCCCTCATCAGCACCGTCCTATAAAATCTCCAGCCAGCCTTTGTTTCTTTGCAGTCGGCATCTCTCATGCAGGCTGCCCTCTGCCTCCTTGCAACATATTTTTCTACTTTCTCCAATAAATCTGCCTTTCTCTGCCTACGACTGTCTTCGTAAATTATTTTACCCCCACGCCACTGGCCCAGAGAGCCATCACTCCCCTTTGACATTTGGGCCTCCAAACTCTGGGATTTTGAGGGGGCAGGGACAATAGCTTCGAGTTGAGAGCTTATTCTGTGGGTCCCCGAGGAAGGGAAATGAGGCTAACAGGAAAAGGAGGTGCTCAGCTCCTGGCCTGGGCCTCAGCCCTGCTTTATGCCTCAATTCCACTTGGAAGCTGGCCAGCCGCCCTCCCTGCCCCTGACTTTACCCCAGACACCGCCTCTAAGTGGGGCCCCACCCAGCCCTACTTCCACACCTTTGTCCCCACCTGAAAACACACCCCTCCCAGTGCACTAATCCAAGTCCCACCTCCTCTTCAAGGTCCAAGGCTAGACCATGTCCTCCCTGGGTCATTCCAGCTTCACTCCTCTGAACACCTACAACACAACTGACATGGCACAGTCAGTGTCTTGTGGGCCACTGCCTCAGGGTCTTATTGTTTTATGAGGGTCTATGTATTGAGCTCAGAGCTGTTCCTTAGGTGCCATATATAATAGTAAATGGCTACAAGTGTGGGCCCTCGAGTCAGAGACCTGAGTTCAAATCCTGGCTGCACTGGTGTGATCTCGAGCACCTTACCCAGCGTTCCTGAGCCTCAGTTTCTCCACCTATAGGGTAAGGATGGTGTCTTGGATTTGTTGAGAGAATTTATTTTTTATTTTTATTTATTTTTGAGACAGAGTCTTGCTCTGTCACCCAGGCTGGAGCGCAGTGGCACGATCTCAGCTCACTCCAACCTCTGCCTCCCAGGTTCAAGTGATTCTCCTGCCTCAGCTCCCTGAATAGCAGGGATTACAGGTGTGTGCCACCATACCTGGCTGATTTTTATGTTTTTAGTAGAGACAGGATTTCACCATGTTGGCCAGGCTGGTCTCGAACTCCTGTCCTCAAGTGGTCCTCAGCCTCCCAAAGTGCTGGGATTACAGGCGTGAGCCACCATGCCTGTCGGGATAATTTATAAAGTGAGAGGATAACCAACAGTGGCTGCTGATATTATTATTGCTGTTGTTATTGTTATGACTGGGAATGGAGGAAGAAGACTCTGGATAGACACAAATAATACAGATGGTTGGAGCCGACGCACATGTAGGACTTACCGTGTTCCAGGCACTGCTCTGGGTGTTTTACATAGAAGTCATTTAATCTTCATGATATCCCTGTGAAGCTGGCATTACTATTTCCTCCACTGTGGAGAGGAGGAAGCTGAGATACACGGAAGGTTATTAAGTGACTTGCCCAACATCATGCAATCTATAGCATACCTGGTATCTGAACCCACGCAGTCTGGCCTCAAAGCTTGTACCTTGCCCACTAGCTACGTGAGCCCTCAGCCCCCACTACGCTGCCCCCTCCCTTGAGAGCCTCTGCTGTGGCACTACTAGTTTCAATGGAGCTGGTGATAGGTGCCCTTCTACCTAAAGAAAAATGCCCTATTTATTTATTTAGAGACTGAGTATTGCTCTGTCACCCAGTCTGAAGTGCAGTGGCACGATCTCGGCTCACTGCAACCTCCACCTCCTGGGTTCAAGCGATTCTTGTGCCTCAGCTTCCCAAGTAGCTGGGATTACAGGTGTCCACTACCATGCCCAGCTAATTTTTTGTTTGTTTTTGAGACAGAGTCTCGCTCTGTCACCCAGGCTGGAGTGCAGTGGCGCAATCTCGGCTCACTGCAACCTCTGTCTCCCAGGTTCAAGCGATTCTCCTGCCTCAGCCTCCTAAGTAGCTGGGATTACAAGTGCCCGCCACCACCCCTGGCTAATTTTTTCTTTGTATTTTTAGTAGAGATGGTGTTTCACCATGTTGGCCAGCCTGGTTTTGAACTTCCGACCTCAAGTGATCCGCCTGCCTCGCCCTCTCAAAGTGCTGGGATTACAGGCGTGAGCCACCTCACTGGCCCCCTTTGCCTTTAAATGCTCTTGCTTTCCAGGTAGCTAATATTTACTGAACAAAAACCATGCCCCCAGGAATAATGCATAGGATAAAAGTACCTCATTTAATCCTCAAAACAGCCCTATGAGTTAGGGGACATTGTTATCCCCATTTCACAGGAAAGGACTGTGCTCAGTGTGACACAGTAGGAAACAGCAGTGCAGGGACTTGAGCCTAGGTTTTCACCATTTTCCTTCCCAAATGGAGGCAGACAGGTCCCTTCCTACAGTGTGTTCCTGGGGCCAATTCCATTCTTACCCTGCCTGGAAGCCAGCCCACAAATCACAGCAGCAGGCTTCAGGAGGCTGGACCTGGGGATGGCTCGCCAGGCCCCTGCTCCCCCGTCCAAGAATGTGATGAGGTCAGAGTGAACCAGCCCCTCACTCCATCCTCTAACCCATCCCCCTCATCCCACCTGGGCAGGAAGAGGCAAGCTCTAGCCTCTGGGCTTCCGGAAAGCCTGGCTTTCCTGGAAGGCAGGATGAGGAGGGAGCTGCCTAACTTTCCAGTGAATAGCTGGAGGTGAGTCAGCCTCTGACCTGGATGGGGTGCAGTCCTGCCCCGAGTCAGGGGGCTGAACAAGATGACTTCATGGCCTCCTCCTCTCCGGGCCTGGCCACCTCCACAGCCTGAGACCTGAGAGATGTGGGGGTGGCTTTAGCCATGATGGTGGGGGCATCCCATCAATTTTAGGGGGCCAATCCCTCTCCAACTTTAGGGATGTTTTAGATTTTGCATGACTATTCTGCTCATTCCCACCCCTGCTCCAAATCACCCGAGTAGATATTGGGCTCTACAGACAACTTTGTTAGATTGGCTGTGTTTGTTTATTTGTTTTTGAGATGGAGTCTTGCTCTGTCGCCCAGGCTGGAGTGCAGTGGCACGAACTCAGCTCATTGCCACCTCCACCTCCCAGGTTCAAGCGATTCTCCTGCCTCAGCCTCCTGAGTAGCTGGGATTACAAGTGCCTGCCACCATGCCTGGCTAATTTTTGTATTTTTAGTAGAGAGGGGGATTCACCATGTTGGCCAAGCTGGTCTCAAACTCCTGACCTCAGGTGATCCGCCCACCTTGGCCTCCCAAAGTGCTGGGATTATAGGCATGAGCCACCGCACCCAGCCCTGAGTTGCTGTTTTGATTTATAAAGACCAAAGAAAGTCCGGAGATGGGCAGTGGTGATGGTTGCACAATAATACGAATGCCACTGAATTGTAACATTGAAAAAGGGTTAAAATTATAAACTTTATATTATGGATATTTTATCACAATAAAAAATCAAAAAAGAAAATAAATTATTATTAAAAATTTACCATACACACAATAATAGAAAAAATGATTCAATTAATTCACATATACCCATAAACCCAATTCAACCATCAACAAGATTTGCTATATTTACTTCATTTATCCTTCTTTTTTCTCTCTTCTTTATCGTGTGTGCGTGTGTGTGTGTGTGTGAAATATTTTAAAGCAAATCCTAGACATTATGTTATTTTACCCTTACATCAGCATTCAGCTCTTTAAATGTGAATATCTCCATATGTAATGTTTTAGGGAAAATGCTTAAACTGTGTTTTTACTCTGCTCTCACAGCAACACAACAATCAACACAGAAGACTTCTGTAATCCCAAAATATGAGAATATTTCTTCCCACCAGTAAGCAAGCAAGCAGTTCGGCAGCGGACATGAGCTGGGTGTCCTCAATTCTGACACCATCTACCCGGAGATAGCATCAGATTCCAAAGGTTGAGGGCTCGGTCCTCAAGACTGGCCCCGTTTCGGACACCAGTCACAAGTCCAGGCCTCTGGAACCTCTGACTGAGCAGCTTCAAGTTGGGGTTCCCACAACCCCTTCTTTGGGTTCAGTTAATTTGCTGGAGCTCACAGAACTCAGGGAAACACTTTTACTGGTTTACTATAAAGGATATTACAAAGGGTCCAGATGAAGAGCACGTAGGGCCAGCTACCGGGGAAGGGGCATGGAGCTCCATGCCCTGCCTGGGGCACCCTCCAGGACCCTCCCAATGTTCAGCTGTCCAGAAGCTCTCCAAACGCAGTCCTCTTGGGCTTTTTTTTTTTTTTTTTTGAGACAGAGTCTTGCTCTGTTGCCAGGCTGGAGTGCAGAGTGGCACGATCTCGGCTCACTGCAACCTCTGCCTCCCGGGTTCAAGCGATTCCCCTGCCTCAGCCTCCTGATAAGCTGGGACTACAAGCACGCGCCACCACGCCCAGCTAATTTTTTGTATTTTAGCAGAGACGGGGTTTCACCATGTTGGCCAGGATTGTCTTGATCTCCTGACCTCGTGATCTGCCTGCGTCAGCCTCCCAAAGTGCTGGGATTACAGGCGTGAGCCACCACACCCACCTTCTCTTGGGCTTTCATGGAAGCTCAGCATTCCTTCCCCCAGAGTATAGGGCAGGACCCTCTCTGGAATGAGGGTCTATGACCCAAGTGAGAAAGGTGGGGGAAGATTGGAGTCTTTCCTTGGGGCAGGTGAAAAGGGAGCGGGAGAAAGTCAGAGAGATTCTGTTTCCTGAGGCTTGTCCCTGAGGCTCAACACACCCAACATTCTAACAAAGGGAAGAATCAGGGGAGAAGAGACGCAAGACTCCAGAAGCACACCAACATATAAAACCCCACATCAAAGGTCAAATCGTGCACTTGATCTCTCAAGACGCCTGCTTGGCCCTCTTCCAGGTGTACTTTATTCCTGTCGTTCCTGCTCTGAAACTTTTTAATCAACTTTCACTCCTGCTCTAAAACTTGCCTCGGTCTCTCCTTCTTGCCTTTTGCCCCTCAGTCAAATTCTTTCTTCCGAAGAGGCAAGAATTGAGGTTGCTGCAGATCTATACGGATTTACCACTGCTAACATGAGGAGGTGACACTTGAGAGATGTAGTGGTTTGAATTATGGTTCCCAAAAGATCTATCCACCAGGAACCTCAGAATGTGAACTTTTTTGGAATAAGGGTCTTCGTAGATGTGATTAAGGTAAAGGACCTCAAATTGAGATCATTCTAGATTAGCATGGGCTCTAAATCCAATGGTAAATATCCTTACAACAGACAGAAAAGGAGAAGACCACGTGAAAATAGAGGCAGAGATCAAGAGTTATGGAGCCTCAAGCCAAGCAATGCCAAGGGCTGTCAGCAGCCTCCAGAAGCCAGGAGACAGGCAAGGAACAGATTCTCCCTCAGGGTCTGCAGAAGGAACTAACCCTGCCAAAACCTTGATTTTGGACTTCTGGCCTTCAGAACTGTAAGAGGAGATTTCTGTTGCATTAAACCACCAAACGTGATAATTTGTTATGGCAGCCCTCCGAAGTTAATGCAAGACCTAAATGATGAGAAGAAACTGGCTCTAGGAGGATCTGGTCATAGAGTCTTCCAGATAGAGGGAACACATGCAAAGACCCTGAGATTAATTACATCATTGGTTCTCAGCCCTGGCATAAGGTCTCATTCTGTCACTGAGGCTGGAGTGCAGTGGCATGATCACGGCTCACTACAGCCTCGACCTCCCAGGCTCAAGCAATCCTCCTGCCTTAACTCCCCAGTATCTGGGACTACAAGCACGTGCACCATGACCAGCTAAGTTTTGTATTTTGTGTAGAGACAGAGTTTCACCATGTTGGCCAGGCTGGTCCTTTTCCGTGGCCCATATTTCCCCTCCAGAGGGTGAAAAGCACAGCCCTCACTCTAATCAAGTCTTTTTTTTTTGAGACGGGGTCTTGCTTTGTCACCCAGGCTAGAGTACAGTGGTACGATCTTGGCTCACTGCAACCTCCACTTCCTGGGTTCAAGCGATTCTCCTGCCTCAGCCTCCCTAGTAGCTAGGACTACAGGCATGTGCTACCATGCCTGGCTAATTTTTGTATTTTTAGTAGAGACAGGGTTTCACCATGTTGGCCAGGCTGGTCTTGAACTCCCAACCTTAGGTGATCCGTCTGCCTCGGCCACCCAAAGTCCTGGGATTACAGGCGTGAGCCACTGTGCCTGGCCTCTAATCAAGTCTTTAATGAGGACCAGTATCTGATAGGAGTGAAGGACAGCATCCTTCTATAACCCATCCCCATCCCCACCGGAATTTCACTCCTGTCTGTCCTGGGTTTTGTGGGGAGTCTGGAAACCCTCACACTCTGTCTCCTAACGGGAGAGAGCAGAAAGCCCACCCCAGGGGAGAGAGCAGAAAGCCCACCCCAGGACCTTATGCGGGGCCCTGGACAGACCCCAAAGATCACCTTGAATCAGCCAGAGAAGAGCAGATGGCTGTCAGCAGGATGGAAGCAGTAAACACTGGGGGTGCTGGAGAGTGGAAGTCAGATGGACTCAGCAGGAGACCCAGGCCTGGCATCACCTAAAATAGAAATATAAAAAGGGTCAATGTGTAGTATACATTGCCATGGCTGGGCCCTTTTTATGGGTTGTCTGGTTCAATACTCATGACAACCAACTCAGTGTCATTATATTATCACCCCCATTTCACAGATGGGGAAACGAAAGGAGGCTGTGTCACTTGCCCAAGTAGCCGGAAATAGGCAGTGTTGCGACTTGAGCCCTGACCTGTCTGAGCCAAAACTCTTACATATTCCACGGATTCTACCGCCTCCCTGGGGCTGGAAGCTGGGCCCAGACAGGCGAGGGGCCAGGAAGACATAAGCGTGCACTAGACGGTCCTGCCTCTGTGAATAACACAGACAACCACAGGCTGAGGCCGTGGGACTTGCCCAGGTCCTACCTGGTTCTGTGGCCTGGAAAGTCACTCCCTACTGTTAACCCTCTGGCACATGGAGCAACTTTGTTTTTTTGCCCTAGCACTCAAAAGATCAATGATTGGGAGAGACCTTGGTGCGGGGTTCAGGAAACAGGGACCCACATTCTGAACTTCCATATCTCCACCTCACCCCCATCCCAGCCTTCCATCTTTATGGCTCCTAGTTCTCTTTGGGGGCAGTTCTTGGTACAGAGTGTATGCTCAATAAATGGATGTTAACAAACAAAAGAAAGAGGCAGAGCACGGTGGCTCATGCCTGTAATCCCAGCACTTTGGGAGGCTGAGGCAGGAGGATCGCTTGAGACCGGGAATTTAAGACCAGGCTGGGCAACATAGCGAGATTCTGTCTCTACAAAATTTTTAAAAAATTAGCCAGCCATGGTGGTGTGCACCTGTAGTCTTGGCTACTCAGGAAGGAGGCTGAGGCAGGAGGATGGATTAAGCCCAGGAGTTTGAGACTGCAGTGAGCTATAATTGCACCACTGTACTCCAGCCTAGGTGACAGAACAAGACCCTGTCTCAAAAAAAAAAAAAAAAAAAAAAAAAGAAAGAAAGAAAGAAAGAACGATAAAGGAAAAGATATGGTCTTTTCTTTCAACATTTTTTTTTTTGAGACGGAATCTCACTCTGTAGCCCAAGCTGGAGTGCAGTGGCACGATTGCAGCTCACTGCAACCTCTGCCTCCTGGGTTCAAGTGGTTCTCCCGCCTCAGCCTCCCGAGTAGCTGGGATTACAGGTGCCCACCACCACACCCAGCTGATTTTTGTATTTTTAGTGGAGACGGGGTTTCACCATGTTGGCCAGGCTGGTCTCAAACTCCTGCCCTCAAGTGATCTGCTGCCTCAGCCTCCCAAAGTGCTGGGATTACAGGTGTGAGCCACCGCACCCGGCCCTAAAAAATATCTTGGTTCACTTATTTCACCATAGTTTTCTTCTTATGTACACATAGATGGTATGCTATATGATAAAAGAACTTTCTCAGAAGAAGAACATCATCCTAAGTGACAAGAGCTTTCTATCAGTCTTTTTCTTTCTTGGTGGCACATAAAATAGTGCTGTGTTCTTGAGATCCATAACATCTTAGAGTCAATGAAACATGGCATGTCATGAGCACCCAACTACCAAGAATGAGAAGAGCTAACAAGCACTGAGCTCTTCCAGACAGAGAGCTTTACGTTCACTATTCTAACCTAGAAAATTACACCCGGATGTTATTACTATTCCCATTTTACCAATGGGAAGATTAAGGCACGGAAAGGTCAAGGAACTTCCCCAAGGTCACCCAGCCAGTGAAAAGTAGAGCCGACACCTGACCAGCAGCCGTTGTTCCTGCCACGGCAGGAGTGCCAACCACCAGCCTACCTGCCTCCCACTCAATGAGTGAACAGAAGTACTGGAGCTATCATTTCCATTTGCTACACCTGGGGTGGTGATTTTCTCAGTCTGTCAGTGTTTATTGGGCATGTACTGTGTCTGGTGAGGGCTGCTCTCTGATGCCTCGTTGCTATCCCCTCACCTGTGGAGGGCAGAAGAGCATAGGGCCTAGCTGGTTCCTTCCCACCCTTTTATTTGGCACGAATCCCTCTAGGAGGACTCAAAAGCCTAATCAGCTCCCAAAGGCCTATCTCTCTACTGTTGAACTGAGGATTAAGTTGCAACATGAATTTTGGAGGGAACATAAACATTTAAACCACAGCGCCCCCTAAAGCATGTGTCAGGTATCATTGGCCCCGTTTTATACAGAAATCCAAGCCCCGAGAGGTTAAGAAATCTGCCTGAAGTCACACAGCTTAGACATAGCAGGGTCAGGATTCTAACCCAGGTCCAGGGCTGGGGTGGTGGGAAAGACAATGGCAAATATGGAGACCTTGGAAGAAACCACTGGAAGAGGTCTGAGGGCATGGCGGACCCACAGGCCCTCCTCAGAGGCAAATCCTTGCATGGGTACATTGGCTGGAAAGGAAAAAACAGGAAGGAGGAAACCGCTGGGGGTTATTGAATGTGCTCCCATCTGCCCCTGCCCTCCCAGTGCTCACTGCCCACATTTCAGCAGACAGTGTTGCAGCAGGTAGCCAGGCAGACATGAGCACAGCAGGAGAGGCCCCCCACTGGGAGTGTCAGGTGACCGTCCCGCAATGGTCAGGCACTGTCTCTCTAAAACAATTGGTTGCAGCCGGCGCCAGAGAAAGGCAGTCTCCCAACAGAAACGCCTGAACCTGGTGAGCAGCAGCTTCCAGATAAGATCTCAGGAGCTGGGCGAGTGGGGTCAAGCATGCACACTAAGAGGCAAAACATCGGAGTTTGACTGGTATGACCTTCCTGTAGGAACCCGTGGCTGGTAAGGGAAAAACACCTCAGTGAGCATGAGTACGACCCCAGTAAACACACGGTGCATGGGGCCCCGGCCAAGCCATGGCAGGCCACTGCGCATGCGGAATGCCATCGTATAAGACCCCAAGTCGGCCGGGCGCGGTGGCTCACGCCTGTAATCCCAGCACTTTGGGAGGCCGAGGCGGGCGGATCACGAGGTCAGGAGATCGAGACCATCCTGGCTAACACAGTGAAACCCCGTCTCTACTAAAAATACAAAAAAAAAAATTAGCCGGGCAAGGTGGCAGGCGCCTGTAGTCCCAGCTACTCGGGAGGCTGAGGCAGGAGAATGGCGTGAACCCCGAGGGGTGGAGCCTGCAGTGAGCCAAGATCGGGCCACTGCACTCCAGCCTGGGCGACACAGCGAGACTCTGGCTCAAAAAAAAAAAAAAAAAAAAAAAAAAATACCCCAAGTCAAAGGTCAAAGTGTGCACTTGATCTCTCAAGTCGCCCACTTGGCCCTCTTCCAAGTGTACTTTACTTCCTTTTGTTCCTGCTCTAAAGCTTTTTAATAAACGTTCACTCCTGCTCAAAAACCTGCCTTGGTCAGGCTGGGCGTGGTGGCTCACACCTGTAATCCCAGCACTTTGGGAGGCCAAGGCGGGTGGATCACCTGAGGTCAGGAGTTTGAGACCAGCCTGGCCCAACATGGTGAAACCCCATCTCTACTAAAAATATAAAAAAAATTAGCCGGGCGTGGTGGCAGGCGCCTGTAATTCCAGCTACTCAAGAGGCTGAGGCAGGATAATCGCTTGAACCTGGGAGGCGGAGGTTGCTGTGAGCCAAGATCGCACCAGGGCACTCCAGCCTGGGCAACAGAGCAAGACTCCATCTCAAAACAAACAAACAAACAAAAAAAACCATTTGCCTTGGTCTCTCATTCTGCCTTATGCCCCTTGGTGGAATTCTTTCTTCTGAGGTGGCAAGAATTGAGGTTGCTGCAGACCCTTACGGATTCACCATCACCAACATACTTTGGTGGCACGTGAGTTGGATACGTTCTGCTGCTGACAACAGCACCTGCTTTCTCTGAGTGGCCAGGGTCCTCCCTACACCACACTGCAGGCCTCATGTGCCCTGGAATTAACACCCCTCTATCCCAGCAGCTTCCAGTGTGCTTTCTTGTTTGTCGGTCTGGGCAATGCTAAGTTGCATGTTCCAGCATGTTCCCCAGAGCTCCCCTGTGGGATCAAGCCCCAGCTGCCCACAGTGATGGCCTGCTCATGAGCACACCTGCATCAGCTGCCTTCTCTCCCTGTCTCACTTCCCCACTCCTCCTGAGATCCTCATCTCAAAATCTGCTTCTGGGATCACCTAAACCAATATTTATTTATTTTAGACTGAGTCTCGCTCTGTCGCCCAGGTGCGATCTCCGCTCACTGCAACCTCCACCTCCCAGGTTAAAAAGATTCTCCTGCCTCAGCCTCCCAAGTAGCTGGGATTACAGGCACCCACCACCGCACCTGGCTAACTTTTGTATTTTTTTTTTTAGAAGAGATGGGGTTTCACCATGTTGGCCAGGCTGGTCTCAAAACTCCTGACCTCAGGTGATCTGCCCGCCTCAGCCTCCCAAAGTGCTGGAATTACAGGCATGAGCCACTGTGCCCGGCCCTAAATCAATAGTTCTCAACCAGGGGTGATTTTGTCCCCCAGGGACATATGGCAAGGTCTGGAGACATTTTTGATGGTTACAATGGAAGAAGGAGGAGTTGCTACTGGCTTTTAGTGGGTAGAGGCCAGGGATGCTAAACACCCTACAATGCAGAGGACAGCCTCCCTCAGCAAATAATTATCAGCGCCACATATCAATAGTGCTGAGGTTCAAAATCCCTGACCTAAACTAAGACACTGAGTGGCTCCTTCTTGGTGATGACCCTCTGGCATCCTTGGCCTGACAAGAAGGGCCTAGCAAAGCCTGGGTGTGGAAAGACTGGCTGGGTGAGGAGCTAGCCCCTGGATGGCTGGGGTCTCATGGCTTTTTCCTGCCTCCACCTCTTCCTCTTCCATCTCCACCTGATCCATGTGGGGCTGCTGGCTCACCCCACAGCAAGATCCACTGAGAGGGTAGGCAGGCTGTGCTGGCTTGGCCAATAGCAAACCCCCTCTCCAGACCATGGTGACTGGTTCAGGGATGGCAGGTGCCTCAAAACAAACCAATCAGGATTTTCTCTGAGACTTCTCCGCCAGAGACTCTTTCCACTAGGGCCAGAGCCGGTGAAATGTGAGCTTGGGGAATCTAGTGGACACCTTGGTAGCCATGGAAGAAGCAACATCCAAGCTGACTAATCAATGCTGAAGGAGCAGAGTTCTGCTGATACATGGCTCAGCGACATGAGTCAGAAACTTCCCTTTTTTGGAATTGCTTTGCTGTCTTGACTAATAGGGTCTCTCCCACTGGGCTGGGAATTTCCTGTTCTTTTCTCTTATCCCCGAGCACCACACCCTGCTCCCCATTTAAGAGCCTGGAAGAGGAGCCCGCCCAACTGCTCATTTATGAACTCAGGTTACTCACTTCATATCCGGCCGTGGAGAACACCTGATCCAGCCTCTCGTCCCATCACACGGGTGACAGAACTGTGGCTGGGGAGGAACCGTTTCCATCTTGGTAGAATCTCCTGGGCAGTGGTTGGCTCGGGCTCCTTTGAGCACCCTATGTAAGCTCTGCACAGCTCCCAGGGGACTCACAACCCTCCTGAAGCTGCCCCGTCCAGCCCTGTCCTCTCCCTCTTTTGGCTTTTCAAGAGAGTGAATTATGAATTTTGGACTGGGCTTGAATCCTGATCTGTTGCTTCCTAGCTGAGTGAACGTGAGCAATTTACTTCCTCTCTCTGAGTCTGTTTCCTCTTCTGCAAAATGTGGACAGTGATAACACCCACGATGAGCCCTGAGGGCCGTTGTTACTGGGGTGAAGATGAAAGGAGATGGTGTAGGCAAAGCACTCATTCTAGTGTCTCGCACATTTGGGGAATAAGATATTCTGGAAGTGTTTTCTGCTTGAAAAGTAAAGAAAGAGGAGACGCCCTGGGGTGAGGAATCCTCCCTCTGTGGCCGGCTGTCAGGAGGCGGGTGTGGAGGCTGGACACACTCCCACGGCGGCCTCCCAGCGGCTGGCCTGTTGGTGATGGGTGGTGCAGGGCCTGGTGTTTGGGGGCTCCCCCAGGCACACCCAGCCCCCCACCCCGGTGAATCAACCACACTGCTTAAGCCACAGCAAAACCAAGTCACTTCCTGGCGGCCCCAAACAAAGGCCTAGAACCCACAGTCCAGGAACTGGCCCCTTATCGCTCCTCAGGCCTGATAAGAAGGGCAAGAGGGTCTGAGTCAGCCAAGAGTGCTATTGCAGGACTCTCCCCTTGCCTTCTACCTGCCCTGGGGGTTCAGGCCCTCCCCTTCTCATGGCGCCCCCACAGGCATGCTGTCCCACGTGCCCACCATACAGCCCCCGCACCACCTCCGGAAGAAACCAGTTAAAGACTGCCAGGAGCAGCACGCCATGAAGTGTTTATCAGATAGGCAGGCTCGTCTGGGCTTATCAGATAGGCAGGCTCGTCTGGGCCCCAGGAAGTGGGGCAGGGGACAGAAAAAGAATGAGGAAGGAGAGGCAGAGAAAAGGTGAAAGGAGGGTTGGTGCCACGCCCTCCCCTGGAGGCCCCACAGAAGGCGCTCCAGCTGCAGCCTCCTGGCTGGTCCCCTGGCCTCCCACTCAACACCCCTGGGATCTGACCATCCTCCACCCCGCAGCTAGAGCCACTCATTTTTTTTTCCTTTTCTTTTTTTGAGACGGAGTCTCGCTCTGTCGCCCAGGTTGGAGTGCTGTGGCAACCACACCCAGCCGAGCCACATTCTTTCAAGTCACATCTGCTTGTCCCACCCTTGTTCAGAACCCTACTGTGAGGCTGGGTGCCGTGGCTTACACCTGTAATCCTAGCACTTTGGGAGGCTGAGGCAGGTAGGTAATTTGAGTTCAGGAGTTTGAGACCAGCCTGGCCTACATCGTGAAACCCTGTCTCTACTAAAAATACAAAAAATTAGCCAGGCATGGTGTGAGTGCCTGTAATTCCAGCTACTAGGGAGGCTGAGGCAGCAGAATCATTTGAACCTGGAGGTGGGGGTTGTAGTGAGCCAAGATTGTGCCACTGTACTCCAGCCTGGGCGACAGAGCGAGACTTCATCCCCGCCACCTGGCCAGGTGTCTTAGTCAATTGGGGCTGCTATATAACAATAGAACATAAACTGGGAGGCTTACAAACAATAGAAATTTATTTCTTACAGTTCTAGAGGCTAGAAATCCAAGACTAAGGTCTCAGCAGATTCTGTCTGGTGAGGGCCCTTCCTCATAGGCAGTACGTGCTTGCTATGTCCTCACAGGTGGAAGAGGCTGCTAGCTCTCTGAACATGATAAGGGCACTAATCCTATCCATGAGGGCTCCACCCTTATGACCTAATCACTTCCCAAAGGCCCCACCTTCTAATACCATCTCCTTGGGGCTTAGGGTAGGAATTTTGTGGGGACATTCAGGTTATAGCACCAGATTTTCTTTTCTAATTTTTTTTTTTTTGAGATGGGGTCTTGCTCTCTTGCTCAGACTGAAGTACAGTGGCACAGTCACAGCTCACTGCAGCCTCAACCTCCCAGGCTCAAGGGATCCTCCCACCTCAGCCTCCTGAGTAGCTGGAACCACAGGTGCACACCAATACACCTGGCTAATACTATATATATGTATATCTACACATACATATATATATATTTGGCTCACTATAGCCTCCACCTCCTGGGTTCAGGTGATTTTCCTGCCTCAGCCTCCCAAGTAGCAGGGATTACAGGCACATGCCACCATACCTAGCTAATTTTTGTATTTTTAGTAGAGACAGGGTTTCACCATGTTGGCCAGGCTGGTCTCGAGCCCCTGACCTCCAGTGATCCACACAACTTGGTCTCCCAAAGTGTCGGCTAATTTTTAAAACTTTTTTTGTAGAGATGGGGGTCTCACTATGTTGCCCAGACTACTCTCAAACTCCTGGGCTCAAGTGATCCCACTGCCTCAGCCTCCAGAATGCTGGGACTAGAGGCATGAGCCACCACACTAGGCCAGCAAGTGTTCTTCTGACTCCCAAGGCCTCATTCCTTCCATGCTCCCAAATGGAGCTACTCACAGTCCCTGGGTCTCAAGCCTCTGGGTCTCTGCTGCTGGGACCCAGAAGAAGGTGAGTCTCAGCACTTGCTGGATGAGTGGGTGGAGGTTTGCAGGAAGTCTTCCTGGAGGAGTAGCATTTCAGCTGTCCTGGTGTTCTGACCCAATTGGGAGAGGCAGAAGAAGAGAAGTCTGGTGATTCCCAAATAAGCCAATTTGCCCAGCTGCCACCTGAGCAGGGTGCCTGGCCTCTTTCCAGGCATGGGGGTCTAGTGGAAAGAGCAGGAAGCTCAGTGCTTACCAGCTATGTTACCTTGAACAAATGTCTCTCTGTAGGCCGGGTGCGGTGGCTCAAGCCTGTAATCCCAGCACTTTGGGAGGCCGAGGCGGGCGGATCATGAGGTCAGGAGATTGCGACCTTCCTGGCTAACACGGTGAAACCCCGTCTGTACTAAAAATACAAAAAATTAGCCGGGCGTGGTGGTGGGCGCCTATAGTCCCAGCTACTCAGGAGGCTGAGGCAGGAGAATGGCGTGAACCCCGGAGGCGGAGCTTGCAGTGAGCCGAGATCGCGCCACTGCACTGCAGCCTGGGGGACAGAGCAAGACTCCGTCTCGAAAAAAAAAAAATGTCTCTCTGTGTGTGAGCCTCTGTTTCCTCCTCTGTAAAATGGGCTGAGGCTGCCCATCAGGGCTGCGTACATTTATGCAAAGTGTGTAAATGCCCAGCAGGTGCTCCATCCTTTCCATCCAAGATGGGAGTTTTCTCCAGGGCAGTGTCTTGGCTGCTTCTCTGTTCTGGGTCAAAGAAAGGGCCAGGACTGGAGAAAACCAAGCTAGGCCAATCCGGATTTTCCAGCTGTTCCTGGCTGCTCCATGTGGCTGGAGGAAGGAAATTCTCTGTACAAAGACAGGAAGGCAGATGTGCTCCTGTGGCAAAGACAAAGCTCACAGTGGTGCCTGGTATGACCTGAAGGTCCAATGCACCTTTGGAGCCGGGCACAGAAACCACAGCAGAGGCTCCATCACCCTGGCATCCCTCATCTCCTCCAAAAGCATCAGGGTATCACAGATGGGGAAACCGAGGCCCAAAGAGGATATGAATCTACCCTAGGTCGCATAAAGCCCATGGTTTCCAATTCAGCTCCCCTTCCTCTTCTTTTTCAAGTTCAGAATCACTGAGGATGTCCTGTAAAGTACCTAAAAGATGGTAATCTTTTACTGATTGTGGTTTTAAGAGAATTCATTTTATATATACAGTCATGCATTGCTTAACAACAAGGATAAATTCTGAGAAATGTGTCATTAGGTGATTTCACCATTGCGTGAACATCACAGAGGGCACTTACACAAACCTAGATGGTCTAGCCTACTACACCCCTAGGCTAAATGGTGTAGTCTATTGCTCCTAGGCTACAGATCTGTATAGCATGTTACTGTACTGGATACTGTAGGCAACTGTAACATAGTGGTAAGTAATTGTGTATTTAAACATCTAAACATAGAAAGGGTAAAATAAAAATACAGTATTATAATTCTGTGGGATCACTGTGGCAGGTGAGGTATGTCGTCAACTGAAACATTTTTGTTGTTGTTGTTTGTTTTTTAGTAGAGATGAGGTTTCATCATGTTGGCCAGGCTGGTCTTGAACTCCTGACCTCAAGTGATCCTCTAGCCTCGGCCTCCCAGAGTGCTGGGATTACAGGCATCAGCCACTGTGCTGGCTCCTTTTTTTTTTTTTTTTTCTTTTTTTTGGAGACGGGTTTCACTCTTGCCGCCCAGGCTGGAGTGCAGTGGTGCAATCTTGGCTCACTGAAACCTCTGCCTCCTGGGTTCAAGCGATTCTCCTGCCTCAGCCTCCTGAGTAGCTGGGATTACAGGCATGCACCACCATGCCTGGCTAATTTTTGTATTTTTAGTAGAGATGAGGTTTCACCATCTTGCCCAGGCTGGTCTCAAACTCCTGACCTCAAGTGATCTGCTCGCTTTGGCCTCCCCAAGTGTTGGGATTACAGGCATGAGCCACTGTGCCCAGCCTGTTTTGTTTTGTTTGGTTTGTTTTTTTGTTTTTTGAGACGGAGTCTCACTGTCTCCCAGGCTGGAGTACAGTGGCACTATGTCGGCTCACTGCAACCTCAGAATCGTGGGTTCAAGCAATTCTCCTGCCTCAGCCTCCCAAGTAGCTGAGATTACAGGCACCTGCCACCATGACTGGCTAATTTTTGTATTTTTAGTAGAGGCAGGGTTTTACCATGTTAGCCAGGCTGGTCTCTAACTCCTGGTCTCAAGTGATCCACCTGCCTCCGCCTCCCAAATTGCTGGGATTACAGGTGTGAACCATTGCGCCCAGTCTGAAACATTGTTATATGGCACATAACTGCATATATACATTTTTTTTAATCTTTATTTTTTGAGACAGTCTTACTCTGTCACCCAGGCTGGAC
This sequence comes from Symphalangus syndactylus, assembly GCF_028878055.3. Taxonomy (NCBI): domain Eukaryota; kingdom Metazoa; phylum Chordata; class Mammalia; order Primates; family Hylobatidae; genus Symphalangus; species Symphalangus syndactylus. Next base: position 102,926,742 of record NC_072423.2, read on the forward strand.
TGCAGCAGCATGATCTTGGCTCACTTGCAATCTCTGCCTCCCAGGTTCAAGCGATTCTCCTGCCTCAGCCTCTGAGTAACTAGGATTACAGGTGTGCACCACCACATCCAGCTAATTTTTGTATTTTCAGTAGAGATGGAGTTTCACCATGTTGGCCAGGCTGGTCTGGAATTTCTGAGTTCAAATGATCTGCCCAACTCGGCCTCCCAAAGTGCTGGGATTACAGGTGTGAGCCACTGCACAATCACAGCTAACTACAGCCTCAAACTCCTGGGCTCAAGCCTTTCTCCTGCCTCAGGCCCGCAAGTAGCTGGGACTACAGGCATTCACCACTACGCCCGGCTATATATTTTTTTAAATTTTTTGTAGAGATGGGGTTTTGCCATATTGCCCAGGCTGGTCTGAAACTCCTGGGCTTAAGTGATCCACCCGCCTCAGCCTCCCAAAGTTCTGGGATTACAGGTTCAATACACTGTGCCCCAATTATACATTTTAAGTAGCTTTATTGAAGAATCATTTGCGTGCCATACAATTCACCCATAATAAGTGTATTGTTCAATAAGTTTTAGCAAATTTACACACTAGTGCAACCACCACTACAAACTAGTTTTCAAACATGTCCATTTTGTCATTTGCCCATCTGCAGTCAACCCCAACTCCAGGCAAACAATGGTTTGCTTTTTGTCTCCATAATTATGCCTTTCCTAGAAATCTCCACTCCCTTAAAGAAAAGCAAAAGCAAAAAAAAAAAAAAAAAACCAGAAAGATGGCCAGGTGTGGTGGCTCACACCTGTAATCCTAGCACTTTGGGAGGCCAATGTAGGCAGATCACCTGAGGTTAGGAGTTTGAGACCAGCCTGGACAACATGGTGAAACCCTGCCTCTACAAAAATACAAAAATTAGCCAAGCGTGATGGTGGGCGCCTGTATTTCCAGCTACTCAGAAGGCTGAGGCAGAATAATTGCTTGAGCCCTGGAGGTGAAGGTTGCAGTGAGCGGAGATCGTGCTGCTGTGGTCCAGCCTGGATGACAGAGCAAGAATGTCTGAAAAAAATAAAGATAAAAAAAAAGTAAAACATATATATATACAGTTATGTGCCATATAGCAATGTTTCAGGCTGGGCACAGTGGCTCATGCCTGTAATCCCAGCACTTTGGGAGGCCGAGGCAGGTGGATCACTTGAGGCCAGGAGTTCAAGACCAGCCTGGCCAACATGGTGAAACCCCGTGGAGACTTCATCAAAACAAAACAAAAAACAAAAAGAACCCTTGTTCTCTTCCAGGCCTGAAAAGGGGAAGACTCGAAGTCAGGGAGGGTGTGTCTGAAAAGGGCTCTAGAGAGTCTGGGCCTGACCCCTCCTGGTTCAACGCAGAGCACTCTCAGATGCGCTTAGGGTCAGGCTTGGGCAGGGAGTGGTTGCAGCGGTCCCACCAGCCTCTACCTTTATTCTACAGACAATAATGTCAAAAGCAGCTGCAGCAGCAGCAACAGTCACCACTCAGGCCCTGGCCTGGCCACGTGTGGTCTGCCTGAGAAGGGAGAAGTCTGGAAGCAGATGACAGGAGCCCCTCGCTTCCCAAAGATCGACGTGCAAGGCACTTCCTAAGTGCTGACAGTCTTGCTCCACCCAGCAGGGATGTGGAAGGCCAGACCTGGTGTCTGCTTAGGCCTCTAACCTCAGGGAGGCCTTCTGTTTCTTACCAGGCCAGCTCTAGTTCTAGCTGGAAAGGCTGTTGTTCCCAACTTTTGTTTCTGGGCCTCAAACTGCCCTGTCAAGCTTACTCTGGGTTATGAGTGTTCATAAAGGAAACTGCCACCTGCATCAACTCCAAAGTGACTGAGAAATTACTTTCCAAACTAGACCCAGGATGAGCAGCTAGAAAAGAGCTCATTCACAAAAGCAGGGCAAGTTGGGAAGTGGGGACAGGAGGCAGGGCTGGCCTCTGCCTACAAGTCACCTGGGCATGTGACCATCCGAGAGGCTTCCTTTATCCTAATCAGGAACTGCCCTTGCCATGTTTTCTGGGGACTGGAAATTTTCTAGTGTGTCCAGCAGGAAAAGCCTTTCTCACCAAAAAAGTGGCAAAGCTGTGTCTGCAGGTGAGAGTGATTCGGATAATCATCATCATCGTCAGCAGCAAACATTTATTCAGAGCTTCCCATATGCTGCTCTAAGCACTCTCTGATAGGCTGTGTACCATTATCACCCCCGTTTCACAGATGAGGTAACTGAGGCCCAGAGAGGTGAAGAAATGTCAGGAGTCACACACAGTGGCGGACAGAGTTGGGAACTGAACTCTGGAAGTTGATTCCAAGGTCTCTCTTTATACCCTACACGATACTGACTTCGGAGGTGGAGATGCCCTGTCTTTCACTGAGCCTTAACCAGCTGACACTGAATCCCAGAATGCCAGGGACAGATCAAAGCTGACATCAACGTTGCCTGTTGCTCTGTTCTTTCCAGCACCCCAAATGCCCCTATCAAGCCAGGGGTCTGTGATGCTGAGTAATGAGAAATGAGTTTGGTAATGTAGGTGTTAAAAGTTGAGTTGTGTCCCCAGCAAAAAGATATGCTTAAGTCCTAATTCCCCAGTACCTGGGAATGTGACTTTATTTGGAAATAGAGACTTAGCACATGTAATCAAGTTAAAATGAGGTCATACTAGATTAAGATGGGTCTAAATCCAATCACTCGTGTCCTTATAAGGAGAGAGAGAGTTGGAGCCCACAGATACACAAGGAAGATGGCCATGTGATCACAGAGGCGGAGACTGGAGTGATGCTGCTGCAGGCCAAGAACGCCGAGGACTGCCCGCAACCATCAGGAGCTGGGGGAGAGGCATGGACAGATTCCCTCCAGTGCCTCTTAGAAGAGCCAACCTTTCTGACACCTTGATTTTGGACTTCTGTCCTCATAAACTGCAGAAGAATGGATTTCTGCTGTTCTAAGCCACTTAGTTGGTGGTAATTTCTTATGGCAGCCCTATCGAACTAAAATAGCCACTTTTTCAAATCATCTCTTAAACCAGCTTTGTCCTTTTGCTGGTTTCCTCGTTAATGAATTAAATCAATCTTTGACATGCGGTCACTCTATACTTGTATGAGACCCCTTCTGAAAATTATACTTTGCTGTGGCACAGACCCAGAGCTGCTATTTCAGTTTACTCTGCCAATTTGCTGGCAAGCAACGTCCTCCACCAGCCATGCGCCTGTCCTAGGCACTGGGACAATCCAGGCTGAGCCCCCATCTCCCCCTGGATGGTGGTCCAACCAGAGCTTGGCAGGAGCAAACAGCTTTCACAGCTTGAGCTGTTTTTAGCAGCTGGAGGGGCAGAGGCAGCCTGGCAACAGAAAGCTGAGAGGTGGAGGGCAAGGGGAAGGGTGACCTTTTCAAACCTAGCCACATTTGAGGAGTGGAGCAGAGAAAATACTCGTAAATCCATATCTGACATGCTGGGTGCTGGGGCTCAGTGACACGAAGCAGGCGGCCGAACAGCCCACTGAGGACAGTGAGGTCATCTTGAGGCTGAGTCACTCAGATTGGCAGAGCAGTGTGTGCACGGAGGAAGTCAGTTTCCTTTGCACCAGACAGAGCGGGATTCGCAGGGTGGCCCTCAGGGCCTGGGCCTCAGCCCTTTGCCCTTTGATTCCCCAGGCTTCTGGGAGGAGGCTCAGGTTCCAACCTGGCTCCTTTCTCAGGACAGCTTTAGAGCTGAGGCATGTGGTGAGAAGAGGGGAGCAGGGCTCAGCAGCTGAGTTTGAACCTCCTCTCCCTCACTTACTGAACTGCATGATCAGGAATACCAATCTGACCTTCAGTTTCCTTCCTTGCAAAATTACTCCTTTTCCATAAGTGGTAATTTTATATGGGCTTATCATTGTCATAAGGCCTCCATGGGGTCAGGGATGAGAAAGCACAGGGTCTGGCATGAAACTGGCACATAAACATTAAAAAAAAATTACCTCATCTTCAAATATGACTCCCTTGGCTTTTTTGAGGAAATCATTCCGAGCAGGAGAGTGGAATGCAAAAGCAACTTAAATAATTGTTTTCCAAAAATGGAAAATATCTTTTTTTTTTTTCCTCTGTCTTACTCTGTTCACCACAATACAATCTCCGCCTCCTAGGTTCAAGCGATTCTCCTGTCTCAGCCTCCTGAGTAGCTGGGATTACAGGTGCCCACCCACCACGCCCAGCTAATTTTTGTATTTTTTGTAGAGACGAAGTTTCACCATGTTGGCCAGGCTGGTCTCGAATTCCTGACCTCAGGTGATCCACTCCCCTCAGCCTCCCAAAGTGCTGGGATTACAGGCGTCAGCCACTGTGCCCAGCTGAAAATATCTTTTAATTTAAAAAGTTACTTCATTCTGTCAATTCTAAGATGCATGTTTTTTTCACATTTCAACATCTCAAAAATGCAGATATGTCTTTCTAATAGATGACACATGGTAGCAGTTTGCTTTCAGGGGAGTACAGAAAATAATTGTCTTTCAATCAATGGCATCTTAGACTCAGGAAATGTGGTCTAAAATGGATATATGTTCATTGTGTAAAGTTTTTCTAATTGTTATTATTATTTATTTATTTTTTTTTGAGGCAAGGTCTCCCTCTGTTGTCCAGGCTGGAGTGTAGTGGCCTGATCACAGCTCATTGAAATCTCAACTTCCCCAGCTCAAGCAATCCTCTCGCCTCAGCCTCCTGAGTAGCTGGGGCCACAGGTGCACATCACCATGCCCAGTTAATTAAAAAAATTTTTTTTTTTGTAGAGACGAGGCCTGTGTTGTCCAGGCAGATCTTAAACTCCTGAGCTCAATTGATCCTCCCGCCTCAGCCTCCCAAAGTGGGGATTACAGGCGTGAGTCATGGCACCCAGCCCTGTATAAAGTTTAGACACACAGAAGTATACATAATAAAGACTCCCTGAGTTCAGTTCTCCAGAGAATACCACCGCCCTAGAGAAAGTCCACTTTGTGTGCAAGAGCATGCTTCTGTTTTTGTTCTAATTGCCCAGAAACTCTCCTCAGACCAGTCACCCACACCTTCTCCTATTTCTGAGAGCCAAATTAATGCTCAACTAAGGATAGCAACAATTATAAATTAGGATTTCATGATTAGGCATTTTCCCCACCCCCAGCCACTGGCTGGCACCTTTCCTCACTGCCCAGGCCTGTCTGGAGCGGCAGTGCAGTGCCCTGTGCTGACCAGAAGGTGTGGGGCTGAGGAAGTCAATGATTCAAGCCTTTACAAAAGCGTATGTGCAGTGCGGTTTGCAGGTTTATTGTTTGCAGGTGACAAAAATCAGGGTGGTGTGGGGCCTGAAGGGTTTGGAAAGCTGGAAAGTACTGGGAAATTAGAAAGGTATGTCTTGCTCAAGAACTGGTTTTGTTTCTTGATTTTGAGACGGGCTCACTCTGTCACCCAGGCTGGAGTGCAGTGGTTCAATCACTGCTCACTGCAGCCTGAGACTCCTGGGCTAAAGTGATCCTCTTGCCTCTCAGCCTCCAGAGAAGCTGGGACTATAGGCGTGCACCACCATGCCTGGCTAAGCTTTTTATTTTTTGTAGAGGTTTCACTATCTTGCCCAGGCTGGTCTCGAACTCCTGGCCTCCCACCTTGGCCTCACAAAGTGCTGGGATTACAGGCGTGAGCTACCACACCCAGCCTCAAGGACAGTGGTTTTTTTTTTTTAAACCATCATACAATTTAGTAGAACCACCAGCAGCACCATGCTCAGCTCTATGCCAACTTAACCAAACCAGGAAGAAGGCATTCACTTGGCCCACAGGAGGTCAAGGGCTGTGTGAGCTTGTGCCGACTCTGCTGAACAGGTACTAGATGTTAGGAGCAAAGCGTTGTGAAGGATTCTGAGATCCACATCTTTCCAAGAAGACAGGGTCAATGACTTGTCCAAGGTCATTTGACTATAGATCGGTGGAACCAATCTGGAATGCAGTCGTCTATTGTCAAGAAAATCCAGGGCTCTTTCCACCATGCCATGTGGTGGCCTTCCGAGGGCCACACTCTCCTCACCCCCATCAGCAACATTAAAAAATCTTCTTTGCCCTGAGTCTACCTCTGTGGCTTCATGTGGATCGCAACTTCAGCAGGAGACTGAGATGAGGGGGAAGGGGAAGGAGGTGTGGAAACCCCAGCCTGAGGGACCTCTGGCTATGAATGAGGCTTCTGTCTGCCTGCGCTGTGCGTCTGGAATTTTGTATGAAAACAATGAACTGGAAGGAGGTGAAAGCATGTTCGCAAAAGCAAGGCCACCACAGGCCCCCTCCCTCGCTTATAAAAGACTGGCTTTGTTTCAGGCAAAGCAAAGGAGAAGCTAGGGATATGCTGAGGTTTGGGGGCGCTCAGGTGTTTGAGGTTAACGTGCCAATGACTAGGAGGAGGTGGCCATCAGAAAAATCAGGAGCCCAACCCGAACCTGAGGTTTCGGACTCCTAATCATCTTCACAGCTATGCTCATATTTGTATAATGCTTTATAGTGTGCAGAATGCTTTCTCAGACATTTTCTCAACAGAGTGAGAGCTTAGGGAGGGACGAAGAGCGCCGATTCATGCAGCCTTCTATCTTGCTGTCTGGGTGACTGTCGTGTGCCAGGCACTGCGGATGCCGTGCTTTGTTCATCACTGTCCCCATCCTTAGGAGTCTGACGGATGGGCAGAAGTCCTGGCCTCCCTGCCTGCCAGCTTCAGGAACTTGCACAAGTTAATCAATCATTGTAGCAGCTGCAAAAGGGAGAATGACAGTGGCTGCCTAGCAGGGTGGCTGTGAGGATTAAAGGAGCTCTGGCGGTGAGGGGCCTGGCTTATGACAAGACCTTAATTGATGGTGGCTATTAGCTGTCATGGCCAGTGAGATGGAAACAGTAAGGCTGGGCACAATACGGTCTAGCCTGGAAGCATCTGGGTGTGCCTGGATGTCATTCCCACCTAGAAAAAAGGTATGGTGGTGGGCAGCGGGGGGTTACGGGGAGTTGCTGCATCGTGTCAGACAGGCTGTGGACTCCTGGTGGGAGGGGCCCACAGGGCTGGGGAATGCTGGTTAATAGAGTCCAAGGAACTGTGCGGCTTTCCACTTTAACCACAATATGCAAGAACTGAGATCGAATGAGGGTCAAATTGTATCATTCCTCTCCTCCATCCCTCCCCTAGGTCCCCATCTCACTCAGAGGAATAGCTACAATCCTCAGAATGACCTACAAGGTCCTACACAATTGGGTCCCCACTACCTCCCTGACCTCTGCTCCTCCGGTTCTCTTTCTTCCTCTCTTTGCTGGCCACAAGGGCCTCCTTGACCATCCTCAAATATGCCAAGCACACTGTGGTCTCGGGGCCCTTGCACATGCTGTTCCCACTGCCAGATATGTTCTTTCCCCGGATATTTATTATATAGTTCCCTCATTTCCTTCAGACTTCTCAAATGCCACCTTTTCAAAGAGGCCTTCTTTGACTACTTTATATAAAATAGCAACCCACTGATGGTGGTCCCTATCCACCACACATGCTGAATCTCCCCCCCAGAGCACTTATTAACCTATGACATATTTAATTATTTAGTTTGAGATGGAGTCTTGCTCTGTCACCCAGGCTGGTGTACAGTGGTGCAATCATGGCTCACTGCAACCTCTGCCTCCCAGGTTCAAGTGATTTTCCTGACTCAGCCTCCCGAGTAGCTGGGACTACAGGCATGCACCACGCCCAGCTAATTTTTGTATTTTTAGCAGAGATGGGGTTTTGCCATGTTGTCCAGGCTGGTCTCGAACTCTTGACCTCAAGTGACCCACCCACCTCAGCCTTCCAAAGTGCTGGGATTACACCCGTGAGCCACTGTGCCCGGCCCTGTGACATATTTGATAACATATACAAGCATGTTATCTGTCTCTTTCTCCACTAGAAATGTAAGTTCCATAAGGGCAAGGATTTTGTTTGTTTAAGTGTTAGGACTTAGCACTATGTTTGGCATGCAACGGGTGCTCAAAAAGTATTATTGAATGAATCAATTACTGTTGAGAGAAAACAGCAGGCTGCTATACAGTGGTATGGCGTGAGTCCTTTTTCATCACCTAGAACTAATATTTGTTTGCGATTGCTTCATGTAAGCATTGACTAAACCCTTTACATGCATTAGCTTATTTAAGCAGGTACTATTATATTATTATTATTTTTAGATGGAGTCTCACTCTGTTGCTCAGGTTGGAGTGCGATGGCATAATCTCAGCTCACTCCAACCTCCACCTCTCGGGTTCAACGATTTTCCTGTCTCAGCCTCCTGAGTAGCTGGATTACAGGCTCCTGCCACTACGCCCGGCTAATTTTTGTATTTTTAGTAGAGACGGGGTTTCACCACGTTGGTCAGGCTGGTCTCCAACTCTTGACCTCGTGATCCACCCACCTCAGCCTGCCAAAGTGCTGGGATTACAGGCATGAGCCAATGCGCCCAGCCCAGGTACTATTATCTTTTATTTATTTATTTATTTATTTATTTATTTATTTATTTATTTATTTTAGAAGGAGTCTTACTCTGTTGCCCAGGCTGGAGTGCAATGGCGCAATCTCGGATCACTGCAACCTCTGCCTCCTGGGTTTAAGCGACTCTCCTGCCTCAGCCTCCAGAGTGGCTGGGACTACAGGCACCCACCACCACGCCTGGCTAATTTTTGTATTTTTAGTAGAGATGGGGTTTCACCATGTTAGCCAGGATGGTCTCGATCTCCTGACCTCATGATATGCCCACCTCGGCCTCCCAAAGTGCTGGGATTACAGGCTTGAGCCACCACACCCAGCCTATTTATTTTTTGAGACAGAGTCTCACTCTGTTGCCTAGGCTGGAGTACAGTGGTGCAATCTTGGCTCATTGTAACCTCTGCCTCCTGGCTTCAAGCGATTCTCCTGCTTCAGCCTTCTGAGTAGCTGGGATGACAGGTGCCTGCCACCATGCCTGGCTAATTTTTTTTTTTTACTTTTAAAATTTTTTCGAGCCAGTCTTGCTCTGTCGCCCAGGCTGGAGTGCAGTGGCGCGATCTCGATACACTGCAACCTCCGCCTCCTGGGTTCAAGTGATTCTCCTGCCTCAGCCTCTCGAGTAGCTGGGATTATAGGCATGCACCATGTCCGGCTAATTTTTGTAGTTTTAGTAAAGACGAGATTTTACCATGTTGGCCAGGCTGGTCTTGAACTCCTGACTTCAGGTGATCCACCTGCCTTAGCCTCCCAAAGTGCTCCTAGGCGTGAGCCACCCCACTCGGCTGCCTGGCAAATTTTTTTGTATTTTTTGGTAGAGACAGAATTTCACCATGTTGGCCAGGCTGGTCTCAAACTCCTGACCCCAAGTGACCCGCCTGCCTCGGCCTCCCAGAGTGCTGGGATTACAGATGTGAGCCACTGTGCCCAGCCTTATCTTGTTTTATTGAAGAGGAAACTGGATCTCAAAGAAGTTAGTTATCTTACTTCAGTTAGTAATGGCACAGCCAGAACTGTGTCTAGTCCTGATGACCCGAGTATGGGCTCTTAGCTATCATACAATGTTCATTCCTGATGGAATATGAAAGGGTGGATACCAGAGCTATAGTAAGTTTACAGGTGATCTGTATCCTTTCTTCATATTTTTCTATACTTAGGTTTTTTTCCCCAAGAAGCATGTATTAATTTTATATTAGGAAAAAACGTTGTTCCACTTGTCCATCTATCCACTAGGTATAACCAAAAAGGTGGGGACTTAATTGAGGAAGGTTGCCCACAGCTGTTTTGGGAGCCCCTGAATCCCAGAATCTCTTGGAAGTTGGTTAAGAGCAGGAAGGTTTAGGGGACTCCTGGCTCAGATGATGATGGCAGGAAGATGATGTCCAGGTAGGATGTTAGGATTGCAACTGTTAGCACAGGCAGCAAGGGCTGAGATGGAAGACAAAGCTTCTCTGCAAGTGCAATGGTACGACGTCTTTTCCTTCTGGATTCTTGTGTTGCACAGACGGTAAAAATGCCTCAAGGTCTGAGGCTGGCTGGGTTAATTGATGCCACCTTTCCCAAAATGTGTTTGGCTTTGGACCTGTGACAACAATCACATTTTCATCCAGAAAGAACAGGCACACTTAATCTAAGATGACCCAGCCTCACACTTCTCAGAGTGGGTTTCTGTCCCTGCAGGGTCTAGTTAGGAGGAAAGAGATGCTGTGACACCTTCTTGACTAATTCCTCCAGATCCATAAGATCCTTGTCCCCCCAACCCTCCAGTTGCCAGTAAACACTATATTAGGGCAAGAAACCAGCGCTCCTGGTACAAAGTAAAAACCCAAGAGATATCCTTCTTCCATGGAAGTACACACTGAAGTGTGTAGGGGCAAAGGGACAAAATGAATGAGTTGACATTCTCAAACAGTTCAGAAAAAAAATACGCACGTGTGTGTGTGTGTGTGTGTGTATACACACACAGAGAGAGAAAGCAAATGAGGCGAGGTGTAAACTGGAAAATCTGGGTGAAGGGCAAATGTGAGGTCCTTGTGCTATTTTTGCAACTCTTCTGCAAATTTAAAATCATATCAAAATAAAAAGTTTCCAAAAAAAATTAAAAATTTCGCTCTTTTTCCGGCTGGAACCATGGAGGGTGTAGAAGAGAAGAAGAAGGAGGTTCCTGCTGTGCCAGAAACCCTTAAGAAAAAGCGAAAGAATTTCGCAGAGCTGAAGATCAAGCGCCTGAGAAAGAAATTTGCCCAAAAGATGTTTCGAAAGGCAAGGAGGAAGCTTATCTATGAAAAAGCAAAGCACTATCACAAGGAATATAGGCAAATGTACAGAACTGAAATTCGAATGGCGAGGATGGCAAGAAAAGCTGGCAACTTCTATGTACCTGCAGAACCCAAATTGGCGTTTGTCATCAGAATCAGAGGTATCAACGGCGTGAGCCCAAAGGTTCGAAAGGTGTTGCAGCTGCTTCACCTTCGTCAAATCTTCAATGGAACCTTTGTGAAGCTCAACAAGGCTTCGATTAACATGCTGAGGATTGTAGAGCCATATATTGCATGGGGGTACCCCAATCTGAAGTCAGTAAATGAACTAATCTACAAGCGTGGTTATGGCAAAATCAATAAGAAGCGAATTGCTTTGACAGATAACGCTTTGAATGCTCGATCTCTTGGTAAATACGGCATCATCTGCATGGAGGATCTGATTCATGAGATCTATACTGTTGGAAAACGCTTCAAAGAGGCAAATAACTTCCTGTGGCCCTTCAAATTGTCTTCTCCACGAGGTGGAATGAAGAAAAAGACAACCCATTTTGTAGAAGGTGGAGATGCTGGCAACAGGGAGGACCAGATCAACAGGCTTATTAGAAGAATGAACTAAGGTGTCTACCATGATTATTTTTCTAAGCTGGTTGGTTAATAAACAGTACCTGCTCTCAAATTGAAAAAAAAAAAATTAAAAATTTCGAAAAAAAAAAAGTATATGTATGCCAAATTAACTAAAGTGCTCAGAGGAGAAGCTAAGCAAAGGATCTAATTCCTTTTCTTGTGTTAAATCAATGCGAGAACTTGAGAAAATTACAATCACCCCATTCTTCCCATGGTTCACTGTGGACTCACTTAAGCTTCCCGGTATGGAAAATATCCTGCTCGGAAGAGAGCTTTGATCAGAAAAATGCAATAAATGCCTGGAGCCAGAGATCTGAATCTTTGCAAGGGACTGTAGGAGATAACACAGAAAAGGAAACTTGAGTACCTCCCCATGGGAAAGCCAAGGCAGGGTCAACATGGAGAAAATCTGAAAGCCTGCAGGCCACACTTTCCAGAGAAGTGGGGGGCGGGAGGGTGGCACAGGAAAGTAAGGCACAGCCCTGCTCTTAGGGGTTTATAGTTTAATAGGAGAGAGAAATGACACCAGGCAACTGGGTCATTTGGGGTAGAAAATGCTCAGGGTAAGAGGAGGATCACAGAAGAAATCCTCCAGGGGCTGGGAGCAGGGAGAGGAATTTCTGACGTAGACTGGGATGAAGACAGAGAGGCAGATACAGCAATACCCTGCACTGTAGCCTCATGATAAGTTCTCTTTCTGCTTAAGCCAGCCAGCTGGCTCATCACAACCAAAAGTGTGAATCCTCCTCTGCAGTGGGGGCAGTTTTTGTACAGTGGAGGTGCACACACAGCGAGCTCCCTCTTGCCTCAACCATTTCTTTCGCCTGAAATGTCCTCTTCCTGATGTGCTTTCCAAATGCTGCTCTTCCACCAGGCCTAGCTCCAGCCAGCATGAAACCACTCATTCACACCTGACATGTTCCCATCTTCCCCTTGCAATGCCTTTCTGTTATATCCCCAATAAGCCCAAGTCTTTCCAGTCCTTCAAGGCCTGCCTCCAATGTCTCATCCCCTTCCAGTTTCTCAGGCTGCCTTCTGGAGAAGTCATTTAATTCTGAGTCAGTGCAAACCATCGATATAACCTGGTTGTTCAAACTTTTTTTTTTTTTTTTTTTTTTTTTTTTTGAGACAAGGTCTCCTGTTGCCCAGGCTGGAGTGCAGTAGTGTGACCATGGCTCACTGCAGCCTCAACCTCCCGGGCTCAAGTGATTGTCCTGCTTCAGCCGTCCAAGTAGCTGGGACTACAGGCATGTGCCACCACACCCAGCTCATTTTAAATTTTTTTGTACAGACTGGGTCTCATTATGTTGCCCAGGCTGATGTAGAACTTCTGGGCTCAAGCCATCCTCTTGCCTCAGCCTCCCAAAGTGCAAGATTACAGGTGTGAGCCACTGCGCCCGGCCACATGGGAGCCATTCTTGAAAGCCCTGAAGGCACTTGGCATGGAGGGCAAGCTTGTCACATGACCGGGACAGCTAAGGGAGCCAAGCTCATTGGGCCTTATGCCAGCTTGGAGAGGTACATTCCAGAGGAGTCTCATAAAAGCAAGAGTTGAGTTCTGGGTAGCACAGCAATTAGAACTAGGACCAATGCAGCTATGAAACACTAGAAAACAGATTTAGGAACACTTGACATTATGAAATGCCGCCATGTGCGGTGGCATGCTACCAGTTGCAAGAGGGAGTCAGATGAAAGTGGGGAAGTCGTATAAAGATTTGCTTTGGCTTAGATCAGACCCTCCTAAATGTCCAACCATTAGTGCAATCTCCAGTGGGCTAGGGTGACCTGAGGAAAATAAGGCCATAGCCCTAAAACTGGTCCATTTAAAGGACTTTTCCTTTCTTGATAACGGTCCATATGCAAAGGGCTCTGAAAACCAAGTTTTTTTTTTTTGGTTTGGTATAAAAACTCATTTTGCAGAAAACTCTGACCTGAACTGACATAGTTATTTATAGCCTTTACTTATTCCACTTAGTTGAATATTCACATGGTTCACTGGAAATTTTGCATTTTACTATGAAGTGTTATATTCACCATATTAACCTTTCAAAAATGTAAATACATTGCAATTCCAAAATACCTCTGGCCTCCAGGGTTTCATAAGAAACTGTGGGTTAGGTGTATCCTTTTTTGTTGTTGCTGTTAGTTTTTATTTCATAATCATAAGCTTAACTCTGCAATCCAGCTAGGCATGGAAAGGAATAATGAAAACATGGAACCCAAAGGGAACTGCAGTAAGAGCACAAAGATTCTAGGATACTGCGAGCAAATGGGGTGGAGGGGTGCTCCCCTGAGCTACAGAAGAAATGGTCTGGTGGTTAAGATAAAACACAAGTCAAACTTATTAGAGCTGTCCACAGTCAGCAATGGTGATCTTCTTGCTGGTCTTGCCATTCCTGGACCCAAAGCGCTCCATGGCCTCCACAATATTCATGCCTTTGCCATGCCAAAGGCCACATGCTTGCCATCCAACCACTCAGTCTTGGCAGGGCACATGAAAACTGGGAACCACTTGTGTTGGGTCCAGCATTTGCCATGGACAGGATGCCAGGACCTGTATGCTTCAGGATGAAGTTCTCCTCATCAAATTTCTCCCTGTAGATGGACTTGCCCCCAGTGCCATTACGGCATGTGAAGTCACCACCCTGACATACAAACCTTGGAATAATTCTGTGAAAGCAAGAACCCTTATACCCAAATCTTTTCTCTCCAGTGCTCAGAGCATGAAAGTTCTCTGCTGTCTTTGGAAACTTGTCTGCAAACAGCTCGAAGGAGACATGGCCCAAGGGCTTGCCATTGACAGCAATGTCGAAGACCATGGTGGGGTTGACCATGGCTGGTAATACGGGGCTCCCAGTGGCAGCAGCATCTGCAAACCTGGTGTATCCTATTTTTCAAGTATTGTAATGGCCTTTCTTTAATTAAATGGTGAGTTAACAGTAGCGTTTGGTATGTTTTTTACATTAAAAAGTGTTATAGCTTGGTGATATGGTTTGAATACTGCTTGTTTGTCCCACCAAAAGTCATGGTGAAACCTGATCCCCAGTGTGACAATGTTGGGAGGAGAAGCCTAGTGGGAGGTGTTTGGGTCATGGGGGTGCATCCTTCACGAATGGCTTGGTGCCTTTCTTGCCATAGTGATTGAGTTCTTGCTCTGAGGAGACTGGATTAGTTCTCACAGGAATCAATTAGTTCTGGGGAGAGTGGGTTGTTATGAAGCCAGGGCGTGCCTTGGGTTTTGCCTCTCTTTGCAGGTGTCTGCTTTCCCTTTGACCTTCATGTTGTGACCTAGCATGTGGCCCTCACCAGAAGCAAGAATATGCTGGTGCCATGCTCCTTGGACTTCCCAGCCTGCAGAACTGTGAGCTAAATAAACCTTTTTTCTTTTCTTTTCTTTTTTTTTTTTTGAGACAGAGTCTCGCTCTGTTGCCCAGGCTGGAGTGCAGTGGCGCGATCTCTGCTCACTGCAAGCTCCACCTCCTGGGTTCACGCCATTCTCCTGCCTTAGCCTTCTGAGTAGCTGGGACTACAGGCGCCCACCACCATGCCCAGCTAATTTTTTTTTGTATTTTTAGTAGAGACTGGGTTTCACCCTGTTAGTCAGGATAGTCTCGATCTCCTGACCTCGTGATCTGCCTGCCTTGGCCTCCCAAAGTGCTGGGATTACAGGCGTGGGCCACTGCACCTGGCAATAAACCTCTTTTCTTTATAAATTACTCAGTCCCAGGTATTCTGTTAAAGCAATACAAAATGGACTAAGACACTTAGTAAAATAAAATGTTTGGCAACCCTGAGTCTAGCTCCAAAATTTCTGGAACATTTTATTGGTCTGTGAAGTCCAACCCCAGCATAAGGCACCTCTAGTGCTTTAGAATTCTAGGCTTGATTAGACCAGAGGTTGCCAGTTGGTAGCCCCACTGACCAAACTGGGCCTGCAGGTGTGTTTTGCTTGCCTCACACAGGGTCTTCTTCCCCCTCTTTAATCTGGAAAGTGAACATAAAGTCCAGTTTCCAGTTTCTGCTTTTTTTTTTTTTTTGAGACAGACTCTCATAATTCTGTCACCCAAGCTGGATGCAGTGATGTGATCTCGGCTCACTGTAACCTCTAACTCCTGGGTTCAAGTGATTCTCCTGTCTTGGCCTCCCGAGCAGCTAGGATCACAGACATGCGCCACCATGCCCAGCTAATTTTTTTTTTTTTTTTGTATTTTTAATGGAGATGGGGTTTCACCATGTTGGCCAGGCTGGTCTCGAACTCCTGACCTCAGGTGATCCGCCCACCTTGGCCTCCCAAAGTGCTGCAATTACAGGCGTGAGCCACTGTACCCAGCCTGGTTTCCAGTTTCTCTTGAAAATTCAGAAGATGTTGGCAACAGACTTGCATGGCATACAATCAACTGAAGCCAAGAAGCAGGTGGCCCCCTCTGCTTTCCAGCTGACCCCTTTCTGCTGACTGGAACACCCAGTGTGCTTCACTGCCACCGAACACAGGGCTAGAAAAGACTGCTTTTCTTAGGTGAGGACTGCTGATCATTAGCTCTATATAGGAATAGTGCCTTACCCAGTAACTCTACACAAAATTAGGAGTCTGCTACTGCTCCAGGGAAGGCCTGCCCAGAAACAGGCCTGCAGCAGACCCAGGGTACCAGAAGACTAGGAGGTCAAGAACAACTTGTTTGACTCAGTGAGCTCCTTAGCTGATGACAAAGAATTTGCTTGATTAGGAATTCCTGCTGAGTGTGGTAGCTCATGCCTGTGATCCCAGCACTTAAAGAGGCCAAGGCGGGAAGATTGCTTCAGGAGTCTGAGAGTGTAAATTTCCTTTGCATGTCATGTTGGAGCTTAAAAAGTTTTGGGCCAGGCACGGTGGCTCATGTTTGTAATGTCAGTACTTTGGGAGGCAGAAGCAGGAGGATCACTTGAGCCCAGGAGTTCAAGACCAGCCTAGGCAACACAGCAAAATCCCATCTCTACAAAAAAAAAAAAAAAAAAAAGCCAGTTCTGGTGGCGTGTGCCTACAGTCCCATCTGTCTGGGAGGCTGAGGTGGGAGAATCACCTGAGCCTGGGAGGCCAAGGCTGCAGTAAGCCATGATCATGCCACTGTACTCCAGCCTGGGCAACAGAGTGAGCATTAGCTAGTTCAATGCTGAGGAGGTGGAATGAGAATGGGTATCTATGTCCAGTCCTTGACTTCAATAAAAATGCTACCAAAGTCATCCCATTAAGTATGATGACTGCTGTACATTTTAAAAAACAGTTAAACTATTGTAGGAAATTTCAAACATATGCCAAAGTATAACAAATAATAATAAACTCCCATTTGCCCTTCTCAGCTTTGACAAATGGTGTTATTTTTTTCCATCTACTTGGGATATCTGTGTTTTTCTTTCTTTGTTTTTAGAGATAGGGTCTTGCTCTGTTGCCCAGGCTGGAGTACAGTGGCACCATCACAGCTCACTTGCAGTCTTGATATCCTGGGCTCAAGGGATCTCCTCATCTCAGCCTCCTAAGTAGCTGGGACTACAGGTGTGTGCCACCACACTTGACTAATTTTTTAATTTTTAGTTTTGTAGACAGGGTCTTGCTATGTTGCCTAGGCTTGTCTTGAACTCCTGGCCTCAAGGGATCCTCCCACCTTGGCCTCTACTTAGGATACTTTTGAAAAGAAGATATTCAAGACTCCCTATATCATGCTTTAAGCATGCTTATGCAGCATGCTTTTTTTTTTTTTAGAGAGCATTTTAGAGCAGTTTTATGTTCAAAGCAACACTGTGTAGAGCCAGCATGCATTTAAGAAGAAGAACCCTGGCCGGGCATGGTGGCTCAGGCCTGAAATCTCAGCAATTTGGGAGGCTGAAGCAGGAGGATTGCCTGAATCCAGGAGTTTGGGACCAGCCTGGGCAACACAGGGAGACCCAGTCTCTACAGAAAATAAAAAATAAAAAAATGAGCTGGGGATGGTGGCACACATTTGCAGTCTCAGCTTCTCAGGAGGCTGACACAAAGATTGCTTGAGCCTAGGAGTTTGAGGCTGCAGTGAGCTATGATCGTGTCATTGCACTCCAGCCTAGGTGACAGAGACCATCTCTAAATCAATAGCCCTGACAGAAATTCCTGGTCTTCATATTTTTCAGTAATTTATTATTAATCTTATGGACAATGACTTTGGTAGCTGTCTAGGATTTTGATTTATTAGAAAGCTTAGAGCCACTATGTGCAAGGTGGCATGGGGTAATTTTTCCTCCTCAGTCGTGGCTCAATTTTATATTCTCTTATTTTACTTTCTTTTCTCCCCCGCACTCCCCGATTTAAGCCATGATATTCTATATTTTATCTAACAGGGTCTCCTTATGTTGCCCAGGCTGGAGTGCAGTGGCATGATCTTGGCTCACTGCAGCCTCAACCTCCTGAGCTCAAGTGATCCTTACCTCAGTCTCCCGAGTAGCTGGGACCACGGTTGTGCACCACCACTCGTGGCTAATTTTAAAATTTTTTGTAGAGATGGGCTCTCACTATATTGCCCAGGCTGGTTTTGAACTCACGGATTCAGCTATCCTCTTGCCTCAGCCTCCCAAAGTGCTGGGATTGCAAGCATGAGCCACTGTGCCCAGCCTATTCCATATTTTATATCTCTGTGTAGGCCACCTTAAAGCCTTACTGAAACAAGGCAGGCATAAATAAATGCTTATTCAGTCTTTCTATCTAGTAATTGGTGAAAACTAGGTTCAGCTTTTCTCATTAAGTGTATGCTTTAAGTAAGTCTAAAATTTGGTAAGAAATAAGGTCCTTTGCTGCAGTCAAATTTACATTTGTGGTAACAACATTTACTGCCACTAAGTGATTTTATTCCAGACCAGAGGGCACACCATCATACTATCTATGAATGGCCACTGTTGGCAACCAGAAAGTATTGATTCAAGTCCACCTTCAGACCAGGGTTCTACTCCCTTTCTGCAACAAATATTTATTAAATATCTAAAATGTACTAGGCCAGGCATGGTGGCTCACACCTGTAATCCCAGCACTTTGGGAGGCAGAGGCGGGTGGATCACCTGAGGTCAGGAGTTCGAGACCAGCCTGGCCAACATGGTGAAACCCCGTTTCCACTAAAAATACAAAAAAATTAGCCAGGCGTGGTGGCATATGCCTGTAATTCCAGCTACTCAGAGGGCTGAGGTGTGAGAACAGCTTGAAGTCAGGAGGCAGAGGTTGCAGTGAACCAAGACATCACCAGTGCACTCCAGCCTGGGCAACAAGGGTGAGACTCTGTCTCATTCATAAATAAATAAATAAATAAATAAATAGAGGTTCTAGGAACTGTACTAGGTTTCAGTTATACCAAAGTGAGTAAAGACCCAGTATTTAGTTGCCCTCTGGGAACTCTGGGAACTTACTATCTCATAGAGAAGACAGAGAAGCAACCAACAATTATAGCCTAGGGAAGGAGGGGTAAACTATGAGGGGAGGTGCACCTAGCCTAGTGCCCAGTAAAAACTGTCCGGCCAGGAACGGTGGCTCACACCTGTAATCCCAGCACTTTGGAAGGCTGAGGTAGAAGGATCGCTTGAACCCAGGAGTTTGCGACCAGCCTGAGCAACATAGGGAGACCCTATCTCTACAAAAAATACAAAAATTAGCTGGGCATGGTGGCACGTGCCTGTAGTTCCAGCAACTCAGGAGGCTGAGGTGGGAGGACTGCTTGAGCCTGGGAGGTCAAGGCTGCAGTGAGCCATGATTATACCACGGCACTCCAGCCTGGGTGACAGAGTGAGACCCAGTCTCAAAAATCAAAATAAAACAAAAACAAAAAAACAAAGAAGACCAAAAAAAAAAAAACAAACCCCAAAACAAACAAACAAAAAAACAACAACACCCTGTCCCTATAGCTTTTCTTTTTTCTTTTCTTTTTTTTTTTTTGAGACGGAGTTTCACTCTGTCACCCAGGCTGGAGTGCAATGGTGTGATCTTGGCTCACTGAAACCTCTGCCTCCCGGATTCAAGCGATTCTCCTGCCTCAGCCTCCTGAGTAGCTGGGATTAGAGGCCTATAGCTTTTCAAATAGTGGTTGAAGACACAGTTTTAAGAAAATTATCTACTTTGATCAATTTTGAAAACAATTTCTAAATTTAAATTGTGAGTATGACAGTAATCCTAAGTGCTCTCTTGTTTTGGACTTCTTGTAACTTTAGAATCAGTATCAATGACTTACTGATATTGGGGAATCAATAGATTGGGGAAGGATGTAATTCTTTTGTTTTGTTTTTTTGTTTTTTGAGACGGAGTCTCGCTCTGTTGCCCGGGCTAGAGTGCAGTGGTGCGATCTAGGCTCACTGCAACCTCTGCCTCCTGGGTTCAATTGATTCTCCTGCCTCAGCCTCCCGAGTAGCTAGGATTACAGGCGCGTGCCACTGCGCCCGGCTGATTTTTTGTATTTTTAGTAGAGACGGGGTTTCACCCTGTTAGCCAGGATGGTCTCGATCTCCTGACCTCATGATCTACCCGCCTCAGCCTCCCAAAATGTTGGGATTACAGGCATGAGCCACTGCGCCCATCCAGGATGTAATTTATAGAAGTCATTTAGTTTGTCTGTTTTGATATACTTCATTAAAAGAAGCTTATCAACAATTCAAAAGTTTCCTAATGGGAAATTAGTTGAAGAACCAGTCTGTAACCTGGCTTTCTTCTGCTGCCCGTTAGTATTCATGCCCTTGGTTATTACCTTTTTCACTGTATCGGAGTTAGTCTGTGTGACCAACAGAATTTTGCACAGTGATGGTATGTCACTTCAGAGATTGGGTTATGAAAGATATGGTGGCTTCCATCCCTCTGCCTTTCTCTTGAATCACTTACTCTGAGGGAAGCCAGCTGCTTTATCTGAGTAGCCTTATGGCGAGACCCACGTGGTGAGGAACTGAAGATTCCGGTTAACAGCACCTGAATGAGCAAAGAAAATCCTCCAGGCTCAGTCAATAGCTTGACAGCAACTCCAGGAGAGACTGTGACCTAGAACCACTCAGCTAAACTGCTCCTAGATTCCTCACCCTTAGAAACTGTGTAAGATATTAAATATTTGCAAGTTATTTATTTATTTATTTATTTTTAGATGGAGTCTTGCTCTTGTCGTCCAGGCTGGAGTGCAATGGTGCCATCTCAGCTCACTGCAACTTCCATCTCCCGGGTTCAAGCGATTCTCCTGCCTCAGCCTCCCAAGTAGCTGGAATTACAGGCACCCACCACCATGCCCAGCTAATTTTTCTATTTTTTAGATGGGGTTTCACCATGTTGACCAGGCTGGTCTTGAATTCCTGACCTCAGGTGATCTGTCCACCTTGGCCTCCCAAAGTGCTAGGATTACAGGCGTAAGCCACCACCCCCAGCCTATTTGCTGTTTTAAACTGCTAAAGTTTTGGGGGTAATCTGTTACATAGCAATGGATAACTTTTTTTTTATTTAAAACATTATTATTTTAGAGACCCTGTGTAAGCATAGCTCACTGCAGTCTTGAACTCCTGGACTCAAGTGATCCTCCTGCCTTAACCTTCTGAGGAGCTGACACTCCAGGCATGTGCCACTACACCTGGCTACTTTACTTTTAATTTTTTTAGAGATGGAGGTCTCACTATGTTGCCCAGGCTGGTCTCAAACTCCTGGGCTAAAGCGACCCTCCAGAGTTGCTGGGGTTTTGAGGGCTTTGCTATAACATGAGGCCAGAAAAATAAATGTATTTTATTATTATTTGAGATGGAGTCTTGCTCTGTCGCCCAGCCTGGAGTGCAGTGGCGAGATCTTGGCTCGCTGCAACCTCCACCTCCCAAGTTCAAGCGATTCTTTTGCCTCAGCCGCCCAAGTAGCTGGAATTACACCATGTGCCACCACGTCTGGCTAATTTGTTTGTATTATTATTATTTTTTTTTAGTAGAGACGAGGTTTCGCCATGTTGGCCAGTCTGGTCTCAAATTCCTGACCTTAGGTGATTTGCCTGCCTCGGCCTCCTAAAGTGCTGAGATTACAGGCATGAGCCGCTGTGCCTGGTCAATAAATGTATTTTAGGTATTCAAAGACAGATGACTTAGGCAGAAGGTTCTATTTATTCCAGGTGATATCACAGTACTTACTCATCTTCATTGATAAAAAGGGCTATATGTGCACATAGCAAATATGTATTTACCACCTAATTTTGGCAAAAGTATTTAAAATATAGAACTTTATTTGCCAAAGTTGCATGACTGAATAAACTCTTACGGGTTTTTAAAAAAATGTGATTAGGTACATAAAGTGCTAAATTAGAATGCTCAACTTTAAAACTATCCCAAATTTACTTTGTAGAAGAAAATGTAAATGTAATGAGCTCTATAAACACTATTTAAAGAAAACAAGGCCTTGCATAGTGGTTCACATCTATAATCTCAGTACTTTGGCAGGAGGAGGCAGGAGGATCGCTTGAGGCCAGGAGTTCAGGACCAGCCTGATCAACAGAACTAGACCCAGTCTCTAAAAATAAAAAAAAAAACAAAAATTTGGTTTAAGATATTCAAAACACATTAACTCTTTGAAGATTAGCTATGAAGTGCAGGAGGAGGGGTAATGGGGGAGGCTAAATAAGCATGGGCTAATTATCTCAGAGCAAGTTTTCAACCCAAAACAAAATGACATAACTATGCAAAGATTACACGGTGAAGTAATTTATGGCAGAAACCTGAGATTCAAAAAGTTGAAATGGTTGGTATTTTTAGTGCATTTGCAGCTCCTCCCTTGTTTGCTTGTAGAACCTGCCATGAGGAAGGATCCTCAGTCTAGCAGGAAGGGATCCCGCCATTTAAGAGGGAAAAGAATGCTATTCCAAGCAGGTACACCTGCTTCCAATTCTATGTGGAGCACGATGCTGATGCTCATGGGATAAACGAGTACACAGAATTTAGGATAAGGAAAAATCCTAGGATAAAATTTCATAAAGTAGAAGTTTGAATCTCTGCTAAATGAAGTCTGGTTACCCAGATATTCTCTGGCCAGTTCAAAAGGTGAAAATGACAAGGAGCACAACCAACAACAGTTTCTCTACTTATTCCTTTCTCCCTCCCCTGGTCCCTTTGCCTTTCTTATTTGTAACGCTCATGATGTCTTTTTCTTTCTTTCTCTTTTCTTTCTTTTTCTTTCTCTCTCTCTCTTTCTTTTTTTTGAGACAGTTTCACTCTTGTTGCCAGGATGGAGTGCAATGGTGTGATCTTGGCTCACCGCAACCTCCACCTCCTAGGTTCAAGTGATTCTCCTGCCTCAGCCTCCCGAGTAGCTGGGATTACAGGCATGTGCCACCACGCCCGGCTAATTTTGTATTTTTAGTAGAGACAGGGTTTCAACATGTTGGTCAGGCTGGTCTCGAACTCCCGACCTCAGGTGATCTGCCAGCCTCGGCCTCCCAAAGTGCTGGGATTACAAGCGTGAGCCACCGCACCCGGCGTCTTTTTCATAGGCTTTATAGGTTTTATCTCAGTGTCCTTGCATGACAGGGTAACAAATCACATAATTTTAAGATTTGGGCTGAAAGGTGCTTAATCTTTAGGGAAAAAAAGGTCCTCCTCAATCTACTGAATGAGCAGCATGATAAACACAAACAATAAGACACGGTGGATACTTGCCTCCATGTGCAAGGGATTTAGATCCATCCAATCCATGCCCCAGCTCGTCAATAGGAGATGCCTTTCAAAGAGCCTGTCTGGCTAAAACACTTTTTCTTGGCTTACAAAAAAAAAAAAAAATCCTTAGGCTGGGCGCAGTGGCTCACGCCTGTAATCCCAGCACTTTGGGAGGCTCAGGCAGGTGGATCACGAAGTCAGGAGATGGAGACCATCCTGGCCAAGATGGTGAAACCTGTCTCTACTAAAATATAAGAAATTAGCAGGTCATGGTGGTGCATACCTGTAGTCCCAGCTACTCAGGAGGCTGGGGAATCCCTTGAACCCGGGAGGCGGAGGTTGCAGTGAGCCGAGATGGTGCCACTGCACTCCAGCCTGGAGACTGAGTGAGATTCCGTCTCAAAAAAAAAAAACAAACAAAAAACCAAAAACCTTCACTAGTTACCCATTACTCGCAAGTTACAGTTCAAACCATTTAACAGGGGAAAACTCCAGGAGAGTACACACAAAGCCTTAAAAATGCTTCCCAGTCATAATGCCTTTTTAAAGAAAATCAAGATCAGATCTTAACGGTTTTCAATGACATGTGCTTCAAGAGAAACCAGACCCATTCCTTAGACGATCTAGAAGGGAAACTTACCTTTGGCTCTGTGGCCAGATATCCCCAGCTTGGAAGGTTGAGTGGTTGAAGGTGAGAGGAAATGCACCCAATGCTTCTATGGTTCCATAGGCTCCAGTGTCTTCTTCTATTACACTGTATTTTAATTGCCAGCTTCCTTGCCTGTATTTCACCTCCATACCAAAAGCTCTATGAAGATAGGGACTGAGTATTGTCAGGATCTGGCACAGTGCCTCATTATCAGACACTCAATAAGTATTTGTTAAATGAATGCATATGAAACCACTGAAACCTGGAGACACAACATAGAGTAGCAGAAAAAGAAACAGGCCAGGCGTGGTGGCTCACACCTGTAATCCCAGCACTTTGGGAGGCTGAGACAGGCGGGTCACCTGAGGTTGGGAGTTCAAGACCAGCCTGACCAACATGGAGAAACCCCGTCTCTATAAAAATACAAAATTAGCCGAGCGTGGTGGCACATGCCTGTAATCCCAGCTACTCGGGAGGCTGAGGCAGAAGAATCGCTTGAACCCGGGAGGCAGAGGTTGTGGTGAGCCGAGATCGCGCCATTGCACTCCACCCTAGGTAACAACAGTGGAACTCCATCTCAAAAAAAAAAAAAAAAAAAAAAAAAGAAACATCTTGGTTCTCAACTTTATTATATGATTCCAAGTAAAAAATTTTCTGGATTTTTTCCTGGATAAACAAAAAGATGGGATAGGATTGTTAAGGGTTTCTCTAGCATTGTAATTCTATGAATATATGTACAAAGCATTTTTAAAATTATAAGACTGACTGTTAAGTGAACGCAGCAGAATTCCTCAGTGCAAATGAACATTAGCCCCTTTAAAGATGGGGGTGGGTACTCTGACAAGTTAATTACTCATTCAACTATGAAAGCCAATTTGGAATTTTTTTTAGCTTAAAAAATTTATACAAGCAATACATATTTATTAATTACTAAAAATAAATTAGAAATCACAAAAGGGAGGCTGAGGCGAACAACAGCTTGAGTCCAGAAGGTTCGAGACCAGCCTGGGCAACATGGGGAAACTCCATCTCTACAAAAAAATACAAAAATTAGCTGGGTGAGGTGGCACATGCCTATAGTCCCAGCTACTTGGGAGGCTGAGATAGGAGGATTGTTTGAGCCCAGGAGGCAGAGGTTGCAGTCATCCGAGATTCACGCCACTGCACTCCAGCCTGGGCAACAGCGTGGGACTCTTGTCTCAGAAAAAAAAAAAAAAAAAAAAGAAAAGAAAATCATAAAGGTGGAAGGCAATTTAAATTTACCCACAATCATACAAAGACAACCACTACTACCAGTCTGGGTATAAATCTTCCTAAGTTCTCCTGTTATAAACATATCTTGTATGTTTACATTTCTTTTCCTTTATAAAGCCAGGGTTATTTTACACTGGTAACCTGTTTCTTTTACTTAATATAGCATGAATATCTTTCCACATACTTTGTAACCACAGTAATCTATAGAGTGGTAATATTGATTTATTTAACCAGTGACCCACTTAGGTTGTTTATCTGTCACTGTGATAAAAATGCTACACTACCATGTCCTAGTAAATTTTTATGCACATAATTATGTTCTCAAAAATCCAGGAGTGAACTTTTTGGAGCAAGGCTGTAATTTTTAAGTCAGGAGCAAGGTTGCATTTTTTTTTTCGAGACGGAGTTTCGCTCTTGTCACCCAGGCTGGAATGCAGTGGTGTGATCTCGGCTCACTGCAACCTCTGCCTCCCAGGTTTAAGCAATTCTCCTGCCTCAGCCTCCTGGGTAGCTGGAACTACAGGCACCCACCACCATGCCTGGTTAATTTTTGTATTTTTAGTAGAGATGGGGTTTCACCATGTTGGCCAGATTGGTCTCCAACTCCTGACCTCAGGTGATCCACCCGCCTCTGCCTCCCAAAGTGCTGAGATTACAGGTGTGAGCCATTGCACCCAGCCAAGGCTGGAGTTTTAACTCAGTTGGTTTGTATGCAGTTTTTTCTCTTTGGTAGCAGACTCCTATCCTTTTGATAGTAGATAAATAGTCACTGGAAGCAGCCAAGAGTCACCAGATTTTGGTCAAGTGTAGTGATTAAAGTGAGAGATCAAGTAGGCAATACTAGTTTTGGTTGAAAGCCTCTGACTATAGGGCAACGTGAATGGTTTTCACATGTGACTCAAAGTGGCTATAAAGGCAATAACAACAGGAATTCCAAAACCATTGTGGGCAATTGGTTCATCACCAAACCAAGCATATTACTTCCAAAAGAGTGAACTATGAAGGTGACAAACAGAGCTAGGTGATAATGCTTTCTCAGGATTCATAATGTTACACACATATCTCATTCACACACAGAAATTCTGAATGGTTGAGTCAATCAATTCATTTAATTAAAGTAGATGTACTGGCTTACCTAAAACTTTAATATTTGCAATATTTTTTCAGTATGACATTCTCATAAAAACGTATTCACCACTTGAATGGTACTTCACATACATTATCTTTTTAATGTTCACACTACTACCACAAATATAAGTATTATTCTCCCCATGTTATAAATGAGAAAATGAAGACTCAGAGAAAATGTGATTTGTGCAAGGCAACAACAGCTGATAAAAGGTAGAACCAAGATGCCAATACAGATCTGTTTTGCTTCAAACACCACGTTCTTTTTATTTTCTAACCCTGCCATGTAGCACCTTTGAATAATTCTTAAATGTATCATTATAGGGTTGTTCAATTTTTAGCTGCAATGCTTAATACTTCTTAATGACTCTATTATTACCAGTGAATAATCCTATTCTTTATTTAACGTGGAAGTGAACTGAACAAAACTGAAGGTATTGCTTATGAACAGACTTATTTCTATTCTTGAGGAAAACTGGAAGTAACTACAAAAAGCCATTTATTCCACTTGAATGAAGTAAATATTGATACTAGACCTTGCATTTAAAGAGACCAGTCTAGCAAGTGACTCTCATTTTAACAATAACCATATTAAAAGAGAAAAAAATAGAGCAGTAAGTTAAACAAAAGGCTAATAAAACTTGGAGGAAACAGCTAAGTGTTTTCTTTTAAACCTGAAGAATACCAAATGTATGTTATGTTGCATAAAGAGTCATGTCAAGAGAAGACTATTAACAACCCAATAGTAGAGTCAGCATTAAGAACTTCAATGATATTCAACTCAAACATGCGTAGGGAGAGTAAAGTTATTTTATTAAATCATGCACATCACGTGTGTTAGTGCAAATAGTTTAATCTGTACTCCAGAAATTCTATTGTATTTTATATCTTTACAAAATAGATTTAAAACAATTATTTACTTTAAAAAATGTAATTCTGAAGTTAAGCATTTCAGAACAATATTTGCAATAACCTATATACAAGAGGTACTGGGTACCACTGGCATATTAGCATTCTGTGGTGGAGTGGCTTCCTGCAACAGAAAATGATGAAATGAACTATATGACAGTATTTTCTACAAGTCATTTGTGACTAATTCCTCCACAAATCTAGTGATCCTCCCAACAGCAATCTCAAATAGCTTAAAATATAACCTTTAAAGTATAAACAGTGACTGCCAAACATCACAAGGCAAATTATACTCTAAACTCCTATTTCAGTATTTGGCTAGACCTGTGGATCGCCGCAGAACATTCAAGCCAATTCACTGACATTCCCTCCCGGTCTTCACTGACTGAAAAATTTAACTATGTGATACTTTAGGATATTCTATGACCTAAATAAACTTTATTGACATAACTATGATGCCGCACAAAACCATGGCTAAACTTTCACTTGTGTTTTAAATTTGTAACATCAAGCAGTGTTTTTAGGTGCTTCATTGTGCACAGAACACTATTAATCTTGGGAATGGTGCTTTTCATTAACAGAAAGTCCCAATTAACAACAATAAAAAGAAAATAACCATTTGCATACCCAACCAGGAAATTTGTTGGTAGGTACAACAGCTCGCCTTGAACATGAATTAGCTCTGACACATCATAAACCAAATTAGGTCAATACAAGCTTATCTAAAGAGATATTAATACTTTCTTCAGTTAAACATGCTTGGAGGAATAGATGATAGAAAAAAAAAAATCATGCTTCCTAAAATGCTGTATATGAGAAAGTAACTTGGCTTTTAAAGAAAAATATCTCTTTAAATACATGGTTTAATAAATTACATTCCAATTGACTCAACAGTTTGGTTGACTGCACTGAAATTGTGTAATTACTATGTTTTTGCTCCCAGAAATACTTCAGTTTGCTCAAGAAAATACACACTCTCATGGAAAGTTTTTCAAAGTTGATGTCCTCCACATCTTCAAGTCACATTAAGGCTGAACAAGCGTGCACATATTCCCCAAATTATCACCATAACAGTTTATTTTCCAAATGTATTTTTCCTTAAAAAAAAAAAAATCCACGCAAATATTTCTAAGTCTTGTTCCCAATAGCTCAGTGGTTTTATAACAAGTAAAAATGGCGTAAATATGTAAAAAATATATATATATGTGTATATATTTCAAACTGATAGGCACTGAGCACACAGGGCCTCTCTTCCCATGTATGTATTGGTTGTTTGGTTTGGGTAGTTATCAAATCAGAAAAATGAATTATCTGGTGATCAGAATTCAGAGTAAAATACTCATAAATTTAATGTTATAAATAATCTGGTGTACCAAGAAGCCTACTTTAGGCCACCATAATATTCAGAATCTTAACATACTAATTTAAAAATTACATGAAAAATTGCAAGCAAATTATTGCTTACAGTAGAATAAAGTCACAATTTTATATCTTCTTTATAGACAGATACATTTTATATAATTTAAAGCAATGACCCTACAGCTGTATTCTTGTACTTCTGCTGTTTTAAGAGGTAAAGAGGAAGAAAATGGTTCTGTTTGTCCCCAGCATGAGTGTGATGCCAGCTTCTAGAGGGAGGACGGTGTACAGACTCAAGGAACGCTCTCATGGAGAAGCTCTGGCCAGACCTGGCACGTACAGCACGATGGCTGTTACTGCAACCAGGGCAGCCAACATGGGCATCCAGGGCCAGGGTTTCTGTGTGGAAAGAAACCAAGAGTCAATATCACATTCTCCCCTCTCTTTTCATACCTATTAACCCCTTGGTTCCAGAGAGTCCTGAATACTTAACAGAATATTGGAAAAATCTTATTTTTGCATCATAAAAATAAAGTTTGAAAAGAAAAAAAAAAGTGAGGGAGTGCAGGTATGAGGAGAGTCATAATAGCAGGACCACCAATTTGGAAGTCTAATACGTCCCAAGAAAGTCCTGGGAAGTTTTCAACTTTGTTACAGTTGAAACCTAATAGTGACTTCTAAGAAAATTTGTGGGCTCTGCCTGCTTTATTTACTCTGGTATCCATATATTCCAATATAACTGATGTATATAGACACCTGTAGTGTGTTTCTGCCTAAAATGTTTATTTCTTGATAAGAACCAGACTCACATGTTGGGATATTTTATGCAAGGGGATAGTGGCTAAGGTGATAATGGTCTAGGCTTTTGTCCTCTAACTTGAAACCACAGAAGACAAAATCAAACACAGTTCAAGATGGAGAAGTAACATTAGGGATCGTGCCTGTCTGATAATTCTGGTAAAGACTCTGTTCAGTGTAATAAAGCCACATGATCACCGCACATGCTCTACTAACATGCATGCCAGTTAGAAACAAGCATGGATGGGCTGTTGCCTGCTAGCTTTTAGAGGGCTTTATAAGATCAACTTGCTTTGGTTGACACTTTTATTTTTACTTATATTCCAGGAGTGTTATTGAGAAAAACTGGTTTTTAAAGAAATATTCTGATGTTGCGGGTCAGGGCTCAGAAAGAAATGGGATACGTTTATATCCTTGCAAGTACATAATAGGGTTGAGATTGTGAGCCAATTGTTCATTATGTTAATCTCATTATTTTTCATCTTCATAGCCATAGTATGAACAGGCAAAGGGTTGAAACAAAGAAAATCTACACTATGAAAAGGAAGAGGATAAGGAGGAAGGGGAAGAAGGCTGGCTGAAAACTTCAAGGAGGCAAACTCTTCATTTCTCATCCAAATCTGATTAAACACATAATTGGAAAGAGGGTACTAATATTGCAGAAATTCATAGTGTACTCCAGTTTGCTAGAGATAAAGACTCAGTTAATGGAAGCATATTAACAACGGGTTAGGTTGGAATTAACTCATGGTTAGCATTACTACAAAGTAAACAAGACAAAAAGTTATGGGATTAGTTGACTGTTCAGTTCATTGGTATGACACAAATACACGGCATACTAAATGAAGGGTTTGCTTCAGGTAACAAAATACCTGTGTGTTCTTGCCATGCACTATATTACAAATATGGCACAAAAAGGTGACGGGGACAAACAGACAAGGACTCAACAATAGTGCTTGTACCTTTCTCTACCACAATGGACCGAAACACCAAAACAGGAAAGCCAGGAATAGGCCGATGAATACGGCTGGGACGGGTTGTAATATGGAAGGCTAAAGAAGGGAAGGCATATTAAAATCATTTTATGCTATGAAAATAATCAGATAAGAGGATTCAGACCCCAGTAGGGTGGGAGGTAGGAAGAAAGAATGAAATAATAGAAGTATACCACTCAGGTTTTACACAGATTCAAACATTTTAAAGACATCTAACACAATCTGATAGACTGTGGTATGCAAGTTGGGAAACTATCAGTTTAAAAGGAATAGCTAGGAACAGCTAGGCTCAATGCCTGTAATCCCAGCACTTTGGGAGGCTGACGCAGGTGGATCACCTGAGGTCAGGAGTTTGAGACCAGCCTGGCCAACATGGTGAAATGCTGTCTCTACTAAAAATACAAAAGTTAGCCAGGCATGGTGGTGCATGCCTGTAATCCCAGCTACTCCAGAGGTTAAGGCAGGAGAATTGCTTGAACCAGGAGGCAGAGGTTGCAGTGAGCTGAGAGCGCCACTGCACTCCAAGCTGGGTGACAGAGCGAGACTCCATTAAAAAAAAAAAAAAAAGAAACAGTTGAAGACAATGGGCAATGTGGGTGTACCTAACATTCTAATGAAATATAGTACATTAAGACAGAGCAGGCCGAGTGCAGTGGCTCATGACTGTAATCCCAGCACTTTGGCAAGCTGAGGTGGGCAGATTGCTTAAGGCCAGGAGTTTGAGACCAGCCTGGGCCACATGGCAAAACCCTGTCCCTACA
Organism: Symphalangus syndactylus; assembly: GCF_028878055.3. Lineage (NCBI taxonomy): Eukaryota > Metazoa > Chordata > Mammalia > Primates > Hylobatidae > Symphalangus > Symphalangus syndactylus. The sequence continues at coordinate 102,957,585 of NC_072423.2, forward strand.
AAAAATACAAAAATTAGTTGAGCATGGTGGCACACATCTGTAATTCCAGCTACTTGGGAAGCTGAGGTGGGAGGATTCCTTAAGCTGGGAAGGTCAAGGCTGAAGGGAGGTGAGATCACGCCACTGCACTCCAGCCTGGGTGACAGAGCAAGACCCTGTCTCCAAAAAAAAAAAAAAAATACTGACAACACTTCACCACCAGCTGATGCTCTCTGCTTGACAGTACACTATTTTTGCTCGATACCTGAAATTCATTATTTGACAATGTACTCCCTCAGCAATGGTTAAGGTTTATTTTATCCCTCTAACAAATTTTTTTTTTCAACCAAAGCTCTTTTGCTTATTAGATGATACTGCTTTCAAGCTTAAAAATAAATGCCCTGTGATAATACGTGCTTCCCAAATCAGGCAAGAGATTTCACATGTAATAAAGGTTTGGTATATAAAGACAGGCAGGGCTGGACACGGTGGCTCACACCTGTAATTCCAGCACTTTGGGAGGCCAAGGCGGGCAGATCACCTGAGGTCAGGAGTTCAAGACCAGCCTGACCAACATGGAGAAACCCCATCTCTACTAAAAATACAAAATTAGCCAGTTGTGGTGGTGCATGTTGTAATCCCAGCTACTCGGGAGGCTAAGGCAGGAGAATCGCTTGAACCCGGGAGGTGGATGTTGCGGTGAGCTGAGATCACGCCACTGCACTCCAGCCTGGGCAACAAGAGCAAAACTCTTGTCTCAAAAAAAAGAAAAAAAAAAAAAGGCAGCTGAGTCTCAGGGCTTTCAATTATGTTACCAGAATATAATTAATTTTTAAAATGGAAAGAAAATTGCTACAATGAGTGTTATTACAGAGTAATATTTTAGTACCATAAGTGCTATATCACAAAAAAAGGAAATTCACCCCTAAGGTGAATTGTAGCTATAAATAATAATAGGAAAGTTACTTTTGAAAAGGTTCTAAATAGTACGGGGGGATCCATTCTGATTATGCTAGATGTCTTCATGGGTTAATTTAGCAGTAGACTGAAATTCCATAATCCCAGGGATATGAACTAACACAAAAGAGAGAAGTAACCAAACCATTATGATCTGATTTTAGAAGAGTTATGTAATCTACATTTTGAAAAGCAAATGCAAACAATTTTTCCTTAGCATAAAGCCTCTACACCCAGTTCATCAACTTCTAAAAGGCTTCTACCTAAGCAGCAAGCCTTTACTATCTACAAACTAAGACTTTCTTTAGCAAAGGACAGTTGGACACAACTCATGAGCATTCTGTGTGCAAATGAGTAACAGGATGGCCATGCAACATCACTCTTTTGTACTTGTGCTGCAAGGTAAGCGGAGTGGCTTCCTCCATAGGAAGTATGTGGCTCACGCACACTGCAGTGTCCAAGCCATGACAGTGGTTTTAAATAAGTCAGAGCACAACCAACCACACTAAACATCTATCAGGGCCCACAAAGGTAACGATCACCAAAACGTACAACACAACATTTATTTAGTATAACATCTTTTTAAAGACCATCTGTCTTTCTAGCAAATGAAAAACAAAAAAATATTAAACTCAATTTATACCAAAATGTTCATCTCTTTCTCACAGCCCTACAGAAACTCACCAAATATTTTCTAATATTTACAGAATGACAAAGAGACGTTAAGCTTTTTAGAAATTGTGCCTCAGTGAGAACATTATTGGTATAAGAACAACATGTACTACCCTCTCTTAAATGGATCCCTGGTGGTACAATGCTTCATTTTCCAGCAGGGGAGAAACAAGAGCCAGATGATAGCTTAGTGACAGAGCTTCAGACTCATCTGGGAAAAGCTGACAGTTCTTAAGCAAGCTGCTTTATTGCAAACAAGGCTCTTCCTCCAGGCAGTCCTGAGGCTCTTCTAGGAGTATAGGTTAAAGGTACAAATTCTTACTCAAAAATCTGACAGCACAATGATTCTATCATGGAATCTCATAATGAAAAGCCTATTTCATTTGTACCATTTGCTTCACGAATCAGTGATAAAGTCCTCTGAAAAGCAATTTCAATCTCTCATGTGCTTCTCAATCAAAGCTAAGCCAAGTTTGCAAAGACTTACATTATTTCCTTTCTCTCGGAGCAGCTTCAGGTTGTTTTTACACTGTTTGAGCTCATCTGTGATTGACTGCTTTTCCTGCTCAGTCATTTCAAACTTCAACTTCAGTTCTGAGAGTACAGTCTGTGTCTTTTCATACTAAAAGCAAAGAAAAAAAAAGTGTGCAGATTCAACTTAAAATGGGTATGAAGTTATGGTTCTAGTCAGGCTTATACGCCAGACCCTATTTAGTCACCTGGAACACCAAAATCAAGTCTTTTTGTTTAAGGAGGAATAACTTGCACTCATAAGAAGTCTTTTGGCCAGGCGTGGTGGCTCACACCTGTAATCCCAGCACTTTGGGAGGCCAAGGCGGGCAGATCACGAAGTCAGGAGTTAGAGATCAGCCTGACCAACATGGAGAAACCCCATCTCTACTAAAAATACAAACATTAGCTGGGCATGGTGGCGTATGCCTGTAATCCCAGCTACTCAGGAGGCTGAGACAGGAAAATCGCTTGAACCCGGGAGGCAGAGGTTGCAGTGAGCCAAGATCATACCACTGTGCACTCCAGCCTGGGTGACAGAGGGAGACTCCGTCTCAAAAAAAAAAAAAAAAAAAAAGTAGTCTTTAATGTTGACTTTATGTAAGAATTTTCTGGCCCTGGAGTTAAAAAAATTAAGAGTAATCGCCATTTTGTCATCTGTTTTTAATATAAAGGATCACTTTTTCCACCAAGTGAGTTATAGGAGAAAAGGAAAATTTCAAACTGAGCAAAAGAAAAGTAGGAGGGCCGGGCGCGGTGGCTCACGCTTGTAATCCCAGCACTTTGGGAGGCCGAGGCGGGCGGATCACGAGGTCAGGAGATCGAGACCACAGTGAAACCCCGTCTCTACTAAAAAATACAAAAAATTAGCCGGGCGTGGTAGCGGGCGCCTGTAGTCCCAGCTACTCGGAGAGGCTGAGGCAGGAGAATGGCGTGAACCCGGGAGGCGGAGCTTGCAGTGAGCCGAGATTGTGCCACTGCACTCCAGCCTGGGCGACAGAGCGAGACTCCGTCTCACAAAAAAAAAAAAAAAGAAAAGAAAAGTAGGAGAAGAAAAATTCCATAGTCAATGTTAGGAAGCCTGAGTTTATATCCTAGTAAGGAGTGTCAGCCAAGCTATTTTAGTTTTGAAGTAAAAAGTATTAATTCCCAATAGGTTTCCCTTTACCCAGCATTACTGGGTATTAAAGTGTTCTGGATAAGTGAATTTTCTCGGCAAATGAAGCAAAGAAATGTGTCTGAAGTACCGACCACTATGATTTGGGAATTTCTATTTCTCCACTTAAAACAGGCATCGGCTGGGCACGGTGGCTCAAACCTGTAATCCCAGCACTTTGGGAGGCCAAGGTGGGCGGATCACCTGAGGTCAGGAGTTCGAGACCAGCCTGGCCAACATGGCGAAACCCCATCTCTACTAAAAATACAAAATTAGCCAGGCATGGTGGCGCATGCCTGTAACCCCAGTTGGGAGGCTGGGGCAGGAGAATCGCTTGAACCCGGGAGGTGGAAGTTGCAGTGAGCTGATATTGCACCACTGCACTCTAGCCTAGGCAACAAAAGCAAAACTCCATCTCAAAAAACAAAACAAAAAAACTTAGGTTATCAAGCTAAGTCATTTTTAAAAATCTGTTTCTGGTAGAAATTTTATTTTTATTTTATTTTTTGAGACGGAGTCTAGCTCTGTCACCCAGGCTGGAGTGGAGTGGTGCGATCTCAGCTCACTGAAACCTCCACCTCCCAGGTTCAAGTGATTCTCCTGCTTCAGCCTCCTGAGTAGCTGGGATTATGGGCACCTGCTGCCACATCTGGCTATGTTTTGTACTTTTAGTAGAAATGGAGTTTCACCATGTTGGCCAGGCTGGTCTTGAACTCCTGGCCTAGGGTGATCCACCTGCTTCAGCCTCCCAAAGTGCTGGGAGGGCAGGCATGAGCCACCATGCCCCGCCTGTTTCTGGTAGAAATTTTTAAATAGCAAAACTTATCATTTTCTGTTCTGGAAAACAATTCACTGTATATACTTTGACTTTCAGATAGAGTCACATCTTTTTAAAGACCATGTGCCTTTTAAAGGTGAGACCAATGTGAAACATAGTATGGCTTACTCCTACTTTAAATGGTGCCTGGAGGCTGAAATTCTAGGCTGGTTCCACTTCTAGATACTGCATCTTACACGCAAACTGGGCTCACAGTCAAAGAGCAGAGATTGTTCTGCTACTGGCTGTGCCTTTGTCTCCACTTCCACTACCCCACTCTGCCATCTCTCCTTTTTTTTTAGACTGAGTCTCACTCTGTCACCCAGGCTGGAGTGCAGTGGCGTGATCTTGGCTCACTGCAACCTCCTCCTCTTGGGTTCAGGGGATTCTTGTGCCTTAGCCCCCCGTGTAGCTGGGATTATAGGCATGCACTACCATGCCTGGCTAATTTTTTTATATTTTTAGTACAGATGGGGTTTCACCTTGTTGGCCAGGCTGGTCTCGAACTCCTGACGTCGAGTGATCCACCCACCTCAGCCTCCCACAGTGCTGGGATTACAGGTGTGAGCCACCGCACCTGGCCCTATTCTGCCATCTCTGAAGGTTTTAGAAGGAAGATAGACAAGCACTGAATATAAAATAGATATACCACGGGTAAGGTATACCAGAAAGGTTCCTCCTTGTCCCTAAATGTAGCTTATGAGGGTAGAAAGTTTCCAGTTCCTCTCTACTTATATCCTAGAAATTCTTCAATAAAGGAAACCTTTATAAAGGTGCTTCTGAAAAATGTAAACACCTTGGAATGACTAATTAGGAGCCCATCATCATGCTTAACAAAGATAAATATTAAGAAGGAATATAAATGTATAAAAACATTAGGAGAGATGGGGCTTAGGGTCAACACAGAGGTCAACAGAAAAAGAGAAGAAAGATATAGGTACAGAGAGGGAGGTAAAATATGAAAGAAACTCCCTGTTACCTAACAACATTCCCACAACAAGCCTAGATAGTATGCCAGAGAATGAACTAAAGGAGTACAATTCACGGACTTTATGATAGCTTTTTTCAGTTGATGTGAAGATCTGTGGACTTCCTTCCAGAAGGCAGAAGATTACTGGCATACTGCCAAGGCAAAGTCATTGTACCTACACTAGTTTCTGCAAATTGGAACATAATAAATTCTCAATGACCCATGATCTGATTCTTAACAGGGACTAACAAAGAATAAGTAAAGAGTACTTTGTTGACAAGTTTTCTCTTACTTTCCTTTTCCACCATTCTTACATCTAGTCTGCCCTGTGCACCAAAGCACTTATTTCTCCATTGCAGGAGTTGTGAAGCAGAACCACAGGAAGGCAGCTCAACCAGGGGGATCCTGTTGCTTACCTCCAGCATGTGAGGCGGTGGCAAGGACTCTGGCCCCATGGCAAGAAGGTAAAGCCAAATAACTTTCTTGAGTCAGTCTTTGCAGGGTGGACTGTGTGCTCAATGTTTTAGGAATTTTTTTTTTTTGAGATGGAGTTTTGCTCTTGTTGCCTAGACAGGAGTGCAATGGTGTGATCTCGGCTCACCACAACCTCCACCTCCCGGGTACAAAGCGATTCTCCTGCCTCAGCCTCCCAAGTAACTGGGATTACAGGCATGTGCCACCATGCCTGGCTAATTTTGTATTTTTATTAGAGACAGGGTTTCTCTATGTTGGTCAGGCTGGTCTCGAACTCCCGACCTCAGGTGATCTGCCCACCTCGGCCTCCCAAAGTGCTGGGATTACAGGAGTGAGCCACTGCACCCAGCCTATAAATTCTTAAATTACAGATATTCCTACTAAATTAAAATATAGTGATGCTTTCTAAAGTCAAATATAAAGATGCTACATCATTATTTTCTTTTAATACTGAGGATTAAGATTTACTTTTTTTTTTTTGAGATGGAGTTTTGCTCTTGTTGCCCAGGCTGGAGTGCAATGGCGTGATCTCAGCTCACCGCAACCTCCGCCTCCCGGGTTCAAGCGATTCCCCTATCTCAGCCTCCTGAGTAGCTGGGATTACAGGCGCATGCCATCATGCCTGGCTAATTTTTGTATTTTTAGTATAGATAGGGTTTCATCATATTGGTCAGGCTGGGCTTGAACTCCTGACCTCAGGTGAGCTGCCCGCCTCGGCCTCTCAAAGTGCTGAGATTACAGGCGTGAGCCACGGCGCCCAGCCAAGATTTACTTTTTGCATGTACTTTTTTCTTTGTTGAATATTCATATAAAAGCTGCCACATATATAAATTTTAATTTGTGCAACAAAGGTCACCTACTGCAGCCTTGCTTGGCTATCATTTTTGCTCCATCTTGCTTTCTAACTCTGAGGTGACAAATGAGCTTGGTCCTGATTAAGAGGGAAATATCACACAATATTACCAACACCTTTGGTTCTTCTTCATAAAAAGAATCATATCTGGGCTTGCTTAGCTTGTAATATTTTAGTTTGTTACAGTGCTGAAAATACATAATTAGATACTGTGTATATTAAGTATGATTCTATGACAGAGAGGAGGACAAAGGGGAAATGTTGAAGGGGAATATATGTGCATTAATAAAAGGCAATAATTCATTTGCAGTGGATTACACAGAGATAAGAACCTCATTAAAGAACATTTTAGTTATAGTATATAGCTATAACTAAACTATAGTATATAGTATACATGTTAACATCTGGACAAACAGAAAGAGAGCAATTTCACATTACAAAGGAGTGTGATGACTACACATCATTTCACAATGGAAAACAGTGAACAAGAAAATAGAAAAGAAACATACTGACAAGATCAGACATATTTTTAAATGTGCTGCATTTAATGCAATCCAAGACTATCAACAATTTAGATGCTGTGACAACATGCCACTGCCATTTGTGGAAACAGTTAAAGCATTTTGCACCGATTACTCAGTGACCAAAAACAGGCAAATAAGTAATGCAACAAAATGGCTAATGCGTTCATAGTAACATACAACAGAATAATCTTCCAACCACAGCATTCTTCCCAGAGTTTGAAAGAATTATGGCATATGGACTGGAAGGACACAAAGTGCTTACAGTATTAAATACTAAGATATTTACTTTGGCACAAAATTTGTGTTCCAATCAAATAAAATGAGATTTCTTCTAAAACACATATCTTTAGGAAGGTAAAAATGAACACATTACAAAATCAGTATGTCCACAAGAAAATAAAAAATGTTACAGTATTTTTTCATTAGGAACAAACATGAAGACAGAAGAACAATCATTGCCAAATTCAGGACACTACAAGGAAAGAAAATTGCAAACAAAAACTGCATTGATTAAGCAGATCTTCTAGAAACAACTTTGGGAAAGTTCATTATTAAAGAAAAAGAGTTGTCTTCAACTTCCTTCTAATTCATAAAGAATCCTTTTAAGAAAGTCTACAACTGGGGTGGTCCCTGATCTGTAGATCAAGTTGTATCAGGCTTCTCCATTCCCCGAGCTGGCCAGGAGTCAATGCAGGGAGTGGTATAAGGCCAGCAGAACTGAAGGCAGCTCTTACTGCCCTGCTGTCAACTTCAAGGCTTTGGGAAGTGAAATGCACCTCTCTTGCTCAGGAAGAAATTGGGTAGGGTTTCTGTTCCAAAATCAACTTTTATGACTTCAACACAAATTTTTAAAAAGCCACTCAATTCAAGGTTTTAAGCAGAATGACATGAAAAGTGAGCATGCACATTTATGAATAAGGTGAAAAGGGGGTGGGAGGAAGAAAGTAAAAGGCCACAGAACATGTGTTTGGCTGGCTGCCTGGCTATGAGGTGAATTTTAAGTAACTTTTCAGGCCATATTTACCTGAGGGGTTCAGACAGCATTAGAGTATGGCCTCAGTTTGCTTTCCAAAAGTATGCTAAGTTACATACTATACTCTCTTTGAAAGTTAAACAATAGATCAACAGACCTGGTACAAAGGGTTTCTCATATAAGTAACTGGTAGAGAAAAATTAAAATGTAGTTTTGTATATTATATTTTTGAGACCAATCCTACTGAAGAATTCTCTATATATGGACCATGATATGCAGCTAGAAATCACCAAGCAGAGATGTTCCAGGTATCAATTTTGTGACAGGTAATGTGACTTCTGCTTCCCTTTATTTCTAACTAGCATGGATATCTGATTTGCTTTTGGCTTTAAGTCCAACCATAATTGGGCTCATAATGTCTTTTCGCTTTACCTCTTTCTGCACATCCTTTGCTTGGTTTTCAGCCTTACTGAGAAGAGTTTTTAAATCAGCTGAATCCCGAAGATGCTGTTCTTTCAAGGATCCCACTTGATTCTCAAGTTCTTTCCTAGACATTTGAAGGATGCTGAGATCACTGGTAAGCTCTAAACTCTGCTTCTGAGAACTGCAATATAAATATTGACAGACAGTTATTCACAGGTAGAAACTGGACACAGAAGGAAGTCCAGTTTCTTATACATTTCACTAGAAGGGATAGAATGGATTTCAGAGAAAAAAAGAAAAGTATAAAAAAGAATGAAATATTTTCATTCAATAAGCAAAAACCATCAAAACACTAACAAAATGCACGTTTAAAAGCGTGTCCCATCAAATATACACAAAGATTGAAATTTTAAAAACAGAAATAGGAGGTAATTAACTGCATATTTTGTTGTATCAAATTGTATTAATTTCATCATGAAAAGATTCAGTGTAGATCTTCTACAGGAAAAGAACACACATGTTTCAACAATTTCTTGTAAGTTTAAATACTTGACAAATAGAATGGGGGTCAGAAACTTAAAGCTTAGGAGTCACTGTCAATTCAAGTAAAGATAAACCTGTGCAAATGAGAAGACACACCAAATTGAGAAAACAGCATAAGACAAAGAAGTAGGAGGCTGAGTTCTAGACCCCTAGCTCTGCCAGTATTTAGCTGGGGGATGTTAAGCAAGTTACTTAACTGGTATATTTCATTTTCAGAGTAAACACATCCTCAGCTGTTAGACCTATACCAGATACCATGTAATATAGACATAACTAACACAAGGAGAGTCTCAGTGCCCTTCACTACCAAATAACAGGATTGAATTCATTAACTTCTGAGGCTATTCCCAAGGTTAATAAATTCTATGATCACTTTGTTTTTTTTTTTTTTTTTTGAGACAGAGTTTTGCTCTTGTTGCCCAGGCTGGAGTGCAATGGCGTGATCTCGGCTCACTGCAACCTCCGCCTCCAAAGTTCAAGCAATTCTCCTGCCTTAGCCTTCTGAGTAGCTGGGATTACAGGCATGCGCCAACATGCCTGGCTAATTTTATATTTTTAGTAGTGACGAGGTTTCTCCATGTTGGTCAGGCTGGTCTCGAACTCCTGACCTCAGGTGATCTGCCTGTTTCGGCCTCCCAAAGTGCTGGGATTACAGGTGTGAGCCACCACAGTCTCTATGATCACTTTTATAACTGGATGTTAAAAAAATCTGACTTGCAACATATGTGGAGAACAGCTTGATATGTGTGAACGGAAATTCCTTCTTCAATTCCTTCTTCCATAGCCCAGACAACAGAGAATAAAAGGTCTGTACAGTATAGCTGTGTTAGGGAATTTGGCTCCCATAAATAGCTAAAAGAGTATAAGGTTTTCAAGGTGACAGTTTTACATCTTTCAGAATGGATCATTCAAGACTCAGACTCACTACTGTAACTGAATTACTCCAGAGTCTGAATCCCATTTTGATTGTACGCTTCACAGATTCTTTGAGGTGGGTCTGATGTTGTCAAGCCAATATAGCTAGGAATTAAATGGCACACAAGACCCTGTAAAGGAAGACTAGCTTCTAAATACCACTTAAATGCTGGGGAGGCTTATCAAGCAAATTTAGGGCATCAGAAAAGTTTAAGCAAAATAATTAATCTGTCTTAAATACTTTATGTGAGTTTAGGCAGATGATCTGACCAATGACTTATAGGCTCCCTTTCTGGGGCCTAATATTTTTAAACCATATGCTTTTACTCACTAGGAGTTTGTAGGCTTGCTTCCCAACACTTAAAATTTGAAATAATTGAAAACAGTATTTAATAATCTGCCAGATTTCAATTAATCACATCTTAAAAATAAGGGATCTAGTCTGAATCATTAAAATATCAATAATTTCGGCCGAGGGCAGTGGCTCACGCCTGTAATCCCAGCACTTAGGGAGGCCAAGGTCAGGAGTTTGAGACCAGCCTGCTCAACATGGTGAAACCCCCTCTCTACTAGAAATACAAAAATTAGCCAGGCATGGTGGCACACACCTATAATCCCAGCTACTTAGGAGGCTGAGGCAGCAGAATCACTTGAACCTGGGAGGCGGAGGCTGCAGTGAGCCGAGATCGTGCCACTGCACTCCAGTCTGGGCAACTGAATGTGACTCTGCCTCAAAAAAAAAAAAAAAAAAAAAAAAAAATTTATGAGCTGAGTACGGTGGCTCATGCCTGTAATCCCAGCACTTTGGGATCACCTGAGGTCAGGAGTTCGAGAACAGCCTGACCAACATGGAGAAACCCCGTCTCTACTAAAAATACAAAATTAGGTGGGCATGGTGGCACATGTCTGTAATCCAAGTTACTCAGGAAGCTGAGGCAGGAGAATCACTTGACCCCAGGGGGTGGAGGTTGTGATGGGCTGAGATCGTGCCACTGATCTCTAGCCTGGGCCACAAGAGCAAAACTCCATCTCAAAAAAAATTTATGGCCGGGCGCGGTGGCTCACGCCTGTAATCCCAGCACTTTGGGAGGCCGAGACGGGCAGATCACAAGGTCAGGAGATCGAGACCATCCTGGCTAACATGGTGAAACCCTGTCTCTACCAAAAATACAAAAAAAATTTAGCCAGGCGTGGTGGCAGGCGCCTATAGTCCCAGCTACTCGGGAGGCTGAGGCAGGAGAATGGCGTGAACCCGGGAGGCGGAGCTTGCAGTGAGCCGAGGTCGCGCCACTGCACTCCAGCCTGGGCGACAGAGCGAGACTCCGTCTCAAAAAAAAAAAAAATTTATGTATATAGCTATATATGAGATATGTATAGATCTCATATATATTTCATATATGATATATATCATATACATATATTTATAGTTTTGACCTTTGTTTTGTCCCATTCATATTTTGGAATTGCTTTTACAAAGCTTTTTACATCTTATAAACAATGTAAAACATTTGTTTTTATTTTTATTCATGTTTTCTTGAGACAGGGACTGGCTCTGTTGCCCAGGCTAGACTACAGTGGTGTGATCATGACTTATTGCAGTCCCCACCTCCTAGGCTCAAGTGATCCTCCACCTCAGCCTCCTGAGTAGCTGGGACTACAGGCCGGGCTAATTTGTTGTATTTTTTGTAGAGATGTTGTTTCATAATGTCCACATCCGGCTGGAATAAACCCATTTTAAACTTAAATATGGTAAATTGTGGTGGTAAAATAGGACTTCACTAAATTTGCTGGAATAAATCAAATGCATTCACTGATTTGCTTGTCAAGTATTAGATACTAGAAAGATTTAACTGGTTTCAGATAATTATTGGTCTTATATATTATTACGCTTCATACAACCCTATTTGAAATTCAAAGATTAATTTATATTTTTCAGTAGCACAAATTCCATTTTTGTTTGTTTGTTTGTTTGTTTGATATAGGGTTTGGCTCTGTCACCCAGGTTGGAGTGCAGTGGCATGATCGTGGCTCACTGCAGCCTTGACCTCCTGGGCCCAAGCAATTCTCCCACCTCAGCCTTCCAAGTAGCCGAGACTACAAGCACACATCACTGTGCCCAGTAAATTTTTGTATTTTTTTGTAGAGACAGGGTTTTGCCACATTGTCCAGGCTGATCTTGGACTCTCAGGCTCAAGCGATCCTCCCACCTCAGCCTCCCAAAGTGATGGCATTACAGGCGTGAACCACCGCACCCAGCCTTACAAATTCTTCATTATAGTCACTTCCTGATCACCCTTACTAAAAGAAGAGATCACTGGTGTGAAAGAAAAGCAGTTGATACTTGAAATTTATTAGTTTACAGGGCAAGTTCAACTATGAATTACAGACTTTTGTTGTTTGTTCAGGGTTTCTTTGGGACATTTAATGAATCTGTATTCCATGAGTACAAGGAAAGGACATGCAGGATAATGGTGGTGGCAGGAAAAAAAAAAGCTGAAGTATTTATTCAGTATGGTTAACCTGCCAAATAGCCAAACAGAGATGGGCTGAACATTTGCTCCTATAAAGTATTTAAGTATTAAAATTAAATTTAATTTAGATGAAAATTTAAGATAAAGAAATATTTTATATCTGAAAAACAGAGAGTTCTTGCATACTTGTGCAATTCTTTTTCTTGCCGTTGCAGTTCTGATGATAGCAAAACATTTTCCCTTTTTAGAGAATGGCATTCGGTTTCCAATGCATTCCATTCCTTTCTCAACTTCTCTAGTTCACCTAAAATAGTCCCAAAGCATATTTGTTAATACAGAAATATAACTTCCATAATACTTCAAAGGATAAAGGAAAAGATTACAGAGGAGAACATACTTTTCGCCCCCTTAAAAGCAAGTAGATTTTACATGGTTAATTATTTGATTCCTGTTACTTTGCATGTATACCTCAAGGACTGCTATCAGCTTATATTTGAACAATAGTATTTTTTTCCACTTCACTTTTATAAGACAAGCAATTTTTAACAATTTTAAAATAAAATATAAAACCGTAAAAAAATATAAACTTAAGTAGAACTTGCAGACTTGAAAATACATTTTTAGCTCCGATTTAAAAACACTGGTTTATACAACTGATAGCTAACAAAGAAAAAAAAAGCCCGCATGTTTTTTTTTTTAAACAAGTTATGAAGTTATCATTGTCAAAAGTTAAGAGCTTTATGTAAAATACATTTATTCACCTTGCAACCTTGTTGCTTCTTCTCTCTGCTGGTCCTCACACTGTTGACATCTAAGCTGAAAACTGTTTTGCAGACTTGTGATTTCTTTCTCATATTCAGACGCTGCTTTCCGCCACCGCTCAAGCTCAGCTCTCACCTTCTTAAGCTCTTCTTGTAAAGAAGCAATGTCAGTGTCCCGCTCAGAGGCAGCCTTTTCTGCTGCTTGATGAAGGAGCAAAATTTCGTCTCGGGCACTAAGCAATTCATCTCTAGTACTTGTGATTTCACTGTCCTTCTCCTCCCGGAGATTCTCAGTATCGATGTGTAACCTCTGCAATTGGGCTGCAAAAGTATATCCATCATTTTCTTGGCCCATTAGAATTAGGAATAAAAGAATAATCCATACAGGATTGTATCTAATGCATAACCTGGGTTGTCAGAGCTGTTGCTTTTGATTAAAAAAAAAACCAAAGTGATCTTTATCTCCCCAACACACAGAAAATTACTTCTGACATTCCTTCTAGATTTTTTCCTATGTATTTATACACATGTAAAAACAAACATTAAATAGGGAGTGATCACAATATATGCAGTGTTCCCTATCCTTCTGTTGACAAAACTCTTTCAACAAAAAAACAGTTATAGTATATATAACTTATTTGCCCAACCCTTTATTTTTGACATTTTAGGCTGTTCAGTGTTTAAACACTATATACAATCCTTTTTTTTTTTTTTTTTTAGGGTGAATCCTATGTGTAGAATTGCTTGGTCAAATGGCAAGCAATAAAAGCCATAAACAGTTGATGCTCTTGATTCGTTTTTCTGCTCAAATGTCAATTCTTTAAAGAGGTCTTTTCTGATGACTCATCTGAAAAACAGCTCACTGTCATTCTCTGGCTCTTTACTCTGCTTTATTTTCCTTTGAAGTCCTTATTGGACATCATATTATCTATTAATTGGCTTATTGTTTATCTTTTCTACTGGACTGTATACCTCATGTGTGTAGGGCATTTGTTTTGCTCACAGCTGTCAGGTATTGGGGATACCCCCAATATCTGACACAGTAAACAATCAAGAATTATTGGTTGAATTAATGAGTTAATAAAATTAATACTGCCTCATTGAAGCGTTTTATATATATATATATATATTATATATATATATATATATATTTTTTTTTTTTTTGAGACGGAGTCTCACTCTGTCGCCCAGGCTGGAGTGCAGTGGCGCAATCTCGGCTCACTGCAAGCTCCGCCTCCCGGGTTCACGCCATTCTCCTGCCTCAGCCTCTCCGAGTAGCTGGGACTACAGGCGCCCGCCACCACACCCGGCTAATTTTTTTGTATTTTTAGTAGAGACGGGGTTTCACCGTGGTCTCGATCTCCTGACTTCGTGATCCGCCCGCCTCGGCCTCCCAAAGTGCTGGGATTACAAGCGTGAGCCACGGCGCCCGGCCGAAGCGTTATATTTTTAAAAATACCTGGTTTTGTGCTCATGACCCAAACTGGAAACAATCTGTATAAAATCAAACTTGGTGCAGAACAAGAGAATTAATATTGGTTACCATATTATAAGGAAATTGTAGATTTAAAAAGTTCCAAAGGAAAATAATTAATTATAAGAGGATTTAGGGATGGGAGAAAGGGAGGTTGCTACATAAGTAAACATTACGATATTAGACTTTCTAAGTTTGTAGGAAGGACCGAGAGGTAACAAATTTGGAATCTGAAAGGGCACAATGGCCAGAGAAGATGATCATGATTGTTGATACAGTCGTGAAATACACATGCTGGCACTAGGGGGCACTCAATGATGCCTGGGCAAGACAGGTTTAAAACAAAAGGCAGCATTATGTCACAGAACCTTTAGGAAAAATTGCCCCTACACAGTCTACGATGAAAATAGAGATTCAAATCAGATTTACGTAAATTAATGGATAATGACATTAAACTACGATAGGAGTTTTAAGAGCTTTCAATTTAAAAACACATATGACACACCCTAGAAATTCTAATTTGACCAAAATAAAATTCTAATTTTAAATAACTCAAATGTTCCACTCAAAAAATAAGACCCCAAAGACTAGTTTTTCTCTGGGATATTTTTGGGCAAGTATCTTGGGCCTCATACAATGACTCTCCCTTCTCTTCTGAATAGTGATTACTTGTCCATTTAATTTCTTCCCCACCTATCTCTCAAGCTAAAATTTTAAAACAACATTGGCTCCTTCTTTGACAAGAAGGCAAATTAATTTTACTTTAGGAATTTTACAATGGCATGGGAAAGGAAGACCTCTCCTGGGGTATCATATAATTTCCTCATAATATACCAGGAGCTCCAGCTTGAAGTAAACACTCGACAGGCAGGTGTCTTTCTGGAAATTTCTGTAATAACCCTGCAATAGCCCAGACAAATAAATAGCAAAATAGTGATAAGAACAGCCATTATCAACGAAAATCAGTGCAGAGACTATTATCCTATTCCACGTGATATATAATTTTTCTTGAGGCCAGGTGCAGTGGCTCATGCCTGTAATCTCAGCACTTTGGGAGGCCGAGATGGGTGGATCACGAGGTCAGGAGTTCGAGACCAGCCTGGCCAATACAGTGAAACCCCATCTCTACTAAAAATACAAAAATTAGCTGAGCATGGTGGCATGTACCTGTAGTCCCAGCTACTTGGGAGGCTGCAGAATCACTTGAACTCGGGAGGCGGAGGTTGTAGTGAGCCAAGATCGCCACTGCACTCCAGCCTGGGCAACAGAGCAAGACTACGTCTCAAAAAAACAAACAAACCAAAAAATATTTTCTTGCAATACAAGTGTGTCTGAGCATTAGATGTCAATATATCTACACCAGCCATCAATATATACATATACCAGCAAGCTCAAAGTGCTGATGCACAGAGTAGCTCAAACAGATTTTCTATCCAAAGGCCCTCTGTAGGAACTCACGACATAACTCAGAAAGTGACAGTCTTACCAACTCCAAATCTTCACCTCTGCTTTTTCCATTCTAAGTGTCTAATACGGGAGTACTGGACAATCTTCCCTTGAATTTTCTTTAAAAAAAAAAAAAAATAGGCCAGGTGCAGTGGCTCACACCTGTATCTAAGCACTTTGGGAGGCCGAGATGGGCGGATCACCTGAGGTTGGGAGTTTGAGACCAGCCTGACCAACATGGAGAAACCCCGTCTCTACTAAAAATACAAAATTAGCTGGGCGTGGTGGTGCATGCCTGTAATCCCAGCTACTCAGGAGGCTGAGGCAGGAGAATTGCTTGAACCTGGGAGGCGGAGGTTGCGGTAAGCTGAGACTGTGCCATTGTACTCCAGCCTGGGCAACAAGAGCGAAATTCTGTCTCAAAAACAAATAAATAAATAAAGCTCCACCAAGAGCCGTGTTGAAATGTGAGGTTCTACAGAATCAAAGCCATGAAAAATGGGGACTCTCTGCCTTCTTAATTTCCATTTCATTTTTTTTTTTTTCTGAGATGGAGTCTTGCTCTGTCACCCAGGCTGGAGTGCAGTGGCGCAATCCCAGCTCACCGAAACCTCCACCTCCCAGGTTCAAGCAATTCTCCTGCCTTAGCCTCCCGAGAAGCTGGGATTACAGGCATGCACCACCATGCCCAGCTAATTTTTGTATTTTTAGTGGAGACAGGGGTTCACCATGTTGGCCACACTGCTCTCGAATTCCTGACCTCAGGTGATCCACCCTCCTCGGCCTCCCAAATGCTGGGATTACAGGCATGAGCCACTGCGCCTGGCCTCTATTCCTTTTGAATCACTAAAAACAAACACACAATAACAATCTCAAAGAGCCTTGGGGTCTTCCATACCTTGAAGAACCTGTATTTGTTTAGTGGATTCCTCAACTTGATTTCGAAAGGCTTTTCTTTCTTCTTCCAAAAGAGCTAAAAGTAAAAACACAGTATCTTAATAGTTTTGTGAATTAATGAAAGTACTCAGAGTTAAGCAGCTGAAAATTTCTTTTAAAATTCTCTCCTAAAAGATTATTGAAAGAAACAAAAGTTAGGCAGTAAGTATTATCAGTATTAGCAGTTAGTTTAAAGATTTTAGGAGCACAGAACTGTAGTAAGTAATAAATCTATTCAACTGAGTAGTGGAGTTTTCTGGACCTGGTATCACCAAGACAATATGTGCTTTTCTTAACATGAGAAACAGTCTTGATAATTGTTAATCAGCATTTTGAACTTAATTTTTTAAAAAGACTTAAAATACTCATATTTACTGTCAAGCACATAGTAAACACTAAACTAAATAATTGCTATTTACTAAATATTTTTTCATTGTAATTTAATACATTAGCCTGGATCCTCCAAAAGGTTCAAGTTAACTGAATACCAATTCTAATTTCTTTGAGAAGCAGGAAAGGAAAGAAGTAGTAACAAGAAGTTCCTAGTTCCCTCTTGGGATGTAAATCTTCCTACTAGGCAGGAAGGCCATCTTGGAGAACATGAGGACTCCATAGGTCATTCCCTTTCTCATTTTAAGACTCTTTGAGATACTAATTGTCTGCAACCAGGTAGTTACTATGAATGATACAGAAATGTAAGCTCTAGGGAACTGCACAGACTCCACTGGCTTACGACCTATAGATAAGTGAGCTACTAGAAAAGAATGTGGCCAGGACATTAGCTAACATTAGGCATAAAGAAAATTTAGAAATTTGAGTTTTCCTTCTGTTGTACTTAATATGCAATTAACTATTAAGATCTTTCAGTTAGTAAAGATCTTACTTGATTTTCACATCAACAGTGTGAAGGTAGAGCAACTGTAACTCTCCTCATTTTACTGACCTGAAACACAAGTTTAGAGAGGTCAAGTAAATATACTAAGATCACATATCTCATAAAGTTGTGAATCTGGAACATGCCTCTGGACTCCAAGTTTGGGGCCATCCAATTATATTGTGCTGCCTCCACACATCCCTAAAGAACCAAAGTAATCTTGATCTCACCTTGAAGTTCAAAGCATTTTTGTTTACTTGTTCTAGCTAGCTCCTGGGCTTCGATCAATTCCTTTCGAAGATGCTGTATTTCTTGCTTTGCCTCAATTTCTGACTGTGCACCCTGCAAGTCATCTGACAAAAACATGTTTATTTTAAAAGCAAGAGTTAGTATCACACTATAATCTACAATAAAAGACTGGTAATCTCTCTCATGTTTGCACATACATAAACAACATAGAACAACTGAGTTAAATAAAACTTAGAAGCAAATTATAGTAAGCATTTTAGTAGTTGGGAGAAAATACAAATACGGTTATATATATTAGTAATCATGGTGATGACACTATAAGAATATATTAACATAAATTATATATTCACAATTTTAGCATCAAAATAAACAATGACAGTGATAGATTGTAACTCATTGCTTATTAAGACTTGAAATTCAGTGAGATGAGCAAAATGCTATACTTCTTCATCAATTTTGAAATTTCTTGATAACCAGTCAGAAAAATTTCACTTGGAACTTAACTGGATATGGAAAACAAAAAGAAACTTTTCTTCAAGAAACAGCTAAATTTTAGCACAATTACCCTAGTTGTGGAACACAAAATAAAAACTAGGCTGAAAGCTCTACTGAGCCTACTTTGTCATCATCATTTCCCCAACCACACATATAACAAGTATCTGGGCCGGGCGCGGTGGCTCACGCCTGTAATCCCAGCACTTTGGGAGGCCGAGGCGGGCGGATCACAAGGTCAGGAGATCAAGACCACGGTGAAACTCCGTCTCCACTAAAAATACAAAAAATTAGCCAGGCGTGGTGGCAGGTGCCAGTAGTCCCAGCTACTTGGGAGGCTGAGGCGGGAGAACTGCTTGAATCCAGGAGGCAGAGGTTGCAGTGAGCCGAGATCGCGCCACTGAGCTCCAGCCTGGGTGACAGAGTGAGACTCTGTATCAAAAAAAAACCCAAAAAACAAAAAAACCCCAACAACAACAAAAATCTGCTGAATATATTAAATGATGTAACCTAAGTGGTTTTACTGAAATAAATGAAATCCAGTATCCTATTTCAAATATGCCCATTCCCCTAAATTCCTTCCTCTCCAATCATTCTGCTCCTTTTTAATTTTTTAAAACCTTCTGCTACTGAACACTGCCTGAAATAAATATATCATCAGGTAAGCCATATTCTTCTAGTGAATTCCATTTGAGTATCACCTTGGTTTATAGGTACCTCAGTATAATAACTTCAATTCATCAAAAAAGAACTAAGAATAACTTTCACAATACAATTACAATAGGTTTTGGAAATTATATATATATATATATTTTTTCATATTCATAGTTTATATCCTATTTTTCTCTCTAGAAAAATTGTATTCTGGCCTAGGCGCGGTGGTTCATGCCTGTAATCCTAGCACTCTGGGAGGCTGAGGCAGGCAGATCACTTGAGGTCAGGAGTTTGAGACCAGCCTGGGCAACATGGGGAAACCCCGTTTCTACTAAAAATACTAAAAATTAGCTGGGCATGGTGGTGCGCACCTGTAATCCCAGCTACTCAGGAGGCTGAGGCATGAGAATTGCTTGAACCTGGGAGGCGGAGGTGGCAATGAGCCACTGCACTCCAGCCTGGGTGACAGAGAGTGACTGTGTCTCTAAAAAACAAAAACAAAAAAAAAGAAAAAAATTTGATTCTGGGTTCATCTACTCTAGTCAACTTATCAATTCTTCCTTCAAAAGGTCTTCTGGCCAGGGAAGGGGCATGTAGAGAGAGAGATTTTTCCAGTGGCAGAGACACTGTTGCATTAGCTACAAAACTTCTCTCACAGCTCTTTCAACACTATCCACTGGAGTCTGCAAAGGTCCTGGCCCCTGTTTCTGGATTTGTCATTATATAGGATAATGCTTTTTTTTTTTTTAAGGAGTATTTAGAAGAGAAGCATCATGATGCCTGCATCTTACATTCAAGTGGTTTGACAAAAACATCAACGTTAATTCCTTGAGTAGGTATTTTCCTTGCTCTGTGATCGTTTTTCAACCTCAGCCCTACTAACATTTTGGGCTGAATAAATTCTTTGCTGTGGGACTACCCTATGAATTGTAGGATGTTTAGTAGTTTTCCTGGTCAGATAATTGCCAAATGTCCCCTGGGGGGTAAAATGTCCCGTGTTGAGGACTATTGCTGTACGTTAATAATTTGATAATCAAAAAAAAATTTTACACACAGGTTTCTTTTCTACAAAAGCACTGGCTATTAATTCTGAAACAACCTTCTCTGTATTCTAAAAAGGCTCAAATAAATACACTGCAGATAAATGAAGCCACTTTTCTCACTGTTGAAGAAGAAAATTACAGATATGAAAACAGGTAAGACAGAATTAATCCCCTGGGCCGGGCACAGTGGCTCACACCTGTAATCCCAGTACTTTGGGAGGCCAAGGCAGACAGATCTCTTGAGGTCAGGAGTTCGAAACCAGCCTAGGCAACGTGGTAAAACCCTGTCTCTACTAAAAGTACAAAAATTAACTGGGTTTGGTGATGCACACCTGTAGTCCCAGCTACTTGGGAGGCTGAGGCAGGAGAATCGCTTGAACCCAGGAGGCCGAGGCTGCAGTGAGCCAAGATCACACCACTGCACTCCAGCCTGGGCAACAGAGTAAGACTCTGTATCAAAAAAAGAAGAAAAAAGGATTAATCCTCTGGTGTAGGGTATGAACTCGAATAGATTTGGAGATATAGAGAAATATATAGAAATAAATATAGATATGTGTGCAACTGCACACACATACATACACACAAAAACACACACACACTTCTGAAGTCTGTCCACTGAGTGGGCCTAGAAGCAATTATACACCAGTAGCCATAAGGACACCAAACATTTAGATCTTGGTTTCTCTTTTTTTGAGACAGGGTCTTGCTCTGTTGCCCAGGCTAGAGTGCAGTTGTGCCATCACAGTTCACTGCAGCCTCAACCTGACCTCCTGGGCTCAAGCTATCCCCCTTCCTCAGCCTCTTGAGTAGCTGGGACTAGAGGCACATGCCACCATGCCCAGCAAAATTTTTAATTTTTTATAGAGATGGGGTCTTGCTATGTTGCACTAGGGCTGAATAAATTTTTTGCTGTGGGACTACCCTATGAATTGTAGAATGTTTAGTAGTTTTCCTGGTCTCTATCCACTAGATTCAGTACCCCTCCTTCACCCTGCCCCACACCCCAGGTCACAACTAAAATGTCTCCAGATATTGCCAAATGTCCCCTGGGAAATAAACTCGAACTCCTGGCCTTAAGTGATCCTCGGCCTCCCAAAGTGCTGGGATTACAGGTATGAGCTACCATGCTGGGCCATGTCATAAAGAACATTACTGAGACAACTGTCAAAATGTGAACAGGTATTTGGATTTGAGAATAGTAATGTACCCTGAATGGTATTGCCTAGGTTTTCTTGTAGGATTTTAATGGTTTTAGGTCTAACATTTAAGTCTTTAATCCATCTTGAATTAATTTTTGTATAAGGTGTAAGGAAGGGATCCAGTTTCAGCTTTCTACATATGGCTAGCCAGTTTTCCCAGCACCATTTATTAAATAGGGAATCCTTTCCCCATTTCTTGTTTTTGTCAGGTTTGTCAAAGATCAGATAGTTGTAGATATGCGGCATCATTTCTGAGGGCTCTGTTCTGTTCCATTGATCTATGTCTCTGTTGTGGTACCAGTACCATGCTGTTTTGGTTACTGTAGCCTTGTAGTATAGTTTGAAGTCAGGTAGCATGATGCCTCCAGCTTTGTTCTTTTGGCCTAGGATTGACTTCGCGATGTGGGCTCTTTAATGTACCCATGTTAATTTCTTAATTTTGAGAATTGTATGGTGGTTACATAAGATAAATAAGAAATGTATACTGAGGTATTTAAGCATAAAGGCTATCATGTCTGCAACTGGTTCTTTGTTTTGTTTTCTTTTGTTTCGAGACAGGGTCTGCTCTGTTGGCCAGGCTGGAGCGCAGTGTCACAATGTCTACTCACTGCAGGCTCTACCTCATGGGCTCAAGCGATTCTCACACCTCAGCCTCAAGAATGGCTCAGACTACAGGCATGCACCACTGTGCCTGGCTAAGATTTTCAGTTTTTTGGTAGAGACAGGGTCTCACTATGTTGCCCACTGTATGGTCTTGAACTCCATACAGTGTTTGATCATAGAAGTGGAGATACTGACCAAAAATCTTCACAAATTAAGCTTAATAAACACAGACATAATAATCTGACTATATTCAAACAAATCGAATAGTGTGCAGATCCTCTTTCTAGAAAGCCAAGTGCCATTTTTTAAAAAATCAAAGACTTAATTAGCAATTCTTTTTGTGCAAAGGTTGATCAAGGGCTCACTGTATTTTATACGGTTGTGTGGGAAAATGCATTACTAGTTTATTGTGGCTTGGGTCCATTCTCATGGTGCCTCATTTTTGTCCTAGAAATGGAGTTTCTATATCAATCTGCTTCATAACCTTGGGGAATCTTGTGATGAGTACTGGTGGAAAAGTGTTTAGATGAAGATAAATGAAAGCCTTACTAAGCCAAATTCATTTTATTTAGACATGCAAGTCACATGGAAATAAATGTTATTTAGGAGTAATGTAAGTTGTAAAGATTAACAGAATCTGTTTTTTCCTTAACATGAATTGTATATCTTTAGAACTGCCTGGTGTATAGTCTGGGCCAATAGTTTTTCTCAGACTAAGGCTAAATCCTGTAAATTCACACTATTAATGAACTGACAGAATACTTACCTACATAATATCCTAAATTAAATTTGGCATCACCAAATATCTTCAAAAGAGTGACTGGAGATTCAACTTAAACTCTGACCTTTGCTCAGCTAAACTCTGACGCACTGATCCACTTGGTAAAGGGCCAAATCAAAGATTTTTTTCCCAAGTTCTATTTTGCATGTGCATGCTTGTGGAAAGCTGATCTAGCCATAACATATGGCATGTCATCAACTGATAGAAGTGACCTGGCAAGTGGATATGTCCTCTTTCCACTGCCGTCACTCTTCCCTCTAGAATGTCTAGTCATTGTAGGCTTGGTTGATGAGAATAACCTTCACAATGCAGGAAGATCATCTTTCCATTGTGGATACGTGTGGCCATGTCAAATAGCCTAAGGTAGCAGCCTCTTATTGTCAATTCTTACCCCTTTGCCACTCTTTCTGAACTGCCAGGTTCCTTCTCAACAGCTGGATCTTTTTGGCTCTTTTACTTTCACCATTGTTCTTTTCTTTCACTAGAAATTCCCTCTGCTACCACTGTTCACCCCAGTGCAGAGAATTTCCAAACCTGGTTCCTATCTTCTGTCTATAGCCTCCTTGTGTATCTTATCTCTGTATCTCTCAGGTCAATAAAACATCTGAGAAATAAATGAAAATGACTTGTTGGTTCTAGTTTCTGTTCTGCACATCTAGCTGCATCTCCAGTTCCTAGGGTGACCGTATAAAATTGGGACAGCTTTGAATATGAAAGAGAGCACTTTTGATGATAATTATGCTGGGACGATAAGCATAAATGGTTCCAGGCAAGCCCATGGTCACTCTTCCTGTTTAGCATGTGCCAAATTAAAACCATCACAGCTACCACCAGGACACCTTTTCTTCCAGAAATAAATATTTCTAAATTTTCAGTCACTCAGGGTCAAATGCTGGAGTTATAGCTGACTTCCATCTCTCTCCCATATTCAGTGTCTCAGGCCAATGGATTCTAGATAAGATTACCAAGGGAGAGATAAAAGATAAGAATAACAGGGCCCCAAGTGGGTTTTGTTATCTGAAATTTCCATAGTAATTACCCTAGTTCAGACTCTCAAGTGATTAAGCCTCTTGACTGCCTTACCTGTAGCCTCTATCTACTCCAGTTCATTCAATAAACCTCCCCAAAATACAGATCTGATCATATCATTGCTGTGCTCAGAAGCCACTGAATTGTTATAATGATCGCTCTATCTTACAAAACACTCAAAGGATTATGTGAACAAACTTTAATTATACTTATCAATCCTCAAACCAAACCCATATGATCTAGCTTGTGATTTTTAATATTTCCTTTTTCTAAGACGGTATTTTTATCTACTCTTCTTGTAATCCTACACATTTAAAAATATTTTATAGATGTAAATATAAAAAAATCTATAAAATGTTTAAGAACAAGACTAAAAAGTAATAATATCTATAATACTATGATCACACTGGAAAAAAATGAGCAATTTCTTAATTGTTTGATATTCAGTCAGTATTAAATTTTCCATTGTCCCAAATTTATTTCACAGTTGAATTGTTTGAAGATTCATACAAGGTTCATATATTGTATTTAGTTGACATCTCTCTTTTCTTTTTTTTTTGAGATGGAGTCTCACTGTGTCACCCAGGCTGGAGTGTGGTGGCATGATCCTGGGTCACTGCAACCTCTGCCTCCCGGGTTCAAGCGATTTTCCTGCCTCAGCCTCCCAAGTAGCTGGGATTACAGGTGTGCACCACCATGCCCAGCTAATTTTTTGTATTTTTTGTAGAGACAGCGTTTCACCATGATGGCCAAGCTAGTTTCGAACTCCTGACCTCAAGTGATCCGCCCACCTTGGCCTCCCAAAATGCTAGGATTGCAGGTGTGAGCCACCATGCCCAGCAGACATAACTCTTAAAGCTCTTTTAATTTATAGGATTTCCCTCATCCCCTTTCCTTTTTTTCCCCTTCCAATTTAATTGCTAAAGAAACTGGGTTGTGTGTCTTGTAGAATCTTCCACATTCTGGATTTTGCTGGTTGTATCCCCATCACATCATTTAGAATATGTCCCTAGTTCTTTGTATGTCCTGCAAATTGGCAGTTGAAGCTAGAGTCTTGATCAGATTTAGGTTTAGTTTCTCTTAATCACTGAATATATCACATATGGTAAGACACACTATTTATAGAGTCATCTCAAATGACTCTTGTCCCATGAAACTCAAAATCCCTTTCTTCCCTATCCTCCAAAACAAACAAACACACAAAAAAAACCCTGGGCATTCTCTTTGACTCCTGATGGCAACAACCACCAATAATCAGCTTATCATCTATACCTCTCTGTGTGGTAAATGGAGGAGGGAGTAAGTTTCCCTGTGGGGTCCAACATAGCTGTGGGAATTATACTTGAAGAGGCAAATGAAATTAAAGGATTTATTATACTCAAAGGTCCTAGAGAGGGAGGCAATGTACACCATGCAGGGAACCATATGGAGGAGCCCAAAGAATGGGTTCAGCCAAATAGGTATAACTGATAGAGTGAGGACCTGTAGGCAAATGCTTGTACTGGGGGTCAGGATACTCAAACAAAAGGCATGAGGTGATTTCGTTAAATTTCACTAGGCCACTGTCAGGGAAGGATATGAAGGGGAACTTGTGGCAGGGACCAGCCTTATCATACTGGTGCATCTGGTTGCCAGGGCAGAGTGTTCACGGCCCGTTTGTGGGGATGTGGAGGCATAAGGAAAATACAAAGTTTTAAAAAATGTACTATCACTAATTTGCCTTGAAATTCCTTAAATCCCAAGGATAGATTTTTGCTTTTGTTTCTGAGACAGAGTCTTGCTCTGTCACCGAGGCTAGAGTGTAGTGGCACGATCTGGGCTGACTGCAACCTCTGCCTTCTGGGCTCAAGTGATCCTCCGACCTCAGCCTTTTGAGTGGCTGAGACTAAAGGCATGTACCACCATGCCTGGCTAATTTTTGTAGAGACGGGATTTTGCCATGTTGCCCAGGCTGGTCTCAAACTCCTGGGCTCAAGTGATCAGGCCGCCTCAGCCTCCCAAAGTGTTGGGAATACAGGCATGAGCCACTACGTCCGGCCCGACAGTCTTACTAGACTTTAAAACCACTGCAGTCCCTGGCAAGGTTCCCCAAATAGAGCAAATTTGCAACAGACATGATTTGAAGTGAATTCCAATTTTTAAAAAATGTTTTATCGGAGATGGTTTCAAGCATACAGAAAACATGGTTTGATCAACTTATTTCTCATTTAAAAGTAACTAAATAGATAGAAATGATTATATATCAGGGAAAAGGTACTACTGCTATCATCATTTTATCTCATAATGAATGTTTATTATTATTTTCCTTTTCCTAGCTGACTAATGTGACAAGTCGTACACAATAAATCTAAATAAACAGACTGGCTATTTTTTAAAAAGGGGGAAAAAAACTTGAAAATAATGGTTCAGGAAGTCAGGCACAAAGTTTGAATGAGGAAAATAAAGAGGCTACTTATATGTAGCTTTTTTATATAGCTCTAAAGGTCAACACTGTGGTTTAGTAATTTATACTTTTAAGAGAAAATGATGTCAGTCTATTGAACCTAATCATACAGATACAAACCATAACCACACATAATCAAGCATAACATAAATGTTTCTAAAAAGTACCAGTAATACATCATTTTTAAGAATTTGTAAAACTCCTACAAGAGAAACTTTACAAAAGAAAAACAATAATGACCGTAAAGGGCTACGATAATTATCTCTTGGAGACTCTTCTAAAATATGCCTCCTTCTACCTAGGTGATTTTTCTTTACATCCAATCACTGACTGACTTAACAGTCTGTTCTTAAAATCAAGCTGCAAAAAAGAGAGACAGACAGAGAGAGAAAGAGAAACAAAGTGAAAGAGTAAACAAGTCGGGTAGGGTGGTGCATGCCTGTAGTCGCAGCTACTTGGGAGGCTGAGGTAGGAGACTGAGGTGAGAGGAATGCTTGAACTCAGAAGTTCAAGACCAACCTGATCAACTTAGCAGACCCCTGTCTCTAAAAACAAAACAAAACGAGTAAAAAAATTCACAAAAATAAAATCAAGCCACAAAATCTTTCAGCAGATATTTATAAAGATATTACTTCATTAACCAAAAAGTTGGCAATCATACAGAAATGTAAAGAAACGTTTTAGAAGTTCTTTCACCTTAACGTAAAGCAAGGTTAGGGAAACTCTGACCCATCTTCATCAATGGCACCTGAAGCAATTACTAATAGCATCTGCACACAGGCCCCTCTCCCCCGCTCCACATGCATCTTGTATTTTCCAATCTTTTTCCTACATCTTCCCCTTTCATTTCCTGTTCCGTAAGTCTGACTTCCCAGGCTATATTGTGAGTACTTTTATAGATACTGTTTGGTGGTACTCACAGATTAAAAATATTTTTTCCTGATTATCTGGCAAGTAACAAACAAATAAATGCATTACTAATTAGAAAAAATCTATCACAGACAAATCCTTGTTCCTAAATACTGTAGGAAATATTTTAAAACTCCACAATCTTATTCAATTCATATGGAGTTACTCAGAGTCCTTCAACAGATAGGTCTGCTTTTATCAATCACCATCATCATCATGATCAGTGTCTTCATTATGATGGTTAACATTTTACGTTTCCAACACCATGGTAAGTGGTCCATGCAGACTCTTTCATTCGGTCTTCACAATAATGCTATAAAGTTGGTTTTCGCCAGTCTAATACATGAAAAAACCCTGAATCACAGAGGGGTTAAGCAATTTGCCAAGGACATATTACAAACAAATGGCAAACCTATGACTGAACCCAGAGTTCTTTGGCTCTTAGCTTTGTGGCTAGTGTTACTTTCCTAATGCTCTTGTGGCTTTATAATTTTAATGTAAGAAGTCCATTATCAATTAATTCATCAAATATCTGAGTTTTACTGAATACCTGCATTGTGGTAGGCAATGGGATAAAAATCAAATCTAAAACAGACTGACAAAAATCACAAAAGCACTAATAATAGTTGAATACAATTAATGCAATCATAAACACTATAATCAATCTTAAGTTGGCTATTGAAAAGATTTCTGGAACACCAAATGCCTGTACCAAAACATCTCATGTACCCCATAAATATATACACCTACTATGTACCTACAAAAAGAAAAAAAAAAGAAAAAAGATTTCTGGGAGAGTTCTGTAGTGCAAAAGACCATAAAAAGGGCTACTTTTGTATGGGTGTGTTCATTACTCATTTACCTCCCTTCTTTTTTCTCCACGTTCCCATAAAGGCCCATAGGGTCTGGCATTCTTTCAGTATCAGTAACTACATTTTACACAATAATGGTATTGCATTTCTGAGATGAGAGTTCTGGATCACACCAACATTAACTTATATCTATTATTATGACATTAGAAAAAAAGCATGTCTTATCAACAACAAAGATCACGTAAGAAGAGTACAAATCAGTAAGAGTGCTTCTTCCTTATATAATCCCAAAGCTCGGGGTCTGGACAAGGAGATTCCCTATTAGTCCAGCCAGAAAAATAGGCACTTCCACAAAGAGAAATTTCCACAGGCTGCTACTGTCACTCTGATCCCAGAGAGCTGCCTGGTGTTAGTACACCACTACCAACATTTTTAATTAACCCACTGGGCTGAACTTACAACATATGTCAATTTTTCTTGTGTACAATAAGGCAACATAAAAGAGACTGAATGTTGACAATTTTCCAGTAAACCATCCCCAAGGAACTTTATTTTAAAAACATTTTTATAAATGCTGATTTATTTTCTACCCACTTTATTTTAAACAAGTAAATATCAAGAAATAAATGTACTTCCTATTTAGAGGTGAGACAAAGAGTTAATTACATGCATTACTTATCTTATCAACATCTAAAATTTCTTTCTTTCTTTTTTTTTTTTGAGACGGAGTTTTGCTCTTATTGCCCAGGCTGGAGTGCAATGGCATGACCTCTTATCACAACCTCTGCCTCCTGCATTCAAGCAATTCTCCTGCCTCAGCCGAGTAGCTGGGATTACAGGCATGCACCACCACACCCGGCTAATCTTGTATTTTTAGTAGAGACAGGGTTTCTCCATGTTGGTCAGGCTGGTCTCGAACTCCTGACCTCAGGTGACCCGCCTGCCTCGGCCTCCCAAAGTGCTGGGATTACAGGCGTGAGCCACTACACCTGGCCATCCATCTAAAATTTATTAGCCTCAAATTTCTAGAAGAGTGTCATAAGAACCTGGGGATATTTACTAGAAGATGAAGAAGACCAGAAAATAAGGAAGTTTACAACTGTTACCATATGATAACAGAGCAAACCGGTGAGTCTTTCAAGAAAGTTAAGATTTTCACCTTATTCTAATTATGTTAAAAGTGCTAATAAATTCCTATTAGAGACACAAGGGTAAACAAAAAGCACAGCTGCATTTCATATTCTACCACTTAACACTTTGTCCCTCATAATCTTGACTGATCCAAATTATTCAACAATTGTTTGAAATATTGGGTATAAACACCAAAACTTTAAATTTTTAGTTCCTGCTACTTTACAGAACCTATCTTAATCTCTTAACTAAAAATTAAAACTTCACATAATATCTAGAACAGATTTTATGGCAAAGGGTGATTTGATACCCTGGTTTACGATGTCATAAAAACATGTTAAAGTACCTTTTAAAAGGGACACTTTGGCAAGAGGCTCATTTAGGTCTTGCTCATCCATTTGGGCATCTACAGAGAGGAAAAAAATACGTATATAATTACAGACAGTATTCAGATCTATCAGCAAGCTATTGTTATCAAAATAAACAACTGGAATTGATACAGCTATTATATTTGGGTAGTTGAAAGTAGTTTTAACAAAATATCCAACATTCAAAGGGGATGACTTGATAAATGGAAGCGTTTTTTTTCCCCCAAATATATACTTTGAAATCTCCACTCACATTAACCTATATAACTAAACTGCCATTAACAGCTGCAGGTCTGTAAACATTAGGTTAAAACTCACCTGTAGTGTCGTCACTGCTTTTTTCCTTGCTTGGACTCAGAGTATCTGAAAAATCAGATTCTTTTGCTCTTGTCTGATTTTCTACCAAGAAAAAAATAAAAGTAAAATCTTATTACAGTTAAATATCTTATATCAATAAAACTGCTTCAGGCTATGAATGCTCAAAATCTACAGGTACGCAAAGTACTTTTAAAATAGGTCAGGTCACTGAATCTCTTACTTCTTCACCACCCTTGTCCAAAATGGAATGCTGGTTATTACACGTAGCTCATATTAAATTATAATGTGGCTCATGTCTGCTTTGCTGAGGGCTGGGGCTTTTGTTCAAGGCTGTCCACTTGCCAACTGGAAACAAAAACGAAGCAAGCTTTGCTAAAGTATTCAAAGAACTGCAACAAATATAGTACAATTCCCAGGACAATGTGGACACTGTATAAAGATGATTAAAGGAAAAGGCTCTGTTACATAAAAACACTAGTAAGAAGGCTGCTTTAGTAAGATTTGTACTCAAATAATAAAACTCTTAAAAAAAAAAAACCACGATCAGTTCTTATAAAAAAGTGCCACTTAAAATAAGAAAATTAACAGCCTTTTATTTCTAAAGATAACTGTCCCTGAATCACAGTAAGAAAAAACTTTTTTTTTTTTTGAGACAGGGTCTTGCTCTGTTGTCCAGGCTGGAGTGCAGCGGGACAAACACAGCTCACTACAACCTTGACCTCCTGGGCTCAAGGGATCCTCCTGCCTCAGCCCCCCGAGTAGCTGGGACTTCAGGACCATGCCACTATACCCAGATACCTTTTTAAAATTTTTAGTAGAGATGAGGTCTTGCTATGTTGCCTAGGCTGGTCTCAAACTCCTGGGCTAAACTGATCCTCCCATCTCAGCCTCCCAAAGCACTAGAATTACAGGCATGAGCCATTGCACCTGGCCAAGAAAAAAACTTTTTAAAAAGTTTAGGGCCAGGCGCGGTGGCTCACGCCTGTAATCCCAGCACTTTCGGAGGCCGAGGTGGATGGATCACGAGGTCAGGAGTTCAAGACCAGCATGGCCAAGATGGTGAAACCCCATCTCTACTAAAAATACAAAAAATTAGCTGGGCATGGTGCTGGGCACCTGTAATCCCAGCTACTCAGGAGGCTGAGGCAGAGAATTGCTTGAACCCGGGAGGTGGAGGTTGCAGTGAGCCGAGATTGTGCCACTGCACTCCAGCCTGGGTGACACAGCAAGACTCTGTCTCGAAAGAAAGAAAAGAAAAGAAAACGAAAGAAAGAAAGAGAGAGAGAGAGAGAGAGAGAGAGAGAGAAAGAAAGAAAGAAAGAAAGAAAGAAAGAAAGAAAGAAAGAAAGAAAGAGTTTTGAAATTATTTACAAGAGGTCTTCTGCCTGGTAAAGAAAGAAAGAAAGAAAGAAAGAGTTTTGAAATTATTTACAAGAGGTCTTCTGCCTGGTCCAATGAAGACATTTTAGGCCTAATTTTCAAAGAATTGTCCTCAGAAATCCTAACTATAGGCCCAACGTTTATTAAAGATGACTGGCAATTAATTAGGCCCCAGATCCTCATCTGTAATGGCACATCTGTATATACTATGGAATTCCTTTCTTTTTTTTTTTTTTTTTTAAGAGGGGGTGTCACTACATTGCCCAGGCTAGTCTTGAACTCCTGGGCTCATGTAATCCTCCCACCTCAGCCTCCCAAGTGCTAGAATTACAGGTGTGAGCCACCACATCTGGCCTATGGCATTCTTTAGGGTAGAGCATTTGCAGAAAATGTCATTTCTCTGAATGAAATCCTATATGGGAATCCTATCTCCCCATTCTCCACAAGGCCTCAGTCAAGCTTTACATAGCAGAATTTAGCCGTAATCTGGTCCCTACCTTATTTCCCACAGGAGCTCTGCTCTGGTCATGCTAGCTTCTTTATAGGGCTGGTACATGCCTGCATTGTGTCCTGCAATTATTTGCTTGATTTAATATTTCCCTAACCTCAAAACAGCCATTTTCTCTATTTGGCCTATTCATTCTGTAATATACAGTTTAAGTCCCATCAACTCTAAGGAAGTCTTCATTTCTCCACCATGGTGCTCCTTTTAATTGTATCTTCTCTGTGTCTTTTGTTTCCTCAATTAATCATACTCTATTTTGTATTATTCTGTGTATGTGTATATATCTTCTTCCCTTAGTGAGATTATACATTTATAAAGCATATATTTTTATAATGTTACAGACCTGATTTCACTGTTTGTACGTGCATGCCCACTTCTAGTACTTTTCCTAAAGGAAATAACACCGCACATATGGGATACATAATGCTCACTGAAGTATTGTTCATTATGGGAAAATGAAATACATGTATTATGGAATGACAACTATTCAAGATATATTTACTACTAAGTAAAAAGCCTAATAAAGAGCAGTATGTATAATATGACCCCAGTAGATTAAAAATAGTTATACATTTATCTATGAATTTTTAATTGCATATATTTATTCAAGGTCTGGAAGGATCTACAACAGAGACATCATTAGTTATTTTTGGAGATAGGGACATGGTGGACATTTACTTTTTAACTTCACAGTCATACACTGAAAAATTTGTAGATATATATATTGTTTTATAATCAAGGAAATTAAAATATATTTTCTATTTTGAAAGAAATTAGAAACACATCTAAAACCATTACTGTCAAAATAT
Organism: Symphalangus syndactylus; assembly: GCF_028878055.3. Taxonomy (NCBI): domain Eukaryota; kingdom Metazoa; phylum Chordata; class Mammalia; order Primates; family Hylobatidae; genus Symphalangus; species Symphalangus syndactylus. The sequence continues at coordinate 102,990,038 of NC_072423.2, forward strand.
TTAATACAACATTAAAATATAACTTGTTATGGCTATTCCATATAAGAATACCCCTAGAATTTGTGGCTTAACTTGTGAAATGGGTGATGAATTTCAAGAAGTCTTTGCTTCTTTTCTCACTGCCATTGTAGTCAAAGGTCAACTGCTTAGCGACGGGGGAACTTAGATTAGAAGTGAAGTCACTGGTCATGAAGGCCCATGGGAATCTAATCTGTGACCGCTGCTGCATTCATAGTATGCTAAAATCAGACATTTCTGAATGTTCTAGTTTTGATCACAAAATTACATTCTCAAATAAAAGAGGCTAATACATCTAATCTCCATATATGGTTACAAAAGGAACCACTCTGGAAGAACAAAAAGGAAAACAGGAAAACAGCTCTCCCTGATTTTAATATTTTTGGCAATTTTAGGATTAAAATATTAGGTAAATAGGAAGTATATTTGCAAAAGTATTCTTCTAGCCTAGAAGGAACTCTTACTCTATATTTAGAGTATTAGCTGGGAAGGTAAAGTTGCCTTAAAGGTAAGGCCAAATTTTCCATCAAGATCTCATTGGAATGTAATTCCCTGATGGTGGAGATTGCCTGTTTTTTTTTTTTTTTTTTTTTTCTTTTCTTTCTTTTTTATTTTTCAGACAGGGTCTTGCTCTGTTGCCCAGGCTGGAGTGCAGTGGCACAACTGCAGCTCACTGCAGCCTTCGCTTCCTGGGTTCAAGCCATCCTCCCACCTGAGCCTGCTGAGTAGCTGGGACCACAGATGTGCACCACCACATCTGGCTAATTTTTTATTTTATTTTTTTTGAAGAGATAGGGTCTCCCTATGTTGCCCAGGCTGGAATGTCTGTTTCAGTAACTGCTATATTCCCAGTGCACAGAACAGTGCCTAGTACATAGTAGGTATTTTTTTTTTTTAAAGGATGATTGAAAACATATATCTACTCTGAATAAGAAAGCAAGTTTGGTAATCCCAGCACTTTGGGAGGCCGAGGCGGGCGGATCAAGAGGTCGGAGATCGAGACCATCCTGGGTAACACAGTGAAACCCCATCTCTACTAAAACAACAAAAAATTAGCCGGGCGTGGTGGTGGGTACCCGTAGTCCCAGCTACTCGGGAGGCTGAGGCAGGAGAATGGCGTGAACCCCAGAGGCAGAGCTTGCAGTGAGCTGAGATCGTGCCACTGCACTCCAGCCTGGGCGGCAGAGCGAGACGCCATCTCCAAAAAAAAAAAAAAAAAGAAAGCAAGTTTGTGTGTGTGTGTGTGTGTGTGCTTGTGTGTATGTGTGTGCATTTTAAGAGACAATGTCTTGCTATGTTGCCCAGGCTGGTCTCGAACTCCTGGGCTCAAGCGATCCTCTTATCTTGGCCTCCCAAAGTACTGGGATTACAGGTGTGAGTCACCCACGTGGGCCAGAAAGCAAGTTTTTCGCAAGTCAAGTCATGGATCCTCAATGTTGTGTCCTGATACTATAGTTATATAGAGGCAAATCAAATCTATTCAAGAATGAAACACAATACCATGAGTGGTGGCTCACATTTTGTCAATCTCACTTTACAAGTGAGGGAACTGAGGTTTAAAGAACTGAAGTTGCCTGAGGGGGTACAGCTAGTTAGTGGTAGAATTATCTACATATATTCTTTCTACTTCTACCTCCAAAGCTATATATAGACATGTAATGACTGCAAGCTGAGTTAGAGATTAAACAGAAAGCACATTTTGCATTAGGTGATACATCTTCTAGAGGTAAGAGAAGAGGTAAGACTGGTAACAGTTGGTAATTGTTCATTTATGGCAATTGAGATTTTCAATCCAAACAAGAAAATTCCACCAAAAACATCACCAATTAAAGACAATTTAGCCAAATCCAAAAGAAAATACTTTATAGCTCGATTTAAAATGTAACTTATTTCAGCCATCTAGTTTGTTACAAGGATTAGCATATCTTTGCATATTAACTGTGAAAGGTGCTAGTAAAATGTTCACTACTGATAGAAAAATCCCTGAGTATTTAAAACTTATATTTGTATTATTCTTAAAGAATATATTCTATTCATTTACGTGGACTTATTTGCCATAATTTATTTAATAAATACCCTTATTAATGGACCCTAATGCTTTCCTCTTGTTGCTTTTAAACAACACTGAAACAAATATTCCTGCTCATTAGTCCAATTTGTTCTTTAAGATTAAAAACCCAGGCCAGACATGGTGGCTTATGCCTGTAATCCCAGCACTTTGGGAGGCCAAGGCGGGTGGATCACCTGAGGTCAGGAGTTTGAGACAAGCCTGGTCAACATGGTGAAACCTCATTCTCTACTAAAAATACAAAATTAGCCGGGCATGGTGGCATGCGCCTATAATTCCAGCTACTCAGAAGGCTGAGGCAGGAGAATCACTTGAACCCAGAAGGTGGAGGTTGCAGTGAGCTGAGATTGTGCCACTGCACTCCAGCCTGGGCAACAAGAGCGAAACTCCGTCACAAGAAAAAAAAAAAAAGAAAAAAAAAAGAGTTAAAAACCCAAAAGTGGAATTGCTGGATCAAAAGGCATCCTCTTTAAAACTTCCAATAAACAGTTTATAGCCAGGTTTAAAAGGAAATCATACAAAGATAAATATTTAAAGTGATGATATTCTAATTACCCTGATTTGATCTTTATACATTAAATGAATGTATCAAACTATAAAACATATCCTGAAAATATACACATCTATTATGTATCAATAAGATAAAAACAATAAATTAAAAGGGGAAATCAGTAATGCACAAAACTTTTCCAATAATGACACAACATAATTTCAAGAAAATATTTTCTAATTTAGAATGCATTAAATATAAGTGCTAAGATAGCAAGATATTTTAATTAAAGAAGCAGTGGCTTTTTTTTCCTAAGGCTCTACTTCAAAGTGCTGGCTATTCAGCCAACTAATCTGAATAGGTATTTGGATGGTGAGGTAAAAGCTATTTTAAGGTCTGTTCTCATCTCACTTTAATAAGGTGAAAAAAATTGCCATATGTACTAAAAATAGTTCACTGTTCTGAAACTCAATGCCTGTTTGCCAGAACAATATTAATGATGCATATTCTATGCATTTTTTTCCCAAATATGGCATCTGTGGTGCACAAAATTCAGAATGGAAACCACGAGATATTTGAAATAACACCATCCTCTTAAATGGTTAAAAAGCCAAATGAATCCAGTTACTTTAATAAAATAGAATGTACTAAAATTAAGTATCTCAAACTTTTGTAACTCAATGTTTTAACTGGCCAAAAGGACTGTGAATCTAGTTTTAAATTTTATACTGGTATAGTCTAATGAAAGTTCTACTATGATAAACACATGCCACCAAATTTATTTGCCTTATTTCCCTATGTATAAAAGTGACTTAACAATATGGTGCTTTAAAACTCACTTTTCTTCTCTGACAATTGTAACAGAATTAACACAATAAACTACTTTGGGCAATTACTGGACTACTCATAAAATACAAGAAGATTCTACATTCACAAAAGTCATTAATTTTGTTTAAATCAAACCAAGATGCCAAAAATTAAGGAAATATTAAACATCATAAGAGATTTTAAAGGTACAGTAACCCCCAAAATAGAACTGCAAGCATGTTTCACTTAAGTTGTATCACAAACGATTTACATTGTGTTTGATTAAAATTTGAGATCAAAGCTGAAATTAATGCTGGGAGTGAGAGAGATTGCAACAAATCTTTAATACCTAAAGAAACCTATATCAAGTACTAACATTCAAAAAACCATAAATATACATCCACTTAAAAAGACACATTCCAGTTACGATACCTTTCTTAAAACAGATGTCTAATTATTTTATATATTATCTGATACTGCTACTGGCTTGCTATTTTGTGAGCTATAAGAAGTAAACTGATGGTTAAAATACTATAACCTTGAAAATATACACTAACCTTCATTATCCAAAAGAACTGTCAAAAAACATAGAAAAAACAGAAAACAAACCTTTTGAAAGCTTTGTTTCTTCTACTGCTTTGGTTAGATGCCCTTCGACGATCAGCTTCTCTGCCAAGGAAAATAAACGTTACCATCCAAGCCCAAACTGAGCAGCATTTCCCTGAGCTGGGCAGTGTAACACATTCCATGACCAAATTTAAAGATGATAACATTACTCCTATGACCAAGCTTGAATAAAAACTTGAATCTGGAAGGAGAACTAAGAGAACTGGAACTATGACGAGCAATCACGTTAATGCAGAAAACTAGGGGCAGGCAGACAATTTGCCTTTTATTTTCACCTTATTTTAAAAGCCTAGATCTTTTTATAAAAAGGGCTCAGAAGAAATAAAGCAATCCTCTTTAGATCAGGCTATTAAGTTAAAATAAAAGATTTATGAAAAGGTATTTATTCAAATGAAGAAGTAATAAAAATTAAGTTATACCGATAGTTTACTGTTCTCTGCTGACATAATTCAGCAGAGATGCCTATATAATGTATTTCAGTAAATGAATCATTTTAGAAAAGCTATTCAAAGAAATAAAAAATTTTTGTTGTGTTTTATGGGGGATTCTCTGTAAATGTATAATGCTACTTTTTTATAATTTAAAGTCATATTTTCATATTCCACATTTCATTGAAGAGGATATATCTATTCTGTGTCCCCTTATTTACTCCTACATGTCAGTTGGTCTCCTTCAATTTATTCATTTGCAATATATGTGAAGAAAATTTTCTATTCTCTTGCTTTACAACCAACTGCAACTTGGTCCACACCCACCACTCAACCACTGAAACTGTTCCAATATCATTATAGCCTCTAGTCTTCCAATGCCCATGGCTCCTTTTCTTAATTTTCATTTCTCATAGGCTCTTTGAAGTATGTGGAACTTTGTCTCTGCCTTTTTAAAATCAGAAACAGGGGCCGCGCACGGTGGCTCATGCCTGTAATCCCAGCACTTTGGGAGGCCGAGGTGGGTGGATCAAGAGGTCAGGAGATAGAGACCATCCTGGCTAACATGATGAAACCCTGTCTCTACTGGAAATACAAAAAATTAGCCGGGCGTGGTGGCAGGTGCCTGTAGTCCCAGCTACTCGGGAGGCTGAGGCAGGAGAATGGTGTGAACCTGGGAGGCGGAGCTTGCAGTGAGCAGAGATGGCGCCACTGTACGACACAGCGAGATTCCATCTCAAAAAAAAAAACTGAAAGTAACAGATTCTGATTAAGATGTATAATGTAAGTTGTCCTACCTGTCCTCTGTCCTACTTCACTCCATTCCTAAAATTCACTTCCTACAACTTTTAGCCATTTCTTCTGATATTTACATTTATATTTCTAAATAATACATTGGTTTTTCATTTTTCCATTTTAGATATTTATTGACAATCTATTTTACATGGTTAAGTTTTGCCATTTTCTACTACCATCCTCAAGAGTTGCATTTTGTCAATCTATAATCAGTATTTTTTTTTTTTCTTTGAGACAGAGTCTCACTCTGTCACCAGGCTGGAGTGCAGTGACACAATCTCAGCTCACTGCAACCTCTGCCTCCCAGGTTTAAATGATTCTCCCGCCTCAGCCTCCCGAGTAGCTGGGACTACGAGTGCGCACCACCACACCCAGCTAATTTTTGTATTTTTAGTAGAGACGGGGTTTCACCATGTTGGCCAGGATGGTCTTGATCTCTTGACCTCCACCCGCCTCAGCCTCCCAAAGTGCTGGGATTACAGGCATGAGCCACTGCGCCTGGCCTATAATCAGCATTTATATTGAAAAATTATTTTATATGAGTCATATAGTATGCTATAATTATATTTCCTTTCTTGCATGGCCTTCAGTATACTCAGAATTTATAATGCTTCATTTTTTTGTTTTATTAATTTTTATATATCTCAAACATAGCCCAAGTTCTCACAGAACCATACAACTTTCAATACTGTCAAACACACCAAGTAATTTATCACATTATATATCCCCATCTTCCTCTTTCTGTTTTATTCCTTTGTTTTACTATAACATATCCTCTTATAAATTCCTGAAAAGGGGTGGACAGAAGGTCAATACTTTGTGATTTTGCTTCTCTGAAAATGTTAGCATTCTACCTTCACATGTGATTGATGCTTTGACTAGATACACAAATCTACAGGAAATACTTTTGCATCAGAATTTTGAAAGCATTGTTCCATTGTCTTCCAGCTTCCAACCAGAAGGTGAGTCTAATACAGCCTGAATCCTGTTCCTCAGTACACATAGTACGGATTTCTTACGCTCAGCAATATCTGGTTTGCCTGTTCTGTTTGGGCATCAGGGAGGACTGCACATCCCCACTCCCTAGCACTGACGAAGATTCATAGGACTGATGCTAGCCAGGGCCAAAGCATTTAAGAGAAAGTGTAAGTTTTTTACACCTTATCCCACCACAGGAACTCTAGAAGCTGTGTGTTGAGACAGCAACATCGTAAGATAGTAAAGACTCCATCTGTCTAGATCTCTGAGTGACAATATGGAGCAGAGTGGTCTTCCTCACCATGGACATGTAGCGTGAATGAGAAATAAATGTTTGTTTAGTTGAGCCGTTAAGATTTCGTGGCTTGGCTGGGCATGGTGGCTCATGCCTGTAATCCCAGCACTTTGGGAGGCCGAGGTGGGCGGATCACCTGAGGTCGGGAGCTCGAGATCAGCCTGACCAACATGGAGAAACCCCAAAATTAGCTAGATGTGGTGGCGCAGGCCTATAATCCCAGCTACTCAGGAGGCTGAGGCAGGAGAATTGTTTGAACCCAGGAAGCGGAGATTGAGGTGAGCCGAGATGATGCCATTGCACTTCAGCCTGGGCAACAAGAGCGAAACTCAAAAAAAAAAAAAAAAATCTCATGGCTTATTTATTACTATATTATAAATTTAGCTTATTATGACTATATGATATCCTTTGTTTCTCTCTAGAAGGTTTCAGAATCTTCTCTTTATTCCTGATGCTCTTAAATTTCATATTACTCAGTGTGTAGTCTCTTTTTTCTTCTTTTCTTTTCTTTTTCTTTTTTTTTTTTTTTGAGACGGAGTCTTGCTCTGTCGCCCAGGCTGGAGTGCAGTGGCGGGCGGATCACCTGAGGTTGGGAGTTTGAGACCACCCTGACCAACATGGAGAAACCCCGTCTCTACTAAAAACACAAATTTAGCCAGGCATGGTGGTGGGTGCCTGTAATCCCAGCTACTCAGGAGGCTGATGCAGGAGAATCACTTGAACCTGGGTGGTGGAGGTTGTGGTGAGCCGAGATCGCACCACTGCACTCCAGCCTGGGCGACAGAGCAAGACTCTCTCTCAAAACAAAACAAAACAAAACAACAACAACAAAACAAAACAAAACAACAACAACAAAAAAGCTAGCTGGGCACGGTGGCTCACGCCTGTAATCTCAGCACTTTGAGAGGCCAAGGCGGGCATCACCTGAGGTCAGGAGTTCGAGACCAGACTGACCAACATGGAGAAAGCTCGTCTCTACTAAAAATACAAATTTAGCCGAGCGTGGTGGTGGGTGCCTGTAATCCCAGCTACTCAGGAGGCTGAGGCAGGAGAATTGCTTGAACCTGGGTGGTGGAGGTTGTGGTGAGCCAAGATTGTGCCATTGCACTCCAGCCTGGGCAACAAGAGCGAAACTCCGTCTCAAAAAAAAAAGTTTCTGCTTCTTACCTTTTTCCTATTTCGTCCTTACTCACATTTTTCTGTGTGTGTGTTTTGTTTTTGTTTTTGTTTTTGTTTTGGTTTGATCTCTGTCAAGAAAGAATTTCCTCAAAAGTCTGATCTTGGCTTTCTCTTCATATTCAAGGGTGAGGCAATAAGAAGCTGACAAAGTCTTACATGCATGGGCTTATTACACCCACTGGGCCACACAGTGGCAGTTTGTTGGGAGACTTTTATTTTTTTATTTTTTTTTTGAGACAAGGTCTGGCTCTATCACCCAGGCTGGAGTGCAGTGGCGTGATCTCTGCCCACTGCAATGTCCACCTTCCGGGCTCAAGCCATCCTCCCACCTCAGCCTCCCAAGTAGCTGGAACTACAGGTACACACCACCATGCCCAGCTGATTTTTTGCATTTTTTTGTAGAGACGGGGTTTCGCCATGTTGCCCAAGCTGGTCTCGAACTCCTGAGCTCAAGCAATCTGCCCACCTTGGCCTCCCAAAATGCTATTTAAGTTATTTAAGCACTTTGGGACAGTTTAAATATCAGTAACAGTATGTGTTTCTCTTTGTCTGATTGGTTTCTCTGGAATAGAGCCCTGCAGCTGCCTTTCTGGGGAGTATAAGCCTGTTGACCAGCATTCTGATTCAGTATAGAGACTTTCATTTAACTCTCCCACTTCTCCCCACAGTGAGATGCTCATACCTACCCCCTCAGACATATCTGAAATACCCCGGTCTACAGACTCTCCATTTCAGCCTCCAGAGAGCAAACCTTCAGTCTTTCTGAATAAGGAAAGAGATACTTGTCTGTCTGCATGGACAAGAATACGAAAAATCAGCCTGGTGTGGTGGCTCACGCCTATAATCCCAGCACATTAGGAGGCCGACGCAGGCAGATTGCTTGAGCCCAGGAGCTCGAAACCAGCCTGGGCAACATGACGAAACCCTGTCTCTACTAAAAATAGAAAAATTAACTGGGTGTGGTGACGTGTGCCCTTAGTCTCAACTACTTGGGAGGCTGAGATGAGAGGATCGATACCTGCGAGGCTGTGGCTGCAGTGAGCCAAGATCATGCCACTATACTACAGCCTAGGCAGCAGCAGAGATCCTGTCTCAAAAAAAAAAAAAAAAAAGAAGAAAAATAAGAAAATAGTTCAAATTATTCCTTATATAAACTTTAAATCCTGTTTTTAGCAACCATGCATTCCTGCCCTACCTGACAGGTATTAAGTGCCCCTTAGTCACAGTTTTAACTTGGTTTTCTGAGGTTTCCTTTACCCAGTGCAGGCCTTCAGAAAAGTGAAAGTGGAAACCCATATCTCTTACTACTCAATTTATGTTTCACATCTTCCAAAATTTTGTTGGCATCTATTATCCACTGTAGTCTTCTCTCCCATTCTCTTGTCTTTGTGACTTATGCTTTTTATAATATTTTACTATGAATGGGTCCATTCACCATATTTAATCAAGTTTACTGCCTCCCTTTGGAAACACTACTACTTTAACTTCTAGGATACCAGTCACTCCTACTTTTATGTGCTTGTTCATTCCTTCCTTCTTAGGCTTTTATTGCCTTTCCCTTTCTCTGATTATAATCTAAATATGTGCATTAGTCTTTAAGATTTCTGTCAACAACAACAACAATATTTTTTAATGGCTTTAACTACCTTGAGTAATTTCTAAATGTTGATGTCAAGTCTAGCATTCTTTGGCCCCAGGACCCTATTGTCCATTGTCCAACTACTTTCCAAACATCTTCACCCAGAAATACCACTGGGACTTAAATCTCACCATGTCTAAAACTGAAATTATCTTCTCTTCCTTTCTCCTAAATATGTTTGGAATCTCTCCTCACTAAGCCTCCATTCCTATCTCTCTTAAGGTATATTGCAACTATTCATTATGTCTACCTTGCCCAACTTACTATGAATTCCTTGAGGGAATATACTCATTCTTTCAAATATTTACTACGCACCAGGCACTCACTGTGGATTACCAAGATAAATGAGAGAAATATAGGAATTTAGGGTCTGGTGAAAGTGGAGAAGTTTTTTTTTAATAATTTAATTCCCAACACACTTCTGACACAAAATAGTTTTTGGAAATGCCTGTTACATGAACATAGCAGATAATAAAATAGTATAAACACAAATAGCTTTGAAAGCGATTCTAGTCTTTCTCTAGTATGTTGAAGATCTACATACTGACATGTTTAAAAATTATAAACACATATCAGAAGATTGTAATTTATTGCTCCAAACTCTCTCACCCTTAGAAAAAAATCTGAAGTTCTTACCATGGCCTACAAGGTCCCTTGTGATCTACCCCAGGGGTCAGTCAACTATATCCCCACAGGGCCAAATCCAACCTGCTGCCTGTTTAGCAAATAAAGTTTTATGGGAACACAGCCAGGTCCATTCATTTGCATATTGTCCATGGCTAATTTCCCTTACAATGGCAGAACTGAGTAGCTGCCAAGAGACCTTACAGCCTGCAAAGCCTAAAATATTTACTATCTGGCCTGGCCTTTTATTTTAAAAAGGTGTGTAAGTTCTTCTAAAACTCCAATCTCAGTATTAGGGTTTCATATGGTTTTTATTTCACACACTTTCTCCAGACACACATACAACTCAGCTTAGTCCCATATCTGTTCAGCCACATTACTACCTTTATTGTTCCCTATCCCCTTACAGTCTTTGTTTTCTTCAGTGGACTCATCACTTCCTAACATATTAATTTTTTGGTTTATTACTTTTTGTCTCCTCAAGAGCATGTAAACTCCATGAAGGCAAAGCCTTCTTTGTCTTACTCACTTCTAATAACCCCAACAGTTAAAATAATGCCTGGTATATACATGTTTAATTAATCTTTGTAGAATGAATCAATTGAGCATCTATGTTTAAAGGGATCAAAAGAAAAATTATTTGAGTGTTTCCTCATCCTAAAAAAAGGATTAATAATATATATAAAAAGTTTAAGGAGTACTGGTTTATAAGTACTAAATAATGATTAGCTGCATTTATTTATTTATTTATTTAAGAGATGGCATCTTGTTACATTGACCAGGCTGGAGTACTGTGGCTTTTCACAGCATGATCACTGTGAACTGCAGCCTCTAACTCCCGGGCTCAGGCGATCCTCTGGCCTCAGCCTCCCAGTTGGTTGAGACTATAGGCATGAATCACTGCTCCTGGCTAATTAGCTGCTATTATCACTATTGAAACTATTTAAAGTTATATTTTCAAACCTTGTGAATCACTAGAGGCCTGTAAATAAAGAAAACATATATTTTGGCCGGGTGCAGCAGCTCATGCCTGTAATCCCAGCACTTTGGGAGGCCGAGGTGGGCGGATCACAAGGTCAAGATCGAGACCATCCTGGCCAACACTGTGAAACCCTGTCTCTACTAAAAGTACAAAAATTAGCCAGGCATAGTGGCACGTGCCTGTAGTCCCAGCTACTCGGGAGGCTGAGGCAGGAGAATCGCTTGAACCCAGGAGGTGGAGGTTGCAGTGAGCCGAGATCGCACCATTGCACTCCAGCCTGGCGAACAGAGCAAGACTCCGTCTCAAAAAATAATAATAATAAATAAAAAATCTAGTTTAAAACAGTCTGTAACCACTGAGTCTCCAATTTGGTGTAGAGACCTCAATGCTTTGGGAGTCACAAGTGTAATACATACAATCGAGGTGAGATCAGAGATCTCTGCCTCTCACTTTACCCCTTCAGAGACTCAAGAAAGAACTTTCCTGTCATGATAACTGCAGGTCTTGAAAGACCTATCTAACTTGGTACAACTCAAAGAGAGAGAGAGTAGAAGGCTTTCTTTCTTCTTTTTTAAAACTCTTTTTTTTTTTTTTTTTTTGAGATGGAGTCTCGCTCTGTCATCCAAGCTGTAGTACAGTGGCATGATCTCAGCTCGCTGCAACCTCTGTCTCCTAGGTTCAAGTGATTCTCCTGCCTCAGCCTCCTGAGTAGCTGGGATTACAGGTGCGAGCCACCATGCCTGGCTAATTTTTGTATTTTTAGTAGACATAAGGTTTCATTTACCATGTTGGTCAGGCTGGTCTAGAACTCTTGACCTCGTTATCTGCCTGCCTCGGCCTCCAAAAGTGCTGAGGTTACAGGCTTGAGCCACTGTGCCCAGCCCTAAAACTCTTTTTTTAAAATTTTTGAGATAAGGTCTCACTCTGTCGCCCAGACTGGAGTGCAGTGGTGCAATTATGGCTCACTGTAGCCTCCCACTCCAGGGCTCAAGCGATCCTCCCACCTCAGCCTCCCGGGCAGGTATGACTACAAGCATGTGCCACCATGCCGAGCTAATTTATTTTTATTTTTGTAGAGACATGGTCTCACTGTGTTGGCCAGACTGGTTTTGAACTCCTGAACTCAAGTGATACTCCTACCTTGGCCTCTCAAAGTACTAGGATTACAGGCATAAGCCACTGTACATGGCCTTAAAACTCTTTTTTGAGCGATACACTAGAGAGGTGATTATTCATTTTCCACTATTTTTAAACCATATTTATTATAAAAAGTGACATACAAGTCTGGGCACGGTGGCTCATGCTTGTAATCCCAGCACTTTGGGAGGCTGAGGCAGGCGGATCACCTGAGGTCAGGAGTTTGAGACCAGCCTGGCCAAAATGGTGAAACCCCCATCTCTACTAAAAATACAAAAGTTAGCTGGGTGTGGTGGCATGCACCTATAATCCCAGCTACTCAGGAGGCTGAGACAGGAGAATCGCTTGAAACCGGCAGGCGGAGGTTGCATTGAGCCAAGATCGTGCCATTGCACTCCAGCCTGGGCAACAGAGTGAGACTCAGTCTCAAGAACAAAACAAAACAAAAATGACATACAAAAAGGAATATAAAACACAAAGGTATAGGTTAATACATTTTCATAAAGCAAGTATCTACGTGACTGCAGCCCAAGTCAGGAATAGAACCACCCCACCAACCCCTAAAGCCCTCCACAGGGAAGAAGCCCTTCCCTCCAATAAAAATCCCTTCCTCTCCCATAAAGGTAACTACTATTCTGTGTTTTTTTTTTTTTTTTTTGAGACAGAGTCTCACACTGTCTCCCTGGCTGGAGTGCAGTGGCATGATCTTGGCTCACTGCAACCTCCACATCCTGGTTTCAAGCAATTCTCCTGCCTCAGCCTCCCACGTAGCTGGGATTACAGGTGCCCCCCACCCGCCACACATGCCCAGTTAATTTTTTGTATTTTTAGTAGAGATGGGGTTTCACTATGTTGGCCAAGCTGGTCTCAAACTCCTGACCTCGTGATCCACCCACCTCGGCCTCCAAAAGTGCTGGGATTACAGGCATGAGCCACTGCGCCTGGCCTATCCTGACTTTCATGGCATTTAATTTCTTATATTTCTTTATAGTCACACTACCCAAATATACATGACCAAGTAATATGATTTTAGTGGTTTTGAACTTTTATAAATGGAATACTATATAGTGTGTCAGGCTTTTTTTCTACCCAATATGCCACAGTGTATTTGTTTATTTAACTACTGAGAGTCTTTTTGGCTGTTTCCAGTTTGGATCTAATGTGAATCATGCTGCTATGAACATTCTTGAATTTGTACCTGATGCACAGGCATCTCTGTAGGGAACCTACCAAGGAGTAGAACTGGGAGTATAATATGTTTGACATGTAAGTACCATCATCTAAGCATTTAGTCAGAAGACTATCAAATCTTGTCAAAGACTAAACAGAGAGAACTAAATTTACTTCTTGGTTGACAGAAATAAATTATGTACTAACCATATTAATATGTGGCATAAAATTAAAAATGAGAAACAATGCAAACAATACACTCAAAAGAAGTTCAAAGGAGGCTGAACATGGTGGCTCATGCCTGTAATCTCAATGCTTTGAAAGGCCAAATTGAGAGGATCACTTGAGCCCAGAAGTTTGAGACAGCTGTGCCAAGATTGGATTGAGTTCTTAAAGCTAAAGAGCCATTTTCCTTACTTGACAGCTACAACTAATTGAAACTAAAGCAGAAGATAAACCCAAATAGCACAGACTATCTGATACTGATGTCAGTCTCCTAGGGATCTGAAACAAATTGACTGCAAGACAGGAGGGAGTGAACATGAAAGAACCAGACAATCTGCTGCTGTAACTGCCAACCTGGAAAATATTTCTAAGTCTCAAAATTGGGTTTCATTAAGAAAATGTTATGACTAGGACATCAAAATAACGTGCTTGACACCAAATTTTTTAAATAGCATGCATACTGGTAAGTATGCACAGCCTCTACACCTCTCCAACATGTTTTCTGCCTGCTAACTAATGTACATTTCAGTGTGCCATGCATTACTTAGAGCACTTAGTAAATATGATCTCAATTAATTTTCATAATTCTATGAAATAGATACTGCCATCCCACTTTATAAATGAGGAAATCAAGGTTTAAAGAGGTCAATTTGCCCAGTATTGCCCACAATCATACTGCCAGTGAGAGAGTGCATCAGAATTCACATCAAGATCCCTCTGATTGAATTCTAAACATCACAAATAGAAATGAGCTAACGTTACCTAAAAGATCACCAAGGGCAAATATGATGAAGAAACTGAGATTAGAATATCAAGACACAAACTGTTATAATCGGCATTCAAACCAGAAAATTATTTCCCTTCTGAAATAATTAACAAAACAGAAATAGAGACACAGAACCTCACAGGAGAGGTTCTGTGAGGTTCCCAATTTTAATAATACAGACTTTCATAAGGTTACTCATTTCTGCAGCAAAATTTAATCAGTTAAAGTAACTCTTGCTATAGAAGATGTTGTGCCTTTTCATAAAAACAGTTCCAGAAGCTATTTGTCCTAAAATTTAAGAAGAAGGAGGCCGGGTGCGGTGCCTCACGCCTGTAATCCCAGCCCTTTGGGAGGCCAAGGCGGGTAGATCACCTGAGGTCAGGAGTTTGAGACCAGCCTGGCCAACATGGTGAAACCCCATCTTTACTAAAAATACATTAAAAAAAAAATTAGCCAGGTGTGGTAATGGGTGCCTGTAATCCCAGCTACTTGGGAGGCTGAGGCAGGAGAATTGCTTGAACCCAGGAGGTGGAGGTTGCAGTCAGCCGAGATCACGCCATTGCATTCCAGCCTGGGCAACGGAGCGAGACTCTGTTTCAAAAAAAAAAAAAAGAAGGAAAAAGAGAGGGAAAAAAGGATTTAGAATTCAAGGATAGACTGAAAACAAAGTGAACGGGACCAATTTCAAGAATATGGAAACAGATCTTTTTTAAAAAGCAACAGTATACATACCAAAACACCATTGGCATGTACTTGAGATTGTCACCTGGGCAGTTATAATAGGAGAAAATCTGGTAGATATGTTAGAAAGTGGGCTGACTAGGGAAATGATCAGTACAAACAACTCTCCAATACATCTTAGATTGAACAAACCACTCTGAGAATAAAAAAAAAATAAAATTAGCAGCACCTAGCTGACACTCAGAGTTTTCCTGTTACAGGGACGTAACATATTATGAGCAGGGAAACACAATACATGTTTTCTATTATTTGCCATAAACTGCTTTGGCTTGGAGAAATAAAAGTTTACAAAATGAAAATCTAAAAATCTGTTTCAAGTAGAATATGTAATCAGAATACTGAGACTGTTCAGAGAGGCTGACCTCACAGAGTGATGAAAAATAAACATTTGGTCACACAAGCAACATCAATTCAATGCATTACTCCAAACAAGGCAATTTCTATGTGAGAGCAAAGCCCTGAGAGAAAGGAGGGAATGAGAATAGCATATACAGATAGTGACTATAATTTTTCCTAGTTATGGGGGTGGGAGGCAAAGACAGAGATTTTTCTGAAAATCAGGAAAAAAACGGTAAGACATGAAATATTAATTAAACTAATAATAACAAAAAGGTAAGTCTCATAATAATAATAAACACGGATTAAGAATACATCCTCAGATCTCAGGTGTTAAAAAAAAAGGATACAAAGGCATGAGGTCTACTTTAGGGCACTGATTACTATCGAGAGAGATGCCCTTGGGGAGTGGGCAGTTTGTCTCTACAAAGTAGACCTCAGGAAAATTTCTCTGGCATCTGGCAGTGATGCCTCTCTCCTCATTAGAACAGACAGTAGCAAAAGAAATCAAACGGGCAGGCAGCAGTCCAGAGAAGGCTGTCTCTCACTCTATGCCCACCAAGTGACGACAATTCTCCATGTCCTTTCACCCTTCATCTTTCCACCAAGCATACAAGTTAATCAAGTGACAGAGTTCATGGATATGTATGAAACAGATTTAGAGATACATTATTTCTTAATTTGGAAAGCATCTTTAGCAGAACACAAAAAGTTTCAATGTATCCATTAAGTTTATATGATAAACTTGAAGTAACTAAAATTTGCAGAGAACACTAAATGTGTAGTTTTGCCTAAACCAAGCTCATGTCTGAATCCCTGAAGAGGAAAATACTGCTGAAGCTTTTTTTAGCAAGTTTTACTGAAGTGACTTCCTAATTCTAGATTATATGTGGTAAAGATCTTTTAATAGAGAATATTTACTTTACAGTTCTGAAATTATGCAAAACATTATTTAAATATCTGTTCAAAGTCCAATTTCTTTGTCGGCAATTTAAAGTTTTTCTTAGAAAAGAGAAGTTTTTCTTTAAAAAGTCTGTTTTACCATAAAAGGAAAACAAATTGAAATGTGTTTCAATTCATTTATTTTCTACAACGTGTAAATGGAAACAGTCAACAACCAAATTGTTCTCTTATAGATTCATACACATAAACTGAAAAATCTGTCATCATATTAAAGACAGACATGGAAAACCTTATGGAAATAAATGATTTGCTTTCTAATTTTTAAAACACAAGGTGAATTATACTATAGAAGCACTAATAAATAATGAAGGCTAGGTATTTAACATTTGCTTTTTAAAAGACTGGAAACAAGAAATATGAAGCAGCACTGCACACAAATATTTACTTCATATTCAAAATTATAAATCAGTTCAAGATACCTATCAATGAAAATAATGGCAAAAAACCTTGTGTACACTTGTTAATATGTAATCCAAAATTGTTTTAAAAGTGCTTGAGTATAAATTTACTTAAGATATTTGCTGAATTTGTCTTGCTTATAATATTAAGAATACTTATTAAACACAACAATTTTTACAATGGCAGCATGTCATAAAATGCTAAAATGTCCCTTCTGACAACAAGTCAAACCAGAGTCAACCCTCACTTTCCCAACTCTGGTTACCCAAATTTAAGGAAACGAACAGATCTGGAAAGTTTTGAAATACCTCTGGAATCACCAGTAACCAAATTCTTACTACTTGCTACCTGAAACTCAGAAACCAAACAGATTTCAATAGTAGGCCTCTCCTTAGCTACCTGAACTTATAGCCCAAACTTTCTCTGTTTGCACTCAGGGACCCAAAGGATTCAGATGTCTGGGAATACTTATTTTCTTTTGTTTTGTTGTTGTTTTTGTTTTTTGAGACAGGTCTTGCTCTGTAGCCCAGGCTGGAGTGCAATGGTGTGATCACGGTTCACTGCAGCCTCGACCTCATGGGTTTAAGTGATCCTCCTGCTTCAGACTCCTGAGTGGCTGGGACACAGGCATGTTATCACCATGGCCGGCTACTTTTTTGTAGAGATGGGGTCTCACTATGTTGCCCAGGCTGGCTGCAAATTCCTGGGCTCAAGCAATCCTTCCACCTTGGCCTCCCGAAGTGCTGAGATTACAGGTATGAGCCACTGCGCCTGGCTTTTTCGCTGTTCTTTGGTCCACCCTTTGTACACAAAAATGGGATTTTATATTTTGATTTTTTTCTTGTATGTAGGTACTACCTGTTTAGTATTTTCTCATGCTATTACATAGTCCTCATAAACATCATTTTAATAACTTTCTAACATTCCCACTGAAGGGATTTGGTGTAATTTATATAAATTCTGTGCTATCTCTGCATGTTTATTTGGTCCATTTTCCCCCAAAACTATGATGCAACAAAAATCTTCAAACACCTTTTGTATATTTAAAGCAAACTATTCTGTGTTACAAATACAGCTAAGTATTTTATACTATTTTAAGTGAAATGTTCAATAATAAAACAGACATTAAGAAGTAAAAAGCTTTTCTTTTCTTTTTTTTTTTTTTGAGACAGAGTTTCGCTCTTGTTGCCCAGACTGGAGTGCAATGGCACAATCTCGGCTCACTGCAACATCTACCTCCCAGGTTCAAGTGATTCTCCTGCCTCAGCCTCCCAAGTAGCTGAGACTACAGGCGCCCACCACCACGCCTGGCTAATTTTGTATTTTTAGTAGAGATGGGGTTTCAATATGTTGGTCAGGCTGGTCTTGAACTCCTGACCTCAAGTGATCCACCCGTCTCGGCCTCCCAAAGTGTTGGGATTACAGGTGTGAGCCACCTCACCGGCTTTTTTTTTTTTTCCCAAAGAGACAGAGTCTCAGTATGTTGCCTTAGGCTCGAGTGATTTTCCCACCTCAGCCTCCCGAGTAGCTGGTACTACTGGCAAAAAGTTGTTTTGTTTTAAGTAAGCCAGTAATAACAACAAAATAAAACAAGGATTTTTGCAAATTGTAACTGAGTAAACATTCTTTTGATAATTACCTGCTCTCCTTTCTTAGGGTTTAAAGTATAAATCTTAAAAGTTCAAAATAAAAATCTTTCTTCTAAAAATTTGTATTTTATTTTTTAGAGACAGGGATTTGCTCTGTTGCCTAGGTTAGAGTGCAATGGCACAACCATAGCTCACTGGAGCCTTGAGCTCCTGGGCTGAAGGCGCCCTCCCACCTTAGCTTCTTGAGTGGCTAGGGCTACATACATGTGCCATCACTCCCAGATAATTTTTTTGTTGTTGCTGTTGCTGATACAGTCTCCCTGTTGCACAGGCTGGAGTGCAGTGGTGCGATCTTGGCTCGCTGCAACCTCTGTCTCCCAGGTTCAAGTGATTCTCCTGCTTCAGCCTCCTGAGTAGCTGGGATTACAGGCATGCATCACCACGCCCCAGCTAATTTTGTGTATTTTTAGTAGAGATGGGGTTTCGCCATGTTGGCCAGGTTGGTCTCAAACTCCTGACCTCAAGTGATCAGCCCGCCTCAGCCTTCCAAAGTACTGGGTATAGGCATGAGCCACAGCTCCCAGCCTCTCTTGGATAACTTTTTAGAGTTTTTTATAGGAACGGGGTCTCACTATGTTGCCCAAGCTGGTCTTGATCTCCTGGCCTCAAGGGATCCTCCTGCTTAGGCCCATGAAAGAGTGGGATTACAGATGTGAGCCATAGCACCTGGCCTAAAGATTTGCATTTTAGATTAGATATTCTTTTAGTTGGTATCAGTGAACACCAATTATTTTGCCCCAGGTCCCTGTGCCAATTTCCCATAAAAATGAGATTTAGTAATCAGAAGGTAACAAAAAGATGTACTAATCTTTGCTTTATAAATATTGTTTTATTTATTTATTTTTTTTACTTTTTAATTTTTTTTTTTTTGAGACGGAGTCTCACTCTGTCGCCCAGACTGGAGTGCAGTGGCGTGACCTCAGCTCACTGCAACATCCGCCTCCCAGGTTCAAGCAATTCTCCTGCCTCAGCCTCCCAAGTAGCTGGGATTATAGGCACGTGCCACCACCCCTGGCTAATTTTTGTATTATTAGTAGAGATGGGGTTTCACCATGTTGGCCAGGCTCATCTCAAACTCCTGACCTCAGGTGATCCGCCCACCTCGGCCTCCCAAAGTGCGGGGATTACAGGCATGAGCCACCATGCCCAGCCAAATATTGTTTTAAAAAGACAAAGAAATATGTCACATTTATTAAATAAATTGCCTCGAAGTAATACTCAACTTATACTTAATATTATAGTATCAAAACTGCAAAAACAGAAGCTCTGCGAAAACTATTAAATGAAATTCTCAGTTTCCTTGAAGGATCTCTAAGGAGTATAACATTTGATGTGTTGAATTTGTGTCTGTTTTAATCACCAGGTATGACCCTTAGAACCTCCAAGCGCTCCTGAGGTAGTGGGGCAGGGTAGCGGGGGGCACATATGCATGAATATCCACAAAATGAAATTATGAGCATAAAAACTTGGGAAACCACATTTCTAAGAAAGGAGAGCAGAATGAGAAGAATGCCTGAGAAAGTATTTGCTTGATGGGAAAAACCATAGACATTATCAACAAATCTTTACCACACACAATGACCTTTACTTAACAAAACCAACAAAATATCATAACCTTGCAGTTGTTACAGATTTAAGCAGCTTTTGTGACTTTCAAGTAAAAAGGAATTAATGATATCTTTGTTCAGAATTCAGCAGAGGTCTAAATCACTTCAAAAGCCAATTTATCATTTTGTTTGTTTGTTTGTCTGTCTTTGGAGACACAGTCTTGCTCTTGTCACCCAGGCTGGAGTGCAGTGGCACGACCTCGGCTCACTGCAACTTCCACCTCCTGGGTTCAAGCAATTCTCCTTCCTCAGCCTCCTAAGAAGCTGGGATTATAGGCGCCTGCCACCACACCCAGCTAATTTTTGTACTTTTAGTAGAGACGGTATTTCACCATGTTGGTCAGGCTGGTCTCAAACTCCTGACCTCAGGTGATCCACCCACTTCGGCCTCCCCAAAGTGCTAGGATTACAGGTGTGAGCCACCGTGCCCAGCCAAGCCAATCTATCTTTAAAATATATATATTTTTTGAGACAGAGTCTTGCTCTGTTGCCCAGCCTGGTGCGCAATGGTGCAATCTCGGCTCACTGCAACATCTGCCTACCAGGTTCAAGCGATTCTCCCACCTCAGCCTCCCACGTAGCTGCGATTATAGGCATGCGCCACCATGCCTGGCCTCTTTAAAATATTCTTAAAGATAGCCTTTTACAAATTCCCACGGATAGGCAGTTGAGGTCAGACTGTAGGACAATCTACTGCTACTACCTCTCTAAAAAGCTCCTGCTACTCTGAGGGCCATCTTCAGAATGGAGTGCCCAAACTAAATAATTATTTTTCTGGCTTCATTTACTCTAAGAAATTTATTTAAGAACCTCAAATTTAACAAGCTTGAAAGCTTCCCTCTTTTTTATGGTGGCTAATATGAAATGCTCAGCTCCATCTGTGAAGGCAAATGCAATAGAAATATTTTTCTCAAAAGATAAATAGTTATGAAAAGGTTTGCTGCTGTCTGAAGATGGCCCTTTAAGCACTTCTGCTATAACAAACACATTGAGATCCTCATTTTACCTCTCACTTTTCAGTTTTAGCCTCTGACTTCATTAAAATCAATGTGAAAAATACTCTGTACTCACTCTGGCATTCTATGAATTGATGAATAAAAGTGCAGTCCCCGCCACTCTTTGAAAGCAAGTGCTCTAATAAAGAAAGAAACACCTTTAAGGATATAGTTTGTTGCTGTCTTTGAAAACCAACAGCAAAGGTAGAAAAACTGAAATGTATTAACATGGGTACTAAGTAAGACTAATAAAGGCTTAATATATTTTGATACTAAAGCAGACATATTCTGGAGTTAAAGACTGAAAATTAATTTGTACACTGAATGGTTAGCTTTTAAAGGTGTAGTTTTTATCCAAAGAGCTCAAGAAAATCACATAAATATATTGCTTTAAAATGTTTCTTCCACTTTAATGGTTTTTCTACCTTTTGTCCACTAGAGCTCAACAAATACCCTTAAATAATTTAATTTTGTCATTATTAAATTAATTTTCAAGTGATTATTCTACCATACTCCCTCTTCAAAGCTATTCATCTTAGTTAAGAGGCAAAAGGTACTTTAAGAATATCATAAAGTAATACCATAACAATTTTAAGAAACTGATGTTAATAAGTTTTACATATTCATTTCATAATCTTCCCTTTTGAGTTACTTAATCTGTACCTCATACAGTATTAAAACATTAAATTGTTTATCTCTGCCCAAATGATCAAAATCAGTGCCTATTCATTTCAAAGCAAGAGCTTGGTAAATGGTTTTGCTCAAGTCAAACAGAATTTATTTTTCATTTAAAGAAATGGATGCAGACAATAAAAATCTAACATAGTGGTTAAATAAAAGTTTCAGTCCTTTTCTTACAATAATCTTTATTGTGATTTAAAGAGTTACTTCTGAATCTGGATAATGTCCTTTAACGTGTATTTATATCTTTCAAAATGAACAAATCAATTTTGGAAGTTGAAATGTTAAAAACATATTCTGACATAATGACTACTTGGAAAGTGTGAAAGCATTAGAATCTGTCAAAGGGGACACATGAGTTGGCACCACTCTCTCTATAAAAACCTCCTTCCCCTCTCCTCCACCTCAAGCCACGTTACTCCTCAATCGTCTCAACTTTGCATGAGAGGCAGACACTACCTGTTTTGATCATGCCTTACCTCTCTTTACATCCTTCCTGTTAGCTATCTTCTTTAATTCTATACTAAAATTTATCATTATGCTTTAGTAAGTTACATGGTGTGCAGAGCCTCTCATCTATCATCACCATCAGTGTAAGACAAAAACATGGGGGAAAAAGGTTGATAAAAATTGTGTTTCGGAGAGACCAATGCACTACATATCTAGAATACTATATAGAGATACAATATAGCCTCAAAAAGAAAAAAATACTAACTGCAACAGAAATTTGAAATTAAAAAAATCTAATAAATAAGAATTTGACAACTGGATCCAGGAAAAGCAAAACAAGAGCCCTCAGTATAATAGTAATTGCCAAGATAAAAAGTTGTTTTTCATAAATCCTATTTTAGCTATGGTAACACTTTAAAAACTCAAACTACATCATCATGTTATATATATAAACTCATTTGGAATGATATTTTAACTTAACTAAAGGACTTTACAAAACATATTTGAAACATATTTCAGACTAATATCAAAGAACTTAAGATATTTATTAAAGAGGGGCATCTCACCATTACTTACAAAGCTAACAATCACACTTTTATCTGAACTCTACATTAAAATATTTACTAAACTGGTTTAGATAAAATCCGATATTAATATAAAAAGATAAAGAACCACTCTACTTCAAATACATTTTATTTATATAAATGAGTTTCCCATGGATTTTTATTTATATACCTGTGTTATCTAATACTGTAGCCATTAGCTACTGTAGTTACTGAACCCTTCAAATGTGGCTAGCTCTAATTGAGATGTCCTAAGCATAAAACAAAGTACGATGATTTCAATGAATTAGTAAGAAAACAGTAATATGAAATATTTCATTAATAATTTATTAATCATTTTAATATTTATTAATATTGAAATATTTTGGATGCTATAGGCAAAATATATCATTAGAATTTTTTTTATATAGATATATAATAGAGATGGAATCTTGCTATGTTGTCTAGGATCAAGTACAGTAGTTATTCACAGGTGTGATTGTAGTGCACTACAACCTCAAACTCCTGGCCTCAAGGGATCCTCCTACCTTAGCCTCCCAAGTAACTGGGACAACAAGCATGTACCTCTGCACCCAGCTTTTTATATTTTTAATGTGTGTGGTGGTTAATACTGAGTGTCAACTTGAATGGATTGAAGGATACAAAGTATTAATCCTGGGTGTGTCTGTGAGGGTGTTACCAAAGGAGATTAACATTTGAGTCAGTAGGCTGGGAAAGGCAGACCTACCCTTAATCTGGGTGGGCACAACCTAATCAACTGCCAGTGCAGCTAGAATATAAGCAGGCAGAAAAATGTGAAAAGAGAGACTGGCCTAGCCTCCCAGCCTACATGTTTCTCTTGTGCTGGATGCTTCCTGTCCTCAAACATCAGACTCCAAGTTCGTCAGTTTTGGAACTCAGACTGGCTCTCCTTGCTCCTCAGCTTGCAGATGGCCTATGTGGGACCTTGTGATTGTGTGAGTTAATACTTAAACTCCCACATATATATATAGATATATATCTATATCTATCTATCTATCTATCTATCTATCTATCTATCTATATATATATATCTATATATATATTCTATTAGTTGTATCCCTCTAGAGAACCCTGATACAATGTGGCTGCCAGAATTTTTTTAAATTAAGAGACAGGGTCTTACTGTGCTGTCCAGGTTGGAGTACAGTGGCACAATCATAGTTCATTGCAACCTTGAATTCCTGGGCTCAAGGGATCTTCCCTCCTCAGCCTCCCAACTATCTAGGACTACAGGTGTGTACTACCACACTTGGCTAATTTTTAAATTTTGTGTAGAGACAGAGGTCTCACTATGTTGCCCAGGCTGGTCTCAAACTAATGGCCTCAAGCAGTCTTCCCTGCTTAGCCTCCCAAAGTGCTGGGATTAGAGGCACATGCCACCACATCTCACTAATTAAAAAAAAATTTTTTTTTCTTCTTTTTAGAGATGGGGTCTCACTATGTTGCCCAGGCTGGTTTCGAGCTTCTGGGCTCAAACAATCCTCCCTCACTGGGATTACAGGAGCAAGCTACTCTGCCCAGCAGAAAATTAAAACTATGTATGTGGCTCTTATTATGTTTATTTTTTATTTTTTTGAGACAGGGTCTCACTCTGTCGCCCAGGCTGAGTACAGTGGTATGATCACGACCCACTGCAGCCTTGACCTCCCGGGATCAAGTGATTCTCCCATCTAGCCTCCTGAGGAGCTGGGTCTACAGATGCACACCACTATGCCCAGCTAATTTTTTATTTTTTTATAGAGATGAGGTCTCACTATGTTGCTCAGGCTGGTCTTCTTGAACTCCTGGACACAAGCAATCCTTCCACCTTGGCCTCCCAAAGTGCTGGGATTATAGGTGTGAGCCATCACACCCAACCTTATGTTTATTTCGGACAACACTGTCCTTTACTCTCTAAGATACATTCAGCTTATGCTTATTAGATAACACACACAAAAAATTTACAGTACAAAACCTGTGCTTTTAGTAGCTACATTATATTTAATTTTTAAAATGGGATTCACTGAAAGTATTACTAATTTTAACATCTTCAGATATTTAAAAATATTCTCTTACAACTATACTTGGCTCTCTCTCTACTATTTAAAGAGTAATTTAGTTAAAATTGTATAATATGGGTATGGACATTGGTAATACTGGGATACTTGATAATTGATTCATTATTATATTACAAGTGATTCGGAATGGAATTAAGCGACCCATCTTACTCCAAAGTCCACTCTTAACTAAGTTTTCGTGTATATCCAGAAATTTATTACTTGGTTTCTTTTAAAATATTCTATCAGTCACTATCATACCACTCAATATATCACCACCAAAAAAGCAAGCACACAAATAAGGAAAAAATAATTATAGCAAGGAGTTACCTTTAAGTATCTAAAATATTTATTCTTAAAATCAAGAAGTCTTTAACAATTATATTAATACAAATGAAAACAGTCTACTATTATTTTCATCTGAATCAATTGGAACTGGAAAAAAATGAAGCAGTAAGTTTACAACTCTAAATAGTATAAAGATGTTTCCACGTACATAAAAGGATTCTCTTAATTGAAGGAATGAATAGCAGGTTCCCAGCTTGGGTTAATACTAACATTATTAATAAATATAAAACCAAGGGGTGATGACTGACTTTTTTTTTTTTTGAGACAAGAGTCTCACTCTGTTGCCCAGGTTGGGG
The DNA here is from genome assembly GCF_028878055.3 of Symphalangus syndactylus. NCBI lineage: Eukaryota > Metazoa > Chordata > Mammalia > Primates > Hylobatidae > Symphalangus > Symphalangus syndactylus. The sequence continues at coordinate 103,015,351 of NC_072423.2, forward strand.
TGCAGTGGCACGATCTGGGCTCATTGCAACCTCTGCCTCCCGGGTTCAAGTGATTCTCCTGCCTCAGCCTCCTGAGTAGCTGGGATTACAGTAGCGTGCCACCATGCCCAGCTAATTTTTGTATTTTTTGTAGAGACAGGGTTTCACCAAGTTGTCCAGACCTTGGTGGTCTTGAACTACTGACCTCAAGTGATCCACCCGCCTTGGCCTCCCAAAGTGCTGGGATTACAGGTGTGAGCCACTGCGCTGGACATGATTTATTTTTTTGAGACAGGGTCTCACTCCCATTGCCTGCAGTGGCATGATCTCAGTTCACTGCAGCCTCGACCTCCTGGGCTCAAGTGATCCTCCCACCTCAGCCTCCTGAGTAGCTGGGATTACAGGTGTGTGGCCACCATGAGTGGCTAATTTTTGTATTTTTTGTAGAGACAAAGTTTCACCATGATGGTCAGGCTGGTCTGAAACTCCTGAGCTCAAGCGATCTGCTTGATCCCAATGAATATAAACTACACCTTTAAAAATTCTCAAATTTAAATTCCATCAAATTGGAATTTTAAAAAGTCAATGCATTTTACAAAACATGCATAGAATAGTCAAACAGCAATGATTAATGAACATTTTTCTTGAGAGTTTCAAAATTCATTACATATGGAATATAAGGTTTTGACCTTGCAGCTAACATATACACAATTACCTGAGCCTATACTGCCAGCTCTTGATTAAAAACTGACCAAACAAAGCCAAACCAAAACAGCCAAAAAACCCACCTCCTAACTCTACCAGTTTGATTACTGCCCAAGAACTATTATGATATCCCCTGATACATGGAAAAAATATTTTTTCTTTTCTTTCTTTTTTTTTTTTAAAGACAGGGTCTCACTCTGTCACCCAGGCTGGAGTGCAGTGGCACAATTATGGCTCACTGCAGCCTCAACCTCCTGGGCTAGGCTGACCCTCCCACCTCAGCCTCCCAGGTAGTTGGGACTACAGGCGCACACCACAATGCCTGGCTAAGGAAAAAATATTTAATAAGTTCTGGGTATCAACTCTGATATCTTCCACTAACTTCTGTAGAAAACTGAGATGAAAGGCACATAGATTGGTAAACACAGAAAAGAGTTTTATTTCTACTGTACTCCAAGCACCTAGCGCAGGGTCTGGCACACAGCTGGTGCTCAATTAATGTTAGATGGAAGGGCAGAGAAGGAGAATGACTAGGGATCTTCAAGACTGAAGGCTAATAGAGGTCACTGGGTAAAAAGTGACAGGAAAACCAATAGTGTAGTGACAGGAAAACCAATAGTGGCTATATGTTTTTGGCAAGAGAGAACCCATGCTGTCCAGAAAGAAGGGTCACAGAACCAACAACTAATAAAAGATTTTTCTGATGGCAGAAAAAACTGACCCTGTTCTCTCTGATCAATGAAACAGATGGATAAACAAAGTAGTTTCTATGACATGTACAAGGGCTCAATAAGCTGTTAAATAAACTCGAACGTTTTAAATGGGGGTCAAGTATCACTGGAAGCAGAACTTGATGAAACAAAATGGTAGTACAGCTCTTTGAAAAACAGAGTGGGGAAAAAGAGCTATATTATATATTGCTAAAGTTGAACTTTATAATTTTCTTATCTGAGTAATTGAAATTTCCATATAACAAGGGATATCTAAGAATTGATCATAGCATCAACTCTTACAAAATAAAGGAAAGCTTGATTTTTAAATGATGGGGTTCAATGATCTGTGAGAGCATGCTTTTCATTCCAAACACTTAAAACCCTGAACTCTTTATCCTGCTTAAATACTAAAATGATACCATAAAAAGTATATATATATTCAAGTTTTTTACACTACCTTTTTCTGTGCTCCCATTTATTTTAGGTAAGAAGTCATCAACTTGTATCCCTAGGATTAAGACAGTGTATCATTGCCTGATCAAAGAAGTACTACTTTAAATGTGGTCTCAAGTGTAACCATGGCATTCTGTATTCCTAAGATTAAGATTGTATAGAACACTTTAAAAGGGATCCTGCTGTTCATGTACTTTTCTTATTTAAATATCCCTAGGTAGAAGATCTCAGATGCAGAAATTTCACTCATCTCAAGGAAAACAATGGTGCCCACTGGTGGCAATCAAGCATATTTTTAAAGAAAATTTTCTGAAAGAATATAGATACTTTATACCTGATACATAAAACATCCCTTAAAAAATGCAATGTGAGACAGTAAACAAGGTCAAAAGTTTAAGGATAAAATTCAGGTTTAAGTAAGAAATTTGGATGACACCTACCTAAGCTGCTGCATTCTTTAAGAGTTTTCTCCTGAAGATGTTCTAACCGTACTGTAAATAAAAGTCCAAAAAAAAAAAGATATTTCACAGATAAAAAGAAAAAAAAAATAAAATAAAATCAATTTCTGGATTAGCTACTTACCTTGTAAAGCTGTTAGCCTTTCATTGGTGAAATCATTATCAGCTTGCAAAGCTTCTATTTTTGCCTGGAGCTCCTGTTCTTTTTCTTCCATTTCATCTATTTTATGTTGTAATTCTTTTTTCTCAGCTTGTCCTTTCTGTTGGATTTCCTCTTGTTTTCCCTCTGCTACCTAGAGAAATAGGAAAAATCAGTTATTTAACAAACCTAACTTTGTTTTAAGAGCCCCAGGAATGCCTTTATTCACTTAAACTTCTAAGAAAAGTTTGTTCTGTATAAATGTTCTACAGAACATTATCTGTAAACCTGACATTTCTTTTTTTTTTTTTTTTGAGACGGAGTTTCACTCTTGTTGCCTAGACAACCTCCGCCTCCCGGGTTCAAGCGGTTCTCCTGCCTCAGCCTCCCAAGTAGCTGGGATTACAGGCATGCGCACCATACACAGTTAATTTTGTATTTGTAGTAGAGACCGGGTTTCTTCATGTCGGTTAGGCTGGTCTCGAACTCCTGACCTCAGGTGATCTGCCCACCTTGGCCTCCCAAAGTGCTGGGATTACAGGCATGAGCCACCGCGCCCAGCTAACCTGACATTTCTAAACCACTAAAGATGATAACGACAAAGGCTTGATGTCAAAAATTATCTGCATTGGGCCGGGCGCGGTGGCTCACGCTTGTAATCCCAGCACTTTGGGAGGCCGAGGCGGGCGGATCACGAGGTCAGGAGATCGAGACCATGGTGAAACCCCGTCTCTACTAAAAATACAAAAAATTAGCCGGGCGTGGTGGCGGGCGCCTGTAGTCCCAGCTGCTCGGAGAGGCTGAGGCAGGAGAATGGCGTGAACCCCAGAGGCGGAGCTTGCAGTGAGCCGAGATTGCGCCACTGCACTCCAGCCTGGGCGACAGAGCGAGACTCCGTCTCAAAAAAAAAAAAAAAAAAAAAAAAAAAAAAAAAAAAAAAAAAAAAAAATTATCTGCATTGGGTTATTCCTCCATAACACCCAGGAGAGAGAAACTTGGAGGAAGCAAGTAGGCTCAGTACACACAGAGGTAAAGGGTCAACATGGACAAAAAAAATCATATTTTTAAAGAGGGAAGTAAGATTTTTCCCTAAAATTACTATCATTGCAATTTTTAAGTTCTATCATGTTAATATTCTGAAATTTTAAACAAAATTATTTAGTAAAGAGATGACAGTACAATCACTATTCAAAAAGACTTCTGCCTATAGTTTGGATGTTCGTCCCCCAAGCCTCAATGTTGAAATTTGGTCCTCAATGTTGGAGATGGGGTCTAATGAGAGGTGTTTGGGTTATGGGAGCAGATCCCTCATGAATGGCTTGGTGCTGTCTTCATGGTAATGAGTGAATTCTCACTCTAATAGTCCTATGAAAGCTGGTTCTTAAAAAGAGCCTGGCACCTCTCCCAGACCCTCTCTCTTGCTTCCTCTCTCACCATGGAGCACGTGCCAGCTCCACTTTGGCTTCTGCCATGAGTGGAAGCAGCCTGAAGCTTCACCCTGCAGAACTGTGAACCAAATAAACCTCTTATCTTTATAAATTACCCAGGCTCAGCTATTCCTTTATAGCAACACAAATGGACAACGACAATCTCCTTTTAACAAGACCAACTTTGAAAACTATCATAGGGTAACCAACAGAGGTATGCTCTGGTCTTCTCTAACAAACACATATCTTCTAGGCACTCAATCCATGGTTTGAATTAAATCAAGATGGATCTTCACAAACAGTTATAAGATTTTTTTTCTCAGTTATAAGATTCTAAAGGACCAACTAGACATTACCCTATCATTACCCTATGATCTGATCTGTCCTTATCCTAGATGTCTCATAGATAGAGGGAATGGCAGCTAAAGCAGAGTTAACAGCATCCCTGAAAGCTAAAAGGGAGCAAATCATTCCCAGATTCTCTCTAGGCTTGTTCCAGCACAGCACTAAATAGCTGGGCCCTGCCTTTTAGATGGCCTAATGATAAGCAGTTTTAGATTTTAAAACATCTGAATATCATGGGTTTTGCTGATTCTCATCTATTTCCTGTTATATATTTAAAAAATGTCTATTGTGAAGCACTTACTACATATTCATCCAGAGGAACTATGTCAGCATTTACAGGCTTTCAATTATCTAAAGTAATGGAGGTTGGGCTAAATGGAATACAGACACCTTATTTTCACTATAAATTTCAACTATTATCAAATTTTTACATCAATAACTGTTCAGCAATACCTAAAATCTTTTTTTATAGAAATCTTATTTAATATGTAGTACCACCTACATCCTGCTTTCATACTTTCAGCATAATTTAACACATTCAAGGAGACTATGCAAATCAATTCAAAATATCTATCTATACCAATGGTTTTCAAACTGAATTTTTTTTTTTTTTTTTTTTTGTGAGACGAAGTCTTGCTCTGTCGCCAGGCTGGAGTGCAGTGGTGCAATCTTGGCTCACTGCAACCTCTGCCTCCCGGGTTCAATTGATTCTTCTGCCTTAGACTCCCAAGGAGCTGGGACTACAGGCACGCACCACCACCAGCCCAGCTAATTTTTATATTTTTAGTAGAGATGGGGTTTCACCATGTTGGCCAGGATGGTCTCAATCTCTTGACCTCGTGATCTGCCCGCTTCGGCCTCCCGAAGTGCTGGGATTACAGGCGTGAGCCACTGCGCCCGGCCCAAACTGTTTTTTGTTTGTTTGTTTTTCCTTCAAGATAGAGTATCACTCTGTCGCCCAGGCTGGAGTGCAGTGATGTGATCTCAGCTCCCTGCAACCTCCGTCTCCTGGGTTCAAGTAATTCTCCTACCTCAGCCTCCCAAGAAGCTGGGATAACAGGCGCCCGCCACCCCATACCCAGCTAAAGCAATACCTAAAATCTTAAGCTATCCAGTGTGTTAGGGATTATTAGCTTAACATACTTTCAGACAGAGTAAATACATACCTTTAATTTATCAGATAAATCTTTAATCTCATTAACTGCTCCATTATATTTATTGGCTAATTCTCTTAATTCTTCCTGAGTCCTTTCATTCATTTCTTTCAGATGGGTACATTCATCTTCAGTATTACTCAGACTTCGCTGCGATTCAAGTTTACAGGCAATTTAATTAGAATAAGTGTATATTTGTTATTTAGAATTCCTTCTAAATGAAATTTATAAAAAGTATAATTCTATGGACTATTCTAAATCAACATCTGCCCTGGACTTTAAATAAAGCTGAGTTAAATAACATAAGAATTTCAATTTACGCTAAAACAGAAAACATAACTAAGAATTAACAAAAACAACAAAAAAAGAAAAGTGGAGGGAGAGCAGGGGCAGGAAAAGGATGCTGCCTTTATATAATTACTATTTTTGAAAGGCCAATGGGTATGACTTTTAGCTGTGAAAATATTTTAAGCCTATCAATCTTGAAAGCAAGCTTAATAATATCCAACAATTAATTTAATTAAAAATTAAAAGACAGTAACTTTCTTTATATATTAAATTAATCACACAACAGTGAATCAGGCACTATGGGATGAGGTAGCAACACAAACTATACCTGTAGTAAGGAAAGGTATGTTTACCATTTAGTTTCTGAAGAGCATTTTAACTAATTCTAGTAATACATTATTTATGTGGTAATTTTGCTGTGGTTCAAAGAAATGATCTATATTATGAATTAGAATTTTTTTCCCCAAAGCAATAAAAATTGCATTTTGATTGCTCCTCAAAGACCTAGAAAGGACCTTGGAGATGATTTCACCTTTGAACTTCCTAAATATATGACACAGCTAGTTTTCCTCTCTGTGGAGTGAATTAAAAAAGAACAAGTAGTGTAGACTCTTAGCCTCACACTGACCCCCCTCAAATAGAAGCAAAGCAAAACCAAGTGACAGGAAATCAATTCCCCAGCACATATCGTGGTCTGCTGTATGGAGGGTGAATCCTAAGCAGAATGCAAACAATAAGATTCCCTGGTTACGCTTTTACTTCCTCAGCCATTGACTAGGGAGCATAAGTACCAAAACTCACATGGAGAATTCCTGTCAATGAAAGCAGCATAACTGTTCCTTCCCACCTGACAGACAGAAAATATTTCTTAACTATATAATAATACCCAAGTTTAAAGTATCCTGGAATGCTTGAGATTTTTTTAAACACTCATAATACTATTTAGTATTTTTTTTTTAATTGAAATACCTCAACTTCTGAAAGTTTTCTAACCACTTCAATTTTTTCCTGAAGAACCCGCCTCAGGGACTCTTTGGCTGTTGTCTCATAGTTATGTTTATCCTCTTGTAATGCTATAAGTTCCTTTCGTAAACTATCTTCTGTTTGATTCTAGAATAAAAGATATTTATAATTATAGACAAGTTATTTTTTAAAAGCATTTATTGTTTGAAAAAAATTAACACATTATGATATACTTTAAATTGTATATTAAGGTACCTCCAAACATAAATGATTCTGACCCTGTATTAACTAAAGATGTATTTAAAAGTTGCATAAGTAAATTATGCCTTCACAAACATATTAATTTCCACCTCCTATAGAAAAAAAGTTATAAGCAATTGAGATTTCTCTAAAATATACAAAATTAATTACTTTTATATTTGTCATATTTTCTGCAAGCCACCATATTTACATTTGTAGGCAAAAATAATCAGTTACCTTCAAAGGCACCAAGCATTCTAAAACAATGGTTAAAACAAAAGGAATAAGAGTACCATGGGGGAAAAGCAGACTTCATGTCTGGGGCAGGAAAAGTACAAAATGAGCCTGAAACATCTTGTCTAAAATGACAGCATGAAGCTATCAATCTGAAGACATTTACACAGACCAAAGATGGGATAATTTGAGCATCAATAAGAAAAATTGGCTGGCCGTGGCACTTTGGAAGGCCGAGATGGGAGGATTGCATGAGCCCAGGAGTTCAAGACCAGCCTGGGCAACATAGCAAGACCCTGTCTCTAAAACAAAAAAACAACTGCACCAGATTTAAATACATCAAATATGTTTAAATCTAACTGGAGGGAGAAAACACTTCATGGCCAGTCTTTGGTAGATGAAAAACCACCAATTCATTATTCTGAAATCTAATAAGGGGAGAAAAATCACTTATCTTGCTTTCCCCGTAGAAAACATACCTCAGGGTTATTTAAATTTTTTTTATTCCAATAGTTTTTGAGATACAAGTGGTTTTTGGTTACATGGATGAATTATGTAGTGGTGATGTCTGGGATTTTAGTGCACTCATCACCTGAGTAGTGTATATTGTATTCAATAGGGAGTTTTTCATCCCTCACTCCCCTCTCACTTTCCCAACTTCTGAGTCTCCAACGTTCATTATACCACTCTGTATGCCTTTACATACCTATAGTTTAGCTTCCACTTATAAATGAGAACATGTGGTATTTGGTTTTTGATGCCAAAGTTACAAAAAACAATGGCCATTGTTTTTTCCTTTTTTCGTTTTTTTTAGAGACAGGGTCTCTCTTTGTCACCAAGGCTGGAGTACAGTTCTGCGATCATAACTCACTGTAATCACAAACTCCTGGGCTCAAGTGATCCTTCCACCTAAGCCTCCTGTGTAGCTAGGACTACAGGTTATGTACCACCATGCTAAGCAAATCTTTAATTTTTGGTAGATACTGGGTTTTGCCATGTTTCCCATACTGGTCTTAAACTGCCCCCGCCTTTTTTTTTTTTTTTTTTGAGACAGTCCCGCTCTGTCGCCCAGGCTGGAGTTCAGAGGCGCGATCTTGGCTCACTGCAACCTCCACCCCCACCGGGTTTAAGCAATTCTCCTGTCTCAGCCTCTTGAGTAGCTGGGATTACAGGTACATGCCATCATGTCCAGCTAATTTTTGTATTTTTGGTAGAGACGGGGTTTTGCCATGTTGGCCACGCTGGTTTTGAACTCCTGACCTCAAGTGATCCGCCTGCCTCGGCCTCCCAAAGTGCTGGGATTACAGGCATGAGCCACTGTGTCTGGAAGGAAACTTCTCTTTATAGAAGTAACCCAGCTAAATAAGTGAAGGAATAACAGAATTACATCATTATTTTTGTAACTTTGTTGTTGTTGTTGTTGTTGTTGTTGAGACAGAGTTTCACTCCTGTTGCCCAGGCTACATTGCAATGGCAGGATCTTGGCTTGCTGCAACCTCTGCCTCCTGTGTTCAAGGGATTCTCCTGCCTCAGCCTCCCGAGTAGCTGGGATTACAGGCATGTGCCACCATGCTCGGCTAATTTTGTATTTTTAGTAGTGATGGGATTTCTCCATGTTGGTCAGGCTGGTCTTGAGCTCTCGAGCTCAGGTGATTCACCTGCCTCATCCTCCCAAAGTGCTGGGATTACAGGAGTGAGCCACTGCGCCCAGCCTTATTTTTGTAACCTTAATGAAATAATGGATCTAGGCTGGGATCATCAATGATTGATAAAATCTCAAAAAGAAAGACAACTAGACATTATGTTGTCCCTTGGTGGAAGAACACAATACCATCCATAAAGTGTTGTTGACAAAAAGAAAAACTGAACCTAAATCACATCAAATCTCTAGACGGAACTACTAATTTATGGAGTGGGAGGGGGAGCTAAAAAATGTTTAAATAACAATGCAGACTGAGGGAAATTCTAGAGGACAAATGACCCAGTTTTTTCAAGAAATATTAACTGTAATAGAAAAAAGACAGACTTGTACATGGGTATTCATTACATAATTATTTTTATTTACATGGATGTCTGACATTTCTCAAGACAAAAGATTTAAAAGAATTGTGGAAATGTATGAAGTTTTTAGCATATACTCAAAATGATAGTCAAAGAAATGATGTTACATAAAAAACTATGCATTTCATTTTACACATTTGAGGTTAATACCTACTTTGGAGCATGCCTGTAATTGGTTTCCCATAACTTCTAACCGTGATAAGAGTCTATCTTCATCTATTAAAGCCTATTGAAGAAAAATTAAATATAAGTAAAACTCGAGTAATTATAAAGTCACACGTATATAAAAAAAGGTTGCTACTGACAACAAAAGATATAAAAGCATAAAACTGACCAGCATCCACTGTAAAATGCTAAATTTTCAACAACTTGTTCATTAGTTAGGAAATAACTTTGTCTTTGTTTGCTACAGTTTAGTTTATTTAACATGTATGGAATATTAAACTATGTTTAAATGTTTCTTAAATATAAAACAACTGGAATACCTGCCAACTGGTATCTGAAGCCTCTTGGGTGATGGCTAGTAGCCGCTGAAGCGTGGCTAACTTCTGTTCCAACATTTGTTCCCGATGTAAGGCCTCCTAGTATTACAAATCACAAAAGAGATTCTAATAAGCTCATCATGATTCTTTTGAGGAGTGATCAATTTTCAGCACATTCTAAAATGTTTTCATATTACATCCCACTTGATGTATTTTAAAGTATGTGAAACTTGATAGTACTTTGTAAAACATACAGCAGTCCCCACTTATCTCTGGTTTCCCTTTCCACAGTTTCAGTTATAGTGCAGTACAAGATATTTTGAGAGAGACAGAATGTTGACATTCACATAACTTTTATTCACATAACAGTATACTGTTGTAATTGTTCTATTTTATTATTATTGTTAATTTCTTACCATGCTTAATTTATAAGTTAAACTTTATCATAGGTATGTGTATATATAGGAAAAAACATAGTAGATACAGAGTTTGGTACTATCTGTGATTTCAGGCATCTAGTGGGGGTCATGGAACATATTCCCTGTAGATAGGAAATGGCTACTCTATGTATATCGGCCACATCATTTTAGTCTCATTTGTTGGGCTGAAAGTACTGCTATTAGAGGTTCTCTAACTGCAACTTCTCCCATAATAGAAAACAAGTAACCTGTTTTTGTTTTCTTTTTATTCATAATTTGGAAGACCAAGTTTTTAAAAACATATAATAGAAAAAGCTAACAAATGTTTCAGGTTTGCATTTTATACACACACACACACACACACACTGTGTGTATGCACATATACCTATACAGACATACACATATATACAGTCATGCACCACAAAACAACATTTCAGTCAACTATAGACTGCATATACACAGTAGTCCCCAAAAATTATAATGAAGCTGAAAAATTTCTATCGCTTAGTGACATCATAGCCATCCTAACATTGTAACACAAGGGGGAATTACTCACGTGTTTGAGATGTTGGTGTAAACAAACCTATTGTGCTGCCAGTTACACAAAAGTATAGCACATATAATTATGTATAGTACATAATAGTATTATATGACTTTATCAGTTTATGCATGTACTATACTTTTTATTGTTAATTATAGAGTATATTCCTTCTGCTTATTAAAAAGAAAAAAAGGTTAACTGTAAAATACCTTCAGAGAGGTCCTTTAGGAGGTATCCAGAAGAAGGTACTGTTATCACAGGAGATGACAGCTCCATGCATGTTACTGCCCCTGAAGACCTTTCAGTGGGATATGATGTGGAGGTGGAAAATAGTGATAATGATGATCTTGATACTGTGTAGGCCTAGGCTAATGTGTGTGCTTATGTCTTCATTTTTAACAAAAAAGTTTAAAAAGTAAAAGCAAGTTTAAAAAATTTTTAATAATAAAAAGCTTATAAATTAAGAATAGAAACAAAATATTTTTGAACAGCTGTACTATGTGTTTGTGTTTTAAGCTAAGTGTGAATACAAGAGTCAAAAAGGTTTTAAAACTTGTAAGTTTATAAAGTAAAAAAGTTACAGTAAGCTAAGGTTAGCTTATTAATGAAGAAAGAAGAACTTTTTTTTCTTTTTTTGAGACAAGAGTCTAGCTCTGTCACCCAGGCTGGAGTGCTGTTGCATGATGATGTCACTAAGTGATGGCTCACTGTAATCTCAGACTCCTGAGCTTATGATCCTCCTGCCTAGGCCCCCCAAATAGCTAGGAGGCAGACACGCACCACCATGTCCAGTTAATTTTTTTTTTTTTTTTTCTGAGACGAAGTCTCGCCCTGTCTCCCAGGCTGGAGTGCAATGGCGCAATCTTGGCTCACTGCAACCTCCGCCTCTTGGGTTCAAGCGATTCTCTCACCTCTGCCTCCTGAGTAGCTGGGATGACAGGGAGCACCACCATGCCTGGCTCATTTTTGTATTTTTAGTAGAGATGACGTTTTACCATGTTGGACAGGCTGGTCTCGAACTCCTGACCTCAAGTGATCCGCCCGCCTCGGCCTCCCAAAGTGCTGGGATCACAGGTGTGAGTCCCCGCACCAAACCCCCACCTAATATTTTTATTTAAATTTTTTTTTTTTTTTTTTTTAACAGATGGGGCCTTCTTATGTTGCTCAGGATGGTCTTGAACTCCTGGTTTCAAAGACCCTCCCACCTTAGCCATCCAAAGTGCTGAGATTTCAGGAATGAGCCACCATGCCTGCCCCAAAAACTTTTTAAATATATATTTAAAGCAGCCTAAGTGTATAGTGTTTATAAAGTCTACAGTAGTGTACAGTAATGTCACAGGCCTTCACATTCACTTACCACTCACTTAATGACTCACCCAGAGCAGCTTCCAGTCCTGCAAGCTTTATGCATGGTAAGTGCCTTGTACAGGTATATCATTTTCTATCTTTTTCTTTTCTTTTCTCTTTTGAGACAGAGCCTTGCTCTGTCATCCAGGCTGGAGTGCAGTGGTGTGATCTCAGCTTACTGCAACCTCTGCCTCCCGGGTTCAAGCAATTCTGGTATGTCAGCCTCCCGAGTAGCTGGGACTACAGGCATGTGCCACCATGCCCAGCTAATTTTTGTATTTTTAGTAGAGACAGGGTTTTGCCATGTTGACCAGGCTGGTCTCGAACTTCTAGCCTCAAGTGTTCCTCCTGCCTCGGTCGCCCAAAGTGCTGGGATTACACTGCCTCCAGCCTTTTTCTATCTTTTATACTGTATTTTTACCGTACCTTTTCTATATTTAGGTATGTTTCTAAACACAAATACTATTGTGTTACAACTGCCTTCAGTATGCAGTACAATAACATGCTGTATGGGTTTGTAGACTAGGAGCAATAGGCTATACTGTGTGTATAGGTGTGTAATAGGTTACGCCATCTAGGTTATATAAGTACAATGTATAATGTTCACACAATGACAAAATCACCTAATGAGATCATATGCCTGTTAAGCAATGCATGACAGTATATATATGTATACATGTGTATATATACAACCACATACACATATATGTGAATATATGTGAAATATATACATCTCAGAACAAACTCATTCCAACTGAAGCCAAGATAATCTGGTCATCAGCAGAAATACTTTATAATGGCTTAATTGCACAAGTATGATATCTAAAATAGAAACAGCTTTTAATTTTTCCTTTTAAAAATGTTGTTTATATAAACGTATATATTTTTGTTTTATTTTATTTCTGAGACAGTCTCATTCTGCAGCCCAGGTTGGAGTGCAGTGGCATGATCTTGGCTCACTGCAACCTCCACCTCCCGGGTTCAAGCAATTCTCATGTCTCAGCCTTCTGAGCAGCTGGGACTACAGGTGCACACCACCATGCCCAGCTAATTTTTGTATTTTTTGTGGAGATGAGCTTTCTCCATGTTCGCCAGGCTGGTCTTGAACTCCTGGTCTCAAGTGATCTGCCTGCCTCGGCCTCCCAGAGTGTTGGGATTACAGGCAAGAGCCACAGTGCCCCGCCAATATATACATTTAAAACGAGAGATTGCTTCACTCGCACAGCCTATTGCATTTTCAGGTGTTCTGATTCTCTCTGACTATGTAACACTTAGCAGCAATTAATATACCAAAATAGGTAAGAGTCCACTGAACATTGATTCAATGTAATTAAGGGACTTATAATGGGAGAATTAAATAACTATTTGGCAGCTCCAAAGATATATATATCCAAAGATACATATATATTATATATTATATTATACATATAATATATATTATATATTATATTATACATATAATATATATTATATATTATACGTATATAATATACGTATAATATATATTATATATTATATTATATGTATAACATATATTATATGTAAATATATATATATATATTTTTTTTTTGAGACAGAATTTCACTCTTATTGTCCAGGCTGGAGTGCAGTGGCATGATCTTGGCTCACCGCAGCCTCTGCCTCCCGGGTCCAAGTGATTCTCCTGCCTCAGCCTCCCAAGTAGCTGGGATTACAGGCATGTGCCACCATGCCCAGCTGATTTTGTATTTTTAGCAGAGATGGGGGTTTCTCCATGTCAGTCAGGCTGGTCTCGAACTCCTGACCTCAGGTGATCCACCCACCTCAGCCTCCCAAAGTGCTGGGATTACAGGCATAGCCACCATGTCCGGCCCAAAGATATATTTTACAGAGAAAGACATTGGTGTACAAAGTCTAAACTCTAGGTGGCTTGTTAACAGTTAATAGCTGTTAAGCGGGTCTCCTTCACTCGGAATCAAGGTGAAATGCTCACAGCACTTAGTTGTGGTTTTGGCATACCTTCTTCACCTTGTTCTATTCCTGTCATTATCCAGAGGAACACTTACGATCCTAATGCCTCTGAGACACCTCAACAGAGAAGTATACACTTCAAACATAGTACTTGAGGTTTAAAGCATGAATTTATTGCTCTCCACATCTTTGATAAATAATGACTATGGAAAATTTTGTCTACTTAGAGGTACTACATTTTAATATAAGCTACAGGTTATAATAAAGCCATAGGTTAAAGAATCTAATAAAAAGCCATACACCTCAGAATCCATATTAAAACACAGCTTCACTTAAGAGACTATTTGCCAAGTTTAAGTTCCTAAAACATTCTTAACATCCAGGAAATTACTCAGATGCTGCAAAAAGTTTTACTGAAAAACAAAGCCATCAACCAACCATATCTTTAGAATCTACTTCCACTAGATGGTGCAATTTCACCTTTTTAATTCAATTCCATTTAGAGTTTAACTCCATGAACTATATCCTAACAGAAATCTAACATGTCCAGGAATGGTCTTTTAGTTAGTTCTAAGGTATAAAATGCATATATTCTAGTTTTTATTTAAAATGTTCACAATTTACATTAGAACTTTAGCAGTTCAATAAGAATGTATACAGAAAAGACTGGTATAATTTTATCTCAAACAGCTAGAAAAGGAATAGCAGAGGATTAGAACACTAGGAATATTCACAGAACAAGAAGGTTGGAAAGAGTGAGAGAGTGAGGGAGTGAGATTTGCTATCCAAGATGACTAGTAACAGTAGTATACAAGCCTGGACAAATAATTTAACCTGTATGAGCCCCACATTTCTCATACGAAAAACGAGGTTTAAACTACATTAATCTCAAAGTTTTCTTCCACCTCTAAAAATAAGCAGCTTAATTAATGTGACTTCCTATTGAATGGTAAACTACTAACATTTATGGCATACATTCTATGTGCCAGGAACTGTTCTAAGTGCTTTACATATATTAATTTTGTTTATTCTTCACAATTCTGTGAAGTTAAGTGCTATTACTACATCCATTTCACAGATGAGGAAAATGAGGCACAAAAGTGTTAAACAATTTTTCCAGTAGGTCAGAATAAAGCCAAAGATTAAATCAAGGGAATTTTGGCTTAGAATACTCTTAAATACTCTATTAAAATCCAAATGTGTAATGTTTTTCTGTGCATACATTATGCCTGGTGGAAGATCTGATTAATACATTGATAATTTTCTGTTTATTTTCATAGATGTGTACATTCTTAACTAAGATGGAACTGTTCTCACTGATTGATTCCTATAAAAGAATGTAGGGGGCCGGGTGTGGTGGCTCAGGCCTGTAATCCCAGCACTTTGGGAGGCCAAGGCAGGCGGATAACGAGGTCAGGAGATTGGAGACCATCCTGGCTAACATGGTGAAACCTCCTCTCTACTAAAAATACAAAAAATTAGCCAGGCGTGGTGGCACGTGCCAGTAGTCCCAGCTACTCAGGAGGCTGAGGCAGAAGAATTGCTTGAACCCGGTAGGTGGAGGTTGCAGTGAGCTGAGATCACGCCACTGCACTCCAGCCTGGGCGACAGAGCAAGACTCCATCTCAAAAAAAAAAAAAAAGAAAAAAAAGAATATAGGGACCCAGGATCACAGGTTTGGTTCTATTACTTGAAACAAAAGACAACCGAAGGCCTACCCACATAAAATGACTCACTCGAGGTCACAAAAGTGGGTTGAGTAGCAGAACTAAGATAAAAACCTCAATCTTGCCCGGTGTGGTGGCTCACACCTGTAATCCCAGCACTTTGGGAGGCCAAGGTGGGTGGATCACTTGAGGTCAGGAGTTTAAGACCAGCCTGGCCAACGCGGTGAAACCTAAAAATGTACTCTACTCTACTAAAAATACAAAAAATTAGCCAGGTGTGGTGGCACATGCCTTTAATTCCAGCTACTCGGGAGACTGGGGCAGGAGAACTACTTGAACCCGGAAGGTGGAGGTTGCAATGAGCCTAGATTGTGCCAGTGCACTCCAGCATGGGTGACAAGAGTAAAAGTCCATTTCAAAACAAAAAACAAAAAACAAAAAAATACCTCAGTCTCTAATCTCCTGATCCAGGGTTTTCTTTAACCATGCTCCCTCACCAGAATAAGAAACATAATCTAGCCCAAACCCACAAAAACCAGAAAAAAAAAAAAAAAAACCCCAAACACTTGTTTGCTTTTTAAAGATTTATACGGTTCTTTAAATATGGCATTAACTTGAAGAAGTATCTGCTCTACACCAAGAAATTATTCTGTGAATCCAGCAGCACAGCGCAGTGATTACACAAAGCAGAAAATCTGAGGTCTGGCTGTCCCGGTTCAAATCCCAGCTCTCCCATATACTTGATATGTGATACTGTATAAATGATTAAATCTTCCTGCCTCTCAGTTACTCTATCTGTAAAAATAGGGATAAAATATGCACCTTGTAAGACTGTCGTGAGAATTAAATAATATAGGTAAAGTGCTAGAATGAAGCTTGGCATATAATAAGTGCTATATAATTACTTGCTATTAATATTATTAAGCAATCAAAATCTCTCCCAGTTATTTTTTATTTAAAAGTCATCTATGGGCCAGGTGCCATGGCTCATGCCTGTAATCCCAACATTTTGGGAGGCTGAGGTGGGTGTATTGCCTGAGCTCAGGAGTTTGAGACCACCCTGGGCAACATGGTAAAACCCCATCTCTACTAAAATACAAAAAATTAGCCAGGTATGGGTGGTGGATGCCTGTAGTCCCAGCCACTCAGGAGGCTGAGGCAGGAGAATCGCTTGGGCTCAGGAGGCAGAGGTTGTAGTGAGCTGAGATCGTACCATTGCACTCTAGCTTGGGCTACAGAGTGAGACTCCATCTCAAAAATAAAATAGAATAGAATAAAACAAAACAAAACAAATAAAAAATCATCTATGGATAAATAATTGTTTTGGGGCTCGGCATGGTGGCTCATACCTATAATCCCAGTGCTTTGAGAGGTTGAGGCAGGAAAAAGACTTGAGCCCAGGAGTTCGAGGCTATAGTGAGTTCTGATCATGCCACTGCACTTCAGCCTGAGAGATAGAGCGAGACCCTGTCTCTAAAAAAATTTAAAAACAGATTTTAAAAAACTGTTTTGGAACCTCCTCATACTTGAACAAAAAAATTCCTCTTGTACAAAGGCTTTTCTCTAGATTTAATGTTGACTCTTTTATCTTTCTTCATAAGATCTACTTTTAATCCTTTGTTCTTTTTTGAAAAGATAGTATTTCTTTTGTATTTGCATCCAGCCATTTTTTTATCCTATATTTGTGAATTTGCGAAATAAAATGTAAGTTGTTTAATTCTGCCCTTCTTTTCTTGAGACAGGGTCTTGCTCTGTTGCCTAGGATGGAGTGCAGTGGTGCCATCAAAGTTCACTGCAGCCTCGACCCCCTGGGCTCAAGTAATCCTCTCACCTCTACCTCCCAAGTAGCTGGGACTACGGATGCACAACATCACACCTAGTTAATTAAAAAATTTTTTTTTAATTAAAGGGGTCTCACTTTATTGCCCAGGTTGGTCTCAAACTCTTGGCCTCAAAGAATCCTTCTGCCTAGGCCTCCCAAAGTCCTGGGATTACAGGCATCAGCCACCATGCCTGGCCCTAATTCTGCTTTTAAGAACTTTTAAAACTTTAAAAGAAATTCTGCTTTTAAGAAGTCTCAAGATTTACTTTTACCTGTAGATACTGAGAAAGCTGGAACAGTTCCTGAGAGTACATACTTGGAGTGTTAGCAGCAACCTAGAAACAAATGACACAATATCAACAGAAAACACTTCATAAAGAACATTAAAGACAAACCAATTCCTTGAAATGTCTACTTACTTAAATATGCAAAATAACTGTTATTAAAATCACAAATTTATAGCACAAAGGCAATATAGCCTTTTAATTTTTTTTCTTTTCTGACGGAAATATAGCCTTTTCTTAATCCAGAAATAAAACCTCCTAAATCAATAGATCCACATATTTTCCCTTTAAAACTCATCATTAAATAGTTCTTTAATATTTTAACAAGCCTCATTCATTTAAAAGTAGCCATCTTCAAAATGGTATTTTTATGTGGTATAGGGAGGGCAGGGACATGAAATACAACACTTTGTCCAGTGGCCTGAGGCAATGTTTCTTTAAATCCATAGGTAGGTTTTAAGAAAACAGATGGGAAGTAATGGTGTTTAAACACTGTAAGTCATAGTCAAACTAGAACTCAAGAGTATTATAAGGAATATCTTCTATAAGGGTTTTTTCAGGGCTGTAGAATATAGAACCATGGCATTATTAAAAAGAAAAACAGGCCGGGCGCGGTGGCTCACGCTTGTAATCCCAGCACTTTGGGAGGCCGAGGCGGGCGGATCACGAGGTCAGGAGATCGAGACCACGGTGAAACCCCGTCTCTACTAAAAATACAAAAAAAAAAAAAAAAGAAAAACAAAAAAGGGCCAGGCATAGTGGCTCATGCCTGTAATCCCAGCACTTTGGAAGGCCGAGGGGGTAGATCACCTGAGGCCAGGAGTTCGAGAGACCAGTCTGGCCAACATGGTGAAACCCCGTCTCTACTAAAAATACAAAAAATAGCCATGTCATGCTACTGCACTTCAGCCTGGATGACAGAGCAAGACTCCATCTCAAAAAAAAAAAAAAAAGAAAAGAAGAAGAAGAAGAAGAAGGGCCAGGAGGCACGGTGGCTCACACCTGTAATCCCAGCACTTTGGGAGGCTGAGGCAGCCAGATCATCTGACGTCAGGAGTTCAAGACCAGCCTGATCGACATGGAGAAACCCTGTCTCTACTAAAAACGTAAAATTAGCAGGGCATGGTGGCGCATGCCTGTAATCCCAGCTACACGGGAGGCTGGGGCAGAAGAATCGCTTGAACCTCGAAGGCAGAGGTTGCGGTAAACTGAGATTGCACCATTGCACTCCAGCCTGGGCAACATGAGTGAAACTGTCTCAAAGAAAAAAAAAAAAGGAGTAGGAGGAGGAAGAAAGAAGGAAGAAGAAGGAAGGAAGAGGAAAAAGAAGAAGGAAGGAGGAGGAGGAAGAAAAGGAAGAGGAAGAAGAAAAAGAAGAGGGGGAGGAGGAAGGAGGAAGAGGAGAGAGCAGGAAGAGGAAGAAAAAGAAGGAGGAGAAGGAGGGAGGAAAAAGAGAAGGAAGGAAGAAGGAGAAAGAAGGAAGAAGAAGAAAGAAGAAGGAAGAAGTAGGAGGAGGGAGGAAGAAGAAAAAAACGAGTAAGAAGAAAGAAGGACGAAGAAGAAAAAAGAAGGAAGAAGATGGAGGAAAGAATAAGAAGGAAAAAGAAAGAAGGCAGAAGGAGGAAGAAAGAGGAAAGAAAAAGGAAGAAACAGGAGAAGGGGCAGAAGAAGGGAGAAAAGGAGGAGAAGGAGGAGAAGACGGAGTAAGACGAGGAGGAGGAGAAGGAGAAGAAAAAAACAAGAAGGAGGAAAAGGAGGAGGAAAGAAGAAAGAAAAGAAGAAGAGGAGGAGGAGCAGGAGGAGGAGGAGAAGAAGAAGGAAGGACTACTGGGTTGCTGTAATATTTACCCCTATGTGTTAGCTTATTAATGATGTTATAGCACCAGTCCTTATTAAGCTTGGGAAGTATACTTTAATTAATATGCTGACTAGACAGCAGAGAGTTGGCATTATTTTTTAAATTTAGTTCTAAATTAGCAGGACCATTATTTACTTCTGAATAATTCTCGGTATTGCAGAAGTTGATGATTAACCACTTTTACTTCTAAAAAAGGAATCTAACAGAGAACTTCAGTTTCAAGCAGGCTTTTATGCTTCATTCAAATGGAAGAAAAATGTAAAATATTTTTTCCACTAGTTTAGTTACTGCACTAAGAAAACTAGACTCTCACATTAATGTCAAAAGATGTATTTTGGGGGGCTAATTAGCAATGAAACCTACCATTATTTCTGAACAAAAGAAAAATGCTTTCTAGCAAGCAATTATTGCAAAGTTTCTGATCAGATCAGGTAAAAAGCAACCTTCAAAGAAAATAAAAAAACAATTTTTGTAAGCCTGTATTTCTGTATTACCTCCCTGTATTGGTAACTGTTGAGTGAACTATTTAGGTAGAAACTTTAACAAATTTCTAGACAGACTTGTATCTCAGAATAAAAAGTAACAGCGAATACTCCTTATCCCTGACTAGACACAAAACAGGTACTCCTAGTTTACACAGTGAATAATTTAACTGAGATAACAAAGGCTTTTTCTGAAGAAACATCCATCTTAGATTCTCCAGATATTGAAGATCAGAAGATTACAATAACTACATAGCTATATGCATTCTACATATTTTGTTACAAAAGAGAAATAAATTTCTAGATAAAGCATATTAAAAACAAACATTTTCAAAGCAACATAGCTGAGTCAGTTTGGAAAAAATAATCATTAGCAACTTACTTTGTCAACAGGACTTGGTAATGGTGCATGGATGACACTGAAAAGTAAAATTTAGAAGTTTTATCTAATATCCGGACAATAGAGGAAACAGAGTATGAGAGCACCAGAATATCTTACACCACAAAGTTTATACATTTGCCTTCATGTAATTAAAAAAAGCGAACTATTTTTCAATCCTTTATAAATGTACAAAATTCTTAGAAAACAAAAATATGTAAACCTACCTTGTACACATCAATATATTTCTAAAAACAAATTCCAAATCCAAAATGTATTAAATGCTCTTTGAGGAGCCACTACTTTTTGAGGGATATGATGAATTACTTGATTATAAGAATTTCTATACAGAAAAGGAGTACTCTTTATCCATTTTCGGCTAGGCATGTTGGCTCATGCCTGTAATCCCAGCACTTTGGGAGGCTGAAGCAGAAGGATCACCTGAGGTCTGGAGTTCAAGACCAGCCTGGTCAACATGATGAAACCCTGTCTCTACTAAAAATATAAAAAAATTAGCTGGGCATGGTGGCACACACCTTTAGTCCCAGCTCCTCGGGAGGCTGAAGCATAAGAATCGCTTGAACTCAGGAGGCGGAGGTTGCAGTGAGCCAAGATTGTGCCACTGCACTCCAGCCTGGGTGACCAAGTGAGACTCTGTCTCAAAAAAAAAAAAAAATCCATTTTCAATTTTGAAATATGTAAATTATGTTCTTTTAAAATTAAACATTCCTATACAGAAAGTCTTAAGCAAAGTCTGGAAAGCAACGTTATAATTTGGAAACTTGTTCCAGTGAAGAACAACTTTAATCAAAACACTACTATTCCTCTTCTCTATCCAGCCACCTCAGAAACTAACTGAAAACTTAGATGTATGTATGAAACTGAACTCAGCATAATACTTTAAAACAAAACATTAAATAGACGGCATTAATTGGTACTAGTTGCCCTGTTGGCCTGATAACTACTGCTGACAAAAGGGTAGTATAGCAGCTCAGAAAGTACACTGGGTCCAAAATCTAGCTCTACCCACCAGTTAAAAGGCAAATTGCCTAATCAATATAGGTCTCAGCTTCCTCATGCATAAAATGAGATAATCGAGTCAGGCATGGTGGCTCACACCTGTAATCCCAGGACTTTGGGAGGCCGAGGTGGGCAGATTACGAGGTCAGGAGTTCGAGACCAGCCTGGCCAACACAGTGAAACGTCATCTCTACCAAAAATACAAAAATCAGCCAGGTGTGGTGGCATGTGCCTGTAGTCCCAGCTACTTGGGAGGCTGAGGTGGGAGAATTGCTTGAACCTGGGAGGCGGAGGTTGCAGTGAGCCAAGATCATGCCATTGCACCCCAGTCTGGGCAACAGAGCAAGACTCCATCTCAAAAAAAAAAGTGGGGGGGAGATAATCATACAACCAATTCCATGGAGTTATTGGGGGTATTAAATGTATTAATATGAATAAAGAGCTTAAAACAGTGCTTTGGAAATAGGACTTGATCACTACTGTTACTCTCATGAGAATATAGCAGCTAAGGAAGCTAGAGTCCCTATTTTACAAGGCCCTGCAAGATACTGTTATGTGTGTTAGGGGTGAGTACAGGGGACTCAAAGCAAGGCTACCACGCATGACCTCTACCAGCTGCTAATCACTCCACATCCTAGAGGCCATTCTTATAATGGCTAGCTTGAAGGTTGACTGGGTAAAGTTCTTAGCTTGAACTGATAAATCATATGTAAGCTGCTGAAAAACTGATCAGACGTGAGTTAAAAATAGGAATAATTTTGATCCCACCTTAATAACTGCAAACACTGTAAGAACTGGTCTAATTCAACTAGTCACAAATAAGCTAAAATGCTGAATAAAATAGAATATTAAGTACCAGCACCCACCTCCCTTCTGAGCACCCATGATACAGACTTCATTGAGTCTACATAAACTTTACTGTCCTTCTTTGATTATACATCTGTGTTCTCAGGAACTATGACCTATTCACCTGTATATCCCCAAAGCCCATCACCAGGCCCTAGCAAAGTTGGTGCCTAGTAAAGATTTTTTAAAAATTATATATAACTATACTCCAGAACATTGAAAGAGGCATTTTAAACAATAATTTATTTTTCTTGAATATAACAAATATTGATTATGGAAAATGTGTGAAGTAAATCATGAGGAAATACATAAAAATTACTCAATGCCAGCACTCAGAGATAACCATTGTGGGCATATATCCTTTTCTCTGCAGATATGCACATATAGTGAAATGAACTTAAGAATGTCTAAATGCCAAATGATTTGAGGTTAGGAGTTTGAGAGCAGCCTGGCCAACATGGTGAAACCTGTTTCTACTAAAAATACAAAAACTAGACGGGCGCAGTGGAGGGCACCTGTACTACTTGGGAGGCTGAGGTAGGAGAATCACTTGAACCTGGGAGGCGGAGGTTGCAATGAGCCGAGATCACACCACTGCACTACAGCCTGGGCAACTGAGCAAGACTCCATCTCCAAAAAAAAAAAAAAAAAAGTCTAAATAGAAACAAATGGTATAATAGGGATTTTTTTAAATTCACCTTTCTTAGTGACCCAAGTATAAAATCTTCTGTTCTCATAACAATCTCATTAATAAACAAATGGCTAAAAATCTGGCAACACATTCCATAAGTGATATACATCTGTATTTTATAAAAACTACCCTGGATATAAGTATATTCTGAAGTATGAATGAAGTTCATATGCATATACAAACCATAACAAGAAAATGTGGAAAATGAAAATACTTAGTGTTAGAGTGGTAGGATTATATGCAATTTCTGGGTTTTTTTTTATTTTTTAATTTTTTTTTTGTGGAGACAGAGTCTCGCTCTGTCACCCAGCCTGAAGTGAAGTGGTCTGATTTTGGCTCACTGCAACTTCTGCCTCCTGGGTTTAAGCTGTTCTCGTGTCTCAGTCTCCTGAGTAGCTGGGACTACAGGCGCTCACCACCACGCCCGGAAATTTTTTTGTATTTTTAGTAGAGATGGGGTTTTGCCCTGTTGCCCAGGCTGGTCTCAAACTCCTGAGCTCAGGCAATCTGCCTCAGAGTCCCAAAGTGCTGGGATTACAGGCACGAGCCACCTGCACCAGGCCTCTCTGTTTCTAATCATTAGAAAATGGTTGGCCCAGGTGCAGTGGCTCATGCCTGTAATCCCAGCACTTTGGGAGGCTGAGGGAAGCAGATCACCTGAGGTCAGGAGTTTGAGGCAGCCCGGCCAACATAGTGAAACTCAATCTCTACTGAAAACACAAAAATTAGCTGGGCATGGTGGTATGCACCTGTAATCCCAGCTACTTGGGAGGTTGAGGTAGGAGAATCACTTAAATCTGGGAGGTGGAGGCTGCAGTGAGCCGAAATCATCCCACTGCACTCCAGTCTGGTTGACAAAAGCGAGATTCTGTCTCAAAAAAAAAAAAAAAAAAAAAAAGAAAGAAAGAAAGACGAAAGAGAGAGAGAAGGAAAGGAAAGGAAAGGAAAGGAAAGGAAAGGAAAGGAAAGGAAAGGAAAGGAAAGGAGGAAGGAAGGAAATTATTGGCCGGGCCTCTCTGTTTCTTATCATTAGAAAATTATTGACCGGGCCTCTCTGTTTCTTATCATTTAAAAATTATTGGCCAGGCGTGGTGGCTCAGGCCTACAATCCTAGCACTTTGGGAGACTGAGGTGGGTGGATTGCCTGTGCTCAGCAGTTCAAGAGCAGCCTGGGCAACATGGTAAAACCCCGTCTCTACTAAAAGTACAAAAAATCAGTTGGGCATGGTGGTGTGCACCTGTAGTCCCAGCTGCTCAGGAGGCTGAGGCACAAGAATTGCTTGAACCCGGGAGGTGGAGTTGCAGTGAGCCGAGATTACTACACTCCAGCCCAGGCAACAGAACCAGGCTGTCAAAAAAAAAAAAAAAAAAAAAAAAAAAGGGAAAAGAAAGAAAGAAAAAAGAAAAGAAAACAAAAGGAAAATTATTTGTGTAGTGTAATAAAAAGGAAGGAAAAAAGTCAGCTTGTTGAGTACTACCTTCTGAAGTTCTTAAAAGCAATAAATGCTATGTACACAATGGAGCTTAAACTCTAGGCTTTCTGGCATACCCAAGAGCATCTTAATTGCTTTTAAAAATTAGTTTACAGTAATGGAAACAGCTAATGTTTATTGTGTGCTTATTATATGCCAAGTACTATGCCAAGTTCTTTAAGTACTAAATCTTGTTTAATTCTCATAAAATTCCTGTTAAATAGGTACTATCATCATCTTCATATTTCAAATGAGAAAAATGTTGCCTGATCAAGTCACAGAACAAGTGGAGTCAGGCTTTAAACTGGACTACCCACCTCTAAAGGCCATTCTGATCTTCCTCCAGCTCTGGAGAATTGCTTGTTCAAAATTCAACTTCTCCAGAAAGTTAGATTATGTATAACTAAATTGGCAGCAAAAATTTAAGTGATACTAATATTTAACCATATAAGAAAAGCCAAACAATGAGAAGGAAATGGGCAAAGATGAAAAGAATTAGAGAAACACAAAGGATAGAGACACAATACATTGCAACTGACTTTGAAAAAATTTACAAGTTCTACTAGATGGAACCTGAGAACACAGATGATTCCTTATGTAACTGTTCAAAGTTTTGAAACTGCATGAAAGAAAAATCTCATTATCAAATACAAACATCAAGGTCTTTAAGAAGCAATATATCATTAGTTGATTAATAGTTACTCATTTCTAAAACCTTAATTCTTGACTCTTAAAAGCTAAGTTATATTAAACTTCCTAAAGTTTATTTTAATTTTAATAATTAAGCTGTAATTGCAAATAGAAAACAGATTAATGTTTTAAATTTACGATATTACTTCATATGCCAAGGACAAAAAAAAGGAAAAAAATGAATTAAAATATTTTAAAACCTATGCTATTTTGCTTCAGATGTCTTGAAAAGTAAACAAGGAAAAGTAAGTGGCTTCTAACAAGCATAAAATAAATGATTCTACTGAAAGCACAGACACAGTAATGGGAGGGCCTCGCTCTGCTTAATCTTTCCTTCTCACTTTCCTATTCAATGCTCTACTTTTCCTTCAATTTACTGCTTCTCTTAACCTCCTACCCTCAGGTCACTGTCTCTGTTTTTGAAAGACAGGAAAATATTATGTTGGGTATAAAAACAAGCTTCTAGCATATTCAAGGCTTTCCCCACAAATAAAAAATGTTAAGTTTAAAGATTGCTCAACTCCCTTCAACACTTCATAATAATAATCTCTGAAAGGCCCAAGATCAAAATGTACTTACATATGCTTTTAAAATCTAAATTTTATGGGTAATTTTCCCTTTCAAATGTCTGCCTCTAAATGACCTTTACACTCCTTCATACAAAAAGTAAATAGGACATTGGAAAAATCTTCAAAAACCTCCCACCAAAATAAGCTACCAACTATATTGATATCCTCAAGGTCTTATAAGATTGTGACACTGGCATTAATACCAGAAGTGATCACAGGAATGAAGGAATGAAGGAATGAAGCTATCACTTACCAATAACTTATATACTTGAAACATTGTGAAAAACAACTAATTATCCATCAAAATATAAATTAAATTTGGAAACAAAATAATCTTTGCCTCTGATACATTATTATTTACTAGAATTGTAACTAAAGCAAAAAAGCAATTTAAACTTAAGTGTATTATATTCCAAAAAGTACTAATCAATTTTCTAACATTATTTAAATAGTCCTGAAGCAGGTATTAGCAGTATACCATCACCTAGAATATTAGTACTAAATTCTTTACAGTACTAAACTTCACAAAAACTTCACAGTACTAAATTATACTCACTCTGAGCGGAGCCGGGCTTCCATACCATCTGGTAGAAAAAGTTTTATTGTGGAAACAATACACCCATGGGTAACTGGTTGAAACAAACAAATAATATGGATGAAATAATTGTTTAAAAATATAAAACTTCGCACCTCTCATATGTAAACATAGTTTATTCTTAAAAGTAACAATTTCTCAGAAAGAAAATAAAGCTAGTGGCTTAATGACAGTATTATTACCCTGGAGAAACTCATCTTGTCCATAATGAATCACAATTTCAAGGTAGAAATAAGGATAGAATCATTTTGAAAAGTGTCTTAATCTCCAATTCTATAATAACAGTCAATAAAAGGTCAGCTGAATATATGGAAATAAAATTGTGAGGGGGAAATACACTTTTCCCCATCTGCCAGTATCAAACATAAGTCTGACTATTCCCAAATTTAAAATACAGTTCTTATTCCAAATCTTCCTTTCCCCAACCTATTACACACCTAACCACACCTCACAAAACTCTAAAGTTCTGCATAATACAGTTGAGAAATGCCACTCAATACCCCATTTCATGGGTGAGAAAACCAAGACCTCAAACAAGTGAAACTTGCCTCCACAATTCTCTGCTATGAAGTATCAGAATTGTTTGCTAGTGTCTCATGTTTCCATTTCAATATTTAAAATTTTGTTTTGTTTTCTTGATAGTTGTTTCTTCCTCCACCCCCAAAATGACATCAGTACAGTCCCTTTGTAGACAGCTTCTTACTGTTGCATCTTACTTCCTCCTTTTCCTATTGAAGATTTTAAGAGACAAAACTCCTGAAAGTAGCACTTGTACAGAGTTTCTCTATATGTGGGTTTAATTTTAAAAAATTGTTTTCTGGTTTGAAGGTTGATGGTTTTTTATTTCTCTTTTCTCTATTCTTCAAATACTGTATTACATTTTCCAGAGTTCAAAGAATTATTTATTTCACTAAGCTCTGATTAAAAACTAATGCAGGCTGATGAAAATACACTACATCATGATTAGGGGAGTGGTGGTTATGAGACCATATATATTTGTCAAAACTCACTGAATTGTACATGTAAAATTGTGTTATACGTAAATTATATCTCAACAAAACTGAATTTTAAGAATAGAGCTAATGTTGGCCGGGCATGGTGGCTCACGCCTGTAATCCCGGTACTTTGGGAGGCCAAAGTGGGTGGATCACCTGAGGTCAGGAGTTTGAGACCAGCCCGGCCAACATGGTGAAACCTCTCTACTAAAAATACAAAAATTAGGCCGGACTCAGTGGCTCACGCCTGTAATCCCAGCACTGTGGGAGGCCGAGGCAGGCGGATCACCTGAGGTCAGGAGTTTGAGACCAGACTGGCCAACATGGCAAAACCCCTCTACTAAAAATATAAAACTTAGGCTGGGCACAGTGGCTTACGCCTGTAATCCCAGCATTTTGGTAGGCTGAGGTGGGCAGATCACCTGAGGTCAGGAGTTCAAGACCAGCCTGGCCAACATGGCAAAATCCCTCTACTAAAAATACAAAAATTAGGCCAGGCATGGTGGCTTATGCCTGTAATCCTAGCAGCTTGGGAGGCCAAGGCAGATCACCTGAGGTCAGGAGTTCAAGACCAGCCTGCTCAACATTGATGAAACCCCGTCTCTACAAAAATTAGCCAGGCATGATGGTGGGTGCCTGTAATCCCAGCTACTCAGAAGGCTGAGGTGGGAGTATCGCTTGAGCCTGGGAGGCAGAGGTTGCAGTGAGCTAAGATCGCGCCATTGCACTCCAGTCTGGGCGACAGAGTAAGACTCCATCCCAGAAAAAAAAAAAAAAAAGAAATAGCCGGTGTGGTGGCAGGTGACTGCAATCCCAGCTACTTGGGAGGCTGAGGCCAGCAGAACTGCTTGAACCTGGGAGGCGGAAGTTGCAGTGAGCCGAGATCATGCCACTGCATTCCAGCCTGGGTGACAGAGTGGGACTCCATCTCAAAAAAAAAAAATAGAGCTAATGTATTTGGGGGTAACTTATTAAATGATCAGGCTGATGAATCAAGATGATATTATAAACATGAAGTAATATGACTGTCATCTGGAAATGCACATTAAAATTAAGGAATTTAACACCATGTATTCAATATTGATTTTCATTACTAATTGATTATATAAAAAGTGCTAACACAGATCAAGAACCATCTATTGGCAGGGCACAGTGGCCCACACCCCTAATCCCAGCGCTGTGGGAGGCTGAGGTGGGAGGATCACATGAGTTCAGCTTGGACAACATAGTGAGACCCAGTCTCCACAAAAAATTAAAAAATTAGCAGGGTGGGGGTGGTGCACACCTGTACCCAGCTACTCAGGAGGCTAAGGTTGGGGGATCGCGTGAGCCCGGGAGTTTGAGGCTACAGTGACCCATGATCACACCACTGCACTCCAGCTGGGCAAGACCCTGTCTCAAAAACACAAACAAACAAACAAACAAACAACAATAAAAAACAGAACCATCTATTGGCAGTCTTCTAAACTGCCCAGCACAATAACCATGGCCATGAACCACTGGGCTCCTTCATTCCTGCCTGACCTCATCCTCTATCCTGCTAAGAAGGATATCCTATACAAAGCCAAGCTACCTGCGATCTCCAAGCACTTTACCTTTCACAGCCCCATGCCTTTTACACAGGCTGTCCCTTCTGTAAGCAATGTTTTTATCCTCTTGCCTGCATGACCATGTGCTACTTAGTCTCCAGGCTCAGATTTTCTAATTCCTTCACCAAAGCTCAGTATCTGGGTAAGATGTCCCCAGAGCCTCCTATATCTATTTCTTAAAACATTAAGCACATTGCATTGTGAATATCTATGATTTACAGAAACTGTTGTCTCACCAATTAGATTCAATTCTTTGAGGGCATCAAGAATTATCCGCTTCTCAATTTAAAAACCTGTGTACTTATTAGAGTCATCTGGTACAGAAAGCATTTTACTGAAGATGTTGAGGAACATGCCTGCTTAGTATTTTATAGCTCCCATTACTCCTGTGCAAAGATGTTTCTTACTTTTAAGACATTAGGGTTCATCTCTATTTGTAGGAACCACCTAGCTTTCTCCTTTCCCAGGCAAAAGACAGAAGAGATAGATTTCTCTCTCTTATGATAAATGAATTTCTAGAAGATGGCTCCTCAAGAGATTCACTATACATAGCCTACAATAAATACAGGAGCATAACACAACATGAAGATCCAGCAATACTTACACTTTAATTTGGTAATAAAGTTGTTTTTTAAAAAAGAAAAATAGGTAGAACAAGTTATAGAATAAAACTAGTTCCAGAGGTGACAACCTATGATATACAACATCAGTAATTCTGTTGTTCAGACACATTACCCTGAAGTTCAGCAAATGAGCTGATGCACAAATCTATGAGATGAACCAAGGGCTAATACTGACTGGGCAGTACAGAGTTGCCGCACAGTTGAAGGCAATTTAAAAAACAAATAAAATTAACCCATGTCTGACTAAGCTGACAATCTAGTCCAGTCAACCATGCCTTTAATGTGATTCTCATGACAACTAGATACACACATGCATAGACATGTTATCCTTTTGATTTGCAACAGGCAAGTAATTAAAGCAACCTGATGAAAATATTTTGTTCTAATACTCATATTAATCAACTACACATAGCAGTATTTCCCAAAATGCTAGCGAGTGTTACAAAAAAGGATCTGAGGGTCTGATGAGTTTGGGAAATGCTTGGTTTAAAAGGGATTTAGGGGCCAGGCGCAGTGGCTCATGCCTGTAATCCCAGCACTTTGGGAGGCCGAGGTAGGCAGACCATGAGGTCAGGAGATAGAGACCATCCTGGCTAACATGGTGAAACCCTGTCTCTAATAAAAATACAAAAAAATTAGCTGGACGTGGTGGTGGGTGCCTGTAGTCCCAGCTACTAGGGAGGCTGAGGCAGGAGAATGGCATGAAGCCAGGAGGCGGAGCTTGCAGTGAGCCAAAATCATGCCACTGCACTCCAGCCTGGGCAACAGAGCAAGACTCTGCCTCAAAGAAAAAAAAAAAAAGATAGATGAAGATTAATGGGACATTCTAAAATTTATTCAACCAACACGTTCCAGGTTGTGTGTGGAGATCCTACACTGAAGACAGACACACTTCCTATACTTGCACAGCTTACAGTTTAGTGAGGGCAGTAAACACATAAAAGGGATGAGTACAGGGTACAACAGGGGCATGGAGTAGGCACCTTGTCCAGCCCTAAGGATCAAGAAAGGTTTCTAGGCATAGGAAAAAGCATGTGCAAGGGCTTGAAGGCCAGGTCTATTAGGGGGAGTAAAAGTAATTCAGTGCAGTTGAAGCACAATGCCAAAGGAAGATACACCATTGACTTTGCTCTTTATAGGCCCTTTGTTCGCAGGGGCTTAACTAAGAAAAAGCTATTGGTGATGAAGACCTGAAGTAATAAGCTGACTGAAGTTACACGTGTTCACAGAACTAACTGGCCCCAAGCTTTGTAACAGAGGGTTACTGTAATAATGTGTGACCCAGAAAACTCATTCTTTAAGCAGTCTGTGGGTCCAGGAAAAGAGAAGTGGCCAGTGGTTAGGTTGCTAAACCTTGGCTTTCTCACTTTCTTCCTTTCTTTTAAAAAATCTATTAGAATGTCAGCTCTTTGTTTACAATAATATTTTATCAGTATAGAGCAGCTTATGTGTACATGCCTGACCATTGAGTTTTCTCCTTGAAGCCATACACAAGGAATGCCAAACATCAAAATCAGATTGTTAGTGGGGTCCAGTGGCTCAAGCCTTTAATCCCACCACTTTGGGAGGCAGGAGGATCACTTGAGGCCAGGAGTTCAAGACCAGCCTGGGTAACACAGTGAGGCCCCATCTCTATAAATTAAAAAAATTTAAAAAACAGATTGTTTTGGATTGCTAAGAATAGAAATGACACTAATATGAACCGATAAGTTCAGTGGCATTAGGCTCATGTTACCTTTTTTAACAAAATCCTGATACACACACACACAATCTTACATATCATATATATTCTTTTTCTGAAATGTTTTAACATATACACAAATTAGTTTATATAAACACATAAATAAATGTCCTACATACTGGGTGATTTTTTAATTGTAGTTCTAGTAACCTCTCCCTTTTAATTTGGCTCCCTCTTCTCCTCTATACCTTCTTCCCTCCCACTCACACTCCTAGATGACTTACGTTAAAGATCTAGAGATACACATGTCTAACATATATGTATTTATAGGGACTGGTGAAACTATTTTAAATAATGAAATTATTAAAAACAATTGATTCTTTACTCAACATTATATCTTATAGAAATCCCTGCAA
Source organism: Symphalangus syndactylus (assembly GCF_028878055.3). NCBI lineage: Eukaryota > Metazoa > Chordata > Mammalia > Primates > Hylobatidae > Symphalangus > Symphalangus syndactylus. Next base: position 103,046,928 of record NC_072423.2, read on the forward strand.
TTCATATAATTTTTTCTTTTTAATACCTGTAAAATGGGGAGGTTTAAAATTATGCTTCCATTGTTTTTAATATGATACACACTGATGCCAAAAACATCCTTTCATAAGTCCTATTTATCATTCACATGTGGATGTATACAAATGTACTTTATTATAAGTGTATTCAAAAGCACTATATAGTATTGCTTTGCAGGCATTCATGCTTTCTGTAAATGGTTATACTATACAAATCCTTCGATAGTTTGCTTGAGATAAAGTTTGAGATTTATCTTTGTTTATATATGCAAATTTAGTCCATACATTTTCACAGCTGTATAGTATTTTGCTATTTTTTATTCTATTTTACTTAACATTTTTATTTTACTTAGTTTTCTTTTCACCCTACTTATTTAGAATTTTTATTAGGGGTAACTCCTAAATTTGATCAAATACCTTTTCAATATCTCTGGTTATTCAGTGACACAACTACTGATTATACAGTTACATGGTCTTTCTACTTTAGTTTGTGGATTATGTTGATAGATTGCCTGATACTGACTCATCTTGGCATTTCGGGAATAAATCCTACTTTGTTGTTTATTTTAGCTTTATTTCTGAATTTAATTTGCTAATATCTTTTGTTTTTAGAGACAAGGCTGGAGTGCAATGGCATGAACGGGGCTCACTGCAGCCTCAACTTCCTGGGCTCAAGTGAAGCGATCCTCCCACCTCAGCCTCTGGAGTAGCTGAGACAAGTGCAAGCTATCATGCCCACAGCTAATTAAAAAAAATTTGAGGGCCGGGGAGCGGGTAGAGACAGTGTCTCCCTATGTTGCCCAGGCTGGTTTGAACTCCTGGGCTCAAGGGCTCCTCCTACTTTAGCCTCCCAGAGTGCTGGGATTACAGGTGGGAGCCACAGTGTCTGGCCTAATAGCATTTTTTTTTTTGGGGGGGGGACAGGGTCTGGCTCTGTTGCTCAGGCTGGAGTGCAGTGGTGTGGTCATGGCTCACTGCAACCTCTACCTCCCAGGCTCAAGCCATCCTCCTACTTCAGTCTCCCGAGTAGCTGGGACTACAGGCATGCACCACCATGCCCAGCTGATTCTTGCATTTTTGGTAGAGATAGGGTTTCACCATGTTGCCCAGGCTGGTATCAACCTACTTGGCTCAAGCAATCCACCTGCCTCAGACTCCCAAAGTGCTAGGATTACAGGCATGAGCCACTATGCCAAGCCCTGGCCCTAGTATCTTAATTGAAATTTTTCATCTATTGTTATAAATAAAATTAATTATAGTTTTCTTTTTTGTATCTATATCTTTATCAGATTTTCACATTAATGATATGCTAGGTTCTTTAAAGGATTCTGAAAGCTTTCCATCTTTATGTTTGGAATTACTTAAATAACACAGGATTTATCTGTTTTTTAAAATAAGATCAAATTCAGCTGTAAATCCCTCTGTTTCTGGTGTCTTTTCAATGGTGAATCTTTAATAACTTTTTAGTCTCTTTCAAAAACAATCAATTAATCAAATTTTTCCACTTCTTGAGATAATTTTGCTAGGAAAACATCAATTTACTCTAATTTTTTCTTTTCTCTTCGCCATAGATAGCTATATGATTCTCTTATTATTCTTGTAGTATATCCTGTATTTGTGTTTTATTTCTCCTTTCTCATCTTGTATATTTTCGCTAGTATTTTTAACTTAATGCATTACGGTTTATTAATTACCTTGTTCACTGTTTGTTTTCTTTTTATTAATAAAAGAACCAGCATTTGGGTTTATCCCTTGCAGAATTTTTTGTTTCATTAATTTCTGCTTTTATTTCTCCTTTTCAGATTCTTTCACTTACTCGTTTTCTAATTTCTTCTGATTAGTGTCAGATTTCTTAACTGTCTTTCTTCTTTAACACGAATGAAATTTAAGATTGTTAATTTTATCTGACTAAAAGACTTACTGTATTTTGGCATAAAAGTCTCCTCTCTTTACAATATAGTGTGAAATTTCCCTTTTGATTTCCTCTTTGATCCAGGGGTTATCTAGTAGTGTTGCATAATTTCAGGAGAATTCTCCAAGTGATACAAAAGTTATCAAAGCACTGTTTAGCATAGGATAAAAGTCAGTACTTTTTTTCTGGTATATCCTTAAACAGGTGGTACTCAACTGGTGACAAAGCTGTATCCCCAGAGCCCGTGCTTAACGTAAGTCAACTTTTTAAAGCCAGTAAGTACCAAAAGAAACAACACTTTAAATGATGCAAGTTTTTTTTTTTTTAATCTAATCTCCTTAAAGTTAACATAAAGATAAGTAAAATTTCACAGAAGACTGTAAAAATCTAATGTTACTGGCCAGGCATGATGGCTTAGCCTGTAATCCCAGCACTTTGGGAGGTCGAGATGGGCAGATCACGAGGTCAAGAGAACGAGACCATCCTGGCCAACATGGTGAAACCCCATCTCTACCAGAAATACAAAAATTAGCTGGGCATGGTGGCACGCACCTGTAGTCCCAGCTACTCAAGAGGCTGAGGCAGGAGAATCACTTGAGCCCAGGAGACAGGTTGCAGTGACTGGAGATGGTGCCACTGCACTCCAACCTGGCAACAGACTGAGACTCTGTCTCAAAACAACAACAACAACAACAACAACAACAACAACAAAACTAATGTTACTAAAATAAGATTATACTAAGAGGAACCTTGAATCTCAGGGTCATCTTCTTAGCTTTCTATAGCATTTTCTAAAGAGTATCCCTCACAGATAGACCCTCACAGATAGATGGGAAAAAACAGTAGAAGGGAGTTTGGAAAGAGTTGCATTCTATAATGGCCACCTCCTTGTAAACCTGCGTATATGTTAGCATATTAAAAGCTCCAAGAAGTCCTGCTTATCTTAACTAAGTATTCTCTAAATGTATTTCATTACCTCATCCTTTTTATCAATCAACACCTAATAATTCCCTTTAAGAAATGCAAGCCAAGAAGACAGATATTCCTTGGAGAGAAAGACAATGTAATGAAATTCTCTTCTTCTCTATGGGTTACTCACAGCCGGGGTTCCATTTAATAAGCTCGGTTTACTGTTTGCTGAATGACTTGCAGGTGTGATATGGAAACAGCCGATATAGGAGTGTCTAATGCAGCTATTCCCAGTATGGTCATATACAAGTTGAATTCTCTTAGTAAGAAGTGTCAATATTCTGTACCAAAATACAAACCTTTCTTTTTTGGTTTACAATTGTAAATGGAAATGCCTAAGATGTTGGCCCTACCCAAATTCAAATATCAAAACCTAACCTTCTGAGGAGGCCAAAAAAACCCATTAAAAATAATACTGCTGTTGCAATACCAGTGAAAGTATATGCATAAATAAGCAAATGAACACACACACACCAGCATCATCAGCATTATCATCATCACCACCATCACCATCTCTACTATGCAAAATTCTGACCAGTATCACCAGATCAGAGTATGTTCAGACAAACGAAAGGAGAAACTTGCCAAATGGTTGCACTATCCACATTAAACTAATAAAGTGGAACTAAACACTTAGGGTTTTTATCCATTTAGTTTTATGATTTAGCTATATAATTTCATGGTCATAAAGAAAACAGTGAACTAGGTAGAGGCACAACGCTTCTGAATTGTAAAAACAAAGATCAATCTACATTTATTTAGCTAAAGAACTTTCAATTTCAAAAATTGTGAGACATTAAATTTTATTTTATACTTGTGATAGCTACTATTAGCTGCCTACCTCTACTGCCTTTCCATCTTCTTTCTTGCTAAGAGAGCTCTAATTTTGTTTGGGGTAACAATGCACACACAACCTGAAGGAATAAATCAAAATTGATCTATGTGAATCATAGATCTTCTTGCTCCCTTTCACGAGATTAAGTAACTTCACCAGACTTCTTTGCAGCTGCAGGTAACTATGTATGTGATCTACCCATGTGGCCAGTGAGACCTAAGGAGAAATCTGCTGGGAGGATTCTGCAAAAGATTGTTCTTTCAACATAAAAAGAGAGCCACACAAGAAGGCATTTTATCCCCACCTCATCCTGTTTGCCTAGGATACTGGTGTGAGGAAAATGATGCCTGGGGCTTGCAGCCATCATCTTATGACCATAAAGCAACAACCAAAAGCATGAGAAACTAAAATGTTTAAGACAGGAGAACAGGAAGACAGTAAGACCCTGGATCCCTGATGATATCACTGAGTCGACTGAACAAATGAACCTATCTGCCTCCAGATCTCTCATTAAGTCTCATTATCAATAATAAATATCCTGTGATTTAAGCTTGTCTTGGTGGGATATGCTGTCATTGCAGCCGATTGGTTCCTAACTGTGATGAATAATATAAATTACTAATTAACACTTCAGAATTTAAAATTTTAGAAGAGCAATAGGGAAAGTATGAGACTTTAACTTTTCACTGTATATAATGCTGTATTTAAATCGCTTTTACAAGCATGTAATGTTTTGTAATGTCAAGTAAGAGAATAAAAAATTAAATAACCTTTAAAAGACAAGTAATAAAAAAAGTGATCCATACCCGTACCTTTCCGTGTATTCTCTGTCACGTCTACTCCAAACTGGATAATGTCACCGGAAAGAATTTCACATGGTGGACTTTCTTCAGAGCCTCGACTCAATCTCTGGCTATTTATAAAAGTACCATTACTACTTTTAGTGTCTTGAAGATAAAACTGCAAAAAAAAAAAAAAAAAAAAAAAAAAAAGGGCCAAATATTAATAGTAATAATTCCAAATGTACTTTTTAAAAAAAATGCTTCCAGCTTTGCCAACTATTGCAGGTGAATTTTCCCCCTATTAATTCAAACCACTCATTTCAGCTAAGGTTCTCCTTTAACATATATGAAATTAGAATCTGAAAACTAGGTGATTTAAAATTCAGCTACACAAAATGGTACAACCTCTTTGGAAAAGTGTTTGTCAGGTCCTCAAAATGTTAAACAGAAAGTTAGTATACAACCCAGCGATTCCACTCCTAGGTATATATCCAAGAGAACTAAAAACATGTTCTCATAAAAACTTCTACATGGCAGGAAATCAACATGGCACATAGATATATATGTAACAAACCTGGACATTGTGCACATGTACCCTAAAACCTAAAGTATAATAAAAAAAAAAAAACTTCTACATGAATGTTGGCATTATTCATAACAGCCAAAAAGGGAAAATAATCCAACTATCCATCAACTGATAAATGAATAAACAAATGTGGAAGATATTCATATAACTGAATAATATTTGGCAATAAAGGGGTGAAGTATTGATAACATGCTATAACATGAATGAACATTTAAAACATTATGTAAAGTAAAAGAAGTCAGTCACAAAAGACTGATGTATTATAATGATTCAATTTATATGAAACATCCAGAATAGGCAAAGCTATACAGACAAAAAATATACATGAGTGCTTAGAAAAGGCTGAAGTGGCAGGTAGGAATGGGGAATGAGTACTAGTGGGTACAAGGTTTCTTTTTGAGGTGATGAAAATATTCTAAAATTAGTGGTGATGGCTGTCCAAATTTGCTTCTCATCACTTGGGTAACCCTCCCTCTTTAAAAACAAAAAGGATAGCAGGAGGCACAAGAAGCCTGCCTGTTTATCACTTATAAATCCTCAAAAATTTCAGCACAACTGGGATCACACACAATAGACTTACTAGGAAGAGAACCACCAGTAAAAAAAGATGTACCTTTCTTTTTGGATTTTTCTACACTCTTCAGCCCTACTTATTTTAGTAACACATTTTCATTGAACTTCTTCCTAAGGAAGAAAGGTAAAAAGACACCTAACACACTATATATCAAAATATACTTTTGCCATCAGGCCCTCATTTAACATTAAAGCTATGATAAAGATATTACTATTTTAGGCCAGGTGTGGTGGCTCACACCTGTAATCCCAGAACTTTGGGAGGCTGAGGCGGGCAGATCACTTGAGGTCAGAGGTTCGAGATCAGCCTGGCCAACATGGTGGTGCATGGTGGTGTGGTGGCACATGCCTGAGCTACTTGGGAGGCTGAGGCAGGAGAATCACCTGAACCCAGGAGGCAGAGGTTGCAGTGAGCCAAGATCGTGCCCCTGCACTCCAGCCTGGACAACAGAGCAAGACTCCATCTCAAAAACATACAAACACAAAAAAAGATATTACTACTTTCATTTATAAAGGAGAAAAGTGAGATGCAGGTATATTAAGTATCTTTCAAAAGTCATAGACCTGGGGAACACAGAAGCAAGGGTTCAAATAAGAAAATTAAAAGGGCCATTTTTCCTCATTACTTCACAGGGGACACAACCCTTATGTTTCATTTATCCTTCACCCCTCCCACAGCTCTCTTCCAAAATTAAATACAACTAAAGACTAAGAAGCAAATCTGCAGAAAATATTCAAATGACATTTCATTTCATTAATTCATAGCTGACAATGTAAAGGCCACTAGGCTGTCTATAAATGACTTATTCTGTTTATAATTCAAAATAGACCAACTGTTACTTTGATTAGCAGTTTGTATATCTAATTACAGACCATTAATTAGAAAATTGTGTTGATATTTTAAATACATTTAAAACTTATAGGACTTAATATTTCACCCAGGGAGATAAGGACAGACAATACTTTCAAGTAGGAATATTTACCCTCAAAATTTTTTCTACACTGGAACTTAATGTTACATTGTATAAGAGAGTTTTTTTTTTTTTAATAAATATATTCTTAGGAAATGTGGTAATGTCTGGATTCTGGTCAGGTTATTTTTAGTAATACGTGCCTGGACAAGTTAAATAAGGGGATTATATGATATTTACAGTGGTTTTCAAACTTCAAGTTCTGATACATTAGTGGGTTATTAAGTCAATTTAGTGAGTTGCAACTAGCATTTTTTAAAAAAACATAAAATGGAACAGAATAAAAGTAAAGAATACATGAAATAAGGTTCATTACTGTTTAACAACACTGTTGAAAAACAAAAAGAAATATATGTACATATATATACAACATATATATGTATGTATATCAACACCTCATGTTTGTAGCTTCTATATAACTCTAAAACCACAACATATTTTCAAATTTAAAAGATTTTACATCAGGGCCCAGACACAGTGGCTCATGTCTGTAATCTCAGCACTTTGGGAGGCCAAGGTGGGAGAATCACTTGAGCCCAGGAGTTCAAGACCAGCCTGGGCAACAAAGTGAGACCCCATCCTTACAAAAAAATACAAAAAATCAGCTGGGCATGGTGGTGCAGGCCTGTAGTCCCAACTACTTGGGAGGTTGAGCTAGGAGGGTGGCTTGAGCCCTGGGAGGTTGAGGCTGCAGTGAGCCATAATCATGCCACTATATTCCAGCCTGAGCAACAGCATGAATTCTTGTCTCAAAAAAAATTTTTTTCTTACATCAATATCAACCCAGGTTCTTTTCATTCTGACATGTCTATATTACTGTCCAAAGCATACCATGGTACCTTTGGCCTCCGTTTAGCTTGAACATATAATTTACATTAGTTGCTCGTTCTTCTTCTGCTTTCAACCTGCTAATGGCTTTCAAACACCTTAGAATAAAATCTGAAGTCCTTATCATTGTAGACCTACAGGATCTGGTCCTGGTTCCCTCACAACTCAATCACTCCCACTCTTTTCCTTCTGCATCATTTTCAGTCACACTAACTTCTATTCATCCCCCTAACCCTCTGTACTTGTATACACCTAGAGCACATTAGTTTAGTTCTCTACAGAAATATTTTCATTTATATAATTTAAGCTTTTGCCCTTGGCTGTTTTGAAAGAGTGATATATAAAAAAAAGATTCTGTACCTCCTGTAAAACAATTTACCATTAATCAGTCTACATTATGTGTAGAAGTTATTCTATTTACTATCAGGTTAGGTTTCTAAGGTATAAAAATGTTAAACTAGGCTGGGCATGGTGGCCTACACCTTTAATCCCAGCACTTTGGGAGGCCAAAGCGGGTGGATCACCTGAGGTCAGGAGTTTGAGACCACCCTGGCCAACATGGTGAAACCCCATCTCTACTAAAAACACAAAAAATTAGCTGGGCATGGTGGTGCACGCCTGTTATCCCAGCTACTCGGCGGCAGTGGGGGGCTGAGACAGGAGAATTGCTTGAATCCGGGGGGCAGAGGTTGCTGTGAGCCAAGATCGTGCCACTGCACACTTCAGCCTGGGCAATAGAGACTCTGTCTCGTAAAAAAATAAATGTTAAACTGTTTGCAAGGGCCTAGAAAGGGAGTATGCTTATAGTCCCTGGGTACATTTCCAGCAAGTAGATATATTACTTGATTCTTTGACAAATTCAAACCAGAAATATCCTTCTCCTCTATGCTGATAAACCTTCTTCTATCAGGCTTTTATTCCCTCCTCTTAAAAGAAGTTTTGACCACATTAAAAAAGAAATAAAGAATCCGTTGAAGTCTTAACCATCTTTCTTTCCCAGTAGCCTAAGGAATGTCCTAGCAGCTCTAGTATTTGCATTAGCCACCAGACATTCACTTTGATGTTGAGCAGGTGAGTAAGGAGCTCTGAATTTAAAAACCCTGTGTGGCTTATGGTGAAAGTTCAACAGCAGCACTTTGATTGTTTTAAGGTTTTAATTCTTTGATCAACTCCTTGCTTTCCCTGAATAAACTTTAAGTTCCCAACAATCAGGCATTGATGGTGATCCTTGAATTGAAAGGTTTACCCCTTTCATCAGTCACTTTTCCTTCTCTCTTGCTGATTAACTTCAATGACACAGGAACAGCACTTCACAGTTGCACAATTTGCTCTTTGACCTTCAGAAAGTTCCTGCTGTAGATGAATTCATTCCATAAATACATACATTTTGCATCACTTTCAACTTTGCTACAATCTGTAAATATTTTCATTTCCATTATAATGATACACTGATTCTTTTTAACTCTTTCTACATTGATAGGTTTTACAATATCCAAACACCAACAGATTAATAACATTTGAACTAAAGCTTCAGAACAAAGCACAAATATAGTAGACACACCACAGGCCAGGGGCCACAAACTCTAAGTCCATACAGGCGAGTTCTTAAGATATAAATGCAGAATGAATTCGAGGTAGATAGCAGATACTGCAACAAAAATTTTTAATCTCCCTGAATCACCACCTCAAATCAGAGTGACGAAGATAGCAAAACCAAAATCCCGTAGGAAACATTTGTAACAAAAGTAGGTGACACAGTAGCCACACAAACCCCATAATAAGAGTGGGGAAGACCACCAAGAGCCACAAGACCTGCATGGAATCAGCATCTGTGCAGAAGGATACGTAAGGAAACAAAGGGGGCATTTGGGGGACTTGAGGACAACACCAAAATAGCTATTAGGTGTTCACTGGACAGTATGGAGGCCAACTGAAAAAAAGCTGGAAATGGGAACGGTGTGGCTCAATCCAATAACAAGTGAGTGCAGGGTAAGTTCCTAAAAAGGCTGGAATAGTCTGAGCCATATAAATTCTTTTTTTTTTTTTTTTATTATACTTTAGGTTTTAGGGTACATGTGCACAATGTGCAGGTTTGTTACATATGTATCCATGTGCCATGTTGATTTCCTGCACCCATTAACTCGTCATTTAGCATTAGGTATATCTCCATATAAATTCTTAAAACCAACCTACCAACCAAAGCTACCTTCCAGGAATGGGCTCCAAACTGAGGGAAAACTGCTGGGAGTGGAACCAAAATTAAGCAGAACACAGACAATAAAGACAAGGAAAGAAAAGGTTCAGATAAAAGCGGAGAAGGGGAAAGGAAGCCACCATATTTTTAAACATTTTACAAAAACAACAGAAGAGGGAGCTCTGTGAATTAGAAAAGTTATCCTGAAACATGATCCCTTTTTAAAGTTCAGGAAAACCAATTTCATATAAAAATTAGCAACAGAAAAGTATCAAGGTCTCATCCATACAGTTATTTTAAGAAAAAAGAGAATAAGGAGCAGAATAGTATCTTTATAGATAATGAAAAACAGACCTTGGGAAGAGATCAAAACTGTAAACTTCTATTTCAAAACAAGCTAAAAGACATTAGAAAAATAATTCAAGACATGAAAGAGCAAAATAAATTACAATTATACAACTCAAGAAAAGGTGAAATAACTCAAAAGAATAGAAGTAAAAGGAAAAATTCATTTTAGAAATGAATACAAATTAGAAGGATCACAAGAGTGATTAAATATAACAAATAATGCCTTACAGTAAATAAAAGGTTTTAAAAAGGGTAAAATTTTTTAAAACCATAAAGAATGAAGAAAGTGACATCAGCAAAATGCCAGAGTAGGCAGCTCCAAGCTTCTATCTCCCCACAGAAACACTGAAAAACAAGCAGAAACTATCAGAACCAACTTTGTTAAATTCTGGAAAACAGTCAAAGGTTTATAGCACCCAAGTAAACACTGAATCAAGAAAAAGGCAATTAAAATATAGGAAAGCTTTGTTGCCACAAAGTAAGGCATTACTTATCCTAGTCCCATCCCCCTCTCCAGCACAAAATAAGTCTTGGAGACATCAGCCTGCATTCCCAGCATGGGACACCCTGGTACCCAGTTCCAGAGGGAGCAGAGCAGACCTTAATCACAAATTATTTTGTCTAATTTTCACCTGTCTGGGGCTACATGAAGAACTGGTGCAAGGCTTTCATCTTTGTTTTGCCTAACTCAGAACTCATCCAAGTTGGAAAAGTGGCTGGCATTGTTTTGTTAAGTGGGATTCACCCTAGGTGGTTCAACTTTAAAAAGGTATTTTACACTATAAAAATGTTTAAATGCCCATTTGTAGAAAGTGAAAAAAAAAAAAAAGAAAACACACAATCATCTCAATGCAAAAAAGGCATTTGATGAAATATAACATCTTTTCACAATAAAAGCACTCAGAAAGCTAACATTAGAAGGGAACTTCCTCAACATGATAAAGGGCATTTATAAAAAACCCACAGCTAACATAATACTCAATAATAAAAGACTGAAAGCATTCCCCATTGAGATCAAGAACAAGACAAGGATGCCGGCTTTCACCACTGCTATTCAACACTGTACTAGAAGTTTCTTGTCTAGAGAGAAGAAAAAAAAAAGGCATTGAAATTGGAAAGGAAGAAGTAAACTATGTTTATTCACAGATGACACGATCCTATATATAGATAGGATAGAATTCACACGAAAACTATGAGTTAAACAAATCCAGCAAATTTGCAGCTTACAAGGTTAACACACAAAAAACAGTGTTTCTACATACCAGCAATGAATAATTCAAAAAAGAAATTAAGAAGACAATTCCATTTCCATTTAGAAGAATAAAATACCTATGAATAAATTTAATGGAAGAGGTAAAAGACTTTTACATTTAAAAACTGTAAAATATTGCTGAAAGACATTAAAGATGGTCTAAATAAATGTAAAGATGTCCCCATGTTCATGGACTGGAAGACTTAATACTGTGAAGGTATCAATATTATCCAAAACAATCCATGGATCCAGCACAATCCTATCAAAATTCCAATGACCACCTTTTCTGCAGAAATGGAAAAGTCAATCCTCAAATTCATATGGAAATTGCAAGGGACCTTGAGTAGGCAATATAATCTTGAGAAAGAAGAACGAAGTTAGAAGATGCATATTTCCTGAATTCAAAACTTACTACAGAGGTACAGTAATCAAAACATTGTGTTACTGGCATATGGACAGATATAAAGATCAATGGAATAGAATCTGGAGTCCAGAAATAAATCCAAACATCTACAGCCTAGTGAATTTCAAAGTCCATTCGATGAGGAAAGAATCGTCTCTTCAATAAATGATGCTGGGACAACTGGAGAGACATATGCAGAAAAGTAAAGTTGGACCCCTGCCTCATACCATACACAAAAATGAACTCAAAATAAATTAAAGAGTTAAATATAAAAGCTAAAACCATAAAATTCTTTTCAGCCATTATTTCTCTGACTATTTTTTCTGTCCCTTTCTCTCTCTCCTTCTAGGATTACCACAATGCATATGTTGGTAAGCTTGATGTCTTCTCATAAGTCCCTTAGGGTATGTTCATTTCTCTTCAAATTTTTCTCTCTGCTCCTCAGACAGGGTAATTGCAATTGCTTTGTCTTCGAGTTTATTGATTCTTTCTTCTGCCTGTTCAAATCTGCCACTGAACTCTCTACTGAATTATATTTTTTATAATTTTCATCTCTCTAGTATGTTTCCCATTGATACATTGTTCTCCTGATTTCCTTTAGTTCTTTGACCATGATTTCCTTCGACTCTGTGGGTATATTTAAGATAAAGTTTTTTTTATGCAGCCAAAAGACACATGAAAAAATGCTCATTATCACTGGCCATCAGAGAAATGCAAATCAAAACCACAATCAGATACCATCTCACAACAGTTAGAATGGCCATGATTAAAAAGTCAGGAAACGACAGGTGCTGGAAAGGATGTGGAGAAACAGGAACACTTTTACACTGTTGGTGGGACTGTAAACTAGTTCAACCATTGTGGAAGTCAGTGTGGCAATTCCTCAGGGATTTAGAACTAGAAATACCATTTGACCCAGCCATCCCATTACTGGTATATATCCAAAGGATTATAAATCACGCTGCTATAAAGACACATGCACACATACGTTTACTGCGGCACTATTCCCAATAGCAAAGAGTTGGAACCAACCCAAATGTCCAACAACGATAGACTGGATTAAGAAAATGTGGCACATATACACCATGGAATACTATGCGGCCATAAAAAATGATGAGTTCACGTCCTTTGTAGGGACACGGATGAAGCTGGAAACCATCATTCTCAGCAAACTATCGCAAGGACAAAAAACCAAACACCGCATGTTCTCACTCATAGGTGGGAATTGAACAATGAGAACACATGGACACAGGAAGGGGAACATCACACACTGGGGCCTGTTGTGGGGTGGGGGGAGCGGGGAGGGATAGCATTAGGAGATATACCTAATGTTAAATGATGAGTTAATGGGTACAGCACACCAACATGGCACATGTATACATATGTAACAAACCTGCACGTTGTGCACAGGTACCCTAAAACTTAAAAGTATAGTAAAATAAACATAAAAATAAAAAAATAAATTACCCAAATCAGAAAAAAAAAGATAAAGTTTTTGTCTGATAAGTCCAATGTCCGCATTTCCCCAAGGATGGTTTCTGTCCATTTTTCCCCCCAGCAATGGGCCATACTTTCCTCTTTCTTGTGTGCTTTTTATTTTTTTCTGGATATTTTGAATATTGTAATGTGGTAACTCTGGAAATCAGGCTCCCTTCTCTCCCCAGGATTGCTGTTATTACTTGATGAGGGTGGCAGCCAGCCATTTGTTTAAGTGAATTTTCCAACCTATTCTTTGCAAGGATTATACTCCCTGCCATATGTGGTCACTGAAGTCTCTGTTATCTCTGCAGTCATCCAGTGACCTAACACAGATTTCCTTAAATGCCTGATCCAATAAGAAAAGGAGTTCGAGGGAATGTTCTGTCTCTTTAAATCTTAAATGGCTAATGCCAAGTAAGTCACTTCAGCTTGTGGGGGTTGAAACAGCTGGCACCTCAGCAATTAAAAATAGCAATCATAATACACAATCCCAATTTTTAAAGGTCCCAAATGCCCACCCAGGGACCAGCAAGTCACACCAGGAACACAGGCAACCATCACCTGGCTGCTACAGGATTGAGGGATGGGAGATAGTAGCTACTATGCCAAACACCAAAACAATGAAATTCTTTGAAACTTACCAGCCTCTTTCCTCATCAAGTACTCCCTTGGATGCTGCAAATGTTCTACTAGACTCCAGAGTTCCCAAATAGTTGCTTCAGACAGTTCATGCCAGCTCAATAGTTCTTCCGGCAGAGGAATCAATTCAGAGATTCCAACTCTACCTTTTTCCGTGGCATCAGATTAAGAAACTGAGCCTCAGGCATATTAAGCAGAGTGCCATGGCCTCACAGCTATTGCAGATTTAACACTGTTATTCCTGCAAAATTTCCACACTGCCTTTCTTCCCTACTTAAACACTCTCTGGTCTTTGACTCCAAACTCATGAAATCCCATTTCATGTACAAAGACTTCCTGAAGCAATCAGAATACACAGAGCCAATTTCAACTCTACCTCCATCATTAAGGCAAATCACTTAGTCTGTAACATCTACTTGGCACCTATCTTGGAGAGACTGCACATCCATAAAATCATATGGAGAGCAACCCTAAACTGAGAATAAATTAAGACACGATGAATTAAGTACCAAAATCCTGAGAGCCTGGTGGGAAATATAGTTAGGCATAATCAGTTGCTAAGGAAGCATTTATGAGTGAGGGTGGTAATCAGAATGAAAAGGCAAGGAGAAAGAGGAGGAGGAGGAGGAGGAGGAACAGGTATTGCAGCAAATTTATATATAGCTAAGGCCCCCAGAGGGTAACAAAAACCAAACAAAGGAACAAGTGGAAAAATGCAAGATACGGCTGTAAAGAGAGGGCCTTTGGCACTGGAATAAGAAGTTGCAATTTCTTAAGACAGAAGGCACTACCGACAGAGTTGATGAAATATTGTTTTAGGGAGATTAATCCAACAGCTTTGATGATCTAGCAGCTGTGTGTAGGATGAACTGCAGTGGGAGTCACTAGAAATAAGGAGACCCATGATTTGTTCACTTTTGCCACCAACAATTTGGTTGCTTCTTAGAGTATACAAACTTAGTAATTATATGCATCTTCAACATTAATTAATTTATTTATATAACCTTTCTGGCTTCCTGGCTAACAAAGCATCACACATTTCAGAGGCTGGAATTTTTAATTGTGCCACTGAAGGGAGAAATAAAAAGCTTTATTCATATTCTATAGGAAAATATATAGAAAAGTGGTGAAATGTTTTCACCAAAATGAAATCTCACATGTAAACTAGAATGAAACTTGCCAAATATACTACCCGAAGGTCTTACAAATGATGTTAATTTGCCAAGATTTTTTCTACCTAGTGACATTCTAGATGTGTTCACTGTACAATAAATCTTTCTTTTGGGGCCAGCTCACAAGGAAAAGTGGTGAAAGAAAAAGTATTTCTACATGGGAACTGAGATAAGTCTCTACATGGGAGCTGAGATAAGATTATGAAAGACAGAAATAGGGAAAGTGGGAAAGATAAATTTTTCAAAGTGTAATCAAAACAGTATAAAGCATATAAAACACAACTAGAATTATTACATCTTTCTTAAATATGCTTTTGAATTAAGACAATCCTTCACTGAGAATTCAGGACAAAGTAAATTAGATTTCTGAATCTCAGACACCTATGTTGAATTCTGGAAAGCCTCTATATACCTGTCAGGGTCATCTAAAAACTTGCAAGATCCCCCTTAATTTGCCTTAAGTCCTGTAGATAAAGGAGGGCCTGGACCTTAATGGGGCAATATTCACCAGGCAGTAGGGGCAGGAGTGAGACTGGGACCTGCCTAAAATGAGAATTTCTTTTTTTTTTTTTTTTTTTTTTGAGACGGAGTCTCACTCTATCGCCCAGGCTGGAGTGCAGTGGCGCAATCTCGGCTCACTGCAAGCTCCGCCTCCCGGGTTCACGCCATTCTCCTGCCTCAGCCTCTCCGAGTAGCTGGGACTACAGGCGCCCGCCACCACGCCCGGCTGATTTTTTGTATTTTTAGTAGAGACGGGGTTTCACCGTGGTCTCGATCTCATGACCTCGTGATCCGCCCGCCTTGGCCTCCCAAAGTGCTGGGATTACAAGCGTGAGCCACCGCGCCCGGCCTAAAATGAGAATTTCTAAGATGAGGTAAGCTTGAGAGAAAACCTGGATATGGAGGACGAAGTGGACCAGGAGGAGCAGGACCAGAGAGAGTTGAGTCCCCTACTGGAGGTATCTCTAAGGTTTGCTTACCTATCTCCTTGGAATTGCCCTTTGCAGCCTCTCTAAGATGGTCACTAGGAGGGCTGAATCAATTCTACAATATTGGCAGAGGTCCAGATTACCCTGCAAGGCAAAGAGAGCCTGCATGTATGGAATCTTGGACCATCTGCCCTCGCGCTTACAGATACAGTTCTGAGAGATGGGGTGGTAGTGGGGGCGGGGGCTGAAAGCCTACAGCAAATTCTAATTTGGCAGTGATTAATCTATTTCCCACACCCCAAAACTGATGGGTTGACAAGAAAATTCTGATTATTTTTTCCTCTCGGGGTGTGTTAATCACAGCAAAAAGCAGCTGTTTGTCTTTGAGGCTCCTACTTAACTGATACTAAGGAACAGATAATGATCTCAAACTCAATCTTTTAGACATCAAAAAGTCTCTAATTACCTCAAAGGATATCAAAATTATTAATATCAATATTTTAAATATTACATATTTTACCCAAATGTCATGTATTTTAGCATATTAGGAACAGAACGAGGGGATATTGTGATGTTTTAAATATACAATACTCTCACTACACTTCATGATTTTCCTCACAAAATGTTAAACCATCCTGAGGTCAGCTGAAACAACAACAAAATAATTGCACCACCACTCTTTATCTCTGTTAGAAACCCTCACACAGACCAAGCACAGTGGCTCACACCTGTAATCCCAGTGCTTTGGGAGGTGGAGGGGAAGGATCGCTTGAGCCCAGGAGTTCAAGACCAGCCTGGGCAACATGGTGAGACCTTGTCTTTACAAAAAATCCAAAAACTACCTGGGTGTGGTGGTGTGCGCCTGTGGTCCCACCTACTTGGAGTCTGAGGCAGGAGGATCACTTGAGCCCAGGAGTTTGAGGCTGCAGTGAGCTATGAAGCACCACTGCACCCCAGGCTTATGACAGAGTGAGACCCTGTCTCAAAACAAACAACAACAAAAACAACACCTTACCCATAGAATAATAGCCTTGTTTGCCACAAAAGGAAGTAACTGTGATCACATTTGTGGGAAAAAAGAACAAGGTCACTAGGTTTAAAGCCTTATAAACTGTTTAATAATGAATACAATGGGCTCCATCTAAGGATAGTTGATATTGATCTATACAGTCATTAAGAGGTAGGAGAGAGAGAAACTAAAAGAAAAAAATTTCCATTAAAGATTGGTAAAATTGGAAAATCATAGGAATATGCATCTTAGTTGTGGGGGGGAAAAGCCTGCCCACACACAAAGAATTTATTTGGCAAAAAAATTCAGTGGAAATGTTGAAAGACACAAATAGTACACCTGCCCAAAAAAGAACATTCATAGCTTTTAAAAATGCTTTAAATTTATGAGGTAATGAAAATAATTATGATGGCCTTTTCATTCGTTAGGCACAATCATTCAAGTTGGCATATAACTTTGTTTCAAACATCTTGGTCTTTACTCATATTTCTTCGTTTTTAGTGATAGTTAATTCTTTGAGAGATTTATCTCCTCAAGGCTTTGAAAATTTAGACATCCACAGGTAAGTTCTTTAAAAATTATAATAATTCTACTTTGAAAGACAAAGCAAACAAACTTTCTGGGGACCATAAGTGAATAAATGGAAATAATAACAATGCAATTTATGAAACAGTCGTTTTGTCTGAGATGGGAAATGACTATTTGGAAGAAGGAAAATAAACTCCTATGTGAGTTTAGTACAGAGGCTCTCATTTTTCTGCTGCCACATGATTCAGCTGTTCAAATACCTCTCATGATATCCAGCACTTCTCAGAATTAGTAATGCTCCCGGGTAAGATTCATTAATTCTTTTAAAATTTTGAACTGAAATTTAGTAAGAGAAAGTATCACATTCAAATTCTATCTCTATTTATGACTTAAACATAAGTCCCTAGACATTTTTCCCTAGGAAGTTTTTGGAGCCAAAGCTTATGAAAGTATGAAGTTTTCTTTTAAAAGCATTGCTGATTTCTTTCACTACCATCAAAGGTAACATCACTTATATCCAGAATTCAGGTATATAGAAGTTTTAACAACAGAAAGCAAGACCAAAGAAAGAATTATTCTACAGTGACAAAAGGGTACCACATAATTTACAATAATCATTGCCAGTTTTTGAGTGCTTACCATGTGCTTGGATAAACTACTCTGCATGCATTTTTTCACTTAATCTATATAACAATCTTGTGAGGCAGATGCTATATTATCCCCATACTTCGGATAAAGAAATCAGGACTATGGCCAGGTGCAGTGGCTCACGCCTGTAATCCCAGCACTTTGGGAGGCCGAGGCGGGCGGATCACCTGAGGTCGGGAGTTCGAGACCAGCCTGGCCAACATGGAGAAACCCCATCTCTATTAAAAATACAAAAATTAGCCAGGTATGGTGGCACACACCTATAATCCCAGCTGCTTGGGAGGCTGAGGCAGGAGAATAGCTTGAACCTGGGAGGCAGAAGTTGCAGTGAACCGAGATCATATCACTGTACTCCAGCCTGGGCGACAAAGTAAGACTCCATCTTAAAAAAAAAAAAAAAAAACCAACCAAACAAAAACGTCTTAAATTCAAGCTCTATCATCTTCTAACTTATTGTGTGACCATGAGCAACCTACTTAACCTCTTTGAGCCTCCCTTTGCCTATATTTAAATCAAGGATGGCATCAGTACCTACCTCAGAATGTTTGTTGTAAAGGTTAAAGGATATAAAGCATTAGCACAGTATTTGTACATAGTAACTGCTAAACAAATGGTAGCTATTATTATTAAGCTCACAGAATATGTGTAAATACGTAATCACTTTGATTTTTTTCAGTCAGGGAACTCATTCAGGACTTTCCTTTATTGGTCAAGGTTCTTAAAAATAAGGTTCTTTGACAATTACTTAAACAGCTGATAGAGAAATAAAAAGGCTGGTGCAGTGGCTCACACCTGTAATCCCAGCACTTTGGGAGGCTAAGGTGGGAGGATTGTCTGAGTCCAGGAGTTCAAGACCGGCCTGGGCAAGATGGTGAGACCCTGCTCTAAAAAAAAAAAAAAAAAAAAAAAAAAAAAAATATATATATATATATATATATATAAATAGATGAGTAACAGCTGAACTCTATTATATACAGGTGTTAAATATGTGATATATATAATATTTTATGGTTATTATCAGAATAATATGGTTATAATAAATGGTTATCATAAATAACCATATTTATTATAAATAACCATGATATTTATGATAATATTCACGGTAATATTCATGTGTGATGGGGGCAACGGTATACTACTGCACAGAAGGAAGTTGCTAAGCCTTTGTCTCACAGCATGGACAGAAAACCAATTATAACAAATACAAAACACTGTGATATGGATTAGGGCAGGGGTCCCTTATCCATAGTTGGTATTGGTATTGGTCTGTGACCTGTTAGGAAATGGGCCGCACAACAGGAGGTGAGCAGAGGGCGAGTGAGCATTACCACGTGAGCGCCACCTCCTGTCAGATCAGTGGTGGCATTAGATTCTCACAGAAGCGCAAACCCTATTGTGAACGATGCATGTGAGGGATCTAGGTTGTACATCTAACTAATGCCTGATGATCTGAGGTGGAACAGTTTCATCTTGAAACCATCCCCTACCCACCATCCATGGAAAAACTGTTTTCCATGAAACCAGTCCTTGGTGCCAAAAAGGTTGGAGACTGCTGGATTAAGGAATCCCAAATTTTGGGGGGTTTTTGTGACAGAGTCTTGCTCTGTAACCCACGCTAGAGTACAGTGGGCAATCACAGCTCACTGCAGCCTCAACCTCCCAGGCTCAAGAGATCCTCCCACCACAGCCTCCCGAGTAGCTGGGACTACAGGCACGCATCACCACACCCAGCTAATTTTTTTGTTTTGTTTTGTTTTGTTTTTGTAGAGATAGGCCTCACTTTGTTGCCCAGGTTGGTCTCAAACTCCTGGCCTCAAGTGATTCTCCTGTCTCAGCCTCCCAAAGTCCTGGGATTACAGCCATGAGCCACTACACCCAGCCCTAAGTGAAGTTATATCAAGAGGAAATTACTAGTCAGTTCTCATGTATATGTAAGTATGCCTAGAATATATTACACAGACTAGGAGATCTATAACTATTCAATTAACAGTGTGAACCAATTTATGAATAAATTAAGCTAAATAGTATTTGGCGGATGTCATAATTCCTTTTCTAAACCAGGGTCCTACTGTACTCCTGGCCCTAAGTAACAGGGCTGGAAACCCAGTCAAGCCACAGAATAATGCTCAGAGAACTGGGCACGGTGGCTCACACCTGTAACCTCAGCAATTTGAGAGGTTGAGGTGGGCACATTGCTTCAGTCCAGGAGTTTAAGACCAGCCTGGGCAACAAAGTGAGACCTTGTCTCTACAAAAAATCAAAAAATGAGGCATGAGGACCGCTTGAGCCCAGGTGATTGAAGCTGCAATGATCCATGATCATGCCACTGCACTCCCGCCTGGGTGACAGAGATGGATGACGAATGGAAAGAAGGCAGGCAGGCAACTGAAGGACACCCTGGGATGGGTTCGCCCCGAGAGAGGGGCTCGGGACTTGGAAAGTACTGCGGGGAGAAAAAATAAAATAGAAAAAAAAAGAATAATGCACACAGAAGGTCATAACTCACTCTATTCAAAATTCAAAATGCTACTTGGGACACCCTATAAGGATAAGGGCCTTCCCATTATACCTTCCTATATTATTTGAAATTTCCATTAAAAAAAAAAAAAAGACATGTATGGGAAGGTACAAACAGGCACCTGACGCCAAAACTCTCAAGCCTAAAAGCTCAGGAAGATAGGCAACTAACAAGATGTTTAATGTAAGTTTGGCAAAGACTAAGATTAGTGATAATTGGCTCTAGCAAGAATGTGGAGGAAACAACATTTTCATATACATCATCTCTCAGTATCCATGGAGAGGACTGACACCAAATCCACCACGGATATTCAAGACCCTTCTATAAAATGATGTAGTAGTTGCATAACACCTACACACATCCTTCTATATACTTTAATTCATCTCTAGAGTACTTAGAATACCTAATACAAATATTACATAAATAGTTGTTATGATGTATTGTTTAGAAAATGACAAAAATAAAATTCTGTACTTGTTCAGTACAGGTGCAACCATCCTTTTTTTCCCCCAAACATTTTCCATCCAAAATTGGTTGAATCCATGGATGTGTAACCCATGGATGTGTAACCCATGGATACAGAAGGCTCACTGTCCTGGACATGAGAGTATAAACTGATAAAACTTTTTTGGAAAATGATTCAGCAATACTTATTAAAATTTAAAAAGCTTATACCCAGCGGGGTATGGTGGCTTGTAATCCCAGCACTTTGGGAAGCCAAGGCAGGAGGATCTCTCGAGTCTAGGAGTTCGAGACCAGCCTGGCCAACATGGTGAAACCCCATCTCTACCAAAAATACAAAAATTAGCTGGGCACAGTGGCGCAGGCCTGTAATCCCAGCTGCTCGAGAGGCTGAGGCAGGAGAATCACTTGAACTCAGGAGGTGGAGGTTACAGTGAGATGAAATCACACCACTGTGCTCCGGCCTGGGCAACAAAGCAAGACTCCGTCTCAAAAAAAAAAAAAAAAAAAAAAGCATCCAAATGGAAAGGACAAAATAAAATTATCTGTTTTGGATGATATAGTCTTGTATGTAGAAAACCCTAAATGGTCCAGAAAAAAACTGTTAGAATAAATGAATTCAGCAAAGTAGTAAGATATAAAAACAATACAGGAAAATCAGTTGCATTTCTATACACTAAACAATGAACAATCCAAAAAGGAAATTATAATAAAATCTCATTTTCAGTAGCATCAAAAAGAACTAACTTAGGGGGTTGGGAAAGGGGTTAAGAAAAAAAAAAGTAAAAATTTTAAAAAATGTTTAATGAATTAACTTAGGAATTAACTTAACAAAAGAGGTAAAATATTTGTACAATGAAAACTATAAAACATTACTGAAAGAAATTAAAGACATAAATAAAAACACATTCCATAATCATAGAAGTCTTAATACTGTTAAGATGCCAACACTACCCAAAGCAATCAATAGATTCAATGCAATCTCTATCAAAATCCCAGTGATGTTTTTTGCAAAATTAGAAATGCTCATCCTAAAACTTATATAGAATTTCAATGGCCAAAACAATCTTGAAAAAGAAAACAAAACTTGAGGATTCACACTTCCTGATTCCTACTACAAAGCTACACTAATCAAAACAGTATGGTACCGGCATACAGACAGACATATATCTCATATTCAAAAGAACATGAATAGACAGTCCAGAAATAAACATTCACATATACAGTCAAAAGATTATGTCCAAGGGTGCCAAGATCATTTAATGGGAAAGAACAGTCTTTTCAACAAATGGTGCTAGGAAAACTGGATATCCACATACAAAACAATAAAGTTGGAGCCTAACATAACACTATATACAAAAACGAACTCAAAATGGATCAATGATCTAAATGTAAGACCTGAAAGTATAAAATTCTTAAAAGAAAACATAGGGCAAAAGCTTCACAACATAGGATTTGGCAGTGGTTTCTTGGATATGACACCAAAGGCAAAAGCAACAACAGAAAAGACAAAGGGGACTTCATGAAAATCAAAAACTTTTGTGTGTCAAAGGGCACTATCAACAGAGTAAAAAGGCAACCCACAGAATGGGAGAAAATATTTGCAAATCATATATTTGATAAGGGATTGATATCCAGAATACACAGAGAACACCTAAAACTCAACCACTAAAAAGCAAAGAACCCAATTCAAAAATGGGCAAAGGATTGGAATAGACATTTGTCCAAAGAAGATATATGATGGCCAATAAGCACATGAAAAGATGCTAAACATCGCTAATCATGAGAGAAATGCAAACAATGAGATACCACTTCACACCCATTAGGATAGCTACTCTCAAAAAAAGTAGAAAATAAGTGTTGGCAAAGACGTGGAGAAATTAGAACCCTTATGCACTGTTGGTGGAATGTAAAATGGTACAGCTACTGTGTTAAACAATATGGCAGTTCCTCAAAAATTTTGAAAAAGAATTACCATATGATCCAGCAATTCCCTTTCTGGGTATATAGCCAAAAGTAGGGTCTCAAAGAGATACTGGTACATCCATGATCATAGCAGCATTATTCACAATAGCTAAAATGTAAAAGCAACCCAAGTGTCCATCAACAGATGAATGGATAAGCAAAATATGACATAAAAATATACATACAATAAAATATTATTCAGCCTTATAAAGGAAGGAAATTCTGACATATGCTACAACATGGATTAACCTTGAGGACATTATACTGAATCAAGTAAGCCAGTCACAAAAAGACAAAATACTATATAATTCCACTTATTTGAGGTAGTTTCAGGGGTCCAAAATCATGGAGGCAGAAAGTAGAATGGAGTCTGGCAGGGATTGGAGGGAGGAAAAAATGGAGACTTACTAATATGTAAAAACCTTCAGCTTTACATGATGAAAAGAGTTATGGAGATGAATGATGATAATGGTTACAGAACATTATGAATGTATATAATACCCTGAACTGTATACTTAAAAATGGCAACAATGATAAATTTTATGTTACATTTATTTTATCACAATAAAAAAACTTTTAAAGGCAGCTGGATACATGAGCCTAGAGTTCAGGGGAAGAAGTCTCAGCTTGAGATATAAATTAAGCTGTCATCAGCATATAAACAGAATTTAAAGCCAAGAGACAGGATGAGATCACCAAGGGAACGAGTACAGATAGACAACAGGTCCAAGGACATGGAGCAGTTCAAAGTTTCAAGGTCATGGAAAAGAGGACCAACCAAAGGAAATTGTAAAGAATGGCCAATAAGGTATGAAAAGAACCAAGAGAAAGTGATACGTCCTGGAAGCTATGTGAATAATGTCTTCCAAGAATGTGGGAGAGATCAACCGTCAAATGATGCTGATAGATCAAGTAAGGTAAGGGACAAACGCTGACCACTGGAAATAATCTGAAAGCCACCGACGACCTTGGCAAGAACAGTGTGGATGTAGCAGAAGATGAATGCCTTACCAGAATGATTCCAAAGAAAATGGACACAGAGGAATGAGAGGCTGCATATATGGAAAAATCTTTTAAGAAGTTTTGCTCTAAATGGAAGCAAATAAATGAGCAATGCTAATAGAGAAAGTGAAATCAACAGAATTTTTCTAATAAGAGAAAAATTGTTGCAGGATCCTTGGGGTGTCACTTTTCTGGCCAGAAACCTCTGTGGCTGGTGGTGCCCTTGCCTGAGTTTTGCTCGGGTCCATTGGGCTCATTCTGCCTACTTGGGCTGGCAGGCTGCACTCGGTTCACGCTACCAGCCTGGATCCCATGCCTGCCAAGGGCAAGCCAGGCATGGAGTGACAAGGGGTGTGTGAGTAAGCGAGAATGGGGTCCAACCACTGTGCACAGGCATGCCGCCTGCTGCAGTGGGGCAGGCAGCTCCAGGTGCCAGCATGGGTGCTGGCTCTCTGTAAGGCTGTAGCTAGATCAGGCACACTGCAAGCAGCTTCCACGGCTGCCACCAGGGAACGTGGTAGCACCTGGAAGCTTAGAGCCTCCAGGAACCACAGGGAACCAAAGAGTCACAGCTCTGGCTTGGGGAGCTCCAGGTCTGAGCTCCCTGAAGGGCTGCAGCTCTTCTCTCCTCTTTATCTGCAGTATGGCAAGCAAGGGGTATGTTTCAGCCCTGTTTGTGTTACAGCTCTTTCAGCCTTGCCTTTTGGCAGGTCCCAAGTTCTTGTCCTGTGTCCAGGAAGAAAGGGGTAGGCAGACAAGTGGAGGGTGAGCAAGGCAAAGAGGAGCTTTATTGAGCTTTATTCTATTGACAGAATAGTTCAGAGGAGGCCCTGAAGTGGGTAGCTCCTCTCTACAGGCAGGTCATCTCAACGTCTGCTCAGCTCTGGCAGAGCCCGAGGCTTTTACGGGCCTCAGAGGGGAGGAAATGTGAGCCAGTTGGTCCGTGAGCGGCCATGAGTGGGACCAGAAAAGGCACCACAAGTTCCCAGTTCTGTCTGTAGGGCTGGCCCCTAGCCTTTAGGCCCTCACTGGTCTGAAGGCAGGGCCTCACCAGGGACCCAACCCCTTCCACCCAGGAACCTGTCTGCCACCTGCTGCTGCTCATGGTGCCCAGGCTGTAGGTGCCAAGGGGTACCTGCAGGCCAGTGCTGAGCTTCCCTCAGCCCCTCATTGGCTTCCTTCCTATGTTTGTCAGCACCCGAAGTCCAGAGGGGGCTGAGGTGACAGGAGGCTGGTGTGTCAGCACTGCCCTGAGCGTGTGTGCACACCTGGCTGGTCTGTAACAGCACCTGGGCTCCACTCTGACTTTGCTCTGAGATCAAATGGGCGCCAACAGCAGGGAGAGGCCAGGAAGTGGAAGCAAGCACTTCCAAGCCTGCGAGGGCAGGGGGGCCTTTCTTCCTGGGCCCCCAAGAGTGCAGGGATGCCTGGGTCCACAGCCACAGTTTGTGTGGCTGCAGCTGCACCTGGGGGTGTGAGGGGTGGGCTCCTGCCTGCTCCATGGAATGGGAGGCCTGGGTGTGCAGCTGAGACTTGGGTGGCTGCAGCTGTGCCCGGAAGGGCAGGGCTCCTGCCTGCTCCCTGCCTCCACCAAGAGCACAAGGAGGCCAGGGTCCATAGTCATGACAAAGAAGGGCATTACATAATGGTAGGGGGATCAATTTAACAAGAAGAGCTAGCTATGCTAAATATATATATATGCACCCAATACAGGAGCATACAGATTCATAAAACAAGTTCTTAGAGACCCACAGTGACTTAGACTGCCACACAATAATAGTGGGAGACTTTAACACCCTACTGTCAATATTAGATCAATGAGATAGAAAATTAACAAGGATATTCAGGACTTGAGCTCAGTTATGGATCAAGTGGACCTAATAGACATCTATAGAACTCTCCACCCCAAATCAACAGAATATACATTCTTCTCAGTGCCACATGGCACTTATTCTAAAACTGACCACATAATTGGAGGTAGTAAAACACTCTTCAGCAAATGCGAAAGAACAAAAATCATAATAAATAGTCTCTCAGACCACAGCGCAATCAAATTAGAACTCAAGATTAAGAAACTCACTAAAAACCACACAACTGCATGGAAATTGAATAGCCTGCTCCTGAATGACTCCTGGGTAAATAAAGTAAGGCAGAAATCAAGAAGTTCTCTGAAACCAATGAGAACAAAGAGACAACACACCAGAATCTCTGGGACACAGCTAAAGCAGTGTTAAGAGGGAAATTTAAAGCACTAAATGCCCACATCAGAAAGCTAGAAGGATCTCAAATCGACACCCTAACATCACAATTAAAAGAGCTAGAGAAGCAAGAGTGAACAAATTCAAAAGCTAGCAAAAGACAAGAAATAACTAAGATGAGAGCAGAACTAAAGGAGCTCAAACATGAAAAACCCTACAAAAAAAACTATGAATCTAGGAACTAATTTTTTGAAAAAATTAACAAAATAGATAGACTGCTTGCTAGACCAATAAAGAAGAAAGAGAGAAGAATTAGATAGACACAATAAGAAATGATAAAGGGGATATCACCACTGCTCCCACAGAAATACAAACTACCAACAGAAAATAAACAACTCTATACAAATAACTAGAAAATCTAGAAGAAAAACATAAAGTCCTGGACACATACACCCTCCCAAGACTAAACCAGGAAGAAGCTGAATCCCTGAATAGACCAATAACAAGTTTTGAAATGGAGGCAGTAATTAACAGCCTGTCCAACAAAAAAAGCCTAGGACCAGACAGATTCACAGCCAAGTTCTACCAGAGGTACAAAGAGGAGCTGGTACCATTCCTTCTGAAACTATCCCAAACAATTGAAAAGGAGGGATTTCTCCCTAACTCATGTTATGAGGCCAGCATCATCCTGATACCAAAACTCTGGACATAACAAAAAAAGACAACTTCAGGCCATCGATGCGAAAACCCTCAGTAAAATACTGGCAAACTGAATCCAGCAGCACATCAAAAACCTTATCCATCACGATCAAGTTGGCTTCATCCCTGGGATGCAAGGCTGGTTCAACATACGCAAATCAATAAATGTAATCCATCATATAAACAGAACCAATGAAAAAACCGCATGATAATCTCAATAGATGCAGAAAGGCCTTCGATAGAATTCAACATCCCTTCATGTTAAAAACTCCCAATAAACTAGGTGTTGATGGAACATATCTCAAAATAAGAGCTATTCAGGACAAACCCACAGCCAATATCATACTGAATGGGCAAAAGCTGGAAGCATTCCCTTTGAAAACCAGCACAAGATGGCCGGGCGCGGTGGCTCACACCTGTAATCCCAGCACTTTAGGAGGCCGAGGCGGGCGGATCACGAGGTCAGGAGATCGAGACCATCCTGGCTAACACGGTGAAACCCCGTCTCTACTAAAAATACAAAAAATTAGCCGGGCGAGGTGGCAGGCGCCTGTAGTCCCAGCTATGCGGGAGGCTGAGGCAGGAGAATGGCGTGAACCCCGGGGGCGCGGAGCCTGCAGTGAGCCGAGATCGCGCCACTGCACTCCAGCCTGGGTGAAAGAGCGAGACTCGTCTCAAAAAAAAAAAAAAAAAAAAAAAAGAAAACCAGCACAAGATAAGAATGCTTCTCTCACCACTCCAATTCAAATAGGAAGAATAAACAGGCAACCTACAGAATGGGAGAAAATTTTTGCAATCTACCCATCTGACAAAGGTCTAATATCTAGAATCTATAAGGAACTTAAACAGATTTACAAGAAAAGAACAACCCCATCAAAAAGTGGGCAAAGGATATGAACAGACACTTCTCAAAAGAAGACATTTATGCAGTCAACAAATATATGAAAAAAAGCTCAACATCACTGATCATCAGAGAAATGCAAATCAAAACCACAATGAGATACCATTTCACACCAGTCAGAATGTTGATTATTAAAAAGCTAAGAAACAACAGATGCTGGTGAGGCTGTGGAGAAATAGGAACACTTTTACACTGTTGTGGGAATATAAATTAGTTCAACCATTGTGGAAGACAGTGTGGTGATTCCTCAAGGATCTATAACCAGAAATACCATTTAACCCAGCAATCCCATTACTGGGTATACACCCAAAGGAATATAAATCATTCTACTATAAAGACACATGCACACATATGTTTATTGCAGCAGTATTTCCAATAGCAAATACATGGAACCAACCCAAATGCCCATCAATGATAGACTGGATAAAGAAAATGTGGCACAGGCATGGTGGCTCATGCCTGTGGTCCTGGCACTTTGGGAGGCTGAGATAGGTGGATCACTTGAGGTCAGGAGTGCGAGAACAGCCTGGCCAACATGGTGAAACCCTGTCTCTACTAAAAATACAAAAAAATTGGCCAGGCATGGTGGCACATGCCTATAATCCCAGCTACTTGGGAGGTTGAGGCAGAGGCAGGATAATTGCTTGAAGCTGGGAGGCGGAGGTTGCAGTGGGCCAAGATTGTGCCACTGCACTCCAGCTTGGGTGACAGAGCAAGACTCTGTCTCAAAAAAAAAAAGAAAAGAAAAGAAAGTGTGGTACATAAACACCATGGAATACTATGCAGCCATAAAAAGGAATGAGATCACGTCCTCTGCAGGGACACAGGTGAAGTTGGAAGCCATCATCCTCAGCAAATACAGAAACAGAAAACCAAACACCGTATGTTCTCACTCATAAGTGGCAGCTGAACAATGAGAACACATGGACACAGGGAGGGGAACAACACACACCAGGGCCAGTTGGGGGGCAGGGGGCGAAGGGAGGGAGAGCATTAGGACAAATGGCTAATGCATGCATTAATCTAATGCATTTAATTGAATGGCTTAAAACCTAGATGACAGGTTGATAGGTGCAGCAAACCACCACAGCACATGTATACCTACGTAACAAACCTACATGTTCTGCACTTATATCCCAGAACTTAAAGTAAAATTTACAAAAAAATAAAATAAAAATTACCCCATTTTACATACTAGCAAGAACAGAGAAAAGGAGCACTTGGCCCAACCCTGAGAATTAAGAGGATTCGTGAAGGAGCTGTCCCATGCTGAATCATTAAGGCTGAGTAAGAGTGAGTCGGGAAGTAGGGAGGGGACTGAAACATCATGAAAAACAAAGGTAAGACACAACATAGTGTGGGGTTGGTGGGGGGAGTCAAAAGGACTAGTATGTGATGTATGAGACTGAGAATGACAGGAGATGAGGCTAGAGAGGTAAGCAGTCACCAAGCCTTTTAGGACATATCATGCAGTACAACCTTTATCATATAGAGAACTTGCGACTATAGGGTTTAGGCAGGGACATACTGAGATCAAACTGATATTTCATTCAATGAAGAAGTACCTTGAAGAGTACCAGACTGAAGAGTTGGAGACCAGTTAAGAGGCTACTGAAATAAATAAGGCCCTGAATTACAACAGTGTTAGAAGTAGTAAGAGGGGCTCAGTGACAGAAACTATGTGTTCAGTGATAAAGGCAGCAATTGGTAGCTTGTGCTACTGGACAGATAATACTAGTATCTGTATTTGGAAATACTGGAGCAAGGGTGGATAGTGAATGAATCACTTCAGTTTTGGATATGTTGCTTTTAGATTCACTATAAGGACATCTAGTAAGTAAAGGTAAGCAGACAGGCAGAAAATTCAGACTTCAGGGTTCAATATATCTAAAAAGCATCCACATTTGAGTGGTCACCAAAATTATTCTAATACATAAAATGATCCAAAAATAACACTAACAGGGAAAACAATGACTGAACATTTAGGAACACACATTTGAGGAAAAACCAGTGGTAAAAAATGCTTGAAGGAATTTCATATAGTCAAAGAGGTACAAGGAAAATCAGCAAAAGTACCATCCAAGAGGCCAGGGAAACAGTCAAGGGCTAATACCTCCAACCAGTATACAAAGAGAAACCATAATGACTTGAAAAAGCCAACAGAGATCACAAGAGATCAAAAAAAGTCACATCAAATAACAATCTAGACTCTCTAATTCTGCTGTATTAACTTTTTGAAAATTAGCAGAACCTACTGGGACATCTCTTTCTGAGGTCTTAAAGTAGTGAAGTCAATCTTGACTACAAAAGACTAAAAGGATCAAACACAGATGTTTCCCTACCTATAGGAGAAGATCATTTACAGTGATAGATTATCTACAGTGAAGAAAATTATTAATATTATTGTAGTAAATTGGTACTACATATTTTTTATTTTTATTTTTTTGATTCAGGGTTCCACTCTGTTGCCCAGGCTGGAAAGCAGTGACATGATCATGGCTCACTGCAGCCTTGACCTCCCAGACACAGGTGATGTTCCTATCTCAGCCTCCCAGGTAGCTGGGACTACAAGTGCACACCACTACACTCAGCTAATCTTTTGTATTTTTTGTAGAGATAAGGTTTCACCATTTTGCCCAGGCTGGTCTCAAACTCCTAGGCTCAAGTGACCACCTGCCTCAACCTCCCAAAGTGCTGGGATTATAGGCGTGAGCCACCACACCTGGCCAATGTATTTTTAATAAGTCAAAACTTATTGTCAAGCACAATAAAATAGAAAATTTTTTATTTTATCATTCCCGACTTCTTAATCGTCACACATTACCTTCTCACCTATGACTTCAAGTAAACTCAACTACTGACAATATAAATGTCTTACAGCCCTATGTAACAAGGAAAAGCATTTAAGCATGGATGATGTAGAAACCTAGGCTAGTAATTAGACAAAAATAATACAAATAAAAATGTATCAGAAATGGAAATAATCTTTGATGTTAGATAAAAAAAGATGAAAGGTGAAAATAAATAGAGCAAGAGTCAATTTCTGTTTCTTGCTTTTGGCTCTATTTTATCACTTTTTGACAATCTGTCAAATTAAAAAATTATTTATTAAAAAATCACTTACTCTTAAGATGACTGTACTATGCTATACTAATTGGGAGTGACTCACAAATGTTTGGTCCCACCCATACAGAAGAACTCTACAAGGAACTTTTAAAAAGTCAACAGGAAGCATATTTTCAGATGAGTACCTAAAGCAGTATCAGTAAAGAGTAGAAAGGACATGATAGAATTATTTACTTGAAATGGAAAAGTTAATTGCATTTTCTTGGAGTGGGGTGCGGGAAACTCCCAAGGTGTGAGTCATTGGATTAAAGAACAACTGGATTCAGGATTTAGGCGAGCTAGAAAGGCAGGATTCAAAACACAGAGCATGCAGCTCTCCAGCCCAAAAAGAAAAAAAAACCATGTTGGATTTGTGCCTCCAGAGTTTGAGTCAGACAGACAGAAAGAGAGTGGAGAGGAAGGCATGACCAGATTTGACTTCAGCACATGGGAGAATCTAAAACTGTTTTATCTTTTGGTTTATTTCTTCCTTTATTTATATAGTACTAAAACATTTAAATTACATTCAAGGAAACAAAAATGGAAGTTATTTCAAAATCTTACATCTACAAGGATCTAGATGGCTTTGCCACAATGCTTGGCACACAGACTAGACCAACAAAGTTAATGTCATCACAACCTCTCTAGCATTAGCACTAATTTGATTTTGTTAATTTAGTATAACCAACAAATTTATAAAATATTTATTGCTATAGTTACTAGCAAGAAGGAATGCCTGTTTATTCACTAGAGTACATGCATTCATCTTGAATAAACTGACTACTTAACTCCTTGGCCTATTTATCTATCATAATCTTGATGGCCTTTTTTAACATATATACTCATGTTTCCAGTGTTAAAAAAGGCCATCAAGATTATGAGTATATACTCATGTTTCTATCCTAATGAATGCAAACATGCCCAATTTCCATTTTTGTCATTTTTCATGGAATCAAAGTTTTCAATGTTTATTTAGATGCTCACTGTTTTTATTTGCCTTCATTTGGTTTTAGACTGTAGTAGTTGCTCATCTACCAATAAATTCTGAAGTAGTTTTCATTATTACACTCATACTGTATAGTTCAGAACTTTTCACTTACCTGCTCCAATCACTGCACTTTAACTCTCTTACACCATTTAATGATGTATTTCTTCTCAAGTATAGTGCTATCATCCGTTTTTTAAAAGAAACTTTTTTTGTGGCTAAGTAATTACATAAAATTAAATGGGCTCCAGGCAATTCTACTCCTAGAGAAATTACCCAACAGAAATGAGAGACACAAAGAATTGTACACAAATGTTCCTGGCAGTATTGTTCATAATAATCAAAAATTGGAAGCAATCTGAATGTCCATCAAACACTATATAAACAAAATATAGTATAGCTGAAATAAAAATGAATTAACTATTGATAGATTCTACAACATGCATGAACCTCAAAAACATAATGCTAAGTGAAGGAAACCAGCCAGATACAAAGACTACATATTGCATGACATTATTTGTTTGAAATTTCTAGAATACGCAAATCTGTTACAGACAAAGAGCAGGCTGGGCGCGGCGGCTCAAGCCTGGGAGGCCGAGGCGGGTGGATCACTCGAGGTCAGGAGCTCGAGACAAGCCTGGCCAAGATGGTGAAACCCCATCTCTACTAAAAATATTTTTAAAAATTAGCCAGGCTTGGTGGCACACGCCTGTAATCCCAGTTATTCAGGAGGCTGAGGCAGGAGAATCGTTTGAACCCAGGAGATGGAGGTTGCAGTGCGCTGAGATGATGCCACTGCACTCCAGCCTGGGCATAAAGAGCAAAACTCCACCTTAAAAAAAAAAAAAAAAGCACACAAAGAGCAGATTAGTAGTTGCCTAAGGCTGGGGCTGGGATATAGAATTAACTGCAAATGGCACAGGGAATTTTTTTTGGAGTGATGCAACTGTTTTACAGCTGAATTACAGTGATGGTTGCGTAACTGTATAGAATGACAAAAAAAAATTGACTTCAAGTACTTGACTTACATTTATAATAGGTGAATTTTATGGAATGTAAATTATATCTCAATAAAGCTGTTTTTAAGAAACCAATGAACACAGGAAGGATAAAAACAACAAAATATAAATATACACATACACATATTTTAACCTTGAAACATAAAAATTTAAAGGATTCAATTTGTTACTGTCAAATGTAGCAAAAAGTATTTTAAATAATAAATATTCAGTGCTTCCAAGAGTACCATAAAAGAAACTTTTCACAAGCTGATCATCATGAGAATGCAAATTGGCGCAATTTGCACAATTGGCACAAACTACTGGAAAGTAGTTTGGCAAGGCATACCAAGAGAGCATTAAAAATGTGCCCTTTGATCTACCCTAAATGTGCCCTGAGAATCTACCCTAAAGAAATAATTTAAAAAATGAATAAAGATCAGGGTATTAAGATACTGAGCAAAGCATGATTTATAATAGTTAAAAAAAAACCCAGGAAAAACAGTAAATATTCAACAATGGAAGAATGGATAAGAAGATTACAGCCTATCCATGAATATTATGTTCCCTTAAAAAATGTCTGTGGGCCTGCAGCCTGGTGCAGAGTATAACATCTTGGCCACTGCTGCTTGCATTGAAGAGGAAGATGCCCACCTCCATTTCACCCTGTGTGGTGGGTTCACCCAGAAGC
Organism: Symphalangus syndactylus; assembly: GCF_028878055.3. Classification (NCBI taxonomy): domain Eukaryota; kingdom Metazoa; phylum Chordata; class Mammalia; order Primates; family Hylobatidae; genus Symphalangus; species Symphalangus syndactylus. The sequence goes on from NC_072423.2 coordinate 103,080,524, forward strand.
CAGCTAGCAGAGTGCTGGTAGCATTCTGTAATTTTGCAAATGAGGCAAACTTGAAATTAAGAAATGTAACCTCAATGGCTGGAAGAGGGCTTGCCTATCACAATAGTGCTCACCAGGGAAGACAGACTGAAATATTACAGGATGACGCAGACTGTTCATCAAATGTAATTTTAAAACGGACCTTTCCGTTTATACAGCTGATTTGCTATATATTGTCATAAAAAATGACAGAAATTATTCACATTTCTGTCATTTTTGTGATGCCAGGAAGACTGTTGGGATGAGGAGGAAGGGAAGGACTTGAAGCCAGGATAAATCCCACAGATCATCTCATCACAGCCTATTAGGCTCATGGCTTTAGCTTTACTCATGAACTTTCTGTCCCAGAAATTCTTGTAGAGCTTACAGGACAAAGAGGAGGTTGTGCTAAAGGAAAAGTAGGATCAATGCATATGTATGCCAAGAACTTCTACAGGAGCCATGGCATTGTCAGAGCTCAGGTCTCTTGGGAGCTGGTATTGGCTTGGCCTGTGAGTATAACGGAAAACATGAGGTCTGAATGACTTTATATTTGAAGTACAATATAGCCGCTTTGTGGAAATTACCTCATATTTTCATCTGTGAGAATAAAACTGCTATGGAATAAGAGCATCTGTTGAGACAGCAGCACCCAGCACTGATTACTATAGGAGAGGGAATTTTGTACCTGGACTAAGGATAGACAGAATGAATATTCTATGTGTCCATGAGGCAACAAAGTTTGCCTGTTGTATATGTGGAAAGGGGACCATACTGATGAAGCTGCAGACTTACCATTATCAAGGCACAGTGTAAGTGATCCTGGAGTCAGTTGTACACAAGAAGAAATTCAAGAAGCAAGAGGATTGAGTCTATTATGCTTCTCAAAGATAAAATGGTAAATAGCAATCTTGCCAATGTTAAAGAATAAACGGACAGCCGGGCAGGGTAGCTCACAACTGTAATCCCAGCATTTTGGGAGGCCAAGGCAGGCAGATCACCTGAGGTAAGGAGTTCGAGACCAGCCTGGCCAACATGGTGAAACCCCGTCTCTACTAAAAATACAAAAATTAGCCAGGTGTGGTGGTGAATGCCTGTAATCCCAGCTACTTGGGAAGCCGAGGCAGGAAATCGCTTGAGCCCAGGAGGTGGAGGTTGCAGTGAGCCGAGATGGCGCCACTATACTCCAGCCTGGGCTACAGAGAGAGACTCTGTCTCAAAAAAAAAAAAAATGAAAGGAAACCGATATTGATACAACTGATCCCAAACTACCTTTGCAAGAATTAGGCCATTACATTTATTGCATTTTGAAGTTTATGATGTAAATCAGTGGATCCAGTTTAAGTAGATTTTTATTTTTTTAAGACAGGGTCTTACTCTGTTGCCCAGGCTGGATTGCAGTGGTGCAATCACAGCTCACTGTAACCTCAAATCTCTGGGCTCATGCAATCCCCCTGCCTTAGCCTCCAGAGTAGAATCAGATCATTTTAAGGGGATACTGTAAATTTACTATTATACCTCAATGGAACATCCATGGTCAACTGTAAGAAACTTTGTATTCTTAATTTTGTTAAAACAAACAAGCAGGCCGGGCGCGGTGGCTCACGCTTGTAATCCCAGCACTTTGGGAGGCCGAGGCGGGCGGATCACGAGGTCAGGAGATCGAGACCACGGTGAAACCCCGTCTCTACTAAAAAATACAAAAAATTAGCCGGGCGCGGTGGCGGGCGCCTGTAGTCCCAGCTACTCGGAGGCTGAGGCAGGAGAATGGCGTGAACCCGGGAGGCGGAGCTTGCAGTGAGCCGAGATTGCGCCACTGCACTCCAGCCCGGGCGACAGAGCGAGACTCTGTCTCAAAACAAAAAAAAAAAAAAAAAAACAAAAAAACAAACAAGCAAACCCAAAAGCTCGCGAATATGTTTGTACTATGGCATAAAATAAAGTTTTAAAAGTTGGGAAAAAAATTTAATGAGTTCCAAAGGTCCACTGGTGCAACAGAAAATACATCATCCTGATGTTCCAGAGCTTCCCCATTTTCCTCCACAGAAGCAAACATGTTATCAGCCTCTTATATATTAAAAAATGGAAATTTTAACTGAAAAATAAAAAGAGCAAACACAAAAAGCTCAAAATGTTTAAAGGAAAAGCTCATAAATTCTTACTTTCAGAAAGAAAAACGTGGAGAGAAATATAAATACTAAGTAATTAACAGGACCCAAGTTATTAGCAGAAGATACGAAAAGTAAACATGGGGAATTTGGAGGCATTGAGTTAAATCTCTGCAACACATCAGGTAGTAATTCTTTGACCTTAGGCAAACAACATCCTAAAATAAAATCCAGTCCCTAAGGCAAGAGCCTTTTCCTCCATCAGTAGGTCACAAAGCTGTCTTGGGCTGGCTTTACCTGTCAAGCCAGAAGACACACTACCTCTCTTCTGTAATGGGTTAGCTAGCTATATTTAATGAACAAAAGTTATTACGATTAGCAAAGAATATCCTTTAGCATCTGTTATAAGTATCCCTTAGCATCTGTTATTGTATCCCTTAACTGTGGCAAACTCCTACCTTTTGCTTCCTGGCAATGTTACTCTAACTTACACTCAACACAGAAATGATGACTGGATTCCTGCATTGGGCTGCTTCTGCAGCTACACCATGCAGAGATGGGGAGAGCTTCTGAAGATCTAAGAATAAATATATTAAAATATAATTTCCATTCTTACCCCATAAGGAAATAATATAATCATTTTTATTACGACTGCAACTATAAACTGAGTGAGGTACTCTAGAGTGACTTGCTCACCGACAACATTTCCAAAGCAATACAATAACTGAGTCAGTATTCACTGAAGACTTATCTCATATAGACAGTGAAATAAAATAATATTATAAAAGTAACACTTCTGCAGTCTTTGCTCAGAGTTCCAAAAGTGAATTTCAATATGGTTGCTGACTCTGAAAGTGATTTTCAGATTTCTCTCTTAACAGCATTTGGCTACATTTCTTTTCCTGGGATTAAGTTAAATAACATCTGTGCATCAATTGAGTTAAACTAGAGGTCATGCTTTACCAACTTTTAGCTGAGTTTATGTCATAATGTTAGCTTTTCCTAGAATAGGCTAGTCAACTGAGCTATAATATATATTCTCTTGGGTTTTATGCCATTTCCTAAATTTAAAATTAAAACATCAGTTGAGGAAAAATAGCTACAACCTAACAGCCCATGCAACTTAGATTAAGCTGCATACAACATTAGTTTCAAAACAAAGAGAGTCAGAAAACACTCTACAAAATCAAGTATGAGGCCGGGCGCGGTGGCTCACGCTTGTAATCCCAGCACTTTGGGAGGCCGAGGCGGGCAGATCACGAGGTAAGGAGATCGAGACCACGGTGAAACCCCATCTCTACTAAAAATACAAAAAATTAGCCGGGCATGGTGGCGGGCGCCTGTAGTCCCAGCTACTCGGAGAGGCTGAGGCAGGAGAACGGCGTGAACCCGGGAGGCGGAGCTTGCAGTGAGGTGAGATTGCGCCACTGCACTCCAGCCTGGGTGACAGACCGAGACTCCGTCTCAAAAAAAAAAAAAGAAAATCAAGTATGAGATTTTTAGTGCTAAAAAGGACTACAAAATACCTCGTCAATGAGGTAACTTAGGGCCCCAAAGCAGCCGCCTATATAAGAACAAGACAAGTAAACAAAGGAAGTCCAAAGTCCAAAATATTCTACTTCACAAATAGCTTCAGCAATCCTGAAAATACCTAAATAAAAAATTAGTTAAACTTTCAAATGACAGACAAATTTAAGAAACCACCTACCTGACTAAAAATATTCTTGGTAATAAATAACTGCTTAGAAAGGAGCTTACATACCAATAAAATTAGTTAACATTTATTTAGTCTTTACCGTGTGCCATGCCATGTATGCCTTCACATATATTAACTCATTTAATTCTCACAGCCCCATGAGGTATTATTATTATCTGCACTTTACAAATGAAAAAAACCCTAAGGCACAATGAAGCTAAATTTCTTGCCAAAAGTCACCAAGGTAATAAGAGGTGAAACCAGGATATGAACCCATGCAGTGACCTCCAAAGCTGTCATCCCTAATTCCTCATTCCTGACTTCCAGATCTTTACCGCTCTACCATACTGTCTATTTTAGTCCAACTCATCACTTTGCAGATAAGCAAACTGTGCTCCTCAAGGAAGAGATAAAATTCATTCAAGGTTTCTAACTATTTAATAACATAACTGGTACTAAACTCAGGTTTCCTATTCATATTATGAGGCTTTTCACATTTAACCTTTTTCAAAAATAATTTATTTTGTTTTTCCAAGTATAAAATACTTGTTGAAATCAGAAGAATATAATAAAGTACAGAAGAAAATTGAAATAACACCTCCCAGCTTCCAAGAATAACCACTATCAACAGCTTAACATATTGCTTTATATGCCGACTAACATTCCACTCTCCTGCCTCGTATTTTTTTTTTTTTTTTTTTTTGAGACAGAGTTTCATCCTTGTTGCCCAGGCTGGAGTGCAATGGCGCAATCTTAGCTCACTGCAACCTCCGCCTCCCAGGTTCAAGAGATTCTCCTGTCTCAGGCTCTCCAGTAGCTGGGATTACAGGTACTTGCCACCACGCCTGGCTAATTTTGTATTTTTAGTAGAGACAAGGTTTCTCCATGTTGGTCAGGCTGGTCTCAAACTCCCGACCTCAGGTGATCTGCCCACCTCAGCCTCCCAAAGTGCTGGGATTACAGGCATGAGCCACTGCACCTGGCATTTTTTTTTTTAAGATACAGGATCGCACTCTGTCACCCAGGCTGGAGGGCAGTGGTACAATCATAGCTCACTGTAACCTCCAACCCCTGGGCTCAAGTGATCCTTCTGCCTCAGCCTCCCAAGTAGCTGGGACTATAGGCACATGCCACCATGCTCGGCTAATTTAAAAAAAAAATTGTAGAGACGGGGGTCCTACTACGTTGCCCAAGCTGGTCTCGAACTCCTGGCCTCAAGTGATCTCTCACCTCGGTCTCCCAAAGTGCTGAGATTACAGACATGAGCCACCATATCCAGCCCCTTGCCTTGAATTTTTAAAAAATTTTAGAGACATACTCTACATATAGTTGCATTTTTGACATTTTCACTGATATCATCCCATGGCATTAAGTATTTTTGACAATGTGACTTGGTGGTTATATGACATTTCATTAATTTATTTAACCATATGTCTACTGACTATATGTGGTTAATTTTACAATCAGTCTCTGTGATGAAACTGTTATACACACGTCTTTATGTAACATCTCTGATAATGTTCTTAGATTAGGTCTTTAGAAATGACATTACTGTGACTTAAAGGGTATAATAATAGCTAATACTTATATGGTGATTGTTGCCAAATCGTTCTAAGTGCTTTGCAGATATTCTAAGTTATATATATCCACAGATATTCTAAGTGCTTTACAGCTATATCCTAGCTAATCCTTGCAACAATCCTATGAGGGAGGAAATGAAGGCCCAGAGAGAACAAGTGACTTGTCCAAAATCAGCCAGGAAGTGACACAGCCACAATTCACACCCAGGTAGTTAGGCTCCACGATCCATGCTCTTAATTACTAGGCTAGACTATTCTAATTCCACACTCTTTCAACCATAACATGCAAAGTCTCCTGGAAGTTTATTACAAATACATAAAACAACTGAGGGACTTTTATTTTACTAAACATCCCAGAAGACTTTACCATTTGAAAACTACTATTCTGATTTTAACAACAACAAAAAAGAGCAGAACACTTAATAAAACTCCTCCCATAAAACCTTTGACAGTTATATTGGTGGATGTTTTAAATATAGAAGGGAGAGTCAAGTAAGAGAGTACTCAAAATGGTTAAAATACATGTTCATGGCCTTATATTAGGCAATGGCTTCTTAGAAATGACACCAAAGACACAAATTACAACATAAATTTAAAATGTTTTAATTACTAAAAATTATTTATAAAAATAAAAATGGATAAATCTGACTTCATCAAAATTCAAAATGTTTACGCTTTAAAAGATACTATCAGGACAAATACTATATGATTCCACTTATTTGAGGCACCTAGAATAGGCAAAGTCCTAGAGACAGAAAGTAGAAGAGAGGTTACTAGAGGCTGGGGGAGGGGGAAAGGGAGAGCTATTATTTAATGGGTACAGTGTTTCTGTTTGGGATGATGAAAAAGTTCTGGAAATGGAGGTTATAGTTGCACAACACTGTGAATGTACTTCATGCCACTGAAATGTACACTTAAAATTGTACAAATGGTACATTTTATGTTATGCATATTTTACCACAATCAACAAAAAAAGATACCACCAAGACAACCCACAGAATGAGAGAAAATACTTACAAATCATTTATCTGATACAGGAATTATATCCTGAATATACAACTGATAATCCAATTTTTCTTTTCTTTCTTTTTTTTGAGATGCATTCTCTCTCTGTTGCCCAGGATGGAGTACAGTGGCGTGATCTCAGCTTACTGCAACCTCTGCCTGCCAGGCTCAAGCAATTCTCCTGCCTCAGCCTCCCAAATAGCTGGAACTACAGGTGTGCGCCATCATGCCCAGTTAATCTTTTGTATGTTTAGTAGAGACGGGGTTTCACGATGCTGGCCAGGCTGGTCTCAAACTCCTGACCTCATGATCCGCCCACCTCGGCTTCCCACAGTGCTGCGATTACAGGCATGAGCCACCATGCCCAGCCCCAATTTTTCAAAAGGATATAAATCAACATTTCTCCAAAAAAGATACATACGAATGTCTGATAAGGACATGAAATGATGCTCAATTATTAGTCATTAGATTACAGATTATTAGTCATTAGAGAAATACAAATCAAAATCATTAGATACCATTTCATACCCATCTGATGGCTACAAAAAAGACCAACATTAAGAAGTACTGACCAGGAAGTGGAGAAATTCCTGATGGGAATGGTATAGGCACCTTGGAAAACATTTTGGCAGTTCCTCAAAATGTTAAACATGGAGTTATCATATTACCTAAAAATTCAATTCCAAGGTATGTACCCAAGAGAGGTGAACGCAAATTCACACAAAAGCTTGTACACAAACTTTCATAGTGACATTATTCATAACAGCCGAAAGTAGAAAATAGAAACTCAAATGTCCATCAGCTGATTAACGGATAAATAAAATGTGGTAGCTATCTCTAGAATGGAATTTTATCCAGCAATGCAATACTTATATAAACTAGAACTTAGAGGAACCTTGAAAATGCTAAATGAAAGAAGCCAGACACAAAAGACCACATGTTATATCATTCCATCGATACAAAATGTCCAGACAGGCAAATCTAGAGAGACAGAAAGCAGATTACTGGTTGCCAGGGTCTGAAGGGAGGAGAAAATGGGGGGGATGACTGCTAATGAATACAAACTTTCTTTTGGGAGTGATGGAAATGTTCTAGAATTAGGTAGTGGTAACAGATGCACAATTTTGTGAATATACTAAAGACCACTATAGTGTACACTTAAAAAGTAAAAATGAACTAAAATGGTTGAGAAGTTCATAAAAAAATAAATTTTGAAATGAAGTGCTTATAAGTGGTAATGTAAGACTGTAAGTATGTGAATTTTGAGACAGAATCAGGACAGTAAAAGCCAAAGGATAAAGACAAAGTCTTTGTGGTAACTACAGACAATGGAGACAAAGATGGAAATGACAAAACTGTCAGAAAATTAAGAACCAGGAGAGTATAGTGTACGAACAGAATTTTGGAAAGTTCTATCAAAATGCATACTAAAGAAGTTAGAAAAGTGAGTTTCAGAATAGGGAGAAAATAAAAAGAATAGCCACCAAAACTCAATCACTGAATGACTCATCTAAAAAGTTTCCTGATGACTTTAAAAAGCTATTTTTTTGTTTTTAAGAAAGGGTCTGTCTCCCCATCAGTGTGCTGTATTCAGGAAACCCATCTCACGTGCAGAGACACACATAGACTCAAAATAAAGGGATGGAGGAAGATCTACCGAGCAAATGGAAAACAAAAAAAGGCAGGGGTTGCAATCCTAGTCTCGGATAAAACAGACTTTAAACCAACAAAGATCAAAAGAGACAAAGAAGGCCATTACATAATGGTAAAGGGATCAATTCAACAAGAAGAGCTAACTATCCTAACTATATATGCACCCAATACAGGAGCACCCAGATTCATAAAGCAAGTCCTTAGTGACCTACAAAGAGACTTAAGACTCCCACACAATAATAATAGGAGACTTTAACACCCCACTGTCAACATTAGACAGATCCACGAGACAGAAAGTTAACAACGATACCCAGGAATTGAACTCAGCCCTGCACCAAGCAGACCTAACAGACATCTACAGAACTCTCCGCCCCAAATCAACAGAATATACATTTTTTTCAGCACCACACCACACCTATTCCAAAATTGACCACATAGTTGGAAATAAAGCTCTCCTCAGCAAATGTAAAAGAACAGAAATTATAACAAACTGTCTCTCAGACCACAGTGCAATCAAACTAGAACTCAGAATTAAGAAACTCACTCAAAACTGCTCAACTACATGGAAACTGAACAACCTGCTCCTGAATGACTACTGGGTACATAATGAAATGAAGGCAGAAATAAAGAAGTTCTTTGAAACCAACAAGAACAAAGACACAACATACCAGAATCTCTGGGACACATTCAAAGCAGTGTGTAGAGGGAAGTTTATAGCACTAAATGCCCACAAGACAAAGCAGGAAAGATCCAAAATTGACACCCTAACATCACAATTGAAAGAACTAGAAAAGCAAGAGCAAACACATTCAAAAGCTACCAGAAGGCAAGAAATAACTAAGATCAGAGGAGAACTGAAGGAAATAGGGACACAAAAAACCCTTCAAAAAATTAATGAATCCAGGAGCTGGTTTTTTGAAAAGATCAACAAAATTGACAGACCGCTAGCAAGACTAATAAAGAAAAGAGAGAAGAATCAAATAGATGCAATAAAAAACGATAAAGGGGATATCACCACCAATCCCACAGAAATACAAACTACCATCAGAGAATACTACAAACACCTTTACGCAAATAAACTAGAAAATCTAGAAGAAATGGATAAATTCCTCGACACATACACCCTCCCAAGACTAAACCAGGAAGAAGTTGAATCTCTGAATAGACCAATAACAGGCTCTGAAATTGTGGCAATAATCAATAGCTTACCAACCAAAAAGAGTCCAGGACCAGATGGATTCACAGCCGAATTCTACCAGAGGTACAAGGAGGAGCTGGTACCATTCCTTCTGAAACTATTCCAATCAATAGAAAAAGAGGGAATCCTCCCTAACTCGTTTTATGAAGCCAGCATCATCCTGATACCAAAGCCTGGCAGAGACACAACCAAAAAAGAGAATTTTAGACCAATATCCTTGATGAACATTGATGCAAAAATCCTCAATAAAATACTGGCAAACCGAATCCAGCAGCACATCAAAAAGCTTATCTACCATGATCAAGTGGGCTTCATCCCTGGGATGCAAGGCTGGTTCAACATACGCAAATCAATAAATGTCATCCAGCATATAAACAGAACCGAAGACAAAAACCACATGATTATCTCAATAGATGCAGAAAAGGCCTTTGACAAAATTCAACAGCCCCTCATGCTAAAAACTCTCAATAAATTAGGTATTGATGGGAAGTATCTCAAAATAATAAGAGCTATCTATGACAAACCCACAGCCAATATCATACTGAATGGGCAAAAACTGGAAGCATTCCCTTTGAAAACTGGCACAAGACAGGGATGCCCTCTCTCACCACTCCTATTCAACAGTGTTGGAAGTTCTGGCCAGGGCAATTAGGCAGGAGAAGGAAATAAAGGGTATTCAATTAGGAAAAGAGGAAGTCAAATTGTCCCTGTTTGCAGATGACATGATTGTATATCTAGAAAACCCCATTGTCTCAGACCAAAATCTCCTTAAGCTGATAAGCAACTTCAGCAAAGTCTCAGGATACAAAATCAATGTACAAAAATCACAAGCATTCTTATACACCAATAACAAACAGAGAGCCAAATCATGAGTGAATACCCATTCACAATTGCTTCAAAGAGAATAAAATACCTAGGAATCCAACTTACAAGGGATGTGAAGGACCTCTTCAAGGAGAACTACAAACCACTGCTCAATGAAATAAAAGAGGATACAAACAAATGGAAGAACATTCCATGCTCATGGGTAGGAGGAATCAATATCATGAAAATGGCCATACTGCCCAAGGTAATTTATAGATTCAATGCCATCCCCATCAAGCTACCAATGACTTTCTTCACAGAATTGGAAAAAACTACTTTAAAGTTCATATGGAACCAAAAAAGAGCCCGCACTGCCAAGTCAATCCTAAGCCAAAAGAACAAAGCTGGAGGCATCATGCTACCTGACTTCAAACTATACTACAAGGCTACAGTAACCAAAACAGCATGGTACTGGTACCAAAACAGAGATATAGATCAATGGAACAGAATAGAGCCCTCAGAAATAATGCCACATATCTACAACCATCTGATCTTTGACAAACCTGACAAAAGCAATGGGGAAAGGATTCCCTATTTAATAAATGGTCCTGGGAAAACTGGTCCAGAAAGCTGAAACTGGATCCCTTCCTTACACTTTACACAAAAATTAATTCAAGATGGATTAAAGACTTACATGTTAGACCTAAAACCATAAAAACCCTAGAAGAAAACCTAGGCAATACCATTCAGGACATAGGCATGGGCACCTTCATGTCTAAAATACCAAAAGCAATGGCAACAAAAGCCAAAATTGACAAATGGGATCTAATTAAACTAAAGAGTTCTGCACAGCAAAAGAAACTACTATCAGAGTGAACAGGCAACCTACAAAATGGGAGAAAATTTTTGCAACCTACTCATCTGACCAAGGGCTAATATCCAGAATCTACAATGAACTCAAACAAATTTACAAGAAAAAAAACAAACAACCCCATCAAAAAGTGGGCGAAGGACATGAACAGACACTTCTCAAAAGAAGACATTTATGCAGCCAAAAAACACATGAAAAAATGCTCATTATCACTGGCCATCAGAGAAATGCAAATCAAAACCACAATGAGATATCATCTCATACCAGTTAGAATGGCCATCATTAAAAAGTCAGGAAACAACAGGTACTGGAGAGGATGTGGAGAAATAGGAACACTTTTACACTGTTGGTGGGACTGTAAACTAGTTCAAACATTGTGGAAGACAGTGTGGCGATTCCTCAGGGATCTAGAACTAGAAATACCATTTGACCCAGCCATCCCATTACTGAGTATATACCCAAAGGATTATAAATCATGCTGCTATAAAGACACATGCACACATATGTTTATTGAGGCACTATTCCCAATAGCAAAGACTTGGAACCAAACCAAATGTCCAACAACGATAGACTAGATTAAGAAAACGTGGCACATATACACCATGGAATACTATGCGGCCATAAAAAATGATGAGTTCATGTCCTTTGTAGGGACACGGATGAAGCTGGAAACCATCATTCTCAGCAAACTATCCCAAGGACAAAAAACCAAACACCGCATGTTCTCACTCATAGGTGGGAATTGAACAATGAGAACACATGGACATGGGAAGGGGAACATCACACTCCGGGGACTGTTGTGGGGTGGGGGTAGGGAGGAGGGATAGCATTAGGAGATATACCTAATGTTAAATGATGAGTTAATGGGTGCAGCACACCAACATGGCACATGTATACATATGTAACAAACCTGCACATTGTGCACATGTACCCTAAAACTTAAAGTATAATAATAATAAAATTAAAAAAAAAAAAAGAAACAAAAAAAGAAAGGGTGTGTCTGTCACCCAGGCTGGAATACAGTAATTCAAACACATCTCACGGCAGCCCTAACCTCTTGGGCTAAAGTGATCCTCCCATCTCAGAGTCCTGAGTAGCTGGGGCTACAGGAACGCACCATCACACCCAGCTATTTTTTTTTTTTTTTTTAAGATAGATCTCACTTTGTTGCCCAGGCTGATTTTGAACTTCTGGGCTCAAGTGATCCTCCCACCTCAGCCTCCCAAAGTGTTGGGATTACAGGCATGAGCCACCGCACCAGCTTTAAAAAATAAGCGAAGGTTTACCCATCAGAAAAGAACAAGGTTAAGAAGGTATGTATATTATCTAAATTCATAAAACTGAAGTAGATATGGGCAGATTTCACCAAATGCTAGTAATTGAGGACAAAACTAAAATTTAACCAAAATACTCTGGAAATGTAACAAAGTATTGCTATTACACAGTAAATTAATAGGACAAATTAATTATGCTGGATTTGCTGTCAATATTTCAGCACTCTCATTTGTTCTAAATAGGCTGAGGTAATGATGAAAGATAGATGATGGCATATTGAACACTAGAATGTTAGCTCCATGTGAACAGAAACTTTTATCGATTATAGAATTGAGCTCAGCAAACAGAAAGTATTCAATGTTAGCTAAATGAATCAATAGCACTTTGAAATCTGTAAAATATCATACATGTTTTAGAAATTCATATCTAGAAATGAAATGTCAATGAATTTTAAAAGTCATTGATATCTGAGATCTAAAACTAGAGTTTCAGGGAAGAAAAGAATTAACCTCAAAAACTGGAAGGACATAAGAAGCCTATAGGGTGTAGGGGTGTATGCCTATAGCCCTAACTACTTGGAGGCTGACGTGGGAGGATCACTTGAGCTCAAGAGGATTTTTTGGGTTTTTTTATGGAGTCAGGGCCTTACTCTGTCACCCGGGCAGAGTGCAGTAGCACAATCTTGGCTCACTGCAACCTCGGCCTCCTGGACTCAAGTGATCCTCTCACTTCAGCCTCCCAAGTTGCTGGGACCACGGGTGCGCACCACAACACTCAGCTAATTTTTGCAATTTTTTGGTAGAGATGGGGTTTTGCCATGTTGCCCAGGCTGGTCTCGAACTCCTGAGCTCAAGCAATCCACCCCACTTAGCCTCTCAAAGTGGGATTACAGGCGTGAGTCACTGCACCTGGCCAAACCCAGGAGTTTGAGTTCAGCCTGGGCAACATAATGTAGCCCAGACTTTTTAAATCTCTTTAAAAAAATTAAAAAGCCCACATAACTTGCTTGTGTTGTCAAATGTTTAAACATATTAATAAATTTCCCATATTTTTTACTGTCAATATTATAAAAAATATAAATGAGTCCATACATTTCGAAAGAGTTAACTACTTAAATGGTACAAATACCTACACACTCAGAATTCATCATGGTCAATTTAAAGGAACACACAATATGGAATATAAAATCCCCTATAGATGAAAATATAATTTAAGTGAAACAGAATAGACAAAACCAATACTGAGGAGATCTAAAGAGAAAATATAAAACCTAACTGTTAAAACCTATTCAATACTAATTAAACTAAGAACGATAAACACAGAAGCAAATAAGACAGTCCTCCAACTTAAAATAATTCAGGCAAATGTGACAGCACATTAATTATGTCACTATTGTAGTTTTTTAACTGTTTTTCTTTAAAATTTAGGCAAGGATGATTTCTAACAATGACTGTTTCAGCTAATTTACTTATAAGTTTACATGGAGAAGAAGATAGACATTGCTCTTACTTAAAGCATTTATATATAAAAAGTATAAATAGTAAAATCAATACCATCAAAATAAAGGTGTTTTATATAAAAATATCACTAAGAAGGTCGCATCTAAATATTTACTCAACACAATTATTACAAAATGTTGTTCTTCAAATCAAAGTGCTCTTTTGTTAAAGATAAATGTCACTAGTTAGCTTAATTCACTTATTTTCTTTTTAAGTAAGATACTTGCAGATAATTGACATGCAATTAAAGCTGTAACTTAAGTTCAAACAATTCCCTTTGAACACAATAAAAAGACAGGCCACTAAAATATCCTGTTATACTTCTTACATTTTAATACTGTTTTTGATTTATCTGTTAAGTACTGTTTTTTCATCTAAAATGTCAAGCAAAATTTGAGATCATTAATAGATCATTAATAAACAGATCTATTAAAATTAATGAACCAGTTTCAACTCTAAAGCTTAGTAAAAGATATAAATTGGTTCAAATATGAAAGATTTCTACTATTCATTAAAATTATAATTTTTAAATACTTAATCTGAGCCAATTCAGATGCTGTGCAAAAAAAAAAAAGCAATTTTTGGATTTTCTGTTGAAATAGAAATTTGATAGTTTATTGAAATGAACTTTAAAAGAAGAGTCATAACTCAGAAAATTATTCATACCTTAACTTTTTTTTCCCCCTTCTCAAACTGTTTTTCAAGACCCTGAGAAATTTACACCCTGTTTCAGGGATGTTATCTTAAGTAGCAGAGCCGTATTTACAATAAGGAAGTGACAGTGCAGATTCTGGGTTTTGACATACATGCTTTACAATAGAAAACATTGTGCAAGTAAAGAGTACTAAGGCTCAGAGCTACTACATATACTAAATAAAATGATATTTTTTTTTCTCTTTTTGAGATGGAGTCTCACTCTGTTGCCCAGGCTGGAGTGCAGTGGTGCAGTCTCGGCTCACTGCAACCTCTGCCTCTTGGATTCAAGAGATTCTCCTGCCCCAGCCTCCCAAGTAGCTGGAATTACAGGCATGCTCCACAACGCCCAGCTAATTTTTTTTTGTATTTTTAGTAGAGATGGGGTTTTGCCATGTTGGCCAGGCTGGTCTCGAACTCCTGACAACAAGTGATCTGGCCGCCTCAGTCTCCTAAAGTGCTGGGATTACAAGCGTAAGCCAACGCGTCCAATTTTTTAAAAGTAAGACTGCTGCTATATTTATACTGGGCTGAAACTCTTAAAAAGCCATTCCTCTTCCCCCATCCCCTGTCCAAATAAGTTTTTCCATTCTAGAACTCAGAAAATGTATCTAATATATATATATTTCAGTATATCCTTATTATCTTTATATTCATGGATAGTTTTCTAAAATTGAAATTATTTTATGTGAACCCTTTGCTCCAAAGCAACTTATGTTCTTAAAATTTACAGTGAATATTTAATAACTTACCTTCTACTTAAAATTAACGACTTAATTTCTAGCTACCTAGTTTATAAAATACTTCCAAATATATGACCTTACTTTATATGGTGTAAATTCAGGAGAATTATTAGTCTTATGTGTTTAATAATTGCTTGATGGTTTCATTTTTACTTAATGTTGAAAGTACATTTTAACAAACTCACATATTAAGCACCTATTATAAAAACAAGAATGCAAAACTAGAAAACTACAAAATTATACAAATAGAAAATAAGTGATTAAAATAACATAAAATTAGGTAGAATTTGATAATTCACAAAATATATATCTACTGCAAAAAGATTAATATTTTACCACAGAGTTCTACTTTTTTTTTTTTTTTCTTAACCTTGGTTTATAAGCTATTATAACCCTTCTTTAAAAGTCAGGTGTTCATCAGGTTCAATACTAAAACATTTAATCCTTTTGTTATAAGATCTATGATCTTGGCCAAATGTAAAGTAACAATCATTCTTCTCCATAGTAAGCAGTCCTTAGCCTCTCATTCATATGCTTTGGACATAGTAAGAGCTGAATGTATACTTAGCTATCCACATACATATTTACACATATACACACGCAAACTTTTCATAGAATTAATTTTTGCTATCATCAGAAATGCAAAGATAAGTTTCTGGCTTTAAGAACTCAGAACATGATTGGCTGGGGGCAGTGGCTCACGACTGTAATCCCAACACTTTGGGAGGCTGAGGCAGGTGGATCACCTAAGGTCAGGGGTTCAAGACCAGCGTGGCCAACATGGTGAAACCCCATCTCTACTAAAAATAAAAAAATTAGTCGGGGGTGGTAGTGGGTGCCTATAATCACAGCTACTTGGGAGGCTGAGGCAGGAGAATCGCTTGAACCCAGGAGGCGGAGGTTGCAGTGAGCCGAGATCGTGCCATTGCACTCCAGCCTGGGCGACAAGAGTGAGACTCTGTCTCAAAAACAAAACAAAACAAATCAAACAAACAAAAATAACTCAGAACATGACATTTTGGACTTGATGATAAAGAAAAAAAGAACTCAGAACATCAAAAAATCTATGGGAATATCATCTATAGCTGCTGAATTTCTAATTTGTGTTGAATTACAGAGTTTTAACATTTCCATATATTTTTAACAATGTGACTCATGTTGACAAAGATTCTTTGCTTGGCCAAACTTTACTCAGACTTATCAACTTTCTTCTAGGCTCATCTGTGTACTTCCTTGTAAAATCCAGTTTTAGCCAAAGAACCTTGCTAAGTCAGTTTAGCCAGAACCCCCTCAACCTCGATATCTGATCATCCTCGATGTATGATCAGGTTCCTCATCATCTACCATCCCTCAGGTGATGTCTGAACACCCTAGCCTGACTCCACCAAGAATCCTGTTAAGTCGGTTTAGCCAGAATCCCCCTTACCCCTGATGTTTCCTCTTAGTAATCTTCCATCCACTGACCCTCACACTGGTCCTTTGCTATAGATTCCCAATTGCCCATGCTGTACTCAGAGTGAGCCCAGTCTCTCTCTACCCTCGCCCCGCAATCCCCACACCGCACTGCAGTGGTTTCTATACCTATCTCAATGGTCCTGAATAAATCTTCCTTACCATGCTTTAACAAGTGTCATTGAATAATTTTTTCCTTACCAACATCCCATTTGAACAAACTTATTCAACTCAGTAAGATTTCAATTTACACATAACTCTATTGAGAAATTAATCTGGACAGAGTGCCTGACCTGTATTGCTTTTTTAATGCCACATTTCCCCCCAACATACAAGGGCAGAACCACCACAAGCTCCTTGGGAGTAGCAACAATTAAAACTGGGGAAAAACAAATGATCATCACTGAAGTATACAAACACTACTTTTCTTATGGAAATAATTACTCTCTGGATCCACTTATAGTAATGCATATACAGAACTGTCACACTCCCTAACTCGCTGCCTTCTTAACCAACTGCAGGCGAGCTTCCACATTCATCACTCTACTGAACAGCCAGCCCTCAAGCCATTGATGAGACAGACCCCCTACCTGACAAATCCAAGGACTACTTTCAACCCTTATAATGTGGCATTTGAGGGCTATTCACAACTCTCTTCTCAAAAACTCTCCCCTGCTTTATACTTCACAAATCTAATCTCTCCTCATCCTCCTACTTCTCTGGATGGTCGTTTAAGTCTGCCTTCTTTTTTCCCTGCCAGCTGTTCAAATGTTGGTCATCCCCAGGGTTCTTCCCCAGCCTCTACTTTTCTAGCGATATACAAACTTCCCTGGGAGTGTATTTCCTGTAGCCTTCACTACATGGGCTGATAACTCCCAAGTCTATCTCCCTCTATCCAGATGATTTGGCTACACACCAACAATTTACCTCTAACTGTCCTTTTTACTATATCACTCTACCAAGTCCCCTTGCCTCTAGGCACAAAGCCAACGTCTTCCACATTATCACCATGACTGCTATTCTAAAAACAAAGATTTAACCATGTGATTCTATTATTTAAAATCTTACCAAACTCCTCACCACCTGTTCCTAAAGGAAAAAGCATTACACTAAAGTCCTTCAAGACTTGGTCCAAATCTACCTTTTCCGCCTCATCTCCTGAGCTCTCTCCTACATGATTCACAAAAATCACTCAGTTTCTATAAAACACCACTGTTTTTACTCCTTCATGCTATCATTCATGATATATATTAGTGCTGCCTAGAATGTACTTCCCCTCATTTGCATGACAAAGTCTTGTTCTTCTTTCAAGACTTGTTTCAGCTGTCACCTGTGGAGAAACCATTCTAACCACTCTTTCTTCTCCATCTTATCATTGGTCATTCCATCCTAAACACTTCAACTGCGGTTCATTTGACTAGCACCTCTCTTGGCAATTATTTCCCAGTATTGGTATTATCCAGAGACATGTCCACTTACGTAGAATCCCTAAAAGCAAGGATCATATCTTTCACTCCTATATCCCAGTCAGCTGGCAAATATGTCACATAGGAGATGCTCAATAAAGAGATGCCTGGCCGGGCACGGTGGCTCACGCCTGTAATCTCAGCACTTTTGGGAGGCTGAGGTGGGCAGATCACTTGAGGTCAGGAGCTCAAGACCAGCCTGCCCAACATGGTGAAACCCCGTCTCTACTAAAAATACAAAAATTAGCCGGGTATCGTGGCGCATGCCTGTAATCCCAGCTCTCAGGAGGTTGAGGCAAGAGAATCACTTGAACCCGAGAGGCAGCGGTTGCAGTGAGCAGAGATTGCGCCACTGCACTCCAGCCTGGGCGACAGAGTGAGACTCTGTCTCAAAAAAGAAAGAGATGCCCAATAAGCAAATGCTATATAATTCATGTCACTTCCTATTTTAAATATGCTAATGTTTGACCCCATGAACTAATCTACCCCAGATCTTAGCTTGAAAATATGATTGTATAGATTCAGTCCATGACAAAGCAATCGATTAATGGGTAACATAAACTAGATTGAAGAGATGTGAAAAGAAAAAAAAAAACTTATTATTGAACCTCACAACTCGATGTCAGAGTTATTCAAAAAAGATACCAAGTAGTGTGTCAATGATATAGTCCTCCATATCCCATAAAAAGAACATTACTTCAAATTATAATTTCTTTACAGCTTCTCTCATCTTCAAGGGAGACACAAGCAATTTAACTTGTGGATATTAGAATGCTCATAAGGGACTGGAAAACAACTTTATTTTTGCTATAATGCATTTTTACTTGATGGCTCCCAAAACTACATAATTTTCAGCAGGGCGCAGTGGCTCACGCCTGTAATCCCAGCACTTTGGAAGGCCAAGGCAGGCGGATCACAAGGTCAGGTGATCGAGATCATCCTGGGTAACACGGTAAAACCTCGTCTCTACTAAAAAAATACAAAAAATTAGCCAGGTGTGGTGGCGGGCGCCTGTAGTCCCAGCTACTCGGGAGGCTGAGGCAGGAGAATGGCGTGAACCCAGGAGGTGGAGGTTGCAGTGAGCCGAGATCGCACCACTGCACTCCAGCCTGGGCAACAGAGTGAGACTTCATCTCAAAAAAAAAAAAAAAAAAAAATATATATACAAAGACTAGCTGGGAAAGGTGGTGGGCACCTGTAATACCAGCTACTCAGGAGACTGAGGCAGAAGAATCGTTTGAACCTGGGAGGCGGAGGTTGTAGTGAACCAAGATCGTGCCACTGCACTCCAGCCTGGGCAACAGAGCGAGACTCTGTCTTAAAAAAAAAAAAACTATATAATTTTCACTTGGGAAGTTGGGAATGAAGCTGAGTGTAGCAGAATGTATTACTGTACTCAATTATTCTACTGCTTCTCCTATATGAGTATTAATTATACTTCCCTAACCAATTGCATTATGCATGGCCACGTGACTTGCTTTGGCCAATAAAGTGTGTTTCTTGAATAACATGTTCCCCTTTTTTAACTATAATTCCATGGTTCTGTTCTGGATAGCTCTTTTCCTTCAACCACCAGAACATACATTTCCCAGACAGGAGCTGCTCCTTCAGCCTGAACCCCTGAAAGGAGAACAACCATGGACAGAGCTGCCATCTACCTAAACACGTAACATGAGCAAGAAATAAATCTTTGCTGTTATAAGGCACTGTGGTTTTCGAGTTATTACCACAGTATAGCTAGCATTATCAAACTGATATGCTGAATTAGATGATCCTCCTCTATAATATCATTTAACACCAGGTATACACTGCTACTAAAATATTATACTATGTTTAATAGTTTTTTATTCTGTCTTATTCAAATGGACTTTAGGTTTCAAAAATTCAGACACCCGTTTTTTCATCTCTGTCACCTAGAAAAGTAGTAGTAAAAGGGATTCTTTTACTTAGTAGTAGAAGACTGATAAATGTTTGCTGAAATAACTATAAAGGTACTTATATTTTCCAATAAATGTAGCTACGTAGTTAACATGAAAATGTTATACAAAAATAACATATGGTAAAGAACAGGTGAAGAGATTTCATAGCCATTTGTGACCTGGTCTTTATATAAAATCTCTTAACATTTTTCTAAAAGGTTTCAGGAATATATTTACCAAAGACTTCAATAATACCACTTTATGTGGTATTCACTTGTTAACCAAGAAGGAAAAAAGAGAAGTGTGGTAGCAGAAGCAGATAGGCAAGGTCATGTAGTGTAAAATTCACATGCTTCCTCACAGATCTGTATTTACATATATGTTGCTATTTAGTTTCTATAGGAATAGCTGACACAGAAAATAAAACCCAGAAGAATCAAAACATTACAAAATTCATATATCAGGAAGCTTTAAACCATGCTAATTTAGTCATTTAGCCCTGGGGCACAAACTTTATAACCTCTAATCCCCTTAAATGCATAATTATATTAGTAAATGCAACTAGGTCACTAAGAAAAGGTTATGCCCTTTGTTCTATTTAAGATGACAGGAAATGTTTAACTTTCTGTCCAAAACTGATTTGGGCAGAAAAGGTATAAATTTTCAACTGCTCAGAAAATCCTATTTGTTAGGCTCATTCTCTCAGGGTGTAAGGGAACTATGGCATCATTATGACTGGTGTAATCCCTAACCTATTACAACATATTTGAGTTTTAAATTTTATGTAGATTAAGAAATGTACCTCAAATTCTCTAAAACCAAGTAAACGTTTATGTTTGCTAAATCTTGCAAACATTTTATTCTATAGCTGAAATACTTGTTTGTTTTGTATTGCTATAAACAGATTACCATAGACTGAATACTTTATTTAAAAAAAAAAAAATATATATATATATATATATATATATATATATATATATATATCACAGTTCTGAAGGCTGAGAAGTTCAACATCAAGTTGCCAGCATCTGGTGAGGGCCTTCTTGCTGCATCATACCACATACCGTTGCAGAAGGCAGAAGGGTAAGAGAGCACAAGAGAAGGGGAGAGCAAGACAGGACAGAACTCACTTCTATAACAAACCCACTCCCAATATAACAACATTAATCCATGACCTAATAATCACCTCTTATTAGGCCCTACCTCCCAATGCTGTTGCATTGGGGATTAAGTTTCCAACACATGAACCATGGCAGACACATGCAAACCTTAACATTCCATCCTAGCACCCCAAAATTCATGTCCTTCTCACAATGCAAAATGCAAAGATTCCAACCCAATATCTTAAAGTCTTAACTCACTCCAATATCAACTCAAAAGTCTACAGCCTCATTTAAATCAGATATAGGTGAGACTCAAGGCATGATTCATCCTGAAGTAAATTCCCTCCAAGTGTGAGCCTGTTAAAACAAGTTATCAACTTTCCAAAACACAAGGCACAGGCATAGGACAGACATTCTCATTCCAATAGGGATGAGGAAAAGAGGGATAACTGGTCCCAAGAAAAACAACAGTAAGTCTTAAAGCTGGAGAAGAATCTCCTTTGATGCCATGTCCAAAATCCTGGGCACACTAGGACAGAGGCTGGGCCCACTGGGGAAAGGGTTGGGCTCACAAAGGCCTCAGGCAGCCCTACCTCTATAGCTTTCCTAGACTCAGTCCACCCAGCAGCTCTCACAGGTTGGAGTCTTATGCCTGCAGCCTTCCCAGGGTGCAGTTATATGCTGGTGGCCTTATAGTTCTGTGGTCTTGGGGGCTGCTTCATTCCCACAGCTTCACTAGGCACTGCTATAGTGGGAACTTTCAGTAGTGGCTCTGCCTCTCCTACACATCTCTGTCTGGGCCCCCAGCCTATCCACGACATCCTTTGAAATCTAGGTGGAGGCTGCCATGGCCCCATAGTTCTTGAATTTGGTGACAGAATTATCACCAGGTGTACACCACCGAAGTTTATGGCTTGTACCTTTCAGAGCAGCAGGTTCAGCAACACCTGGGCCCACTTGAGCCACAGCAGGGGCAGTGTTGCAACAGAATGCAGGGAACAGAGATAGGGGCAGCCCTAGGCATCAAGCCCATGAAAGGTGCCAAAGGGTGTCCTGGACCAGACTCGAAATTGTTCTGTCTTCCTAGAGGTCTGCGCCTGTGATGACAGGGATAGCCTTGAAGATCTCTGAAATGGCTTCAGAGTCATTCTCCTATTTTCTTGATCATAAGTACTTGGCTCCCTCCTATCCATACTGATCTCCTTAGCAAACAGTTACTTGGCCACACCCTTGGCTTGCTCTCTTAAACATGCCTTTTCACTCTTTACATAGCCAGACTGCAAATTTTCCAAATCTCTCCTTTGTTTCTCTTTTAATTATAAATCCACCTTTAAGTCATTTTTCTCCTCTCGCATCTTACTGTATGCAGTTACAAATAGCCATGTAGCTCCTTCAATATTTTGTTTAAAAATTTCTTCCACCAGATATCCTAGCTCATCACTCTTAAATTTCTGCCTTCCATAAAGACCTAGGGCAAGGACACAGAACAGTCATGTTCTCTCCCACTTCATAACAAAGATGACCTTTACTCCTGTTTCTAGTAAGATATTTCTCTCTTCCATCTGAGAGCTCATCAGAATGGCCTTTACTATCCCTATTTCTACCAATATTTTGCTCATGAACACTTAAGTAATCTCTAAGGTTTTCAGATTTTTTGATACACGTCTCCCCTTCTTCGGAGCTCTCACCAGAATCACCATTAATGCTCCATTTACCACAACTGGCTTTTTCTAGCTTGCTCCTCCAAATTCTTCTCTACCCATTACCCAGTTCCAAAGCTGCTTTAACATTTTCAGGTGTTTGTTACAGCAACACCCCCACTTCTTGGTAGCAATTTTCTGTCTTAGTCCATTTTGTGTTGCTATACCACAATATCACAGATTGGCTAATTTATAAAGAAAAGAAATTTATTTCTCACAGTTCTGGGAGCTAAGAAGTTCCGTATCAAGGTGCCATCATCTAGTGAGGGCCTTCTTGTTGCAGCACCCCATGGCAGAAGGTGGAAAGGCAGGAGAGCATGAGACAGGGAGAGAGCAAGAGGTGGCCAAGCTCACTTTTATAACAAGCCCACTCACACAATACTAACCCACTCCTAAGATAATGACAAAAATCCATTCATGGCTGGGCATAATGGCTCATGCCTACAATCCCAGCACTTTGGGAGGCCAAGGTGGACAGATTGCTTGAGCTCAGGAGTTTGAGACCAGCCTGGACAATATGGCGAAATCCATCTTTACAAAAAACCAAAAAAATTAGCCAGGCATGGTGGTGCACACCTGTAGTCCCAGCTACTTGGGAGGATGAGGTGTGAGGATCGCTTGAGCCCAGGAGGCAGAAGTTGTAGTGAGCCCAGATCATGCCGCTACACTCCAGCCTAGGTGACAGACAAAGAAGAATAAAAGGAAAGTTTGGCCACCTAAACATTGGTTTTTCCTACTTTTTAACTAAATGATATCAGAAAGCTCAGTCACAGTAACAAAACACCTTTTTAATTCTAAAACTGTTTAAATATAAGGTCATATTATTAACATCTCATTAAAAGGAAACTTCTGCCTATAAATGCACAACATCCAAAAGAGCAAAAAGTAATTTTAAAAAGAATTAGAATGGTCCTGGAAAAGGGGAGATGCTGGAAAGATATGGTGAATTTAACTGAAAAAGTCCTCTTTGAACATAAGCCCTTATAATGATATAGTATCCCCAATATTTCTCTATTTCAAGAGATTATATAACCAAATCTCATAAAAATGGAAATATTCTATATCCAACAAATAATCAAATGTAAGTCCCAAAATAAAAGAGCATAAATCTGAATTTACCTAACAGAGATATGCTAAACATGCTTTCTTTTAAAAATCATAGCTCACACCTGTAATTCCAACACTTTGGAAGGCTGACGTGGGCAGTCACTTGAGGTCAGGAATTCGAGACCAGCCTGGCCAAGGTGGTGAAACCCCGCCTCTAGTAAAAACACAAAAATTAGCCGGGTATGGTGCTGCATGCCTATAATCCCAGCTACTTGGGAGGCTGAGGAAGGAGAATTGCTTGAACCTAGGAGGCAGAGGTTGCAGTGAGCTGAAATTGCTCCACTGCACTCCAGCCTGGACGACAGAGTGAAACTCCATCTCAAAAAAAAAAAAAAAAAAAAAAATCAGTCAATATTTATTTACTTAGAATAGGTTGTATAGTTACATGGTTTAAAAAGAACTAAAATGGCAAATACAGTGAGAAGACTTCCTGCCATCCCTATTTCATATCAACACGGTCTCCACCCCCACTACACTCCCAGGTAACCGCAGCTACTAATTTCTTATGCCTCCTTCAGAGTTTCTTTAGGCATAAACAAATAACAAACATAGATTCTTATTTTTCTCTCCTTTACAAGAAAGGTAGATTATTATACACATGCTGCTGTCTCCTGTTTGTTCTTTTATTAACCTAATAATTTATATCTTAGAAAATGTCCCATATCCGTATATAAACAGCTTCCTTATTCTTTTTACAGCCTTTTCAATGAAGTAACGTCTCAAAAAGCCAGCCATTCATTTTATAACCTATTTTATACCCCTTTAATCATCCCAACAAATACATACATAATGTAGCTGCAATAAGAAACCTTTGGAATTTAAGAAAATCTTATCTAATATTTTTAGTCCTTTTTTTTGAGATGGGGTCTCACTCTGTTGCCCAGGCTGGAATGCAGTGGTGCAATCATAGCTCACTATAGTCTCAAACTCCTGGGCTCAAGCAGCTGGGGCTACAGGCATGTACCACCATGCCTTGCTAATTTATTTTTATTTTTTTTTCTATTTTTTATATCTTATTATTTTATATATATGTGCATATATATGTGTGTGTATATATATGTATATATATATGTGCATACATAGGTATATATATGTGTATATATATATCTTATTCTATGTTTAAATAATTTTACTGGGCAAGGTGGCTCACGCCTGTAATCCTAGTACTTTGGGAGTCCGAGGCGGGTAGATCACTTGAGCTCAGGAGTTCAAGACCAGCCTGGGAAATATAGCGAGACCCTGTCTCTAAAAGAAAAAAAAAAAAAAAAAAAAGAATTAAAAGTTAGCCAAGCATGGTGGTGTGCACCTACAGTCCCAGTCACGAGGAAGGCCTAGGTGGGAAGATCACTTGAGCCCAAGAAATCAAGGCTGCAGTGAGCAGAGATAGTGCCACTGAGTTCTAGCCTGTGCAACAAAGCAAGACCCTGTCTCAAAAAAAAAAAAAAAAAAAATTATTTAAGTTGAAATACCTATAAAGAATTGAACAAATCAAAAGTGTATAGCTTGATGAATCACCACCAGATGAACACACCCTTGTAACTACCACCCAGGTCAAGCTATATAAGATTAATAACACCTCACCTATCCAAGTTTTTAATATTTCATGCTTTATTAGTATTATCTAGGAAATACGTTATAGAAAATTAATAGTGTTGAGGCTGGGCATGGTGGTTCGTGCCTGTAAACCTGGCACTTTGGGAGGCCAAGGCAGGCAGATCGCTTGGGCCCAGGAGTTGGAGACCAGCCTGGGCAACCTGGTGAGACCTTGTTTCTACAAAACACAAAAATTAGCTGGGTGTGGTGATGAGCACCTGTAGTTCCAGCTACTTGGGAGACCAAGGTGGGTAGATGGCTTGAGCCCAGGAGGTCGAGGCTGCAGTGAGCAGTGATCATGCCACTGCACTCCAGCATGGGCAACAGACCAAGACTCTGTCTCCAAAAAGAAAAAAAAAAAAAAAGAAGGGAGGGGCAGGGCAGTGTGAAAAAAAAAGGGGGAACATTAATAGTGTTGATGTCCTAAAATTCCATTTAGAATGTAAATATAGTTAGGGAGGTTATGTTCTTACATTCCTTCTCAGGTGGCTTAACTTTTTTTATTTCTCTTTTAAAATTTTAATTAAGTTAAATATAAAAATAAATATAAGCACATAAATATGAATGAAACAATAACAAAAAAGTCTATGTACCCAACTGCCGGCTTGAGAAACTCCCTGCCCCTTCCATCATGGCAAGCACTATGGCTTAATCATTCAGAGTACAGACTCAAGCCAGACTTGCTTGGATTTGATGATAAGGTCTACCACTTATTAGTGGTATAACTTTAGGAAGTTAAGGTTTTTCTGCTTCTTTATTTATAAATGAGAATAAAAATAGTGCCTGCATCACAGAAGTACTTGATTATGAGAATCAAATAAGTATTCATTTATAAAGTAGTTAAAACATCTTGCAGCATGTAATATATAAATTTAGCTATTTTTGTATTAACTCTGCCTCCCCCACAAGGATATGTTTATCATTCTATTACTATATATATAACAAAACAGATATATCAGTACGTATGGTGATTTTTCATTTTTATTTTTATTATTTTTTGAAACAGGGTCTCACTCTGTTGCCCAGGCTGGAGTGCAGTGCAGCAATCTCAATCCACTGCAGCCTCAACTTCCTGGGCTCAAGCAATCCTCCCACCTCAGCCTCCTGAGTAGCTGGGACAACAGGCACACATCAGCATACTTGGCTAATTTTTTGTATATTTTGTAGAGATGGAGTTTCGCCATGTTGCCCAGGCTGGTCTTGAACTCCTGGGCTCAAGCAATCCACCTGCCTCAGCCTCCCAAAATGCTGAGAATACAAGTGTGAGCCACTGCATCCAACTGATTTTTCAAATTTTATCTTAAATGGCATCACAGTGTAAGTATTCTTTTGCACCTTGCTTTTTTTATTCAACATTTCTGAGATTGATCTGCATTGATATATGCAGCTATTGTTCATTCACGTTCAATACTGTACAATATCCCATGGTGTAATTTAACAGAAGTATTTATATATTCCTGTCAATGAACATTTGGATGTTTGCTATTATGAAAAATCCTACTATAAACATGCTTGAACATATCTCCTGGCAAACATATAAAAAAAATTTCCTAGAGTATATACCTAGGAGAACTGCTGGGTCAATAGATATACAGAAATTTAGCATTGTAACTATGTCACACTGTTTGTCAAAATGGTTATAACATTACATGATTTATTAGAAGAGAAGAAGGCCTTAACTCAATTACCTAAGATTCTACTTTGAGAAACTAGACAGCCTGGGCAACATACAGAGACCCTATCTCTACCACAAATTTTAAAATTAGCCAGGCATGGTGGCAATGCACCTGTAGTCCTAGCTACTCAGGAGGCTGAGGATGGGAAGATTGCTTGAGCCCAAGAGTTTGAGGCTGTGGTGAGCTATGATTGCACCACCACACTCACACTCCAGCCTGAATGACAACACAGCAAGGCCTGGTCTCAAAAAAAAAAAAGAAAAAAGAAAGAAAGAAAAGAGAAACTAGAAAAAGAGGAGGAAATTAAACACAAAGCAAGCGGAAATAAGGAAATAATAAAGAACAGAAATTCATGAAATAGAAAACAGAAAAATAATAGAAAAAAATCTACCAAAAAAAACCCTGATTCTTTAAGAAGAACAATAATGTTGATAAATCTCTAGCCAAAGTGTAATGAAAAAAAAAAAAAAGGCAGAAATTACCAATATCGAGAATAAGAGAGGTGATGACACAGCACTACAGATTCTACAGAGTATAACAAGGTACTATTATGAATAATTTTATAATAAAATTTTATTATAAAATTTTATAATAAAGTCAAGAACTTAGATGAAACAGACAAATTTCCTGAAAGATACAAAATATCAAAGTTAACTCAAGAAAAAATAGATGACTAGAAAAGCTCTGTTTCTATTAAAGAAATTAAACTTATAGTTTACAACTTTCCACGGAACATAAAATAGGCCCAGATGGCTTCCTTTGGTAAATTCTCACAAGCATGTAAGACGAATACTTCATGAACAGAGATACAAAAATCCTTAACAAAATATAAGCAAATGAAATCCAGCAATATATAAAAGGGATAATACATCACAACCAAGTGTAGTTTATCTCAGGAATGCAAACTTGGCTTAACATTCAAAAACCAATCAATGAAATTCATCATATCAACAACAACGTATGAGAGTTGCTACTGCTCTACAGTATCATTCACACTTGATATTATCCAAGTTTTTAACTGAGTAGAAATGGCATCTCATGGCTTAAGTTTACAGTTCCTTACTTATGTTGAAAGTTGAGCATCTGTTTATTGCTGCATCTTATTTCTTCGGTGAAATTCTTATGTGTGTCTTTTGACTGTTTCTTTTCTGTTGGGTTGTCTTTTATTTAAACAACTTATTTCTATTTTCTGAATACTAACCTTTTGCAAGTGATATGTTTTACAAATATATTTGCCAATTTTTTTCTTCTGAACTTTTCTTATTTTTTTTTTTTAAGCTGCCTAGGCTGGAGTACAGTGGTGATTCACAGGCACCATCAAAGCACATTACAGCCTCAAACTCCTGGGCTCAAGCAATCCTCCCGTCTTAGCCCAAGTAGCTGGGACTACAAAGCAAGTGCCACTGCGCCTGGCTATTCTATCTTCCAATGAATAAAATTAATTTTTAATTTATTTGCATGTATTAATCTTTTCCCTCAATGTATGCTTCCTGTAAATTACTTATAGCCTCCCTGAATTCAAGGTCATAAGGATGTTATCCTATATCTTCTTCTAAGAGGTTTTTTTTAAAAAGTCAAATTTCTTACGCTAGTACTTCCATAATTTCTTTGGAGAAAGGTATTGTGTTGGCAATAATTTTTTTTAACCATCTACTACACGATAGGCACTATACCTATACTGTAGGGCCACAAGGTAGCATAGTCTATTACAGTTACTTTTAAGGAGATTTTAAGCTAATTAGGGCCAAAATAATCAAATAATTTACCCAGAACAATATATAATTAAGGGTTAAGTGAAGTGTTAAACATGATCAAAGTTCAAAATACTAAGAGAATAAACAAATCAGGCCGGGCACAGTGGCTCACACCTGTAATCCCAGCACTTTGGGAGGCTGAGGCAGGTGGATCACCTGAGGTCAGGAGTTCAAGACAGCCTGACCAACATGGTGAAACCCTGTCTCTACTAAATACAAAAAATTAGCCGGGAGTGGTGGCACCCACCTGTAATCCCAGCTATTTGGGAGGCTGAGGCTGGAGAATCACTTGAACCTGGGAGGTGGATGTTGCAGTGAGCCAAGATTGCGCCACTGCACTCCAGCCTAGACAACAAAAGCGAAACTCCATCTCAAAAAAAAAAAAAAAAAAAAGAGAGAGAGAACGGACAAATCAGGGAGAATTGTGGAAATTGGTAAAATTTCACAAAGAAAGCATTAAACTATCACTTATTTGATCACTCAATTCTGATTTAGAATAAAACAAAAATCCACAGAACTTGCCCAAAACATATCCACACTTAAAACAGCCAACAGATAAGAACAACAAAGTCTGAATTAGTAGAAAACTCTAATGTGAAAGCAACAGAAATGGGAAATATAATGAAGGTAACAATGTTAAATATATAAACATTATATAAATTTACATTTTCTGTGCCTACAACACTTAATAACTAAGATTTACACAGCCCAACCAACTCCAAAGACAACCAGAAAATTCAAAGTTCAAAAGTAAAGAAAGCTTAAGTGAGTGGAATAACAACTAAGTGCTACTATTACCAAAGTAGCACATAGTCATAAAACTGAAACTATGGCATTGATTCCAGAAGGGAGAATCAGTATCCTTTTCCACAAATCTATTTAATTTTTTTTAATTATTAAAAAAAATTGGCCCGGTGTGGTGGCTCACGCCTATAATCCCAACACTTTGGGAGGCCGAGGCGGTTGGATCACCTGAGGTCAGGAGTTTGAGACCAGCCTGGCCAACACGGTAAAACGCCATCTCTACTAAAAATACAAAAAGTAGTCAGGTGTGATGGTGGGCGCCTGTAGTCCCAGCTACTTGGGGGGCTCAGGCAAGAGATCACTTGAACCCGGGAGGCAGAGGTTGCAGTGAGCCAAGACTGCACCACTACACTCCAGCCTGGGGAACAAGAACGACACTCCGTCTCAACAATAATCATAATAATAATTTTTTTGAGATAGGGTCTTGTTCTGTCTCCCAGGCTGGAGTGCAGTGGCGTGATCATAGCTCACTGCAGCCCCCAACTCCCAGGCTCAAGCTATCTTCTGCACTCAGCCTCCCTCAAGCAGCCGGGACTACAGGCACACACCACCATACCCAGCTCTGTTTTTTTTTTTACCAACAGGGTTTCACTTTGTTGCTCAGGCTGGTCTTGAATTCCTGGGCTCAAGTAATCCTCCTGCCTCAGCCTTCCAAAGTGTTGGAATTACAGGCGTAAGCCACTATGCCTGGCCCAGCCACAAGTATTTTTAAAGTGGCTGAACTTGAAAAACATAAAGTTTTCTTATCCAATCCCAACATTCAGATACCAAAACTCCAAATATTTGGTTTGGGGAATAATATTTTGGCAGCAGGACTTAAATATCAGGAGCAAACATTTTCATATACAAAATGTTTAACTTTGCATTTAAGTATATATATGAATACATATTAATGCTTAAATATACGAAACACAATCATCAGACCTACAACAAGGCAGCCATGTTAAAAATAATTGTCTATTGGCCGGGCGCAGTGGCTCACACCTGTAATCCTAGCATTTTGGGAGGCCGAGGTGGGTGGATCACGAGGTCAGGAGTTCAAGACCAGCCTGGCCAACATGATGAAACCCCAGTCTACTAAAAATACAAAAATTAGCCAGGTGTGGTGATGCATGCCTGTAATCCCCGCTACTTGGGAGGCTGAGGCAGGAGAATTGCTTGAACCCAGGAAGCAGAGGTTGCAGTGAGCCAAGATCATGCCACTGCACTCCAGCCTGGATGACAGCGTAAGACTTTGTCTCAATAGTAGTAGTAGTAGTAATAATAATAATAATTGTCTATTAAAGTCTGTAATTTCCCTTGTGCACCTAAGACTACATACCACTATGACAAGGCAATAATAATAAAGATTAGTGAAAGGAGACATCAATAACAACTAATTTTCATAAAAATACTAACACCTAATGCTTGAAGTACTTTTTAATAATTTTTCACACATCATTCAAAAAGTTTACCTATTTTTATATCAGCTTTCAAAATAGCTGCAGCTAAAATAAAGGATAAAATTTTAATACGTTCTCAAATCTGGGAAGTGGGTAAAAAAACTATTAAAACCAATAAACTTAACCGCTGCTCATCTTAAAACTCTGCCTCCACACAACTGGCAAATATAAATAAACCTCAGTTTAGAGTATCAGTTTAAAATGGTAAGACTAGTACTACTACATAGGTGTTATGTTTTAAAATATATTTCATACTGAAGTTCTGAAGTAGTTTCTATCATTTAATACCTACCTTTCGCTTGGATAATTACATACAATATTTTCATCATAATCCTTTTAACTTCTTTCATTGTTTTATTCAAAGTATTAAATCTATACTTCTGGCAATATCAGAAATAGTATTTAAATGAGCTTACTGCAGAATTTTAAATGATAAACAAAAAAACACCTTAAAAATGCACACAAGTGCAGTCTTTTAATATGCCAAGAGAAAAATAATCTTGAAAATAAGAAACATCCTATTTTCTAATATGTAGGTAGTTTTTAAAAATAAAAGAAAATAAATTATATTAATATTTTGGAATCTTCAAATCTTGTCTGCTCACTATACCTACGAAACTAATCTTTATCATTTTACAATCACTCTAATATGAAGTCAGAATGCTAAAGCAGACAGGTGTTTCATAACCCACCTTAGGACATACCAGTTTAGTTATTGGGTAATCAAGATGAATTAAGTGGAGGCATTGCTTTCCCCACAGTTGCAACTCCAAGATTCTTAGTCCCCAAAGTTTATGCCTTGATTTCCTAAAGGTTTTGCCCTATGGTCCCATCAACCCTGTACGGAAAGTCCTCACTTAACATAGTCATGGATAGGTTTTTGGAAACTGTGATTTTAAGTAAAATGACATATTGTATAAAGAAACCAATTTTACCAATTTTACCATAGGCTAATTAATATAAACAAGAATTAAGTTCCTACAGCATATAGCACATAATGTGGCTTAGTCTCACAGTTTCCAAGAACCTACTGATGACACTGATGTTGAGGACTTACTTATCTCCACCACCTACCTGAAATGCAGCCTAACTCAGGTTCAACTCTGTCATTTAATCCAAACCATCTGGTGGTAATCCAGTAATAGGGCTCCTTAAAATACAAACTCTACTTGGAGGGAACACTGGTCATTTTCTTGGATGCTGGCATCTCAACCCCCTGGCTATTACTGGATAATTATCCAACATGGTGGGAGGCAAAGCCTATGCCCCCACTAAAAGCTGAAATGACACATGCTGTCGTTTATAGCTTCCTGAGGCTAAGTCATGGTCATGTACCTAGGCTCAACCAAACATACGAGCTTAGCACTTTACCTCAGGAGTTAGTGCCACAAAGAAACATGATGGTAGGCTGGGCGTGGTGGCTCACACCTGTAATCCCAGCACTTTGGGAGGCCGAGGCAGGCAGATCACCTAAGGTCAGAGTTCAAGACCAGCCTGACCAACATGGAGAAACCCTGTCTCTACTAAAAATACAAAATTAGCCAGGCGTGGTGGCGCATGCCTGTAATCCCAGCTACTCGGGAGGCTGAGAATCGATTGAACCCGGGCGGCAAAGGTTGCGGTGAGCCGAGATCGTGCCACTGCACTCCAGCCTGGGCAACAAGAGTGAAACTCCATCTCAAAAAAAAATGAAAAATAAAAAAAAGAAACATGATGGTAGATTTATCTGGTGGCAGAGCAGAAGCATCAGCACACACTTTCCAGAAGCAGCAATAACAACATTGCCAAAGGCATCATCCAATATCAAATGTCAACATTATAAGCTGAGGTATAAGTGCTCAAGAAATGCAGCAGCCATGTCTGCACAACGCCACTTCTGTGGCACGATTTTGGCTGTGACTCCAGCATCGGTTTCCAGACTGGATCCCAGCCTTTCGAGGATTCTGAAAACAATCCAATCCCCTTTCAACATACTGCTATTCTTCTTAAATCAGCTATCAACAATGTCTGCGGAATATAACTAAAACCTCAACTGATAAACTGTTCTTCCAGACTCAACTGCCTCCTGACTGTTCCTCTGGGGAATGCCTTTCAATACAGACCTTCATACACCAAGGACATATACACCAAGGACACCTGCTATTCTCTACCCTAAATCTTCAGGGTCCGATTCAAGTCCCCCTTACGTGACAAACAAGCCTTCTCAATCTTGATCACATAGTGCTCTTAATTCTTCCTTAATTTTTTATGGGAGTTAGCTTTAGCTTTCCAATTAAACGAGAAGCTCCTTGAAGACTGAAGTAATATCGTAATTTCACCATGTTCTATGGTGCCTGATAGAGCATTATAGGTTCTTTTATATTTTTCCTAACTGACTGACTAGATTCTTGTAACTTACCCAACTCCTTTAATTTCGAATCTTCAAGTAAGGCAGACCTTAAGTACGCTACTGATTTTATTGCTTTAACAGGGAAACTGTACAAACTTAGTAGAAGTGGATAACACGCATTAATTAACAGATGATTTCTTTAACATACTCAAAAAAGTTTCATACATTCAAAAAAGAATTTAGTTTAAGGAACTCAAAAGATATATTCAAAGAAGAAAATTTTTTCAACAATGAAAAAGCACATTTACAGAAAATAAGGCCAGGTACAGTGGGTCATGCCTATAATCCCGGCAGTCTGGGAGGCCAAGGTGGGGGGATCATTTGAGCCCAAAGTTCAAGGTTGCAATTAGCTGTGACTGCACCGTACTCCAGCCTGGGCAACAGAACAAGACCCCATCTGAAAAAAAAGAAGAAAAAGGCCAGGTGCAGTGGCTCATGCCTGTAATCCCAACACTTTGGGAAGGCAAGGCAGGGGGATTACTTGAGCCCAGGAGTTTGAGACCAGCCTGGGCAACATGGGGAGATTCCATCTCTATAAAAAATTTTAAAGTTAGTTAGGCATGGTGGCACACACCTGTGGTCCCAGATACTTGGGACGCTGAGGAGGGGGGATTGCTTGAGCCTGGGCAGGGTTGGGTTGAGGCTGTAGTGAGCTGTGATCCACCACTGCACTCCAGCTTGGGTGACAGAGTAAGTCTCTCTCTCTCTCTCTCTCTCTCTCTCTCTCTCTCTCTCTCAAAGGAGGAGGAGGAGAAAGAGAAGGGAGGAGAGGAGAATAGGGGAGAGGAGAGGGAGGAGCAGCAGCAGCATACAGGAAAGGAATT
Source organism: Symphalangus syndactylus (assembly GCF_028878055.3). Taxonomy (NCBI): domain Eukaryota; kingdom Metazoa; phylum Chordata; class Mammalia; order Primates; family Hylobatidae; genus Symphalangus; species Symphalangus syndactylus. The sequence goes on from NC_072423.2 coordinate 103,114,896, forward strand.
TGCGTAAGTAATACAGGTTGAGCAACCCAAATCTGAAAATTTGAAATCTGAAATCTGAAATGTTCCAATGAGCATTTCCTTTGAGTACCATGTCAGTACTCAAAAAGTTCTGAATTTTGGAGCAAATTGATTACAGATTTTTGAATTAGGAATGTTCAACTGGTAAGTGTAAGTATAATGCAAATATTCCAAAATCCTAAAAAATCTGGAATCCAAAAAACTTCTGATCTCAGGCATTTTTGATAAGGGATATTCAACTGGTATTACTATACAAACACACCAACCAAAAAAGAAAGAAAAATTCTAATAGCCACAAGCTATTGACTGCCTATCCTGTGCCAGGTATTCTGCTAAGTGCTTTACAATTCTCATTAAATGTTTACAAAAGTCCCATGAAGTAAATACCATTATTAGCCTCCTTTTACATATGAGGAAAACTGAAAACACAGAGACTCCCCAAGATCACATATCTGGCAAGCAATGGAGCCAGGATTCCAACACCAGTAGTCCAACTCCAAAATCTTTAACTACACTGCCTCCCTTAAGGCATCTGCCTGCAGTGCTCGACTACCCCCAAAGAACTGACAGCAGCTCTATTTTCTTCCCCCCAATTTTGTCAACTTCTGGGTTTGCATTCCCAGAATACATCATTCTCTTTCAGGCTTTTCTGCCTTAAACATATGCTTCCAGCTAGAATGCATTGCTCTTTTTTATCCAGCTAGCAAAGCCCTACTCACTCTTCAAACAGTGGCTTAAAAACAGCTTTTTCTGTGAAGCCCTCTTCTTTCCTCCCACATTTTCTGCCCCCAATCCTGGGGGAAGGAATACATGACTCTCTTAGCTCCCTGGAAACAATGATTCACAGATGCTACTATTGTTTGACTTATTTGTATCGTAATTATATTTTTCCAGGACTATATACTGGACACCACACTGCACTGCAAGAATGAGACACTCACATACTAAAGACTAAGAATGCATGATGGCCCCAGTTTGAGTTCAGCTACAATTTAAATGAATACTTTCTTTTAATCAAACTAGTACAGTTCATTCTAACAATACTTTACTGCTTCTATGTATGTGCCTGCATACATCAAAGATTCCTTGGTAAGTAAAATCAATCTTATGCTGAACCGATTGAGGTGCAGATTGAGACTTTTAAACTATATCTTAACCATTTCTCTCAATTCTTACATTAATACTCTGGCATTACAACTTCTCAATAACACCAAAATTGTGCCTAGAAACAAATATTTCAAGATTGGAAACTTACTATCTATATACTACATTTGTTAAAACAAAGGTCCAACCAAGAGTAAGACATTCACAATAAGGAAGCAGAGAGAAAAATCCAACTATATGGTACTTCAAAAGCTGCTCTGTTAATCCTACCTACCTTGAATACTCACTCACTGTCTTCTACTTCCTATATCCCAAGCTGCTTTCACTAAGCTATTACTTCATCTAATATTCCTTTTTGGGCCTAGGTGTGGTAGCTCACCCTGTAATCCTAACACTTTGGGAGCCTGAGGTGGGAGGGTTGCTTGAGCCCAGGAGTTTGAGACCAGCCGGGCAACATGGTGAGACCATGTGTCTTAAAAAAAAAAAAAATCCAGCCAGGTGCGGTGGCTCACGCCTGTAATCCCAGCACTTTGGGAGGCCAAGGCGGGTGGATCACGAGGTCAAGAGATCAAGACCATCCTGGCTAACACAGTGAAACCCCATCTCTACTAAAAATACAAAAACTGGCCAGGCGTGGTGACAGGCGCCTGTAGTCCCAACTACTCAGGAGGCTGAGGCAGGAGAATGGCGTGAACCCAGGAGGCAGAGCTTACAGTGAGCCGAGATCGCGCCACTGCACTCCAGCTTAGGCAACAGAGCGAAACTCCGTCTCAAAAAAAATAATAAAATAAAATAAAATAAAATAAAAATCCTTTTTGGAGATATAATTCAAACACCATACAATTGCCAATTTAAGTATACAATTCAGAGTTGTGCAACCATCGCCACAATCAATTTTACATTTTCATCATCCCAAAAAGAAACTCATACCAATTTGGCAGTCATATCCTGTATTAGTCAAGGCTCTAGAAAAACGAACTGATTGCATGTATATTTATATAGAGAGATTTATCTAATGGAATTGGCTCACGCAACTGGGGTGGGGGGTGCTGGCAAGTATGAAATTGGCGGGGCATATCATTAGACTAGGGATTCAGGGAAGAGCTGTTGTGTAGCCTTGAGTCCAACAGCTTTGTGAGGGCAAAATTCCTAACTTCAGGGGGACCTCAGTCTTTTTTTTTAAGGCCTTCAACTGATTAGAGAGGCCCACCCACATTATGGAGGGTAATATGCTTTACTCAAAGTCTAATGGTATAAATGTTAGTCGCATCTAAGAAATACTTTCACAGGAATATCAGGCTGGTGTTTGACCAAAAGTTGGTCAAGTGAAAAACTGATACCACAGCCTAGCCACACTGACATAAAATTAACCATCACTAATGGGTGCAGCAAAACAACATGGCACATGGATACATATGTAACAAACCTGCACATTGTGCACATGTACCCTAAAACCTAAAGTATAATAATAAAAAATAAATAAAATAAAATAAAAATTAACCATCACATTCCTAATTACCCTCAGCCTCTAGAAACCACCAATCTTTGTTTCTATGAATTTACCTATTCCACACATTTCATATAAACAGTTGCCCAGGCTGAACTTGAACTCCTGGCCTCAAGCAATCCTCCTGCCTCAGCCTCCCAAAGTGCTAGGATTACAGGTGTGAGCCACCACACCTGGCCTGCTTGACTTTTTATGAGAATGTATTCCTGTTATTTGTATAAGTAAAAAATAAGAAAAGCTTGAAAGTCTATGTTGGAAAATCATTTCTGCTTGGCTCAGCTAGAATAAGTCAGTACTTATATATAAATAAAACTGTAGGCCTGAAAATATTGAGAAAATCTTTAACACACAGTTTCTATGTGCTTAAATTTAAAATCCAACCCAAATTGTATATTTGACAAAAGATACAGTACTAACCACCAAACATGTCCATATTTTCAAGTGCCTATACAAGCTTTCCTTCTTTTCTTTATATTTGTCAGCTACTCTCTTATAAAGTATGAAAAATGTACATGGCCAAACAAGTTTTTCCAAGGCTGTTTCACTCATTTTCATATATACCCAAAGCCAAATCAGTTTGCCTGAATGCAAGCCCAAGAAAAAATATTTTATTGCTAGGAGTAGTAGAGGTAAGTTTTTAAAAATGTTAGCTGACTCAGAGAAATAATTAACTTGAGTTATTTCAGTCTTTGAAAGTCTGTAATATGACAAGTTTTGGTTATATATCAAAAAGCAATAGCTTAGATTACCTTTCAAGAGAGCAAAAGGCAGATTTTCATAATAATTGCTCAGTCCCTAAGAGGACAGTTCAGAATAAATGTCTAATAGTTGGCTTTTATTTCAGGGGGGAAAAAACTCCCATAGTTACTACTAGATGATCTTGTACAAATAACCTCTAAACATCAAACTCTTTTTGGACAAAAGGGAGCCAGACTGCAGCTGTTTTACTTACCTTCTAAGAGTGTTATATAGACCAAATGAAACAAGAAAGCACTCTGATTATTCTAAAACCTTTTAAAATTATTTTGTGTGAAATTGTAATAGTTCATATATATAATTTAATATTGCCAATCACAAGATTTGGATCTACGTTTTTGGATCCAAAAACACTTAGCAAAATGTTTTGCAAACTGCAAGCTCTCAATCAATAATGACTTATACAAAGACTACATATTGATAATTGAGTCCATGATCTCAAATTGAGAACGAACTTGAATGACTTTCTGCCCTTTAACACTGCACAGGTTTGCAGAAATACAAACCTCTCCATTGTTCACATTTCCCTCATTCAAACATGAATATAGTGCCTATTCTCTTGTTCTCAAGAGTTCACATCTGATGGGACAGTAGTACATTTGCATCCTAGTTATTTTGTTGTTTATGTCCTATAATGAAATTATATACAGGCCAGGTGCAGTGGCTCACACCTGTAATCCCGGCACTTTGGGAGGCTGAGGCAGGTGGATTGCTTGAAGCCAGGAGTTCGAGATCAGCCTGGGCAACATGGTGAAATCCCACCTCTACTAAAAATACAAAAATGAGCCAGGTATGGTGGTGGGTGCCTGTCATCCCAGCTACTTGGGAGGCTGAGGCAGGAGAATTGCTTGAACCCATGAGGTGGAGGTTGCAGTAAGCCAAGATCGCACCACTACACGCTAGCCTGGGTGACAGAGAGGGACCCTGTCTCAAAAATAAAAATAAAAATAAATTAAAAAAAATAAATCATACACAAAGTTAAATGGAAGTATAGAGGAAGAAGCAATTAATTCTTCAGTTAAAGGGAGTCAGGGAAGGTTTCACATTGGAACTGAGCCTGAAGGGATGACGAGAAGAGGTCATTCTAGAAGACAAAACAGCAAAAAAAGGCACTTGTTCTAGAAACAGTGAACACTGTCATACAGCTAGTACACAAAGTTTGGGGTGAAGAAAAAAACAGTAATAAAAGAGAGAGCTGGAAAAAAGAAAATAAGATATAGATTTTAATGCTAAAAATTAATGAGGCAACATCAAAGATTTTTAAGCAAAGGTGTAACTATTTATCTACCTACGTAGTGTCAGTAAGAGAAGCATGTACCCGAGAAGAGGAAAGAGTCTGGACTGTAAACTTAGAACATTTCAGCCGCTAATAAATGCCACCATTTTTCTTGATTCAAGTAACTATGAAGTAACTGACATATATTAAGAGTTAACCTTACAGTCTTTTCACTTAACTTTAAATGACATTCTCTTCCCTACTTACCAAAAAGAATAAATACTAAGCTCTAGCAGAAATATCACTTAAGAAAACCAGACAGGTAGGCTGGGTGTGGTGGCTCACGCCTGTAATCCCAGCACTTTGGAGGCTGAGGCAGGCGGATCACGAGGTCAGGAGATCGAGACCATCCTGGCTAACATGGTGAAACCCCGTCTCTACTAAAAATACAAAAAAAAAAAAAAAATTAGCCAGGCGTGGTGGCAGGTGCCTGTAGTCCCAGCTACTCAGGAGGCTGAGGCAGGAGAATGGCGTGAATCCAGGAGGCGGAGCTTACAGTGAGCCGAGATCCCACCACTGTATTTCACCTAAGGAGTAATGTCAAAGACCTAAGTGGGAAAAAAAATGCTTTAAGTATATACACTATCGATATTTTTAACAATTCGAAATCACAGATAAAATATTTTATCAATTTCCCACTATTATGAAAAATAATATAGAAGGAAATGAACATGTGCTTTAAATATATAATCTGGCTTCCTATACATGTTCACATTATGTGTCTTAAATACAACTTGTCAAGTAAAAGACTTTCTCACAAACACCAGCACCCCTTAATGACCTTTATACTTCTGTCAACAAAAAACTTAAGTATCTGTTAAAACAAACATACAAACAAATAAAAAGTAAAAGAATGTATGACCTGCCATTCTCCCAAAAGCTGAGGCTAGGATCTTTGTGGTCATGTTTAGATGTGTGGAGGAAAAAAGAAGAAACAATCTTGGTTGTCAAATTCAGCAGGCTCTTCACAATGACTTCTTGCAATGTCCTTAGAACATGCCGTATCATCCCTGCTTCTTCCTCCCACCCAAAACTCCTTTCCCTGACTGACCCTAACTACAATCTATCTCTTAACCCCACTTTTTTTTTTTTTTTTAAGATGGGTCTCACTATGTCACCCAGGCTAGAGCAATCATAGTGCACTATAGCCTTGAACTCCTGGCCTAAGTGATCCTCCTGTCTCATCCTCCCAAGTAGGTGGGGCTACAGACCTGATGCACCCCTGGCAAATATAAGTTTTTGAACTTTTTGTGTTTTAGAGACAAATTATTGCTATGATGCACAGGCTGGAATGCAGTGGATTTTCACAGGTGCAATTTTGGCATACTACAGCCTCAAACTCCTGGCCTCAAGCAATCTTCCAGACTCAGCCTCCCAAGTAGCTGACATTACAGGCATTTGCCACTGTTCCTGGCCATTCTTCCTCTTTTTAAAAGTCCTAAGGTCTAGTTTAAATTGGATTTCATCCATGAAACTGTTTCATCCATTAAACTTTCCCTAAAATCTTCAGTTCACATAGGACCTTGCTCTTTGCTGAAGTCCTAATGTGCAAGTTAATTTAATACTCTTATCTTTTTTCATTTTCTGGCATTTAATCATTTCCATTCCTACTGTTAACCTGGTCTATGCCCTCACAAAATCACATCATATCTAAAGTGTTATAAAGCCTTCAGAATAGCACAGTGGTTATGAACTTGAGTTTAAATCTCAATTCTACCATTTAATAGCTATGTGAACTTGACCAAGATCTCTCTGTGCCTCAATTTCCTCACAGGTTAATGTGGAAAAAACAAGCACCTCAAAGAGTTACTTGAGGATTAAATAAGTTAACAAGTAAAGCATTTAGAACAGGGCCCAGTATATAGTTAGTACAAAAGTGTTATTTAAGCTGTTACCCATTTTTCCTTGCTCCAGGCAACTCTACATACTGCTATTGTATCACTATTGTATCACTCTTTTCTTTTTTCTTTTTCTTTTTTTTTTTTTTTTTGAGATGGAGTCTCCCTCTGTTGCCCAGGCTGGAGTGCAAAGATGGGATCTCTGCTCACTGCAACCTCCGCTTCCTGGGTTCAAGTTATTATCCTGCCTCAGCCTCACAAGTAACTGGGATTTCAGGTTCATGCCATCACACTTGGCTAATTTTTGTATTTTTAGTAGAGGTGGGGTTTCACCATGTTGGCCAGGCTGGTCTCAAACTCCTGACCTCAGGTGATCCACCCATCTCGGCCTCCCAAAGTGCTAGGATTACAAGTGTGAGCCACCGCACCCGGCCCACTCTTTCTTAAACAGGGGTTTGGTATGTCAGTGCTCTGCTCAGAACTCTAGTAGGCCTTCCATAACCCAAGGGTCCACACATCCTTAGCTTGGTAAGCAAGGCACTTCACAACCTGGCACCACACTATCTAGTCAGCTTCATTTATTCAACAACTACTTTATACAAGATAGTAGGAAAACGTTCCTGTCTTCCGGAGTGTGAAAATTAATTACGAAGATAAGGCACAAACAAGAACATCACACAGAATAGATGTTCACCCTTGGCTATTCTTCAAAGAACTCTCTAATCCAACAAAATCAGTTTCCTCAGCATTTGGAAAATGCAAAGCTTGTTCAAAATTATCTGCTTTTTATTCCATCCTCATCCCCACAAAAAAAAATAAAAACAACCAAAAAAAACCTTTTCTTATCTATCCACCTCTAATTTTAAAGTCAAATGTCATCATTCTTTTGCCACTGAAACTTATAAAATCATCTATCTCAACTATTTTCAAAGTGCACTGTCACCCTCTCTATCCAATGTAAAAGTTCCTAGAAACAAGAAATAACAAATCCTTACCAGTTTGTGTCATTTTCTCCCCCTTTACCACTATGCCCTTCACTAAAACAAATCATGATAGAACAGGTGCTCAAAAAGATGCAATAGGCCGGGTGCAGTGGCTCATGCCTGTAATCCTAACACTTTGGGAGGCCGAGGCGGGTGGATTGCCTAAGCTCAGGAGTTCGAGACCAGCTTGTGCAACATGGTGAAACCGCGTTTCTACTAAAATACAAAACAGTAGCTGGGCGTGGTGGTGCGTGCCTATAATCCCAGCTACTCAGGAGGCTGAGACAAGAGAATTGCTTGAACCCAGGAGGCAGAGGTTGCAGTGAGCCGAGATCACACCATTGCACTCCAGCCTGAGTGACAGAGTGAGACTCCATCTCAAAAAAAAAAAGATGCACTAAGTTTAAATTAAAAGTGAGACTACAAGTAGACAACTACTACCACTAGTAAGTAAACTTCAGTGAGACTGGAAATAGACTACTATGTCAACCACTAGCATGTCACCAGTACCCCAAAGCCTCAAACCAAATAGGGCCATCCAAATCACAAGAGTCCACTCACTATCCCTTCTACGTAACCACTATATGGGTAGATCTGCTTGCTCAGTGGTGCCTTGAATCAACAGAGGGATTAATAACCATTCTAGGCTGGGCACCGTGGCTCACACTTGTAATCCTAGCACTTTGGGAGGCCGAGGCGGGCAGATCACCTGAGGTCAGGAGTTCATGACCAGCGTGGCCAAATGGTGAAACCCTGTTTCTACTAAAAATACAAAAAATTAGCCAGGCATCCGGGCATGGTGGCTCATGCCTGTAATCCCAGCTACTTGGGAAGCTGAGGCAGAAGAATCACATGAACCCAGGAGGGAGAGGTTGCAGTGAGCCGAGATTGCGCCACTGCACTCCAGCCTGGGAGACAGGGCAAGACTCCGACTCAAAAAAAAAAAAAAACCATTCTACTATCTGCCATCTAATTTGAAGAGCTTGACTTCCGAAAAGGATGAAGGATAATACATAGGGCCAGCATCCAACAAGGCAATATCCAACTGCTACATTACTGAGAAGATGATTTGGGAAAGATTATGAAACTCTGCTTTGTGCCAAACCTGTCACCCTTCAACATGCAGATTTAAGTATTATACAATAAGATATTCCATGAGCTTAGCATTAAAAAGTGTCACTTAGATTTCCACCTGCCTACATTTTGCAGATATTCTAAAATGAACATGTATCATTTGAATAATCATAAAGTTTCAAGTGTTTATTATTTCTTCCAACTTTTTTTTTTTCTTTTTTTTGAGACAGAGTCTCACATTGTCACCCAGGCTGGAGTGCAGTGGCGCGATCTCAGCTCACTGCAACCTCCGCCTCCCGGGTTCAAGCAATTCTCCTGCCTCAGCCTTCCCGAGTAGCTGGGATTACAGGCACATGCCACCATGCCCAGCTAATTTTTTGTATTTTTCGTAGAGATGGGGTTTCACCGTGTTAGCCACGATGATCTCAATCTCCTAACCTCGTGATCCGTCTGCCTCAGCCTCCCCAAGTGCTGGATTACAGGCATGAGCCACCATGCCTGGCCTATTTCTTCCAACTTTTAATGAGCCTCCCATAATGGACAACGCAGAATGCAACAGTCACCACAAAGTGAAAGTCATCCAAAGCACATAATTACCCCAATTTTCGACCTCCCAGGTAAACTGCCAATTTAGACAAAGTTATCAACTACATCAGTTTCAATTTTAAATATTTCGTCTGGCCAAGCACAGTGGCTCATGCCTGTAATCCTAGCACTTTGGGAGGCCAAGGCAAGTGGATCACCTGAGTTCAGGAGTTTCAGACCAGCCTGGCCAACATGGTGAAACCCTGTCTCCACTAAAAATACAAAAATTAGCCGGGCATGGCGATAAATGCCTGTAATCCCAGCTACTTGAGAAGCTGAGGTAGGAGAATCCCTTGAATCCAGAAGGTATAGGTTGCAGTGAGCTGAGATCGCACCACTGCACTCCAGCCTGGGTGATAGAGCCAGACTCCGTCTCAAAAAAAAAAAAAAAAAAATTTCTTCTATATATGCCATCACATTAAAGAAAATAATTTCTCATCACCTTCCTAAGACTCCATAGCACTATAGCAAATTGCAGTGTTGTCTAAATAGTTCCCTCTTCCCCACTAAACACCCTCTCTGCTAAGTACTGGGTGCTTAGTAAGAGCCAGGGACAGGGTGCTAAGTGATTTATATAATTACCTCAATTCTCAAAACAATAATAGGTACCATTATCATCCCCAGACGTTTTTGTTTGTTTGTTTGTTTGTTTGTTTTTTGAGACGGAGTCTCGCTCTGTCACCCAGGTTGGAGTGCAGTGGCGCAATCTCGGCTCACTGCAAGCTCCGCCTCCCGGGTTCACGCCATTCTCCTGCCTCAGCCTCTCCGAGTAGCTGGGACTACAGGCGCCCGCCACCACTCCCGGCTAATTTTTTGTATTTTTTAGTAGAGACGGGGTTTCACCGTGGTCTCGATCTCCTGACCTCCTGATCCGCCCGCCTCGGCCTCCCAAAGTGCTGGGATTACAAGCGTGAGCCACCACACCCGGCATCCCCAGACGTTTAAAAAAAAAAAAACAAACCTGGCCGGGCGCGGTGGCTCATGCCTGTAATCCCAGCACTTTGGGAGGCCGAGATGGGTGGATCACCTGAGGTTGGGAGTTCAAGACCAGCCTGACCAACATGGAGAAACCCTGTCTCTACTAAAAACTCAAAATTAGCCAGGTGTAGTGGCGCATGCCTGTAGTCCAGCTACTCGGGAAGCTGCGGCAGGAGAATCACTTGAACCCAGGAGGGAGAGGTTGTGGTGAGCCAAGATCCCGCCATTGTACTCCAGCCTGGGCAACAAGAACGAAACTCCTTGCCTGAAGGGACTCTTTTTTTTTTTTAAGAGACAGGGTCTTGCTTTGATGCCCAGGCTGGAGTGTAGTGGCATAATCACAGCACTGCAACCTCAAACTCCTGGATTCAAGCAACCCTCGTGCCTCAGCATCCTGAGTAGCTGGGACTACAGACACTGCAAATTTCATACAAGAACTATTTGGTCGCACTGTGGGTTTTCTTTGGAACCGTATCCCTCACAGTGCCTGGCACATAATAGATGCTCAATTAAAACCTACTATCTGTCCAAACCAAAGCTTTAAATAGTTAATTTCTAAAACAATTCAACGACATGGTAAGATCTGACAGTATCTGCTATAACTAGATTAAGTGGTATAATAAGCAATAATTACATCTATATCTAAAGTAGTGGTCTCACGGCCTGCGTGTTATTTTAGCTAATAAAGCAGAAGGGGGAAAAAAGTGAAAATGGTAGAAATAAGCCATATCTACCATTCAAAGATAAGTTTTTCTGAAGAACAAATTTCATGGCCAGGTGTGGTGGCTTATGCCCGTAATCCCAGCACTTTGGGAGGCCGAGGAGGGTGGATCACTTGAGGTCAGGCGTTCAAGACCACCCTGGCCAACGTGGTGAAACCCAGTATCTATGAAGAATATAAAAATTAGCTGGGCATGGTGGCACGTGCCTGTAATCCCAGCTACTCAGGAGGCTAAGACACGAGAATCGCTTGAACCCAGGAGGCAGACGTTGCAGTGAGCTGAGGTTGCGCCACTGCACTCTACCCTGGGCGACAGAGTGAGACTCCATCTCAAAAAAAAAACAAATATTAACATGTCATCTCAATTCATGAAACAGTCACTATTGATCTATTCTTAGTTATCTCAAAATAACCTATTGTGAGAATTTTAGTACAGCCGTGGAAAGCACTGGGCATGAAATCAGTATTTTTCAAATAAGTAAAACAAAAAATGGGAGTCCCCTTTGAGTGTTTCATCAAAGAAAGTGCATTTGCAGAGTATGTACTGTGAGCAAACCTGTTGTCTGATTAGTTTAGACCTGTTGCCCAAGAACATAAAATGGCGAAAATGTAAAAGCTGGTTGAGTTAAGGCACTACTTAGTAGTAAACTGATGTCTGAATTCAACTGCTGGAAAAATGAGTTCTATGAATATTCATTTTAAAGAATTATGAGGGTCAGGTGCAGTGGCTCACTCCTGTAATCCCAGCACTTTGGGAGGTTAATGCAGGCGGATCAACTGAGGTCAGGAGTTCGAGACCACCTGGCCAACATGGTGAAACCCTGTCTCTACTAAAAATACAAAATTAGCCAGGCATGGTGGTGTGTGCCTGTAATACCAGCTACTTGGGAGGCTGAGACAGGAGAATCACTTGAACCCGGGAGGCAGAGGTTGCAGTGAGCTGAGATAGCGCCACTGCACTCCAGCCTGGGTGACAAGAGCAAAAATCTGTCTCAAAAAAAAAAAAAAAAAAAAAAGGATTGCGAGTAATCTACGAAGTATTTTAGGCACCCTAACTTCAGCTTGGGGGGAGGGGGGAAGGGTCTGTTCCAAAGGTAAATGAGGATCTGGTGTTAAACAGAAAAGTTAACATACTATTCAGTTCTCATCCTACACGTAGAATAAAGTATAGATATTATGCAGCACACAGAACTTGGACAATCTTTTCCTCCTTTCTTTAAAAAATAATTTACAAAATAATTCCTTAAATCAGTAGCTGCCGAAGTATCATTTTTTTTCTCTTCCTTTGGAGGCTCAGGTTTCTTTCATTTCAAAACATATTCTTGAAGACTTAAGTTCTTCCTTTAAGAAAGATTGAATTATTTAACTCAGAAAGAGGGGCAAAACGTCAGGAGGTGAAACCTGAGACAGTCCTATTAGTCTTACATAACTTAAAGTTGGAACTGATTCACTAGCTCAGCTAAAAACCTGAGGTTTAGGCACAAAGATGAGCTCTTTAGTATACTCTCCACAAACACAAATAAACAGTTTTTAAAAATGGAAAGGATCTTAATTTCTTTCTTCATTTCTTAAAATAAAAGCACATACATGTATAGTACTTACAATACTAACATAAAAATACTAAATTGGTTACGCTTAAAATGAAAAGCACTGAATTCATCGTATCACATTTAAGTAATGCTATAATTGACAGAATAGGGTATAATTGCAGAAAATAAGTTTATTTCCTAACACTAACTTTTGAATAGCACCTCTGTAACTATGCATTAAGTACTTAATAAGTGCTGCAGGGAACATCAAAAAGTGATTTTCAAACGCAATATGTGTATGTTCTCCAACTCGTAAGAAAACTCTGAAAATATATAAAGTTACAGTTGTTCATGCTTAATTAAATTAGCTTTGATTATTGCAAATTACTCCTTCTAGGGCAAGTATGTATCAAACCTTTCAAAAATCTTAGGTTTATACCAGCAATTATCCTTACTAGAAAGGTCCTGATCTGAACTCACCTAAAGCTATGTGTTAACTACATTTCACCACTAAGACACTTGAGCCCCGGGATAATAATGGCCACGGATTCCCCGAATTGCTTCGAGAACTGCTGCTTGCTTAATAAAGCGCTGAACTGTGAATTCACCTTTCTAAACAGACTAAAAGCAAGACGCCAAGTTTCACTATCTAGTTTGGGATTTCACTGGGAATGACCACGTTATCAAGATGCCATAGCCCTCCTGAGGCTTTTAATTACAATACCTTCTCTGTTTCCATTCAACCACCTCAATCAAATTTCCACTAGAACCAGGCACACAAACAGTTGATTCGTGGCTTTGCGCAAAGCCTCCTCTGGATGCAAACCCTGGGATCCTGCATATATTAGGCCTCTCAGGGAGGGCAAAGGGGGAAAAAAAGTATGTTAAACAATGCCGCTGGACAATGTGGTGACATTACCTTGCCCGTCTTGTGATCAAACCAGACGAGAGCATGGTTCCTTGATAGCACTTTGCAATCAAAAGTGGCATTATTCTGCGCTGGTCGACAGCGGGCCACTGAGCGGCCAATTTTGATGGGCTCGTCCAGGTAGACATGACGCTCCTGAAACGGGTGCGAGTTCGGGCGGCAAGTGAAGATGGCCAAGGCTGACGGCATCGAGGATAGACTGGGGGTGTCTCTCCTACCAGGGACAAAGAGGAGTTCCTCCGGATCCGGACTGCCCTTCACAAGCCTATGCCCCTATCCCACCCAAAATTTTAAATTAACACAAACTGCACATTGTCTAAGCATAACCAGTGAACATCAACTCTTCACTTGGGTGGGAAGACAAGCCAGCGTAAGCCCCATCACCTCCTTTAAAACCCAGCAACGCCGTGATCACAAAAAGTCCCCAACTGGCAGCTTTCAGTCCATCTTCTTCTCTGGGAAGAAAAGGCTCAAACATCGGGCAGCTTTGGCCAAGAAAACTCCTGGAACACAGTTTAGGGACTGGAGGTATCCAAGTAGATGAGTCACACGCCAATTCTTGTGTTTGGTTTGAGATCGCGGCCGCTTTTCCCCCTTGGTGGCGGAAACGTTGCAGCACTGCAGCATGAAGGAAGGGTCGGTTCGGCGCGGCCAGGAAAGTCCTTTTGGGCCGAAGGAAGGTGTGGCTGGACACCTCTGGGCAGCCACCTCCCGTCCTCGCCCGGCGTGAAGGGGCGAGAGGTGACGGAGGCGGAGGGGCTCTAGACGGCCGGCGGGACAGTCTGCATCGCCCCTGCTGAGCGGAGGCCGCCCCGGGAAGCGGGACGCAGTCCCCGGCCTGGCACGAGCCGAGGCGGCGGTGGCTGAGGTCCTCCGCGCGAGGCGTGGAGGCCGGCAGGGCGCGGGCAGTGGCCAAGTCGGGACTCCTGGGCACCTGGCGAGCGTCCCCGAGACCAGGGCGGGGACCCGGCTCCGCAGGCCGGTGCGGACCGAGCGAGGCGCGACACCGGGAGGCTCGGGTTCCCAGGCGGCAGGAAGTTGGTCCCCGGACGCCTGGGCTCCTGGCCGCCGCTCAGCACATGGGCCGCCTCCCCTCAGGGTCGCCCCCGCGAGGGTCGCATCTCAGGGACGGCAGCCGCAGCTCCCGGCAGACGAGAAGGTGGGGGAGGGAGACTGGCCCGGAGGTTGGGGAGAGGCCTGGAGGCCCCGGACTGGATCCGCCGCAGCCTCCAGCGATCGCGGCCGATGGGGCAAGCTCAAGCTGCGCCCGACGAGGCAGGAAACTTTCCGACCTGGTGGGGAAACATCAAAACAAACGGCCGTCAGGCGCCTCAGCCCGCCCGCCTCAGCCCTCGCCCCCTCCAGCCAGACCCCCGCCAGCCCCCACCGCTAGGCACGACCTCCGCCGACCTCTCCGCAAGCAGGCTGCGAGGATTTGGAGCCAGGACGCCACGACGGGTCCTACCTCCCTAGCCGCCACCGCCGCCTCAGCTTACCTTGCCAGCGCCGGCCGCCATAGTGACTCTGACTGAAACCTACCCGGTGCACCGCCACGGGAACGCGCACCCTTCAAGGGCCCTCCTACCCCCTCTCCCGCGCCGTAGTCCAGGAATGTCACGTGAACGACGCCGCGGAAGCCGTGTTGGTAGAGGGCAGAAAAAAGGGCAAGCTAATTTTTAACGGGCCTCCAGGCGCCATCTTAGTTAAGGGCTGGAAGCTTCAAACCTCGGGACAACCTTAACGACCATTTTGGTTAAGGGCAAGAACAATTTGCGCCGTAGAAGGTTTTCCAAACAAACAGTGCCACCTTCTTGTTTTATCTACTTAGCAAGGAGGTGCCAACTTTTACTAAATTTTACTCTGTTTAATTCTCGATGAAAATACTAGCGAGCAAAAGAACAGACTCAGCCAAAGGAGATGGTCATTGGCAGCCATCTTAGCTGTGGGCAACACAGTCACCCGCAGCTACCTTAAGTGTGAGCCGCCAAACTCCCTCAAGTCTTAGGATTTGTGCACCTAACAGAAGGACCATTCTCCCCTCTGCTAAATTCGTTATGTTTTCTTCCCGGAAAAAAAAAAAAAAAAAAACTTAGTTCCCGCATTCCATTTCGAATGACAGTCCTTCTACCTATTATGTGCCCCCAGGGCTCCTGCGCGGATTCTTCCACAGAAGGAGCGTTCAGAAAGTTTAAAATCATGTCTCTTCCAAAGAGAGATTGAACAATTTCCAAAGTGAAAAAAGAGGGTATTTCCCCCCACTTACAATATCAAGATGAGGAGTCATTGGTCTAAAGAAGAAAGACTTTGCAAGGGCTAAATGAAAACTTCAAGAAAAAATAGTGAGAAGGAGTCTTACTCATTTAGAATCAAAGGTGACTTCATTCTTCAGATTCCTGCAATAACAGGCTCCACCACTGTGTGACCTTAAGCAAGTTTCTAAACTTTTTCAAGCCTCTTTTTTCTCATGGATGACATGTTAATAATAGTTAATTCACTTGGTGTGGTGAGACTTCAAAATGTTAATCCATGTTGTTCAATAAAGAGTAGCAGTTGGTCCGGGCGCGGTGGCTTACGCCTGTAATCCCAGCACTTTGGGGGGCCGAGGCAGGCGGATCACCTGAGGTCGGGAGTTTGAGACCAGCCTGACCAACATGGAGAAACCCCGTCTCTACTAAAAATACATAATTAGCCGGGCGTGGTGGCGCATGCCTGTAATCCCAGCTACTTGAGAGGCTGAGGCAGGAGAATCACTTGAATACGGGAGGCGGAGGTTGCGGTGAGCCAAGATCGCGCCACTGCAGTCCAGCCTGGGCAACAAGAGTAAAACTCTGTCTCTCCAAAAAAAAAAAAAGAAAAGAAAAGAAAAGAAAAAAAAAGAGCAGTTATTCATTTCAATACCTATATAGACATTTTGGCCGTGTCCTAGGTTTTTGCTGGGCCCTGGGGACACATAAGTGAACAAAACTTCAATTCCTGCCTTCTGAGAGCATAACGGTATTGTGGGTTAGAAATGGGGGTAGGGAGTGACAAACGTGAAATTGATGTAATCAGGGCTAAGATAGAGGCAGGCACTAGCTGCCCAAGGGGTCAGGGATGGTCTGGGAGAAGTAACTGAACTGAATGAAGGAAGATAGGAAAACCACAATAAATATGGTGTTCGCTGAATGGTTTCATGAATTTCCACGAACACGGATAGCAAGGAAAAGAAGGAGCCTACTTGAAACAGTGCACCAATGTGCCGGCACATAATAGTGGATAAATAAGTATTTGGTGCATGAATGAAAATTACATACTGTTACTCATTATTAGAGGATAAAGTAGTTGGGACACAAAGTGAGCCTGGAAAGAATAGGCATTATATAATAAAGACGTTATATTCGTTTTTCAAGCTCTTCATCAATTCAAGAAATATGTGTCAAGCTACCACTGTGTTCCAGGTATGCTATTCAAAATAAGGATATGTCGGAAAGCTTTCTTATGAGAGGATGAAAAGTTTTCACTTCTGGTAACTTTTAGGCTGTTATGGAATAAAATAAGATAGGACCCTCCACAGATCCCTAATGAATTTTTTTTTGCACGAACAGCAAGTCATTTATGCATTCTTTCATACATTCGTTCTATAAATATTTAATTGAACGTCTACTGTGAAATAGATATTTTGAAAGGTCCTGGAAATACAATAATGAAGAAACAAAAAGATTCCCTCAAGTTGCTCAATTTAGGTGATGACACAGAAAGATCCTTGCTGTAATGGAGTATGTCAAGAGTAATGGAAGCATGGCAGAGTAGTTTAAACTGAAACTTGAAAGGATTAGACCAGCTAATCTGATGCTATTGGGATAAAGAAATTTTAAGCCAAGAAACAATCCCAACAACAGTCCAGAGACTTAAGAGAACAGGACTTTAAGGGAATTGCAAGTAGGTTCGTATCACCAGAGCATAAGAGATAAGGGAAAACAAGAGGAGGAAGAGTGACAGAAGTGAGATTTCAGTTGCTGAAGGACTTCTAGGCAATGCACCAGACTTCAGAACATTTCCATCTTCCTCCTAGAAGATCAAAGAGAAATAATGAAAGTCAAGGTGTTGGAATCAGACATGGCATACTTTTGCCAGCACCATAAATGGTAAATTATTTAGCTTCCCTAAATTTCAGCTTCTTTATTTGAAAAAAAAAAAAGCATATATCTACTGCACTTGACTAGTCTTTTTTTTTTTTTTTTTTTTAAAAGGTGGGGGGAAAGGAAAAAGGTAGATAATACCTTACAGAGTCTTCTTAGGATTAAATAAAATAATGGAATACAAAATGCCAACCATGATGGCTGGGAAATAGTAGACACTCACAGAATGTTAATATTTATCATTATTGCTCACAGAAAGAATTCCCCCAGCCTTCCACATATAGTAAGGAGCAAGTTGTTTTATCTCTAGTTTGTATACAGAGAAACTTAATCATACATATGGAAACAAAAAAAAGTCTTTATATTCAGTTCTACTATAATATCTCTTAAAATTAATGTTAAGTAGAGTAGAGTTTCTTCTACAAGAAAAGCTGGGACTACTATAACATGTCAGGATAATGAATCCTATTAAGCTACACAGGGTGCTAGAAATGCCAAAATGGCATTGAAGGCATTCTTCACCCACTGGTATTCAGCAGGCACAGAAAAGGCTTAAATTCAGAAATCTCATACATGAGATACTTTGAATTCTAAGTCATGTGGGTGTTCCTCTCTGTGATTCTGTATCCACACAAAATTTTTATTAAATAAAAAGCTTGTCATGTTTTGAGAAATTGGGAATGGCAATGTTTCCTGATTTTGTAGTTCTCTCCCTTTTTAAGTTTTTGCCTTTTTATAGTCTGATGAGTATTGCCACTGCTATGATCCAAGCCACTTTTCAATCTTATAAAAGCAAAGAGAGACTTGTAAAATTATCATCCTAGTACCATCAAAGATGGGCAATTATTAGCATTTCTGATGTGTAGGAGACAACTCTGTAAACTCAACTAATATGCAGCCCTCTCTAATTGATAATGATCTAATTGGACTTTGACCAATGACATACACATGGGATATAATAAATTACGGAACACTTGCATAACTGTTTCAGCAGAGTATCTGGATTGCAAATATAGGTAAGCAAACCAATTAAGAGAAAGCTGGGAGTACTCAAAGCCCAAAATTGAGAGTATATAACATTTTTAATGGCACACACTGGCTTATTACAACTGAAGTTAGATCCTCTTCCCACTAAGGAAAGCTCTCTTCATCAGGGAGATTCTAATGAGTGGAAATACCCTGTCATTTCCCAGGTGCCCAGGGTGGAGTAGCCCAGACATTCCAGAGGCACTGCTCATACGTTTTTGGCTTCCTGGTTATTCAGGACATAAAAGAAAAATAACTACCTGAACACAAATGAAGACATTTAAGTTCATTTAGCAACCTTTTTCTGTGAATATAAAAAGAAGGAATCACAATATTATAACTCCAGAAAGAATCATTGACAACAAATCCAGCTTCCACATTTTACAGGCAAGGAAATTGAGGCTCAGAGAAGGAACTTTATTGATTGTGTATTTACCACGTGGTTAGCATTTTCCTCATGACATCTCTGTGTATTAAGTATTAACCTTATTTTATAGGTAAGGAAACTAAGGCTCAGGCTCAAACATTAAGAAAAACATTAAGAATCTTAATATTTGATTGAGTGACTGAAAATAAGTCACCATGCTAGATCCAAAGTACATGCTGGGGTTTTTCCTTTCTAAAAATTATCTTTATTTTTATTATTTTTTTGACAATATCTTGCTCTGTCACCTAGGCTGGAGTGCAATGGCACAATCACGGCTCACTGTAGCCTCAACTTCCCCAGCCCAACCAATCTTTCCACTTCAGCCTCCTTAGTAGGCATGTGCCACAGGCATGTGCCACCACCATAGCTAGCCAATTTATTTTTGTTTATTAATTTTTTCTTTTCTGTATATCTCAGATCCCCTGTGTTGCTTAGGCTGGTCTCAAACTCGTGGGCTCAAGTGATCCTCCTGTCCGGCCTCCCATAGTGCTGGGATTATAGGCATGAGCCACCATGCCGGCCCCGATTGATTTTTTTGATTGATAAAAGAAACACATGCTCATTGCATATATTCAGGTAAGCAAAAATGAGGAAAGTAAAAGTCCTCTCTAGCCCCAACGCAAATACTTAGTCTAATGCTACTGTTAACAATTTGTTAGCTGTATTCTTCCAGATGCTATTCTAAGCCACATGAGGCATGCCCTTTTAAAAATACCACATTTATTAGGAATGGGAAGGTCAACACTAAGGGCCTTATTCTTAAAAGTGATAAATAATTTATATCAATAGCAAAAGGTCTGTATTGGGGCAGGGGGACGAGGAAGGGAAGAAATTATGCTATTTTTTGTCACTCTTGTATAAGTCCCCTTTTGATTACTGGAAGTATCCCCTTGTTTTTTATAACTAATTTAAGAATGTTACTTGGAATGTAGCAAATGCTTAAGAGTAAAAGGGCTGGGTCAGAAAACCCCACGAGGCATTTTCTTTCTGAATTTTTATTGGTATATCTGGATTTATTTCCAAATAGCTTAGTTACCAAGTAAAATAGCAGAGACTCCATATATGATGGCTTTGCTCATCAAATGATTTGTAACATATATATATATATATATATATATATATAATAATTCCCTGCAAGTGTTGCACATAAAAATATATTTTAAGTACATACTTTATTCTAAGAAAACTATGATATTTTGGCCTGGCATGGTGGCTCACGCCTGTAATCCCAGCACTTTGGAAGGCCAAGGCAGGAGGATCACCTGAGGTCACGAGTTCAAAACCAGACTGGCCAACATGGTGAAGTCCTGTCTCTACTAAAGATACAAAAATTAGCCGGGCGTGGTGGCGCATGCCTGTAATTCCAGCTACTTGGGAGGCTGAGGCAGGAGAATCACTTGAACCTGGGAGGTGGTAGCTGCAGTGAGCCGAGATCTTGCCATCACACTCCAGCCCAGGTGAAATAGCAGGACTCTGTCTCAAAAAAAAAAAAAAAAAAAAAAAAGACAGAAAAAAAAGAAAACTATGACATTTTGAATAATTGTTTTTGAATGTAGTTATTCGTGTTTCCTTTTAATAAACTTTATTTGGGCTTTTGTTTCAGAAAAATGCCTTGTTGCTACTGTATAATGTCATACATCAGCATCTCACTAAATGCCTATGTTTTAGAAAACTAATAAATTTCTCAGGGGTCTTTGGTCTTAAGGATTCCTCAGAAGATAGGTTGAAATGGATTGAAGAGACCTATACAATGAAGTGACTCTGGAGTGCCTGCTCTTCCCGCACCCCCACTCCCCCAAAGCATGTCAAGCATACAAGGCTGGGAGGAGGAGGTCTCATGTGTGGTTTTTTTTTTTTTTTTTTTGAGACAGAGTCTCGCTCTGTTGCCCAGGCTGGAGTGCAATGTCTCAATCTCGGCTCACTGCAATCTTTGCCTCCCGGGTTCAAGCAATTCTCCTACTTCAGCCTTCCGACTGAGTAGCTGGAATTATAGGCACTTGCCACAACACCCAGCTAATTTTTTTTTTTTTTTTTTTTTTTTTTTAGTAGAGAAGGAGTTTCACCATGTTGGCTAGGCTGGTCTCATACTCCTGACCTCAAGAGATCTGCCCGCTTCTGCCTGCCGAATGGTGGGATTACAGGCTTGAGCCACTGCGCTTGGCCAATCATCTGTAGATTCTTCACTGGGCTTTGTACAGAGCCGGTTTCGTAAGCGTATGACCTTTACATAGGGCCCCGCTTGGAAGGACTATATCCGGATGTACTCTGCTGTCTTGAAATTCTAGGTAACTTTTGAACAGATTTCTCATTTTCATTTGCACTGGACCCCTCAAATTATATAGCTGTTGCCGAGCGTAGTGGCTCATGCCTGTAATCCCAACCCTTCGGAAGGCCAAGGCGGGTGGATCACCTGGGGTCAGGAGTGGCCAACACGATTAAATCCCGTCCCTACTAAAAATGCAAAATTAGTCTCGTGTGGTCACTCTGGCCTGTAATCCCAGCTACTCAGGAGGCTGGGGCAGTGAGCCAAGATCGCGCCCTTGCACTCCAGCTCAGGCTACAAAAGCGAAACTCTATCTAAAAACAAAAAAATTGTATAGTTGTTCCTGCCTTGAACAAAGGGCTCAGGAACCCAGTCTCCTCTGTGCAAATCTAGCATGTTAACGAGCATGACGTGTGAAATGCTGTAGAAGAAACTGGTGGGCTATTGACACTGAAAATGCTTCTCTGAGAAATGAGATGCTTTAAGTGCAACCAGACAGGTCCATCTCCCCATTTTCTGGTTCTATGATAACTCTGGATCAGTGGCAAAGATGGTGGCAGAAGAAAACTTGACTTGATTTTGTAACTTCTCACTCTAGCTTAGACTCTGAAGTTAGTCTTGAAGATGATAATGAGAATAATGTTGAATCAAGGTAGAACCTGTGTCCAGTAAAATTGTTCATTTTTTATATTTTCCCAAACTTTTTGTTATAAAAAATTTCAAATGTACAGAAATATTGAAATTACAGTGAACACACACAGAGCTCCTTGATTCTAAGTTGTTACCTTTTTGTCATATTTGCCTTACCTTTGTGCTTTCTGAACTTTTTGACAGTAAATTGCAGAAATAGATCAGCATGCCTTTACTACTAGAAACATTTTCCTAAGTAACCAAAATATGTGGAGTTTTGATGAGTTTTTGTGAGACAGGGTCTTGCTCTGTCACCCAGGCTGGAGTGCAGTGGCGAGATCATGGCTCAGTGGAGCATTGACTTCCTGGGCTCAAGGGATCCTCCCATCTCAGCCTCCTGAGTAGCTGGGACTACAGGCATGCACCACCACACCCAGCTAATTAAAAAAAAAAAATTTGTGTGTGTGGAAACAGGGTCTTGCCATATTGCCCAGGCTGGTCTCAAACTCCTGGGCTCAAGTGATCCTCTGGCCTTGGCCTCCCAAAGTGCTGGGATTACAGGTGTGAGTCACTGTACCCCACTTGATTATGCTTTTATGGAGATTTTTTTTCCTGAGGATAGATTCATACTACACTGTCTGAATGTCTTTTGGAGACATCAAAGTGTTCTTCCATATGTGTGAGTTCCTAGAAGTCAGGAACAGATTGTCAGGAAAGACAATAAGTGGTATCTTCACTTCCTGCTGGCAGCAGGCCCTAGAGTCAATCAGGCAGGGAGCCCCCTGTGATGCTGTGTTCAAGGCAGGTTGTATTTCATCACTCTACCAACCAGATGGATCAGTTTGGGGGCGACAGAGTTAAAATAACCACTGACTAAAGCAGTGCCCCTTTGCTGGAGACATTTCTAAAAGCTGCAACTAACAGAAGAGCTGCTCTGCTTTTCCAGGAACGGTCACTTCTGGAAGTGTGAAAATAGGGTGTCATTAGTTAGACTGAACAGCAGAGCCATAAGTCTATAAGGCATCGCCACACTAAGCATTAGGGAAGGGTGTACCCAGGGCCAACTTTTTTCTATGCAATTCAAGTCACAGTTCCATTTGGGCAAGTGTTGCTTAAAGCAAAATTTTTTCAAGTCAGCTGTTATTGATTAGGGTCCTGTGTTTGCAAGCAACAGAAACTGGCCAAACTAAGCCTACGGGAATTATTGGAAAGACATGGGGTGGCACTGAGAATGAAAAGAAATGCTAAAGAAGCAAGTCACAGAGAAGCAGAGCTAGTAAGTAGCAAGAGCCATTAAGCAGCCTCTTCAGGGCACCACCTTTAGGAATCAAGTCACCCTTTGTCAATCTTTAAGCCCCTTTCAAGATTCAAACACCCCAACTGATTGACCTAGGTTGCCTTACATGCCTATTCCATGGCCAGAAAGGGGGTTGGGGTGGGGGATGAGGACTTTGAAGGACAGTTCCGCTAACTCTGTATCCAATGGAAAAGGGATGGTTTCCTAAAGCTGTTGCCAAAAGGAAAAGGAAGGATAGCTGGGCAGGCAAAAATAGTAGATGTCTATGCATCAGCTTTTTTTTTTTTTTTTTGAGAAAGAGTCACCCAGGCTGGAGTGCAGTGGTGCCATCTCAGCTCACTGCAACCTCCGCCTCCCGGATTCAAACAATTCTCTTGCCTCAGCCTCCCTAGTAGCTGGAACTACAGTCACACACCACCACGCCTGGTTAATTTTTGTATTTTTAGTAGAGACGGCTTTTCACCATATTGGCCAGACTGGTCTCAAACTCCTGACCTCAGGTGATCCACCTATCTCGGCCTCGAAATTGCTGGGATTACAGGCGTGAGCCACCGTACCCAGCCCACACTGAAGTATTAAGGGATACAGAGGCATAATGTATGCAATTTATTCTCAAATAATACAGAAAAAATATATGGGGGGAAGAATGTGGCAAAATGTTTAAAAATAGTAAGTTTGGATAAAGAATGTGTGGGAGTTCTTTGTGTTATTCATGAAACTTTTAAATTTGTAATTATTTCAAAATGAAGTTCAGAAACAAAAGTCAATGGGAAAGGCAAAAGGAAATGTCCTCCTCTGCTTGCATGTACAAAAGCCTTTTGATGAATTATGTGTGACAAATGAATATTTGTATGTCCACATTGCTAGATCCAAACTCTCTAGTGGAAGTTCTTAGTGCGAAGGCATGGACTCTACAATGAGCTCTCGCTATTAGTGTGACAAAGCTCTACTGTGGACCGCTAAGACCTTGGGTAAGGCCTATATATTTACTCACCCCGAGAAATCTAAGTGGGTGGAAATTTCCTCTTGGCTTTTATGCTTTTCTTTTGTTTTAACAGTTATTTGGGAAAACAGATTTCAAACATAGTATATATATTTAATGCTTTGTACTCTATTTTATTTTTAATTGGCAAATAATAATTTTATATATTCATGGGGTAAAATGATGTTTTCATACATGTATACATTGTGGGATGATTAAATCAAGCCAGTTAACGTATCTGTGACCTCACATACTTATCATTTTTTGTGGTGAAAACATCTAAAATCCACTCTTTAAGTAATTTTGGAATATACAGTGCATTGTTATTTATTATAATCACTATTCTGTGCAATACATCACTAAAGCTCATTCCTCCCCTCTAACTGAAATTTTATACCCTTCAATCAAACATCTTTCCTTTCCCCAACTTCCCTTGTCCCTAATGCTTTATACTTTTTTTTTTTTTTTTTTTTTTGAGACAGGGTCTCACTCTGTCACCCAGGCTGGAGTGCAGTGGACATGATCATGGCTCACTGCAGCCTCAACCTCCTGGGCTCAAGCAATCCTCCTGCTTCAGCCTCCTGAGTAGCTGGGACTATAAGTGCATGCCATTATGCCCAGCTAATTTTTTATTTTTTTGTAGAGACAGGGTCTCACTATGTTGCCCCAGCTGGTCTCAAACTCCTGGGCTCAAGTTATCCTCCTGCCTCAGCCTCCCAAAGTGTTGGGATAAGAAGCATGAGCTACCATACCCAGCCTCTACTTCTTTTTTTTTTTTTTTTTTTGAGACAGAGTCTCACTCTGTTGCCCAGGCTGGAGTGCAGTGGTGCGATCTCTGCTCACTGCAACCTCTGCCTCCCCAATTCAAGCGATTCTCCTGCCTCTGCCTCCTGAGTAGCTGGGATTACAGGTGCATGCCACCACACCTGGCTAATTTTTGTATTTTTAGTACAGATGGGGATTCACCATGTTGGTCAGGCTGGTCTTGAACTCCTGATCTCGTTATCTGCCCACCTCGGCCTCCCGAAGTGCCAGGATTACAGGCATGAGCCACCGCGCCTGGCCCCAGACTCTACTTTTTAATATTCATCTATAACCCAACAATTTTCTCTCTCAAGTAGCTTACTAACTTGATTTGAAGCCAAACATTACTAACACCACACAGTCACTTCTTATTACAAAAAGATTTTAGTATATAGAAAGATAGTCATTGCAGCATTCTATTAAAAAAATATTGGGACCAACCGTCAATAGATTATTGGTTAAATACATTCATGCAATGGAATATTGTGTAGATGACACAAAATAATGAGATAGATTCATAAGACTGGATGTAGAATGATCTCCAAGTAAAAGATAAATGAAGCAGCTCTGTATGAATGGATATGGAACAATCTCCAATGTATATTTTTGTGATTCATGTGCAAAATTGTGTATAATACTACTGTGTAAAAAATTGCTTGAATGAGTAAGTGGTGAGTGGACAATTAGCATATGCCTGCTCAGCATATGCCTGGATACATAGATACACAGCATTTTCTGGGAAGATATACAGGAAATTGTTAATAGTGGTAGCTTCTGGGAAGAGATGCAGGAAATTGGTAATAGGGGAACTATGGGTGGAAATAGTGATCTGGGGCACAAGAATAGAAGGGAGACTTTCTTTTCACTTATATCTTTTGAGCTTTTTTTTTTTTTTTTTAGACATGGTCTCATTCTGTCACCCAAGTAGCAGGGACTACAAACATGAGCCACTACACCTGCCTAATTTTTTTTGTATTTGTAGAGATGTGGTCTCACTATGTTGCTCAGGCTAGTCTCGAACTCCTGGACTCAAGTAATCTGCCCGCCTCGGCCTCCTAAAGTGCTGGAATTACAGCACTTTTGAGTTTTATATCAAAAATAAGGTAAAAGTCAGTGCTCCTTTAGGAGCAGTCCCTTGGGGTCCATTCTTGTCATGTAGGCTTTAGTGAGAATAAAGCTCTGTAGCCAGGAAAATTGTCCTATTAGACTGTGAGTATTTTGAACTTGATTGGGCCCATGGCTTCTCACCTTTCTACTATCAGGAGCTAGTCCCATCTTTGAATATAGTAGGTGTTTAATAATCGTTTATTGAATCGAGTTCAACTGGATTTATTAGCAGTGTTTATGAGGTACCTTTACATACATTTTTGCTTGCTAGTTTAAATATAGGCTTTTTAGCCCCTCATGTGTCTCCATTTTTTCTATCCTTAAGGAAGAAGATAAAACAAATATTTACTTTCTTATCTAAAGAATTTAGAACATAGCCAGTCAGTGGATGTAAGTTGTTGTCTCTTTTTTTTTGGAAGACCTTTTAGTATAAGCCAGCATGTACAACCTGGTCATGTTGTAACTGAATAATCCCACCTTTGGCAATTTACCATAAGGAAATAATTATACAGCTCAGAAAATGCTGCTGTATAAGGATGTTTATTAATTACAGTATTGTTGATAATACTGAAATTTTAGAAATAATCAAAATTATCATTGGCAGGTAACTGGTTAATTTTTTTTTTTTTTAGGATGAAGTTTTACTCTTATAGCCCTGGCTGGAGTGCAGTCGCTCGATTTCTGCTCACTGCAACCTCCACCTCCCAGGTTCAAGAGATTCTCCTGCCTCAGCTTCCTGAGTACCTGGGGTTACAGGCACGTGCCACCATCCTGGCTAATTTTTGTATTTTTAGTAGAGACAGGGTTTCACCATGTTGGCCAGGCTGTTCTTGAACTTCCGACCTCAGGTGATCCACCCACCTTGGCCTCCCAAAGTGCTGGGATTACAGGCATGAGCCACCATGCCCAGCTGGTAACTTGTTAATTAAAGAATTACATGTCCGTCAAGTGTGCCCATTAGAAATGATGATTTATATTTCTAACTTATGTTTATGATGAGGAAAAATATCTATGGGATATTGTTAAGTGATAAAAACAGGTTACATAGTAGCATGTTTATGATCCCATTTATATCAGGTTTTATACAGAGATCACTATATATATGTACACATAGGCATCAGGGAGAAATTTCATCAAAATATTTTTATTTATTTATTTATTTATTTATTTTATTTTTGTATTTTTAGTACAGACGGGGTTTCACCATGCTGGCCTGGCTGGTCTTGAACTCCTGACCTCAAGTGATCCACCCAACTAGGCCTCCAAAAGTGTTGGGATGACAGGCGTGAGCCACCGCACCCGCTATTTTATTTATATATGTATTTTTGAGACAGGGTCTCACTCTGTTGCGCAGGCTGGAGTACAGTAGAGCAATCACAGCTACCAGCAGCCTCAAACTCCTGGGCTCAAGTGAGCCTCCTGCCTCAGCCTCCCCAGTAGCTGGCACTATAGTGGCATGCCACTAAGTCTGGCTAATTTTTAAATTTTTCTTTTGTAGAAATGAGATCTATGTTATCCAGGCTGATTTCAAACTCCTGGCCTCAAGCTATCCTCCTCCCACTTCAGCTTCCCAAAGTGTTGGGATTACAGGCATCAGCCAGCATGCCCAGCTCAAAATATTTTAAGTGTTCATCTATTCATGTGAGGTGATTTTTAATTTCCTCTCTCTATATTTTTTCAATTATTTACCCTTTTTCTGGAATGTTCATTGTATCACTTTTACCCAAAAACTATTGAAAAAAGCATTCAAGTGATTTATTTAGTTACTCTTTGTCTCAATAAATATTTGTTGTTGATTGCACCAGACTATCCTAGAATTACCTCTCCTATTTTAAAGACTGCAAGATTTTCTATGCATAATAGGAGAAAGCACAGAAGCTAAGTACTTATACTTATCAAGGGTCCTTTTGAAAAGTTTAAGCACCAGAAAAAAGAAATCAGAACAGTAGTTGTCTCTGGAAAGGGTAGGAGTGGTGACTGACAGGGAAGGAGTATGAAGGAACTTTTTAGGATGATGGTAATGTTCTATATCTTTATAGAGGTTTGGGTTATAGAGGACAATGCATTTGTCGAAACTCAGCAAATTTACCAAATTTACTTTTGTATTTTTTGTTTTGTTTTGTTTCATTTTGTTTTGTTTTTGAGACAGGGTCTCACTCTGTTGCCCAGGCTGGAGTGCAGTGGCGCGATCTCAGCTCACTGCAAACTTCGCCTGCTGGGTTCAAGCAATTCTCCCGCCTCCTGAGTAGCAGGGAGTACAGGCATGTGCCACCATGCCTGGCTAATTTTTATATTTTCAGTAGAGACAGGGTTTCACTAGTTTCACTATGTTAGCCAGGCTGGTCTCGAGCTCCTGGCCTCAAGTGATCCACCTGCCTTGGCCTCCCAGAATGCTGGGATAACAGACATGAGACACCTTGCCCAGCCAGCAAATTTACTGTTAAGATTTGTGCATTCCTCTATATATCAATTTACATCAAAAGGAGAAAGAATCAAACAAATTTGGCGTTAGTTAGTGATATTGATATCTGGAATTTACTTTGAAATGCACCAAAAATAAGACAGATCGATTAATAAATGGATAAAGAAATGGATAGATATATAATAAGGGAGGCAGGTGTGGGGGCACACACCTATAACCCCAGCGCTTTGGGAGGCCGAGGTAGGTGGACTGCTTGAGCCCAGGAGTTCAAGACCAGCCTGGGCAACAGAGCGAGACCCCATCTCTTGAAAAATACATGTGTGTGTGTGTATATATATATATAAAATAAAGCAAATATAATAAAATGTTAATAATAGAATCTAGGTGGTTTGTATACATGTGCTCGCTAAGAAATTCTTATAATTTTTGTTTAAAAATTTTCATAACAACATGTTGAGAAAAATATGCCTCAATCATCTATTGATATACTGCATGTATACATATTTTATCCTTATACACTAAATTCCACATATTGAATTTTGAAAGTTCCTCCCAAGAAAGATTGAGCTTGTTTATATAGGTAAGCTATGCAAAAGCATATATGTACATATGACATAACTAGTGAAAGGGCTGTCTTTGTAAGCATGCAAACTGTGCAGTTACACAGGGCCCTCCCTTGGTTTAATACTTTACTGTTTTGATTTTTTTTTTTTTTTGAGATGAAGTTTTGCTCCTGTTGCCCAGGCTAGAGTGCAATGGCACGATCTCGGCTCACTGCAACCTCCACCTCCCGGATTCAAGCGATTCTCCTGCCTCAGCCTCCTGAGCAGCTGGAATTATAGGCATGCGCCACCACACCCGGCTAATTTTGTATTTTTAGTAGAGATGGGGTTTCTCCCTGTTGGTCACGCTGGTCTTGAACTCCCAACCTCAGGTGAGCCACCCACCTCAGCCTCCCCAAGTGCTGGGATTACAGGTATGAGCCACCGTGCCCGGCCAAAGTTTTTTTTTTTTTTTTTTTTTTTGAGACAGAGTCTCGTTCTGTCACCCAGGATATAGTGCAGTGGCCCAATCTCGGCTCACTGCAACCTCCACCTCCCAGGTTCAAGTGATTCTTCTTCTTCAGCCTCTCGAGTAGCTGGAACTATAAGGGCCCGCCACCACACCTGGCTAATTTTTGTATTTTTAATAAAGGTGGGGTTTCGCCATGTTGGCCAGGTTCTCGAACTCCTGACTCTGTGATTCGTCTGCCTCAGCCTCCCAAAGTGCTGGGATTACAGGCATGAGCCACTGTGCCTGGCTTGAAATTCTTAATAATCTTTTAACAAGAAGCCCTGCATTTTTATTTTGCTCTGGGCCCTGTAAATTATGTGGCCAGTCTTGATTAGTGAATAAAAATATTACTAATATATATTATGTTCTCCCTATGCCGGGCACTATGTTAAACATTCTGCATTCATTATCTCATTGAATCTTCAAAGAAAAACTAAAGGGGTAGGTAATATTAATATTCCCATTTTACAGCTGAACATATTGAGGCTCGAAGAAGTTAAGCTACTTTTCAACTTCACATATTTATTATACCCTCAGTATGCATGGTAGCACAGTATACGTGGTAGGCACTCAATAAATGTTTACTGAATAAATAATAATAATAGCAGCTCCCATTTATTGAGCGCCTTCCATGAACCTAGAATGCCTCAACTGAAAGAAGACACGCTTTCCCCTAACCCAGACTCCCCAGCTTTTGCATCACTTCCTCAAAACCACATTCCTTGACACCCTAAATGGTCTCTTTTTATGGTACCCTAGGCTTCGTGATAGCATCCATCACAATTGAAGTTAAGTAGTTCTTTAATTCCTGCCTTCCCTTCTAGATTGAAATCTCAGTGAAGACAGTGACTCATTTTCATCCCTTCACTCCTTTATTCCCAGCACCAAGTGCTATACCTGAAGCATAGCCTCCCTCCTGCCAGTGCTTGAATATATATTTTCTCATTTAATCCTCAACTCTGGGAAGTAAAATTGTTACCATCATTTTACATGTGAAGAAACTAAGGCTCAGAGAAGTGAAGTCCCAGTCATCCCACCTTGGGGGAAGAGTCCCATCATCGTGTGGACCTACATCTGTTTGGCTCCAAAACCTCTCATCATCTCACTACAGCCCACTGTTACCGCGTGACAAACAATCTGCTTGATGTTATTTTCTATCCCTAGGCACGACTTATTCCTTTAATATCTCTTCCAGCTTCTATTTTTGCTATCTGACCTCCAGGCTCTTTAATGAAAGAGACATGCTTTCCAACAAGTAATCACGGCAAGTGATATTATAAACAAGCTGGCTGAAGCCACGATTTTATTTTTTAACCTTGATGAGTGAACCAGCTGGAAACACTACATTTAAAAGCAGAGGCTCTAATTTCCTTTTAGTACTGATTCCTCCCTTGTCCTGAGAGATACCCTGAAGCTGCCTCTTGGGTTTTGTGATTGCAAAGCCATCACCAACGTCCAGTTGTAGGTGAAGGCCTGAAATAATTGAGGTAAAACAAATGAAGGCCGGACACGGTGATTCAGGCCTGTAATCCCAGCACTTTGGAAGGCTGAGGCGGGTGGATCAGCTGAGGCCAGGAGCTCGAGACCAGCCTGGCCAACATGGCAAAACCCCATCTCTAATAAAAATACCCCCCCCCCCCCCAAATTAGCCAGGCATAGTTGTGCGTACCTGTAGTCCCATCTCTCTGGGAGACTGAGGCAAGAGGATCACTTGAACCTGGGAGGTGGAGGTTGCAGTGAGCCAAGATTGCGCCACTGCATTCCAGTCTGGACGACAGAGCAAGACTCCATCTCAAAACAAACAAATGAAGTGCTTCAGGCTGCTAATAAGGTATCTTTTAGTAGTTGTCTGCCTTTATATATTGATTTCTATAAAGAAATGTTTCTCCCTAAGTATGGATCTAGATTGTCCTATGCTTGTGCACTACTGGATATCTTTTTTTTTTTGAAACAGAGTCTCGCTCTGTCACCCAGGCTGGAGTGCAGTGACACAATCTTGGCTCACTGCAACCTCCTGGGTTCAAGCAATTCTCCTGCCTCAGGCTCCCAAGTAGCTGGGATTACACACACACACCACCACATCCGGATAATTTTTGTTTTTATTAGAGATGGAGTTTCACCATGTTGGCCAGGGTGGTCTTGAACTCCTGAACTCAGGTGATCCTCCTGCCTCGGCCTCCCAAAGTGCTGGGATTACAGACATGAGACACTGTGCCTGGCTCATTACTGGATATCTTTACAGAGCTGAGAGGCCTATTCTTTAGACACTTATTTGTGAGGGTCATGGAAGTGGGATGGAGAGGAATGCTGAGAGAGTGTGCAGGCTTGTTTTCTTCAGCCAGTGCTGGAGGAGAAGCTGTGAACAAGAAGTGGAGGGCACTTGGCCCAGCACTTTGTGACATGGATTGTTGAGTTCCACCTGTGGTGTTAAAGACTGAAAATCCCAGACCTCAGGAATTGGACTGATGACAGACTGTGTTGTATTATGTCTTTTATAGGGCATAGGACAAGAGGACAGCCTGTGATGATGGTAGAGTTTCCGGAAGTCCTGCGTTTCTGCCATTCTGATAGCGAGTTTAGACTGTGGACCTTTCACAGTCTAGCCTTCACCTACAACTGGACGTTGGTGATGGCTTTGCAATCACAAAACCCAAGAGGCAGCTTCAGGGTATCTCCCAGGACAAGGGAGGAATCAGTACTAAAAGGAAATTAGAGCCTCTGCTTTTAAATGTAGTGTTTCCAGCTGGTTCACTCATCAAGCAGCCACTGCTAACAGCAGTATAGGTTACCCTGTCTATTACACTTCTGTAAACAAAAGTCAAAACCTGTTAACAATCACAGCTTGGCCTCGGTTGTGTTCTTGGGCTTATTTCACTTTCTTGGAAGAATATCAAATATTTCCCAAATTCAGTGGTGGAAGCAATGGTGACAGTCATCAGTGCAGGAGAATGGTGCTCACTGGAGCTACATTCTTATTAGGATGAGAGAGAGCAGCACTCCGGCAGATCCAGAAGGTTGTGGTAGAACAAGAACTGTTTCTGAAAACAGGAGAGCTGTATCAGAAATACGGGAGGAGGAAGAGATTGTTTTCTCTACGAAATGTGCCGTGAGGGCTTAAGTCATCATAATTTGAACATTAAAAGTATGATTTTAGGCTGGGAGTGGTGGCTTACACCTGTGATCCCAGCACTTTGGGAGGCCAAGGCGGGTGGATCACCTAAGGTCGGGAGTTCGAGACCAGCCAGACTAACATGGAGAAACCCTGTCTCTACTAAAAATACAAAATTAGCCAGGCGTGGTGGCACATGCCTGTAATCCCAGCTACTCGGGAGGTTGAGACAGGAGAATTGCTTGAACCCGGGAGGTGGAGGTTGCGGTGAGCTGAGATCACACCATTGCACTCCAGCCTGGGCAACAAGTGCGAAACTCCGTCTCAAAAAACAAAAAAAAAAAGTAAGATTTTAATATCCAAAATATATAAGGAACTCAAACAACTTAATAGCAAGAAAACAACCTAATTAAAAAATGTCAAAGGACCTAAATAGATATTTCTCAGAAGAAGACATACAAATGGTCAATAGGTATATGAAAAAATGTTCAGCATCACTAATCATCAGAAGAATGCCAATTAAAGCCACAGGGAGATATCGCCTCCCACCTGTTAGAATGGCTGTCATCAAAAAGACGAAAGGTTACAAGTGTTAGAGAGGATGTGGAGAAAAGGGTACCCTTGTATACTGTTAGTGGGAATGCAAATTAGTATAGCCATTATGGAAAAGAGTAAGAAGTTTCCTTGAAGAACTAAAAATATAACTGCCATATGATCAAGCAATCCTACTTCTGGAAATATATCCAAAGGAATTGAAACCAGTTTGTGAAAGAGATATCTGCACTCCCATCCTCATTATTCACATTATTCACAATAATTGTACTGAATTATTCAGCATTATTCACAATAACCAAGATATAGAATCAATCTTGTCCGTCAGTGGATGAATGGATAAAGAAAATGTGCTATGTATACACAATGGCCTTTAAAAAGAGATACTGCCATTTCCCACAACATGGATGAACCTAGAGGACATTATTTTAAGTGAACTATGCCAAGCACAGAAAGGCGAGTACCGCATGATCTGACTTTTATGTGGAATCACATAGCAGTAGACAGCAGAATGGTGGTTAACTCACAGTAGCAGACAGACAATAGGATGGTGGTTAACTGAGGGCTGGTTGCAGGGAGAGGGAAAAAGGAGATGTTGGTCAAAGGTTAGAATGTTTTGGCTAGACAGGAGGAATAAGTTTTTAGGATCTATTGCACAACATGGTGACTATAATTAATAATAATGTAATGTGTATTTCAAAATTGCTGAGAGTAAATTTTGAATGTTCACACCACAAAAAAATGATGAAAATATGAGGTGATAGATGTGTTAATTAACTTGATTTAATCATTTGATAATGTATACATCACATTGTATCCCACAAATATTTATTATTTGTCAACTAAAATTTTTAAAAAATTAAAGCTGGGCGCAGTGGCTCACACCTGTTATCCCAGCACTTTGGGAGGCAGAGGCAGGTGGATCACTTGAGCCCAGGAGTTTGAGACCACCTCATGTCTATGAAAAATAAAAAAATTAGCCAGGCCTGGTGGTGCACGCCTGTAGTCCCAGCTACTCAGGAGGATGAGGTGGGAGGATCACTTGTGCCCAGAAAGTTGAGGCTGCAGTGAGCCATGTTCGTGCCACTGCACTCCAGCCTGGGCGACAGAGTGAGACTCTGTCTCAAAAAAAAAAAAAAAAAAAGGTCTAATCTTATTTTGTAGTCACTGGCTAGTGAGATATGATGTATAATTGAGTCACTGTATGTGAGAGCCAGTCTCTAAGATGACTGTCAATGATTCTCACTTTCTGGTATTAATGTCCTTATGTTGTCTTCTTCCACAATGAATTAGGGCTAGTCTATGTGAACAAGAGCATGGCTGAGGTTACAGGGGTGACTTCCAAGGGTAGACTGTAAAGGACTTGCTACTTCCACTTTAGTCTCTTGGATTGCTTACTCTGGGGGAGGCCAGCAATCATCTCATGAGGCTTCTCCAACAACTTTGTAGAGGGGCCCACTAGAGGACGAACTGCGGCTTCCACCAGTATTGAGCACAGACTTACCAGCTGTGTGAGTAAGCCATTGGAAGTGGATCTTCCAGCCCCATTCAAGTCTTCAAATGACGCAGACTTGGTTGACATCTGACTGAACCCCACGAAAAACCCCTAACTAGAACTGCCCAGTCAAGTGGCTCCCAAATTCCTGACCTGTAGAAACTGTGAGAGATAATAAATGTTTATATTTAAGTTAAGCCACTAAGTTTGGGAATAATGTGTTATACAGCAATAGATAATTAAAACACTATAGATTCTACAGAATAAATGTCTATATAAAACTGCCTTTGGGAGGCCGAGATGGGCGGATCACCTGAGGTCAGGAGTTCGAGACCAGCCTGGCCAACATGGTGAAACACCGTCTCTACTAAAAATACAAAAATTAGCTGGGCATGGTGGCGCACACTTGTAATCCCAGCTACTCGGAAGGCTGAGGCAGGAGAATCGCTTGAACCTAGGAGGTGGAGGTGTCAGTGAGCCAAGATCGTGCCATTGCACTCCAACCTGGGCAACATCAAAAAAAAAAAAAAAAAAAAACCAACAAAAACAAAAACAAAAAACTGCCTAAAGAGGCCAGGAAGGTCTTCAGTAAAAAAAAGAGGACATGAATTGAGTCTTCAGGGATGACTAGAGGCTTGCAGGTATGGAATTAGGGTGGAGAAAAGGAAGTCATTTCGGGCAGAAGGAACAGCTTGACCACAGTAAGAGGGCATGGCCTATTTGAAAAACAGCAATTAGTTCAGCATGACTCGGATGCAGTGCGTTTAAAGAATGAAGTAGAGATCAGAAGATCAGACAGGAGTCAGCTGACAAAGGACCTTATATGCCATGCCCATGTGCTTTTTTTTTTTTTTTTTTTTTTTGAGACAGTCTTGCTCTGTTGCCCAGGCTGGAGTATAAAGCAACCTCCGCCTCCCAGGTTCAAGCAATTCTGCCTCAGCCTCCCGAGTAGCTGGGATTACAGGTGCACACCACCATGCCCAGCTAATTTTTGTATTATTATTATTTTGAGATGGAGTCTTGCTCTGTCGCCCGGGCTGGAGTGCAGTGGCGTGATCTCGGCTCACTACAACCTCTGCCGCCTGGGTTCAAGCAATTCTCCTGCCTCAGCCTCCCAAGTAGCTGAGTAGCTGGGATTACAGGCACACACCACCTAGCCCGGCTAATTTTTTTGTATTTTTAATAGAGACAGGGTTTCAGCATCTTGGCCAGGCTGGTCTTGAACTCCTGACCTGTGGTTGTTTTAAAACTATTTGTGCCTCAGTAAAAAATTAGTATCAGTGAAATGCATGTCATTTTATTTGTGGAAGTAACTGTGGTTTTTAAAAAGTAACCACTTAATTTTTGTCATCACAAAAGCCCAAGAAAAGTAATGTTAAAATGAGTAAATGGAGCTGAGTATTTTTACCAGAGTGCTTCGTGGGAAGAATTCAAGCATAAACGACACTGATTAATGTACTTAACTTTTTCAGCATTTAATTGATGAAAATGGAGGCTTAACAAAAAGTTTCTAGGGTGCAAAATGTCTAATGAATATTTTAAATGTATCTTTAGATAAAACAGTTTTATGGCATAATTAAAGGTAAAAGTGCAAAATCCAAGGTAGTAGTTTTTTCAAAGAAGAAAACTTTTTTTCTGATTACATAATTAAGGCATGCTTATTTTTTAAAAATTCAGTTAATACATAAAAGCAGGAAATACATAAACCTCACTAGCCACAGATAAGTGTTGTTAGCACTTTGTGAACTTGCTCCCAGCTGCCTCTTCATCCATATATTTGTGTAGGCATATGTATGCACAGGATTTGACTTACACAGATTCATATTCTACATACTGTTCTGTAAACTGATCCTTTAATTTTGCAACACATTGTGGACATCTTTCCACATCTATAAATATAAATCTATTCTAGCTTTCTAAACGGATGCATAGTATCACACTCTATATAAATAGACATGGTGAACATCCCTGTCCCATTTCTTTTCTTCTTTTAATTTATTTATTCAAATAAAATATGGCTTAGAGCCCACACTCTGAAGATGGATAAGAATTATTTCTGGGATTTCTTTCTGTACTGCAGTGAAGTATACAAGACCTCTAGGGTTTGGGTGGTCGAGTGGTCCTGGGTCACTGAAACGGGGTGATGCTGTTGATTTACCTTCGTCTGACCAGACAGCTGCCACCAGCACTCTTACTGCTCCTTCCAGGGTCTCAGTGCTTAGTGACCTGTCTCCCAGGCATCCTGCAGCCATCCGTGCTTGAGTCCTGTCCTCTGTTGCAAGCTTCAGGAGAATAAGGTATTTGGAAATCCTAAAAATCCCAGGCCGGGAGTGGTGGCTCATGCCTGTAATCCCAGCATTTTGGGAAGTCAAGGCGGGTGGATCACCTGAGGTCAGGAGTTTGAGACCAGCCTGGCCAACATGGCAAAACCCCGTCTCTACTAAAAATAGAAAAAATTAGCCAGGCGTGGTGGTGCACACCTGTAATCCCAACTACGTTGGAGGCTGAGGCACGAGAATGGCTTGAACCTGGTAGGTCGGAGGTTGTAGTGAGCCGAGATTGCGCCGCTGCATGCCAGCTTGAGTGACAGAGTGAGACCCTGTCTCAAAAAAAAAAAAAAAAAAAAGTCCTGGCCAGGCGCAGTGGCTCACGCCTGTAATCCCAGCACTTTGGGAGGCTGAGGCGTTTGGATCACAAGGTCAGGAGTTTGAGACCAGCCTGGCCAACATGGTGAAACCCCATCTCTACTAAAGATACAAAAAATTAGCTGGGCATGGTGGTGTGCGCCTCTAATCCCAGCGACTCGGGAACCTGGAGCAGGAGAATTGCTTGAACCTGGGAGGTGGAGGTTGCAGTGAGTCGTGATTGCGCCACTGCCCTCCAGCCTGGGCGACAGAGCAAGACTCCATCTCAAAGAAAAAAAAAAAAAATCCCACAACCCTTCCCCAGACTCAGTGAGATTCATCCTTTCTTTACGTTAGCAAAAAGTTCTTGGAAAACAAAGGCCTGTTAATTCTTTAGGTCAAGGGAAAGGTAAAACTCTAGCCCAGCCTAGTTTCTTAGGAGATGGGAAGAAGGGGAACTGCTGCTCAATCTTTCCAGATAAACCTGTAACAGAGAACTAGACAGTTGACTTTGGAGGTGTTACGTAACCTCCTTAAACCTCAAATTCTTTATGAGATAGCAACAAATGGCAACTCTATCCTGCCAGCTGTAGAGGCCAAAAAACTTAGTTGCTTGGCCTAAGTAAAGAATGTCTCTCATTCTCTCACCTGCAAGCCATCACATTCTGCCTGTTAAACCTTCAAAGAGATCCAGAATCTGACCTTTTCTCCCCGCCTCCGCTGCTTGCAGCTTGGTCCATCATGTCTTACCTGGGCCTTTGCAGTAGCCTCCTAACAGGTCTCCTTGTGATCACTTTTCAAGGCAATAGCCTGCGACTTTTTAAAATGCATGATGGCTTTACATCTAACTTGGAGAAAAAAGCAAAATTCTTAGACTAGCCTAGAAAGCCCTTCTATGTGAATTAGCCCCACTTCTCTCACCTCAGCCCCAACCATCCTCCTCTTCAGTCATCTACCCTTGCCAAACCTGTCAAGCATGCTCCTTGCCCTTGCTGTTTTCTTGGCCACTAGCTATTTTCAAGGCTAATGGTTGTCTCCAACCATTAGGCAGGAGTGCAGTGGTGTGAACCTCTCAGGTTCAAGCTATTCTCGTGTCTCAGCCTCCTGAGTAGCTGGGATTACAGGCATGCACCACCAGACCCGGCTAATTTTTGTATTTTTAGTAGAGACGGGGTTTCACCATGTTGGCCTTCACCATGTTGGCCAGGCTGGTCTCGAACTCCTGACCTCAAGTGATCCACCTGCCTCAGCCTCCCAAAGTGCTGGGATTACAGGCGTGAGCCACCGTACCCGGCCTTATTATTTGTCTCTTAAAGCTGGAATGTAAGCCTGTTGAAGAGACTTGTGCCATAAGCAGTGCCTGGCACGCATTAGGGGCTCAATAAATATTTCCCGAATGAATGAATGGAAAATGATAATCCCTGTCTTTCAGAGTTGGGGTGAGGATTCATTGAGATAATGTAGTGGCTAGCAAATAGTAAGGACTATGTAAATACAGATTACTATTGCATATGATTATTATTATGTTTAAGCTAGGCTTTGAAGAATGTATTTTTTAAAAGGGCATTCCAGCAAAGCGACTGATTGGAGCAGAAGCCTAGAAGTAGGAAGTACCCTGTAGGTGGGTGTGAACTGCATTAAGAATGTGTGAGAAAACTGGTTATTGGCAAGAGATAGGGCTGGAAATAGAGTGACAGAGAAGAATGTGGAGGAAATTGAATTAAAAGCTCAGAAATTTAGGTTTTTGTCTCTAACAGTAGGGGGACCATCTGGGATTTTCAGCAGAGAAAGCTATGATAAGATATTGGGTTTTGTGCCACTGCACTCCAGCCTGGGCGACAGAGCAAGACTCCGTCTCAAAAAAAAAGATATTGGGTTTTTGTTTGTTTAAGATGGAGTCTTATTCTGTCACCCAGGCTGGAGTGCAGTGGCGCAATCTTGGCATACTGCAACCTCCACCTCTCAGGTTAAGCAATTCTCCTGCCTCAGCCTCTTGAGTAGGTGGGATTACAGGTGCCCACCATCATGACCAACTAATTTTTGTATTTTTAGTAGAGACAGGGTTTCACCATGTTGGCCAGGCTGGTCCCGAACTCCTGACCTCAAGTGATCCGCCTGCCTTGGCCTCCCAAAGTGCTGGGATTACAGGCGTGAGCCACTGCGCCGGCCAGATCTTGGTTCAATAATTGATTATCCTGTGTTGCAAAGTTGCATTTTCTAGCTTGTAGGGAGTGGATTTGTTAATCAGAGAAAACAATGAGTTTAAGAAATGTTTGTTTTTGTTTTTGTTTTTTGAGACAAGGCCTCACTCTTGTCACCCAGGCTGGAGTACAGTGGCGCCATCACGGCACACTGCAGCATTGACTTCCTGGCCTCAAGTGATTCTCCCACCTCAGCCTCCCAAGTAGCTGGGACTAAAGGCATGCGCCACCACACCCAGCTTCTTTAAGAAACTTTGATGGACTATTTTGAATAGAAGCTGATGGGACCTTGCCTATGACCTTATCTATAACCCTTCTTTTCGTGTAAGCATCAAACATGCTCCGTGGGGGTGGGTGGAGCCTGGGAAAACCTGAGAGTTAGAGCCTTGTGATTCACTTTTAGACAATCTGCACTGCCTGGGGTTCTAATTCAGTTATTTCCTTTTTCAAGATTCACGTTTGCTTAACTTTTGGATTAAGTTTATTTCAAAACTTGATGGTGTTTTATGCTTTGGTTTTCCATTTCATATAAAATGTCTAAACATATCTCTCTCCATTATATACCCCATTTTCAGTATAAAGTCTTGCTATTTAAAGTGTGGTCCTGGGATCAGCTGCATTACCTTTTTTTTTGAGATGGAGTGTCACTCTGTCATTTAGTCATTTTGGCTATGCAGTGGCGTGCTCTTGGCTCACTGCAACCTCCGCCTCCCAGATTCAAGCAATTCTCCTGTCTCAGCCTCCCAAGTAGCTGAGATTACAGGCACACACCACCATACCTGGCTAATTTTTGTATTTTTAGTAGATATGGGGTTTCACCATATTGGTCAGGCTGGTCACAAACTCCTGACTTCAGGTGATCCACCTGCCTCGGCCTCCCAAACTGCTGGGATTACAGGTGTGAGCAATCATGCCTGGCCAGGACCAGCTGCATTATCATCACTTGGGAGCTTGTTAAAAATACATAATTCTCAGGACCCACTCAGTCCCACTGAATTAGCAAATGCATTTAACAAGATCCCTGGTGATGTGTGTGCACTTGAGGTTTAAGAAGCACTCCTCTTAAGCATCTCTTAACCCGTGGCTCCTCCAGTCTCCCTCAAGAGCCCCTTAGCACCTCTAATATTCTAAATAAACTTTCTGAACAAGTTCCTTAGCCACTCTCTCCAACTAGAAAGTTTTCTACACTCTACTTTTTGGATAGAAAATTTGGGCTGAGTGTGGTGGCTCATACCTGTAATCCCAGCACTTTAGGAGGCCAAGGTGGGTGGATTACCTTAGGTCAGGAGTTTGAGACCAGCCTGACTTACACAGTGAAACCCCATCTCTACTAAAAATACAAAATCAGCTGGGTGGGGTGCTGCTCGCCTGTAATCCCAGCTCCTAGGGAGGCTGAGGCAGGAGAATCTCTTGAACCCGGGAGAAGGAGGTTGCAGTGAGCCAAGATTGTGCCATTGCACTCCACTTTGGGCAACAAGAGAGAAACTCCATCTCAAATCAAATAAATAAATGTATAGAAAAATTGAAGCAGCAATTGCTCTAGATGTTTCTCAAGGTACAATCTCCAGATCACCTGCATTCGAATAACTTAGAGGGTGTATTAAAAGAGTGCAGATTCCTAGACCCACCTTACATCTGCTGAATATGACTCTTTTGAAGGGCCCTGCAAACCACTTTTTAAACTAACATCTGATATATATCAGCCATCAAAGAATCATCAGAAAACTTCTGGCTGCAGAAACAAATGCAGTCCCTGAGCTTATTAACTACCTATCCTCAGTACTGAATTTTCTTTCCAGCTCTAACCCCACTCCCTCATCCTGACCTGCATTCAGCTGTTTGAAATACAGTAATTTAACTATGACCGTATTGTTAGTGCTTTTGGTGAGAGATCCCACACAAACGCGGTTCTGGCATCTCTTTTTCAAATGTATGCAAACAGGATTCTAGAATTTCATTTTTTATTAGTTATCAGTCACTAATATTCATACACATTCCTATCTAACAATAAAACATTTATCTCTCTGCTTTTTAGTATTTTCTTATGAAATGAAAGATAGTGTTTTTCTTGTGTCTAATGCTTTTTTTTACGTCATCATGTTCTCCTTCATCTGTATCTTGTATCAGGCCAGCCAGTTTTGTCGTCAATCCTATTGGAAAGGTACCTGGGAAGGTGGAGGGGGAATGGCAGATGTATTATTTGTTAGTTTGTGATAGTATATAGCTAAATTTGACCTTATCATTACCATTCTTCTGGGCCTGGGAGGTGAGGATGGGGCAGTGACAAGTGCTCAAACAGGTGGTTGGTGCCTGCAGTCTACTGATCAGCCTTTTTTTTTTTTTTTTTTTTGAGATGGAGTTTCCCTCTTGTTGCTCAAGCTGCAGTGCAATGGCATGAACTTGGCTCACTGCAACCTCAGCCTCCCAGGTTCAAGTGATTCTCCTGCCTCAGCCTCCCAAGTAGCTAGGACTATAGGCGCCTGCCACCATGCCTGGCTAAAAGTCAGCCTTTTTTTTTTTTTTTTTTTTTGAGACAGAGTTTTGCTCTTGTTGCCCAGTTTGGAGTGCAATGGCGTGATCTCAGCTCACTGCAACCTCTGCCTCCCAAGTTCAGGCTATTCTCCTGCCTCAGCCTCCCGAGTATCTGAGATTACCAGCGTGTGTCACCACGCCCAGCTAATTTTTTGTATATTTAGTAGAGACGGGGTTTCACCATGTTGGCCAGGCTGGTCTTGAACTCTTGACCTCAGGTGATTCGCCCCCCTCAGCCTCCCAAAGTGCTGGGATTATAGCCGTGGGCTACCGCTCCCAGCCCAGCCTTTTTATTACTAGTGACTACATCAAGGACTTCCACTGCTGACATAAAAGTCGAGGAGAATGGCTGAAAGCTTCTCATGTGCTATTAGTTAAGAAATTAAATTACACCGTTTGAATCTACATTAATAGATATTAAATGTTAAAGTAATAAAATGACATATCTTGCAAATTAAATTTGAATGAAGTTCTAATCTTAATGAAGAGGGGTCAAAAGGGAGAGAG
Organism: Symphalangus syndactylus; assembly: GCF_028878055.3. Classification (NCBI taxonomy): domain Eukaryota; kingdom Metazoa; phylum Chordata; class Mammalia; order Primates; family Hylobatidae; genus Symphalangus; species Symphalangus syndactylus. Next base: position 103,157,342 of record NC_072423.2, read on the forward strand.
AATAGAATGCATCCAGATTTCTGCATCCACCCCCAAGAGTGTTGTTTTAAATTAAAAAGTATGGCTGGGTTCAGTGGCTCACGCCTGTAATCCCAGCACTTTGGAAGGCCGAGGCGGGCGGATCACCTGAGGTCAGGAGTTCGAGACCAGCCAACATGGCAAAATCCCATCTCTACTAAAAATACAAAACGTTAACCGGGCATGACTGGGGGGGTGCCTGTAATCCCAGCTACTCTGGAGGCTGAGGCAAGAGAATTGCTTGAACCTGGGAGTTGGAGGTTTCAGTGAGCTGAGATGGCGCCACTGCACTCCAGCCTGGGTGACAGGGTGAGACTTTGTCTTAAAAAAATTTATCTCAAAAAATTAGGAAGTAAAAACACGTCTTATTTTCTCTCTTAAAGAGGCTCAAGACTTCAAAAGCATTCTTTAATGTGTTCCTCTCCATGTATCCTTTCTGAACCCCCAGCAAGATACAAACTTGTCTTTTTTTTTTTTTTTTTTGAGACGAAGTCTTGCTCTGTCTCCAGGCTGGAGTGCAGTGGCACGGTCTCGGCTCACTGCAACCTCCACCTCCCGGGTTCAAGCAATTCTCCTGCCTCAGTCTCCCAAGTAGCTGGGACTACAGGTGCGTGCCACCACGCCAAGCTAATTTTTTTGTATTTTTTTTAGTAGAGGCGGAGTTTCACCATGTTGGCCAGGATGGTCTCAATCTCTTGACCTCGTGATCCGCCCGCCTTGGCCTCCCAAAGTTCTGGGATTACAAGTTTGAGCCACCACACCCAGCCAATCTTGTCTTTTTAAATCCTCTATAATACTTCCTTCCTTTTAAATTCTCACTTTAGTTATCTTACAATTCCTTAATTTGTGGTCACATCTGAGCCTCCCCTTCTTGGTTATATTTCCTTGGCCAGTTGTAAATTCCCTTAGGCGGAAACTATGCATTCTCTTCTTTGTGCCTATCAACAAGTATTTATTGGATTTACCATGTTCAGCACAGTAAGGCATACAAAAGCATAAATTACAAAGCAATTTAACTTGAAAGAAAAATCTTGCCCATATAAAAGAAGTTACTATGAGATTGTATATAAGTCTATGACTAAAGGAGATATTAGTCTTTTTTTTTTTTTTTTTTTTGAGACAGAGTTTTGCTCTTGTTGCCCAGGCTGGAGTGCAATGGCGCGATCTCGGCTCACCGCAACCTCCACCTCCCAGGTTCAAGCAATTCTCCTTCCTCAGCCTCCTGAGTAGCTGGGATTACAGACATGTGCCACTATGCCCGGCTAATTTTGTATTTTTAGTAGAGACGGGGTTTCTCCATGTTGAGGCTGGTCTCAAACTCCTGACCCCAGGTGATCCGTCCGCCTCTGCCTCCCAAAGTGCTGGGATTACAGGCGTGAGCCACCGCGCCAGTCCGGAGATACTAGTCTTGATCCAATACAGTTCTGTCCTGGTGGGTACAAAACCACTGAAGTTGGTGCCTGGGCCCTCAACACTAAGAAATGTGGCCATAGAACCTGCAGTAAGAGTCCCAGTGATCTAAAGAAAGTAGATGCCCCCAAAAGAGCTGCTTATATTCAAACAGAAAATGAGGCCAGTGAATATCTCCAAGCCATAAAATGATAAACCAGAGGCCAAGCTTCTTCATTCAATTTTCCTGGAGTCCATAATTTCCAGGATTTATGTATACTTCAAGGAGGGAGGGACACGAGAATATTGGTCATTACATGAGACAGGCAAATGAAGCCAATGCCAAATTTAATTTGATTTAGGAAACTCAAAATAAAGATGGAGACTGGGCATGGGGGCTTGTGCCTGTAATCCCAGCACTGTGGGAGGCCGAGGCAGGAGGATTGCTTGAGCCCAGGAATTTGAGACCAGCCTGGGCAACATAGGGAGACCCCCATCTCTACAAAAAAAATAAATTTAATTTAGATGGGTGTGATGGCACATGGCTATGGTTCCAGCTACTTGGGAGGATCACTTAGGCCCAGGAGGTCAAGGCTGCAGTGAGTCATGATTGCACTCCAGCCTGGGTGATGGAGTGAGATCCTAACACAAAAAAGTAAAAAAGAAAGAAAAGAAAGGCTGTATGAATAAAATGGGGCTTGAATGAATCAGAGAGATAAGGAGAGATAAAAGTATAAGAAGTAAATGAGGCCAGGTAGGGTGCATCAAACCTATAATCCCGCACTTTGGGAGGCCAAGGCAAGAGGATCACTTGAGCCCAGAAGTTTGAGACCAGCCTGGACAACAAAGCGAGATCTCATCTCTACTAAAAAATAAGAATAAAAGTGAATGACTAAAGCCTTGGGGTAGGAAGGATCACACTGGGTCAGTGGAGCCCCGGGGAGAGGAGGAAAAGTATCAGGGAAGACTAGGATGGGAAGTTAAGCCAGATAGGATGGAACTAGATTATGGAGAGCCTTGAAACTGGGGAAAAGGAATTTCATGTGACGGCAATGGGAATGGATTGGTAACTAAGGAAAATTAGAACATGTTTAATGTGGCTAAGGATGTGAGAACTTGATATTAGGAAGACTGACTTTCTGAATTGATGCATTAATTTGAACCTCAAGAGATATAACGGTGGGACCAGCAATGGAGAAGAGACAGAAGGAATAGAAATGAGAGCTGTTCAAGGGAAAAACTTACACATTTTGTGGATATGGAAAGTGAAGAAGATGAGCTACATGTGGGTGGTTTCATCCTTTGAACATTATAGGCAGGCATGTAAATACTTAGTAAATTGAATCAAAGTTAAAACCCAAAAAGGAGTGGAGAATTGGAGAGAAAGAACCAAATTTCCCATCACCATATCAGCAGAGGATTTACTTTCTATGCCTGTATTTCTACAACAATGATAATATTTGAAAATCTTCGTTTCTCTTCATCTTGTCACCATTCTAGTCCAAGCCATCATTGTCTCTCATCTGAATTATTGAAATTGCCTCTCAAAGTCTTCCCACTTCATTGTTATTTTCTCCTCCTCTGTGTCGGGGTCCCCAAGACCACCCCCAGTTTCAATTATTTACTAAGGAGATTCACAGGACTCAGAATATAGTCATACTCACATCTGTGATTTATTATGGCAAAAAGATTCAAAGCAAAATCAGCAAAAGAAAAACTCATACGGGGCAAAGTTCAGAGGAAACGAGGCCCAAGCTTCCAAAGGTTCTCTTCCACTGGTATCACACGGGACATGCTTAATTCTCCCAGCGGCCGTGAGCAGTGGCTCACACCTGTAATCCCAGCACTTTGGGAGGCCGAGGCAGGCGGATCACCTGAGGTCAGGAGTTCAAAACTAGCCTGGTCGACATGGCAAAACCCCGTCTCTACTAAAAATACATAAATTAGCCGAATGTGGTGGCAGGCACCTGTAGTCCTAGCTACTTGGGAGGCTGAGACAGGAGAATCGCTGGAACCCAGGAGGCGGAGGTGGCAGTGAGCCAAGATCATGCCATTACACTCCAGCCTGGGCGACAAGAGGGAGACTCTGTCTCAAAAAAAAAAAAAAAAAAATTCTCCCAGCAATGAGTTGTGACAATACAAGTGAAATGTTGCCAACCAGGTAAGTTTGTTAAAGACCCAGCAGCCCAGGATTTTTTTTTTTTTTTTTTTTTTTTGAGACGGAGTCTCACTCTGTCACCCAGGCTGGAATGCAGTGGCGCAGTGGTGCGATCTCAGCTCACTGCAACCTCCACCTCCCGGGTTCAAGCGATTCCCCTGCCTCAGCCTCCTGAGTAGCTGGGATTACAGGCGCCTGCCACCACGCCTGGCTAATTTTTGTATTTTTAGTAGAGACGGGGTTTCACCGCATTAGCCAGGATGGTCTCAATCTTCTGACCTCGTGATCCACCTGCCTCAGCCTCCCAAAGTGCTGGGATTACAGGCGTGAGCCACTGCGCCCAGCCACACCCCAGGATTTTATGGGAGCTAGTTGCATAGGCACCCGCTGCCTATGCAAAATGTACCAAAATCCCTGATTCCTCAAAGGAAAGCAGGTGTTCAGCATTACTGTGGTCTGAATACTTACATCCTTCCAAAATTCATATGTTGAAAACCTCACACACAAGGTGATGTTATTAGGAGGTTGGATCTTTGGAATGTGTTTAGATCATGGGAGCAAAGTGGGATTAGTCCCCTAATTAAAGAGGCCTGAGAGAGACTCCTCATCTTTCTACCATGTGAGGACTCAGTAAGAAGGTACCTTCTATGAACTAGACCCTCACCAGTCACTGAATCTACCAGTGCCTTGATCTTGGACATCCTGGCCTCCATAGCTGTGAGAAATAAATTTCTGTTGTTTATAAGAACAGAAATGGTTTATGCTATTTTGTTTTATCAGCCTGCATATAGACTAAGATAAGCATAAAGCACAGCATTCATACAATTTAGACACAATGAGCCATTCTTGTCAGTTGGGTGGTGTAAACCTTCCCAAGATCCAAGTTCCAGCCAAGGACCACCCTTGTAAACTGGACTTTCTTTTTGTTTTTGTTTTTTTTCTGTTTTGAGATAGGGTCTCACTTTGTTGCCTAGGCTGAAATGCAGTGACATGATCATTGCTCACAGCTGCCTTGAGCTCCTGGGCTCAAGCAATCCTCCTGCCTCAGCCTCCTGAGTAGCTGGGACTACAGGCATGCACTATTACTCCTGGGTAATTTTTTTTTCTTTTGAAACAGTCTCACTCTGTTGCCCAGGCTGGGGTGCAGTGGCACAATCTCGGCTCACTGCAACCTCCATCTCCTGGGTTCAAGCGATTCTCCTACCTCAGCCTCCTTAGCAGCTGGGATTACAAGTGTGTGCCACCACACCCAGCTAATTTTTGTATTTTTAGTAGAGATGGGGTTTCACCATGTTGGCCAGGCTTGTCTTGAACTCCTGACTTCAAGTGATCCACTTGCCTCAGCCTCCCAAAGTGCTGGGATTACAGGTGTGAGCCACCACACACAGCCCTAGCTAATTTTTTGTAGAGATGTGGTTTCATCATGTTGTCTAGGCTGGTCTGGAACTTCTGGACTCAAGCAATCCTCCTGCCTCAGCCTCCCAAAGTGCTGGGATTATAGGTGTGAGCCACTGCGCCCAGCTAAGCTGGATTTTCTTTTCCTTTTTTTTTTTTTTTGAGATGGAGTCTTGCTCTGTTGTCCAGGCTGGAGTGCAGTGGCACAATCTCAGCTCACTGCAGCCTCTGCCTCTCCTGGGTTCAAGCAATTCTCCTGCCTCAGCCTCTCAAGCAGCTGGGATTATAAGCACATGCCACCACAGCCAGCTAATAATTTTTGTTTTGGCCCCCACCACTATGCCTAGCTAATTTCTTGTATTTTTGGCAGAAACGTGGTTTCACCATGTTGGCCAGGCTGTTCTCCAACTCTTGACCTCCTGATTCACCCGCTTCAGCCTCCCAAAGTGCTGGGATTATAGGCATGAGCCACCGCGCCTGGCCAATTTTTGTATTTTTAGTAGAGACGGAATTTCACCATGTTGGCCAGGCTGGTCTTGAACTCCTGACCTCAGGTGATCTGCCCGCCATGGCCTCCCAAAATGCTGGGATTACAGACATGAGCCACCACGCCCAGCCTAAGCTAGATTTTCAAAGGATTGCTATTGGACCTACTATTAACCATATTCTGCACACCTTCCAACCTATTATTCCGCCAATAGCTAGACGGAATCTTCTTAAGATATAAACCAGATTATACACGTTAGACTAAAGTTCAAACTCCTACCATGGGGCACAATTCCCTGCATGACACTGACGTTGCATTCCTCTCCAAACCCATCTCTTGCCAGCCGTCCTCAGTATCACCCTCTAGCTACACTGGCCTCTAAGTTTCTAGAACATTATTGTCCAATAGAACTTTATGTGATTCACCTATAATCCCAACACTTTGGGAGGCCGAGACGGGCGGATCACGAGGTCAAGAGATCGAGACCATCCTGGCTAATACAGTGAAACTCCATCTGTACTAAAAATATAGAACTTTATGTGATGATAGGAATGTTCTTCTGCACTGTTCAGTTGTCTGTTGGCGTTCACCAACCATACATAACTATCGACCACTTGAAATGTGGCTAGTGCACCTGAGCAAATGAATTTTTAATTTTTTTCTTAATTTTAATCAACTTAAATTTAAATAGCCAAATGTGGCTAATGGCTATTCTACTGCAGTTCTAGAACATATTATTGAGCTTTTCCTATTTTAAGGCCTTTTGTTGTGTGGGAAATTACCCTGATGCAATGGTAAACTTCAATTACACTATCAGGCAGGCTATCCCAAAGATCAAAGGACACAAGGGCTTATAGACCAAATTAAAATGCTTGAATCACATACAGTTTATTAAATCAACTTAGGCCAGGCATGGTGGCTCATGCCTGTAATCCCAACACTTTGGAGGGCCAAGGTGGGTGAATCACTTGAAGTCAGGAGTTCAAGACCAGCTTGGCCAACATGGTGAAACCCCATTTCTACTAAAAATACAGAAAAAAAAATTAGCCAGGCATGGTGGCACATGCCTGTAATCTCAACTACTAGGGAGGCTGAGGCAGGAGAATCACTTGAACCTGGAAGGCGGAGATTGCAGTGACCTGAGATGGTGCCACTGCACTGCAGCCTAGGTGACAGAGCGAGACTCCATCTCAAAAACAAAACAAAACAAAAACCAACTTAAAACATAGAGCAAAAAGCAAAAGGAAAGAAATGGGGTAAGTTAACACACAATTAAGGAAGGGTGCAAACATAGAAGATTCACACTACATAAATCCTGGGTTATGCAACATTGGTATGACTCTTTGCATCAATCTTCTCTGTTGATGGACCAAAGTTGACATTTAAGCAAAGGTGCCCACAGACAGAAGGTGCCCTGAGCCAGTGGCATATACTTGTTCTACCAGAAGGACTCAAGAGGAACACGTACACCTGGCCTGCAGCTGTCGCTTGCCAATTAACTTGCTGAACAACTATGGGTTTTACTCGGGTTATGAGTTTGTGTTTTTTGGGCAGAGGACACATGCACCAGAATAGTTCTTACCAATGAGTAGTTGAATTAAGACTTCATAAATATTAAGTGTTCATGTATATTTAGTGTATCCTGAATGTTAAATGTCTCGTATATATTTAACTTGTCATGAATATTTAGCGTCTAGGTCCCTCATTGCATATTTATGCCTCATGAATATTATTTTTGGTTCTTTCATTTCTTTTCATCTACATTTAAAACACATGCTCTATCCACTAATTACTTATCTATATTTAACTCATCTTAGGAGTTTCCTCTATCCCATTTGTTTTTTATTTTTTCCTGCAGCATAACTCAGTATTCTCAAACAGTATGACAAATGTACATTTCGCTTCTGCACACATTTCTGCTCTGTAGTGACCTTCCTCTGGCTCACATCATAACAAGTTCCTGTAGGTGCTTTTGGTCTGAGTGGAAATGTCACCTCCTCTGAGAGGCCTTCCCCCATTAACTACCTGTTATGGATTGAATTAGGTCCCTCATCCCAAATTCTCATGTTGAAATTCTAACCCCCAATGTGACTGTATTTGGAGATAGGGCCTTCAGTGAGGTAATTAAGGTTAAATGAGGTCATAAGGGTGGAGCCTTAATCCAATAGGATTTTTGTCCTTATAAGAAGAGGAAGAGACAGGCTGGGCGCGTTGACTCACGCCTGTAATCCCAGCACTTTGGGAAGCTGAGGCAGGTGGATCATCTGAAGTCAGGAGTTTGAGACCAGCCTGGCCAACATGGTGAAACCCTGTCTCTACCAAAAAAATACAAAAAAAATTAGCCAGGCATGGTGGCAGGCACCTGTTATCCCAGCTACTCAGGAGGCTGAGGCAGAAGAATTGCTTGAACCTGGGAGAGGGAGATTGCAGTGAGCCGAGATTGCTCCACTGCACTCCAGCCTGGGCAACAAGAGCAAAACTCCATCTCAAAAGGAAAAAAAAAAAAAAAGAGGAAGAGACAAAAGAGGCCAAGTAAAGTGGCTCACGCCTATAATTCCAACACCTTGGGAGGCCAAGGTGGGAGGATTGCTTGAGCCTGGAAGTTTGAGACCTGGGCAACATAGTAATACTCTGCTTCTACAAAAAAAAAAAAAAAAATAGCTGAGTGTGTAGAGTGTGTCGGTAGTCCCTGCTACTCGGGAGGCTGAGGTGGGGGATCACTTGAGTCCTGGAGGTCAAGGCTGCAAACAAGCTGAGATCGTGCCACTGCACTCCAGCCTGGGGGACAGATCAAGACCCTGTCTCAAATTTTAAAAATTAAAAATAAATAAAATTGAATTTAAAAAAAAGAGAGACAACAGAGAATCTCTCTCTCTCTCTGTGTGTGTGTGTGTGTGTGTGTGTGTGTGTGTGTGTGTATACAGAAGAAAAGCCACATAAGGACACAGCAAGAAGGCAGCTGTCTATAAGCCAGGAAAAAAGGGCTCACCGGAAATCTAACTCTGAGAGCACCTTGATCTTGGACTTCTAACCTCTAGAACTGTGAGAAAATAAATTTCGGTTGTTTAAGCCACCCAGTTCGTAGTACGTTGTTATGGCAGCCTCTGAACTATTTTCACTCACAATATCTCTGATACCACATGTGTGGGTTTTTTTCTCATGCCAACCAATTCTCCAGCTCTCTAGATACCAACTGAGTGTCCAACAATTCAGTTCAATTCTGACACTGTCCCTGGAGTGAGCATGAGATCACACAAGTTATAGGCTCAGTCCCACAAGACTGCTCCCCCTTCAGATGTCAGTTGTAAGTCCCAGCTTGCCACCTGTACTTCTGACCAACCAGCTATAAACTGGAGGCTCCCATTACTCCCTCGTTATGTTTCATGATTTGCTAGAATGGCTCACATAACTCAGGAAAATGCTTTATTTACTATTAATAGTTTGTTTTATTTTTATTTTATTTTATTTTTTGAGACGGAGTCTTGCTCTGTTGCCTAGGCTGGAGTGCAGTGGCACAATCTCAGCTCACTGCAACCTCCGCCTCCTGGGTTCAGATGATTCTCCTGCCTCAGCCTCCCGAGTAGCTGGGATTACAGGCGCCCACCACCACGCCTGGCAAATTTTTGTATTTTTAGTAGACACAGGGTTCTGCCATGTTGGCCAGGCTGGTCTTGAACTCCTGACCTCAGGTGATCCACTCACCTCGGCCTCCCAAAGTGCTGGGATTATAGGTGCGGGCCACTGCACCCAGCCCTATTAATATTTTTTTTTAGATATAAAAGATATAACTCAGAAACAGTCAAATGGAAGAGATGAATAAGGCAAGGTACAGGTTGTGGGGAGGGCTTCCATGCCTTCCTTGGGAGTGCCACCCTCCAAGCATCTTGATGTGTTCACCAACCCGGGAATCTCTCTGAACCCTGTTCTTTAGGGTTTTTATGGATGTTTCATTGTGTAGGCATGAATGATTAAATCACTGGCATTGGTGATTAAGTGGATCTCTGGTTCCTCTTCCCTCCCCACAGATCAGGCAGTGAGGCTAAAAGTTCCAAGCCTCTAATCATGCGTTGGTCTTTCTGGAAACTAGCCCCAATCCTGAAGCTATCTAGGGACACCCACCCACCAGTTGTCTTTTAGCATACACAAAACATTCTTATCTCTCCAGAGATTCCAAGGGTTTTAAGAGTTGTGTGCTGGGAACCGAGGTCAGAGACCAAATATTTATTTTTATTGTATCACTCAGCTCTAGCATACAATAAAGCAACTATCAGATCCATCTAAAGTAGGTCTTCCCCACCCCTATTAATCTGTATCTTAGCACAATGTTTACTTCTTCACATTTATAATTCATTATTTTATATGTTTGTTTAACTTCTTTTTTTTTTTTTTTTTGAGACAGAGTTTCATCCTGTCGCCCAGGCTGGAGTGCAGTGGTGTGATCTCGGCTCACTGCAACCTCTGTCTCCCAAGTTCAAGCAATTATCTTGCCTCAGCCTCCCGAGTAGCTGGGACTACAGGTGTGTGCCACCTCGCCTGGCTAATTTTTTGTATTTTTAGTAGAGATGGGTTTTCATCACATTGGCCAGGCTGGTCTGGAACTCCTGGCTTCAAGTGATCCTCCCACGTTGGCTTTTCAAAGTGCTGAGATTACAGGGGTTAGCCACCACACCCAACCTATTTATTTAACTTCTTGTTACCTATTTCCCCCAATAAACAGTAAGCTCTGTTGTGGCTGCAACTACGTCTATTTTTCTCACTGTTGCAACTTCAGCAAGTTGTCAATGAACTTTTGTGAATGGAACTTCAAAGCACACATTCAGCAATGAATGAAACTTCAAAGTGCATATTAACCCGCAGAGGAAAAAGCCCTACAGATAAGCAAGCCTGATTCTTGAAAATTATTCTCAATAATTATGTGCCTAAAACAAAAAAAAAATTTTTTCGAGGCAGGGTTGCACTCTGTTGCTCAGGCTGGAGTGCAGTGGTGGGATCATGGCTCACTGTAGCCTCGATTTCCTGGGTTCAAGCAATCCTCCCACCTCAGCCTCCCCCGTAGCTGGGACTACAGGTGCACTCCACCACAACTGGCTATTTTTTTGTTTTGTAGTGACGAGGTCCTACTATTTGCCCAGGCTGGTTTCGAATTCTGGGCTGAAATGATCTTCCTGCCTTGTCTTCCGAAAGTGCTGGGATTACAGGTATGAGCCACTGTGCCTGGTCAACATTTTTTTTTAAAATATATATATAACATAACATTTACCATTTCAAAATGTGCAGTTCAGTGGCATTAGGTACATTCCCGTTATTGTGTAGCTATCACCACTACTCATCTCCAAAACTTGTTCATCATCCCTAACTGAAACGTGCGTCCATTAGATAATAACGTCCCATTCCCTCCTCACTCTAGCCCCGGGCAGACACCATTCTTCTTTGTTTCTATGAGTTTGATTGCTCTAGGTACCCCATATAAGTGTAATACAATATTTGTCTTTTCCAAGTTGTTACAGTTGGTAGTTAGTCAGACATGAGCAGGGAAGGAGAGAGCCACCCACATCCAGGAATGTTGCAACCATCAGGCAAATAAACTCTAGGGGAAGATTTCTTTCTTTCTTTCTTTTTTTTTTTTGAGACAGAGTCTTACTCTGTTGCCCAGGCTGGCATGCAGTGGTGCGATCTCGGCTCACTGCAACCTCCGCTTCCCAGGTTCAAGCGATTTCCCAAATAGCTGGGATTACAGACGTGCACCACCAAGCCGGGCTAATTTTATTTTATTTATTTATTTTTTATTTTATTTTATTTTATTTTTTGAGACAGAGTCTCACTCTGCCGCCTAGGCTGGAGTGCAGTGGCGTGATCTCCACTCACTGCAAGCTCCGCCTCCCAGGTTCACGCCATTCTCCTGCCTCAGCCTCTCGAGTAGCTGGGACTACAGGCACCTGCCACCATGCCCGGCTAATTTTTGTATTTTTAGTAGAGATGGGGTTTCACTGTGTTAGCCAGGATGGTCTCAATCTCCAGACCTCGTGATCTGCCCACTTTGGCCTCCCAAAGTGCTGGGATTACAGGCATGAGCCACCATGCCTGGCCTCGAATTTTTTGTATTTTTAATATAGACCCAGTTTCACCATATTGGCCAGGCTGGTCTCGAACTCCCAACCTCAGACAATTCGCCCACCTCGGCCTCTCAAAGTGCTGAGATTACAGGCGTCAGCCACCGTGCCTGGCCGGAAGATTTTATATAAGCACTTGGCATGATAAAAGACTAATATAATGAATCAGGACTTAAAAGACTAATGTAATGAATCAGGACTATTAACCATGTGTAATTATATTAGTCAGGACTCTTACTGTTGCACATGTCAGAAGATCTAGCTCAAACTGGCTTCAATCTAAAAGGAAAATTTATTGATTCATGTGTGTGAAGAGTTCAGCCTTGGCTGAATCCAGGGCTGAATGCTGTCATTTGGACTTTGTCTTCCTCTTTCTATTTCTCGACATTTTCTTTGTTGGGTATGCTCTTCCTTTAGAGCGATAAGGCTCCAAGCTTATAGTCTATCCTTTCAGCAATCCCCGTGTCAGGACAGTGCCTCTTTCAGAACAGTTCTAATGACTCCCAGAGTTAAGTTGCATTGTTTGATCGGCTCATGCATGGGGATATGCCTACACCCATCATTGTTCTAGGTATATAGAATACACTGATTGTCTAGGCCTGGGTTATGTGCGCATGCTGGAATCCAGGAGTAGTGCTTACCTCCTCTTGAACCTCATGGACTGAGATCACTGGGGAGGTGGCTCCCCATTAGAAAATTGGGGACTTATTTATTTATTTATTTATTTTTTGAGACGGGGTTTCCCTCTGTCTCCCAGGCTGGCTTGCAGTGGCACAATCTCGGCTCATTGCAGACTCGCCTCCTGGGTTCAAGCGATTCTTCTGCCTCAGCCTCCCGAGTAGCTGGGATTACAGGCACAAACCACCACTCCCGCCTAATTTTTGTATTTTTAATAGAGATGGGATTTCAACATGTTGGCCAGGCTGGTCTCGAACTCCTGACCTCAGAGGATCCTCCCACGTTGGCCTCCCAAAGTGCTGGGATTACAGGTGTGAGCCACTGTGCCTGGCTGAAAACTGGGGACTCTTAAGCAGAAGAGGGTACAATGGATGATGGGCAAGTAAAGGCAGTGGGACTCCATAACTAAGCTAACAACAACAACAACAAAATCCTAGTTTTGCAAAACAGAACTTAGTGTTGTTGTTTGAGACAGAGTCTCACTCCCATTGCCCAGGGTGGAGTGCAGTGGGACGATCTTGGCTCACTGCAGCCTCGACCTCCCAGGCTCAAGCAATCCTCCCACCTCAGCCTCCTGAGTAGCTGAGACTACAGGTGTGTGCCACCATACCTGGTTAATTTTTTGTATTTTTAGTGGAGACAGGGTTTCACCACGTTGCCGAGGCTGGTCTTGAACACCTGGCCTCAAGCAATCAGTCCGCCTCAGCCTCCCACAGTGCTGAGGTTGCAGGTGTGAGCCACTGCTCCTGGCCAAAACAAAAGTACTCAAGAAAAAATAGTAATTTTTACTTTAATTCATAAATACACTAGTTTAATTTGCTAATTAGGCAACTTTTTGGTTGTCAGAAAAACTGGACATGAAAAAAGTTTTGTTATATGGATTATCAATACTTGTATTAATTAAAAGTGTCATGATCTCTTTAATAAAAGAGATCTAGGTTCTTATGTGCTTCTGCATTCCATTAATTCCATTGTGTACCTGTCATGTAGTCACTTGGAAACTCCACTATTTACTTGAGAATTGTGAAAAAGGCCAAATAATATCTTCTTTTTGAGATGGAATCTTGCTCTGTTGCCCAGGGTGGAGTGCAGTGATGTGATCTTATCTCACTGCAACGTTTGCCACCCAGGTTCAAACTATTCTCCTGCCTCAGCCTCCCAAGTAACTGGGATTACAGGTGCATGCCACCACACCTGGCTACCTTTTGTACCAAATAGTATCTTAACGTCGTTATGACAATTTTTTTCTTCTTTTTCCTTTAAAGATGTGGTCTCACTATGTTGCCCAGGCTGGTCTCAAACTCCTGTCCTCAAGCAATTCTCCTGCCTCAGACTCCCAAAGTGCTAGGATTACAGCATGAGGTATGAGCTACTGTGCCTGGCCATTATGACAAATTTTGACCTCATGGGCACTCTGAAAGGGTCCCTGCCTCCCAGGTCAAAGGATCACACTGTCTTAGTAGACCTGCCCTTATTCAGTGTCTTCTGTAATTTCTTATAAATTCCAACAGGGGCCAAGTACCATGGCTCATGCCTGTAATCTCACCACTTTGGGAAGCCAAGGGAGAAGAATCAGTTGAGGTCAGGAGTTCAAGACCAGCCTGAGCAACATAGTGAGACCCCCATCTCTACAAATTTTTTTTTTTAATTAGCTGGGTGTGGTGGCATGTACCTATAGTCCTAGCTACTCGGGAGGCTGAGGTGGGAGGATTGCTTGAGCCAGGATGTTGAGGCTCCAGTAAGTAAGCTATGATCACACCATTGTGCTACAGTCTGGGTAACAGAGCAAGACTCTGTCTCTCAAAAAAAAAAAAAAAAAAATTCGATGGGCACCTGGACAACTGAACAGTCTATTTTTTTTTTAATTTTTTTACTGTTTCTTAAGTTGTGGTTCTGGGATGACACGTGAGAATTTGCATTTTAACCATTTCCCAGATAATTCAAAAGCCTTTAATTCAGGAATAGCAGACTTTTCTGTTTCTCTCTGATTTACTCCAAAGAGCAAGTTTAAAAAGAAGTCCAAAGTGCCCAAGCATAAGATTTTCAAGCCCTTTTCATACTTATCTTCCAAAAATAGTGTATCATTAACTTCACCAACTCTCCCTGCTAAATAAAAAATCCAACATTACATATTAAGTGTCAATCACCAAAAGTCAAGTAAGGTTCCTCTTCTCTTCCCACATCAAAGTTATTTGGAATACTGAGAGAATTTGAAGAAAGTGAATGCTGAGTACTACTAGTCTTTCTTCAAAAGAACAAACCTATTTTCAAGTCTGTTTTTATATCAAAGTAATTAAGAAGTCAACTCTAAACACAAATTTGTTTCTAACTTCTAGAGACTATTTGAACTTTCTGATGTAGTTTTGCACATGGTAAAAGTTCTAACGAAAAAGCTGACTTATGTCAGTTACAAATTGCATTTGGCTGCCAGTGACAGATCTAACTAACAGTGCCTTAAACAGATAAGTTAGTTTTTCTTGTGTGAGGAGCGGTTCAGAGGCAGACTGTTGCTGGCATTGGTTTGGCACCTTATGGATGTGACTCTCTTGATATTTTCTTTATAGTCCTAAAATGGCTGCTGAAATTTTGGCCTTCATGTCCAGGATGGCAGTAGGAGGAAGCAAAGGGGTAAAAGGGCAACAAGCATGGGCGAGGTGGCTCATGCTTCTATTTCCAGCACTTTGGCAGGCCAAGGTGGACAGACCTCTTGAGCCCAGGGGTTCAAGACCAACATGGGCAACACGGTAAAACTGCATCTCTGCAAAAATACAAAAATTAGCTGGGTGTCATGGTGCATACCCATAGTCCCAGCTACTTGGGAGGCTGAGGTAGATCAATCGAACCCACAGGGCAGAAACTGCAGTGAGCTGAGATAGCACCATTGCACTCCAGCCTGAGCAACAAGTGAGACCTTGTCTCAAAAAAACAAACAAAAAAACCCCCCAAAACAGAAAACTCCAAAAGGGCAACAACTACTTGCTTTATTTATTTTTTTCTGCTTGCTTCTTAAGGAATATAACCAGGTATTCCGATCAGCACTTATTTTTCATATGGTTACATATATCTTCAATGGAGTCTGAGAAATATAGTATTTTACTTGGAATCAGTGCCACCCCAGATTTAACTAGCCTGTATTACATACATATTTGTGTGTGTGTGTGTGTGATGTGTATCTGTGTGTGTATATATATGTGTATGTATGTGTGTGTATATGTGTGTGTGTGTATATATACATATATATATATATATATTTTTTTTTAGAGACAGAGTCTCAGTATATTGCCAAGGCTGGTCTCGAACTCCTGGGCTCCAGTGATCTTCCCACTTCAGCCTCCCAAAGTACTGGAATTACAGGCATGAGCCACTGTGCCTGGCCAGCCTGCATTACTAAGGAGAAAGGGAATAATGGATAATGGCTGTCTTGGTCAGCTCTGCTGCCCTAACAAAATTCCACAGACTGGGTTGCTTAAACAACATGTATTTATTTCTCATAGTTCTGGAGGCTAGGAAGTTCAAGATAAAGTGCCAGGCAATTCGATTCTTGGTGAGGCCTGTTTTCCTGGCATGAAAATGGTAGCCTCTTCACTATGTCTTCACATGGTGAAGAGACAGCAAGCTCTAGTCTCTATTCCTCTTCTAGTAAGTACACTAATCTCATCATGGGGGGACCCCCACCCTCATGAACTTATCTAAACCTAATGACCTCCAAGAGACCTCACTTCCGAATACCATCACATTGGGGGTTAGGGCTTCAATGTATGAATTTTGGGGGGAACACAAACATTCAGTTCATAACATTTTACTCCTGCCCCCCAAAATTCACGTCCTTCTCTCATGCAAAAATACATCCATTCCCCAAGGTGCAGTGGCTCAGGCCTGTAATCCCAGCACTTTGGGAGGCTGAGGGGGGTGGATCACGAGGTCAGGAGTTCGAGACCAGCCTGACCAACATGGTGAAACCCTGTCTCTACTAAAAATACAAAAAATAGCTGGGCATGGTGGTGCGTGCCTGTAATCCCAGCTACTCAGGAGGCTGAGGCAGGAGAATCGCTTGAACCCAGGAGGCGGAGGTTGCCTTGAGCAGAGATCACACCACTGCACTCCAGCCTGCACGACAGAGGGAGACTCCGTCTCAAAAAAAAAAAAAAAAAAAAAAATCCATTCCATCCCAATAACTCAAAAAGTCTTATCCTGTTCCACCATCAACTCTACCTAAAGTTGAAACCCTTATTTAAATACCGTCTAAATCAGATATGAGTGACACTTGAGGCAGAGTCAACGTAAGACAAAATTCCTCTCCAGCTACGATCTTCTGAATCAGATAATTATGTGCTTCCAAAATACAATGGTCACACAGGCATAGAATAGATACAGTAGTTTCCCCTTTTCCATAGGGAATATGTTCCAAGACCCCCCAGTAGATGCTTAAAGCTGCAGATAGTACCAAACCATATACACACTAAGTTCTTCCCTATATATAATACATAATAATGATAAAGTTTAGCTTATAAATTAGGCACAGTAATAGATTAATAACTGATAACAAATGTAACAAGCATAACAATACTGTTCACAATTTCACGGATAGATTTGTTCTTATTGTAGATCTTAACAACTTCAGCATATGAGTTTTTTCTTTGCTTATTAAGTCAAGAACTTTTGGCCGGGCACTGTGGCTCACACCTGTAATCCCACCAGTTTGGGAAGCCAAGGCAGGAAGATTACTTGAGGCCAGGAGTTCGAGACCAGTCAGGGCAACATGGGGAGACCTCATCTCTACAAAAAAATACAAGCATTAACTGGGTGTGGTGGCCTGTGCTTGTAGTCCCAGATACTTGGTAGGCTGAGCTGGGAGGATCGCTTGAACCTGGAGGCTGCAGTGACCCATGATAGTGCCACTGCACTCCAGGCTGGCAAGACCCTGTCTCAAAAAAAAAAAAAAAAAAAGAACGTTTACCTTTTCACTTAAAAGAAACACTTTATAGCTTCTCTTTGGTATATCCTAATTGCCAGCATCACTGCTCTTGCACTTTGAGGCCATTCATTTTTAAGTAAAATAAGGATCACTTGAATACAAGCACTGCGATACTGTTAACAGTCGATCTGATAATGCAGACAACTACTAAGTGACTAACAGTAGAGTTGCATATACCAGGGGTCCCCAATCCCCCGGGCAAGGGACTGGTACTGGACTCCATGGCCTCTTAGGAACTGGGCCACACAGCAGGAGGTGAGCAGCGGGCCAGTGAGCGAACTTCATCTGTATTTACGGCCGCTCCCCATCACTGGCATTACCGCATGGGTTCTGCCTCCTGGCAGATCAGCAGCGGCATTAGATTCTCATAGGAATGCGAGCCCTGTCGTGAACTGCGCATGCAAGGGATCTAGGCTACCTGCTCCTTAGGAGAATCTAATGCCTGATATCTGTCCCTGTCTTCCATCACCCCCAGATGGGACCGTCTAGTTGCAGGAAAACAAGCTCAGGGCTCCTGCTGATTCTACATTATGGTGAGTTTTGAGACCGAGTTTCGCTCTTGTTGCCCAGGCTGGAGTGCAATGGCGTGATCTTGGCTCACCACAACCTCCACCTCCCAGGTTCAAGCGATTCTCCTGCCTCAGCCTCCCGAGTAGCTGGGATTACAGGCATGCGCCACCATGCCCAGCTAATTTTTTTGTATTTTTAGTAGAGATGGGGTTTCTCCATGTTGGTCAGGCTGGTGTCAAACTCCCAACCTCAGGTGATCTGCCCTCCTCGGCCTCCCAAAGTGCTGGGATTACAGGCGTGAGCCACCATGCCCGGCCCTATTATTTTTGAAAGCAGGGTCTCATTCTGTCATCCAGGATGATGTGCAGTGGCATGATCATGGGTCACTGCAGCCTCAACCTCCCAAGCTCAAGCAATCCTCCTGCCTCAGCCTCCCGAGTAGCTGGAACTACAGGCGCACACCACCATACCAGGCTAATTTTTTTGAATTTTTGTAGAGAAATGTTGCCCAGCTGGTCTTGAATCCTGAGTTCAAGCATTCCACCCACCTCAGCCTCCCAAAAGGCTGAGATTACAGGCATTAGCCACTGTGCCCAGCCCGTGATAGATGATTTTTTCAATTCAGTTCTCTATTGTTGGACATTTAGGTGGCTTCTAATTTTTTACTACTATAACCAACTCTATTTAATTCTCTTAATATTTTACTTACAAAAGCATGTATGTCCTTTCTAAATAATTCTCAAAATATAGTAGTGTGTAAAATAAAAAGCAAAATTCCCCATTTTATTCACCAGTACTTGTATTTCCTGGCACTTCCTTTCTTTTCTTTTTTTTTTTTTTTGAGATGGAGTTTCAATCTTGTTGCCCAGGCTGGAGTACAGTGATGCTATCTGAGCTCCCTGCAACCTCTGCCCCCTGGGTTCCAGCGATTCTCCTGCTTCAGCCACTTGAGTATCTGGGATTACAGGCATGTGCCACCATGGCTGGCTAATTTTGTATTTTTAGTAGAGACAGGGTTCCTCCATGTTGGTTAGGCTGGTCTTGAACTGCCAGCCTCAGGTGATCCGCCTGCCTCAGCGTCCCAAATTGCTGGGATTACTGGTGTAAGCCACCGCGCCTGGCCTATTTCCTGGCACTTCTATGCCTCATAAGGAAAGACTATTAATTTACTGTGCATCATCTAAAGTTTTGTTTTCTGACTCCTTTTTTTCTTTTCCTTCTATTCTATTAACCTATGGTGTTTTGTTTTCTGCTCCTGTCATGCTCTGCCTCAAGCAACCTCTTTGCTCTTCTTATTTGCTTCTTAGTCTGGGAAACCAGACAAATTTATTAAAATTATGTGTAAATTTATTATTATTTTTAAGGCTAGTCAAAGCAGTGGGAGTAGAAAAGGAACAAAGAAATCTCTAATTGGTTGCGCCACTGCACTCTAGCCTGGGTGACGGAGCAAGACTTGGTCTCAAAAAAAAAAAAAGAAGAAGAAATCTCTAATTGGTAGTGTTCAATTAGTTTCAATTAGTTGTAAACATCACTGCACTTGGACCAGCCAGAATTATGTGTAAACCTAGACAAAATAACTTATGAGTGAAGACCTCACATCTCTTTGATTGAAGAGTATGCATTTGATTATATTCTCCGTTTTGCATTTTGGCTTATATTGAGCCTATTAAACCCACTTCCTAGTGCTAACCGCATCAGACAGTCGGAAAAGTAACCTTTATTTTTATTTTACTTATTTTTTTTTTAATAGAGACAGGATCTTGCTCTGTTGCCCAGGCTGTAGTACAGTAGTGTGATCATAGCTCACTGCAGCCTTGAACTCCAGGGCTCAAGAGATCCTCCTGCTTCAGCTTCCCAAGTAGCTGGGGCTATAGGTGTTGGCTACCATGCCCAGCTAATGTTTTAAATTTTTTTGTAGAGATGGAGTCTCCCTATGTTGCCCAGGCTGGTCTCCAACTCCTCCCACAGTTTGGCCTCCCAAAGTATTGGGATTACAGATGTGAGCCACTGCACCTGGCCAAAAAGTAACCTTTAAATAAATGGGGTGTTATCTTTACTTTCTTAAGCTAAGAGTGCATTACACTTAAGAAACATTTTAATGTTAACTTTTCATGTATTCATACAAGTGACCGTGAAAGGAAAATTCTGTTTTTGTTTTTGTTTTTGAGACGAAGTCTCACTCTGTCACCAGGTTGGAGTGCAGTGGCATGATCTTGGATCACTGCAACCTCTGCTTCTTGGGTTCAAGTGATTCTCCTGCCTCAGCCTCCCAAGTAGCTGGGACTACAGACACGTGCCACCACGCCCGGCTGATTTTTGTATTTTTAGTAGAGACAGGGTTTCACCATGTTGGCCATGATGGTCTTGATCTCTTGACCTTGTGATCTGCCTGTCTCAGCCTCCCAAAGTCAAGATGCTTTTTTAAAGTGCATTCATGGCCGGGCGCGGTGGCTCACGCCTGTAATCCCAGCACTTTGGGAGGCCGAGGCGGGCGGATCACGAGGTCAGGAGATTGAGACCATTCTGGATAGCATGGTGAAACCCTGTCTCTACTAAAAATACAAAAAATTAGCCGGGCGTGGTGGCGGGCGCCTGTAGTCCCAGCTACTCAGGAGGCTGAGGCAGGAGAATGGCGTGAACCTGGTAGGCAGAGCTTGCAGTGAGCCGAGATCGCGCCACTGCACTCCAGCCTGGGTGACGGAAGGAGACTTCGTCTCAAAAAAAATAAAATAAAATAAAATAAAGTTCATTCATTCATTCATTAAATATTTACTGAGTGCCTGCCACACGCCAGGCACTGTATCAATATTAAGAATGTAAAAACGAAAACAAAAAAACAGCTCTTCATTATTTTTTCTTTCTTTTTTTTTTTTGGAACGGTCAAGGGGACAGAATCTCACTCTGTTGCCCAGGCTGTGCAGTGGTGCAATCACAGCTCACTGCTGCCTTGACCTCCTGGGCTCATGTGATCCTCCAGCCTCAGACTCCTGAGTAGCTAGGACTACAGGTGTGTGCTGTCATAGTTCTGGCTTTAAAGAATCCTCTTGCCTTGGCCTCCCAAAGTGCTGGGATTAGAGGTCTGAGCCACCACCACACCTGACCACCATTTTTTTTTTTCTTGGTGTTCAAAGTTGTGTTTATTTGAATGTCGTATAAACTGGACCACATATGTCAACATATTTATTTATTTATTTATTTATTTTTATTTTATTATTATTATACTTTAAGTTTTAGGGTACATGTGCACAATGTGCAGGTTTGTTACATATGTATCCATATGCCATGTTGAAGACCACCATTTTTTAAAGCTGTCACAAACACTGGGAAAACCTCATAGTGCATTTTATTTTTTATTTTATTTTATTTTTTTTAGATGGAGTCTTGCTCTGTTTCCCCGGCTGGAGTGTAGCGGTGAAATCTTGGCTTACTGCAACCTCTGCCTTCCACATTCAAGTGATTCTCCTGCCTCAGCCTCCTGAGCAGCTGGGATTACAGGCGGATGCCACTATGCCCAGCTAATTTTTATATTTTTAGTAGAGATGGGGTTTCACCACGTTGGCCAGGCTGGTCTCGAACTCCTGACCTCAAGTGATCCGCCTGCCTTGGCCTCCCAAAGTGCTGGGATTAAAGGCGTGAGCCACGACGTCTGGCCCTGATCGTGCATTTTATAGTTTTCTTTGGCTGGATCCTCCCTTCAAAATCTGTATTTGAGCATTTTTGTCTTCCAGAGAAGTACAGCAGTAAACTCCGTTCTCTATTGATAACACATTGGTATTGGGCCTCTGTGTATATTTCCATGTATTTTTTTCACCACTGCAAGTATAGTTATGTCCCAGCAGCCCTGGCAGCATCTACCTTAAATGCAAGAGGGAAGTCCTCTGGCTGCCCATCTAGGTAAATATCTAGGACATTTGAACTCCCTGTGGGTCCTTTTGGTAAAACTAAGCCCAGAGACCTGATAATGCATTTCACAATTCACACCATTGTCTAATGCTCAACATTTTATTTTTTCTTTCTTCTGTTAAAACTATTGAAATGCCAGGAGTTTGGTTAGGGGTGAGCAGAGAAGTTTGGAATGTTTTTAATCCTGTGTTCAGTGTTCTTGGTAATATTAGAAGAGCAGCAGAGCCATGAATCTAGTCATGCTCTTGGCTAACACAGTCTACCCTGATTTAAGTGCTCCTCACACGAAAAGAGATCCAGGGCTTTAGTTGACAGTAAATGCAACCTGAGCCAGTGATGTGACCTGGCTGCCAAAACGAGTAAATGTGATATGAACTGGCATTAAAAGAAGCCTTGTGGCTGGGACAAGGAAAGTAATAGTCCCAGAGTACATTCTGCAATGGTAAGATCACACCTGGAAGATGGTGTTTCCTCCCAGGCTGTAAGAGTGATATTGACAAGTTGGAGTATGCCCAAGTTGGGCAACAGGATGATGATTGGCCTAGAAACTACATCTTTTGAGGAACGGTTGGAGGATGTGGGGTAGTTACCCTGAAAACTGGAAGGCATGTGGTTGTGGGATAACTATTTTCAAACGTTCGCAGGGTTATCATGTAGAAGAGTTGGACTCTTCTATGTAATCTCAGCAAGCACAACTTAGACCAATGGGTGTGTTTTACAAAGTAGCTGATTTTGTCTCTGTAAAGGGAAGAACTTTCTAGCCCTTAACTTATGAACACCCAGAAAATAGTAGCTCTGAAAGGTAGTTACTTAACTTTATTTATTTATTTATTTATTTATTTATTTATTATTTTTGAGATGGAGTCTTGCTCTTGTCGCCCAGGCTGGAGTGCAGTGGTGCTATCTTGGCTCACTGCATCCTCCACCTCCTGGGTTCAAGTGATTCTCCCACTTTAGCCTCCCAAGTAGCTGGGATTACAGGAGCACGCCAACACACCTGGCTAATTTTTTGTATTTTTAGTAGAGACAGGATCTCACCACGTTGGCCAGGCTGGTTTCAAGCTCCTGACCTCAAGTGATCTGCCTGTCTCGGCCTCCCAAAATGCTGAGATTACAGGAGTGAGCCACCACACCCAGCTATTTATTTATTTATTTATTTATTTATTTATTTATTGAGACGGAGTCTCCCTCTGTCACACAGGCTGGAGTGCAGTGCTGTGATCTCAGCTCACTGTCACCTCTGCCTCTCCAGATCAGGGGATCCTCCCACCTCAGCCTCCCAGGTAGCTGAGATTACAGGTGTGCGCCACCACACCTGGCTAATTTTTGTATTTTTACTAGAGACAGGATTTCACTATGTTGGCCAGGCTGGTCTGGAACTCCTGACCTCAGGTGATCCACCGGCCTTGGCCTTCCAAAGTGCTGGGATTACAGGCTAGTGACTTAACTTTAACAGAGAGTGTTAGAAAAGAAGCTGGCTAACTGAATGACAGAAGATCCATGAATAGGAAATTTGGAGAGATGATCCTATCCAAGATCCTTTCAGAGTCAAAGGTTCTTTTGATGAACCGTAAGAAGGTGTCAGTACCTTGTTCCTCAGCTCTCATTCACAACAGAAACTGTGTGAAAATAGACTGTAAGGCAGAATGTCAAAGTTATGAAGGTAGAGGGAAATAAAGCCATAGCTGCTTTGTTTTCCCTAGTGGTTATTCTGTTTCTGTGTATAAAGATTTAAGTAGTGCTTTTTGTTTTTGTTTTTGTTTTCCCCAAACAAGTTTTTTACTTTTAAAATTCTCTAGAGCTTTGGTGTGTTTTCTTTCTCTGGAAACTTCTGGCTCTCCCAATATGTTGTTTTCAGGGTACTGTATTTTGACAAGATTTTCCTTAACCCAGTATTATAAAGCAACACTTCACAGAATCACAGTTTGTGTCTATGCATCGAAGAACCAGCCCTGTGGAACAAGTAATGTTCTTTTCTGGTGTTGGTTTTTGACACAGGGTCTTGTTGTGTTGCCCAGGTTGGAGTAGAGTGGCACAGTGATGGCTCATTGCAGCCTTGACCTTCTGGGTTCCAGTGATCCTCCCACCTCAGCCTCTCAAGTAGCTGGAATTATAGGTGTGTGCCACCATGCCCGGCTAATTTTTAATTTTTTTTTTAAGAGACGGGGCCTCCCTATGTTGCCCAGGCTGGTCTCAAACTCCTGGACTCAAGTGATTCTACTGCCTCAGCCTCCCAACATGCTGGGATTACAGTTGTGACCCACTGTGCTTGGCCACAACTGGCGTTTTGAGATCATTAATAATTAATAATGAAGTAGCATCTGGTAAAATGTGTACATTAGGATAGCTTAGCTTTTCCCAACAGTCAGTGAGGTGAGTTAGTAATCATCATTCTCATTTACCAGAAACTGGGTTTTGGAGCAGCTTGCCTACCATAATCGTGGTAGATTCTAGCTGGCACTAGAATCCAGAACTTTTGACTTCCACGCCAGCGTTCTTTCTAATACAAAATGCTACTGTTCTTTCCTAATACTGGGTTTAGAGCCTTACTTGATTGCAGAATACAGTTTTTCCTCTTTTAACCACAGCAGTTCTCTGGAGTAGGATGGCAGGCTACTTTGGCCAAAGACTTGGCCTCTAACTTAAGTGCTGTCCCTAAGTTCATTTTTGTCCAAAGGAAGTCTCCAGCAAACGTCACTACAGATGTCTGTGCATACTTGACCACCTCCTTGAAAACAGGGATGCTAACACTTGCTCCAAAAAAAAATTCTAAGCATGTTGAGGGCAGTATTTGTCAAATGGAATGGATTTGACTGGGCAGTGCAGCAAAATGCTTAAGTTCTGCAGTGTTTTTTGTTTTGCGTTGTTTTTTAGAGACGCAGTCGTGCTATGTTGCCCAGGCTGGAGTGCAATGGCTGTTCGCAGGCGTGATCATAGCACGCTGCAGCCTGGAACTCCTGCTCAAGCGATCCTCCTTGAACTTAGCCTGCCTAGCTAAGCCGGCCTGAGCTTCCCAAGAAGCTGGGACTACAGGCGTGACACCTCGCTGGTTTACTCATTTTTCTGTTGAGGTATTATTGTGTGTTTCCTACTTTTACTATGCTACTTATACTCAACATAGTAGGTGCTGAATAAATACTAGTTAGTATCCTGGCTGGTCCAATAATCAGTAAAAACTGATCTCAGAATATGAAGCTGCTTGTGACCAGGCCTTTGCCCCAGTGTTCAGAGATCCACGGGTTGCTGTGGAGGCCAATCTGCCCAACCTGGAGTTCCAGAAAGGTCTGGGGGTGTGTGTTGAGTGAGTCACAGACAGCCAAACTAAGAAAGGTGGAGGTGGTAGGGTGGGGAGGCCTTGCTGGAGAAGGTACAGGTGAGTGAATGCACAGATCTCTGAATCAGCAAACTAAATGAGTGAACTGCAAGCCGATATCGGAGTTGTCATACTTGCTGGGCTAGTCATGTAACCTCTAGAACCTCCATTTCCTTATCTGTAAAAAGAAATAAATACTGTCTACTTATTTGCGATTATGTGAAGATTCAATAAGGTAATATTTGTAAGTATTCGCACTTGCACTTGGCATATCAACTGGCACAAAGTAAGCGTTCAATGTTAGCCACCGTTACCATTATGCGTTCATATTTTTTATTTTTATTTTTTTGAGACGGAATCTCGCTCTGTCGCCCAGGGTAGACAGAATACAGTGGCGCAATCTCAGCTAACTGTAACCTTTGCCTCCTGGGTTCAAGCGATTATCCTGCCTCAGCCTCCTGAGTAGCTGGGATTACAGGCGCGCTCCACCACGCCTGGTTAATTTTTTTGTATTTTTAGTAGAGACGGGGTTTCACCATGTTGGTCAGGCTGGTCTCGAACTCCTGACCTGATGATCCGCCCGCATCGGCCTCCCTAAGTGCTGGGATTACAGGCGTGAGCCACCGCGCCCGGCCTGCGCTTTCATAATTTAGTAATACCTTATAATAATTATGAACGGTGTCATTCCACGAATAATTTATTCCCTGGTCGTTGACTGAGAACGAGGTTGACAAGGATTCATAAACAACCATTTCAGTCCCAAAGAGCTTTCAGACAAGGAGGCCAGGGCCGGCTTCACAGTCCGAGACAAGCGGCAGCGTGACGTCCCCACGTCCGCTCCCAGGGTCACGTGACCCGCAGCCCCGCCCGGACTGAGTGGGTCCCCAGCGACTGCGACAGCGGTGTCTGCGCCTGCGCGGAGGCAAGCGCGCTCTGCGGCGCGGTCCGCGGTGGAGGCGGCGCGAACAGCCAGGGGGCGGCGGATGGCTTTGAGGGGCTCTGCGGTCTTGGGTCCCGGCTCTCGAAGGCCGTTGGACGAGGCGGTGGCAGGGGCCGAGGGTCGCGAGGCGCCGGCCCTTGTGGCGGCGCGAGGCGCTCCAGAGGACGATGAAGAGGACGATGGCCGTAGCCGGGGCCTGCTCCGCTGGGACGGCTTCTCCGCCTGGCTGCACTGCGTGTGTGTGGTGGGCTTCGACCTGGAGCTGGGCCAGGCCGTGGAGGTGAGGCCCGGCCCCGCCCTTTCTCCGCGCTCCGCCCCTGCGCCGGGGCGGCTGCAGCAAAGCCAGCGGCCCGCGGGCTGGCGGGCCAGGACCCTGTCCTCCGCGCATCCGGGCGTGGCCAGTCTCCCCTCCCGGGCTCTTTCGGGCTGCGGTCCTAAGGCACTTCCCGTGGGAGGATCTTGGGCTGCGGCTAGGGGTGAAAAGTTCTCTCTAGGCCCCTCCTAAATACTTGTTGATGTTCATCCTATTCTTTATTTCTTTTAAACCCAGAGTCACAGAATTAACTAAAAGGGTTAGTAGCACCCACCCGGAGAAGCCTGCAGGCAGGATGTTTGTTTGGTACTTTTTCAAGAACAATGCACATAACAGGTGATGAACTCTAGTAGCTGAACTTGCACAACCAACTTTTAAGGCTCAGATTGTTTTAGTCATTTGCAGTAACTCTGAGCGTTTCCCTCAGCCTGAGCCGAAATGCTTATCTCAGCATGCATTTTCTCCTTTTCCTCCTTTTGTGCCTCATTTTTTTTTTTTTTTTTTTTTTTGAGACAGAGTTTTTGCTCTTGTTGCTCAGGCTGGAGTGCAATGGCGCGATCTTGTCTCACCGCAACCTCTGCCTCCCGGATTCAGGCGATTCTCCTGCCTCAGCCTCCCAAGTAGCTGGGATTACAGGCATGCGCCACCATGCCCGGCTAGTTTTGTATTTTTAGTAGAGACGGGATTTCTCCATTTTCGTCAGGCTGGTCTCGAACTCCCGACTCAGGTGGTCTGCCCGTCTAGGCCTTCCAAAGTGGTGGGATTACAGGCGTGAGCCACCGTGCCCGGCCTCATTTCTGTTATTTTTTTATGTTGCCTCTGGAACAGTTGGTGTGAAACTACTGTCAAGATGAATATAGGGAACATCATTTACTAGTGAATCAGTGAACTTTTCCATTCTTATGTATGGCCCCTTATCGAAAGGTTTTAGAAACATCTATTCTTGACGTTGTTTAAGGTCTTTTTAGCATAAGGAATTGCTTGTTTTCATGTGTCCAAGAAAATTGTTATCAGAAGGGCGTTTGTTTAGACGTTTTTGTTTTGGTTTGTTTGGTTTTTTTTTTTGGTATTGGTGACAGATTTCAATTTCATTCTGACTGTAATGGCCTGGTTGACTAAGAAAATTGGCTAGGGGGAGTTTTTTTAATGCGAAGCTACTGCTTTCGTATTTGGCCTGCCTTCTGGGTGTTTTATTATAACACAGTTAAGCGACATTAAGTTTCCACTAAGAATCAGGCATTATGTTAGTTGCGGAGCATACAAATAGGATGTGCTCTAACCTGTATTTGTAGATTGAGGCAATAATTTAGAGGAGAACCAAGAATTAATCATAGTAGCTGATAAGGCCAAATGCAGTGCCTGGCACCTAGTGGCATTCTATAAATACTTTTGATAGAATGGGTGAATATGTGAGCAATTCTTTATCTTATTAAAGTAAGAAAAACAGTTCTCAAAGATTTTGAATCAGAGATTTATAAGCCATTTATTATTCACCTTGCCATGTTAACCTGAAGTTATATGTACAGCAAGATACAATTTAACCAGAAAGCATAAGAATGGGTTGTTGTAGTTGATTGTGTTTTTAAATAGCTAAAGGAGATTCTTTTGGATTCTCATTATTTGGGACATTCTTTATAACATGAATATGTTTTTTGACCAAATAAACAGAAAACATATTTGAGATGCTGCAAAAATGTGAATTATTAAAGGACTTATTTGAATTTCATTTTCCATAGTGTATGCCACTGTATAGAGTTTTTTTTAGGTCAGGAGTTCTTAACCTTTTGCTTCCTGGATCTTTTAAAAATATGAACATTATGAACTTTCCACTAGGAAAAGGCTGAGTAAGACGAAATCATGTATGTGGTTCCATGGACTATCTGGGTTTATCCATGGACCTTCTGTTCCATTGTCCCCACATTAAGAATCACTGATTTTAGAAGATGTAAGATGAGGATGGGGAAGATTCTCTAATAAAGGAAGGTCGAGGCTGCAGTGAGCCATATTCGTGCCACTGCACTCCAGCCTGGGTGACAGATCGAGACACTGTCCCCAGAAAAACCCCAACAAAACTCAGACTCTAAAGCTGGGCTGCCTAGGTTTGAATCCATGTGACTTTGGGCAAGTTACTTAGCTTGTTTGAGCCTCGCATTCTTCTTTATAACAGGATTAACAGTACCTATATCATGGCATTGTTGTGAGGATTAGGTAATTTAATGTTTGTAAAGCATTTGGAATAGTTCCTGGGACACAGTAAGATGTGTTTAAGTCTTCATTTGAGAAGCATTGATCTTCTAGAAATTTCCTTTTTTTTCTTTCTGTTTTTTTAATTTTTTTTTTGAGACGGAGTCTCACCCTGTCACCCAGGCTGGAGGGCAATGGCACAATCTTGGCTCACTGCAACCTCTGCCTCCCAGGTTCAAGTGACTCTCATGCCTCAGCCTCCTGAGTAGCTGGGATTACAGGAACCTGCCATCATGCCTGGCTAATTTTTATATTTTTGTAGAGACGGAGTTTCACCATGTTGGCCAGGCTGGTCCTGGACTTCTGACCTCAGGTGATCCACCTGCCTCGGCCTCCAAAGTGCTGGAATTACAGGTGTGAGCCGCCACACCCGGCTGAAATTTCCTTTTTAAGTGAAGGGAACCCCTGACTTTTGCATTGGGAAGTTGGGCCTTAATTTTCTCACTTGTAAAATGAAATTGAAGTACTAGAATCAATACCTTTTTTTAGTAGAGAACTTTGTTCCCTGTGTAAATAGAAATCTAATCTGGAACCTTAATGACTAATTTTGTTGAAATGGGGCTTGCGTGTGTATCTTTGTCTAAAACAGAAACTAATTTAAGCTACTTCAAGCAGTAAAGGGGAACTTACTCTAAGGACACAGCTTAAATACCTGTTTCCAGCTATTTAAGACATAAACCTAGTAGGGCTTCAGAAAATGGCTAGAGTTCATAACCAGGGAAACCTCTTGGTTTTGCTCTTTTTTGTGTGTGCAGATCTTGTTTATATTTCATGCCCCCTGCAAACTGCCTTCTTCCCCTTCTCTGATTTTTCTTTCTTTCTTTTTTTTTTTTTTTAAAGACAGTGTAACTTTGTCAGCCAGGCTGGAGTGCAGTGGTGTAATTTCGGCTCACTGCAACCTCCACCTCACAGGTTCAAGTGATTCTCCTGCCTCAGCCTGCTGAGTAGCTGGGACTACAGGTGCATGCCACCACGCCCAGCTAATTTTTTTTTTTTTTTTTTTGAGAGAGAGTCTTGCTCTGTCGCCCAGGCTGGAGTGCAGTGGGGCTCCCTGCAAGCTCCGCCTCCCAGGTTCATGCCGTTCTCCTGCCTCAGCCTCCCAAGTAGCTGGGACTACAGGCGCCCGCACCATGCCCGGCTAATTTTTTGTATTTTTAATAGAGACGGGGTTTCACCATGTTAGCCAGGATGGTCTCGATCTCCTGACAGTGTGATCTGCCCACCTCGGCCTCCCAAAGTGCTGGGATTACAGGTGTGAACCACCGTGTCCGGTCCTTCTCTGATCTTTAAGGTGAGAAGCTAACGTTTTTAGCCACTTCAGTGAAAAAGAGTGAATCTTTAATTCACTTCCAAAGCCAGAGGAAGATAATCTGGTCTGGTTTGGGGCAGTTTCCCACTCTGACACAATTGGCTAAAGCCCTGAGTAGAAGGGGGAGTGGTTCACCTTGCATAAAATGTCTTTTAAGGCCCTGTCCTAAGTGAAGGGGGTTAAGGAGGTCTTAGAGCTAGGAAGAAACTGAACAAGGTGTTTTTTTTTTTTTTTTTTTTTTTTTTTTGAGATGGAGTCTTGCTCTGTAGCCCAGGCTGGAGTACAGTGGCACAATCTTGGCTCACTGCAAGCTCTGCCTCCCGGGTTCAGGCCATTCTCCTGCCTCAGCCTCCCGAGTAACTGGGACTACAGGCGCCTGCCACCACGCCCGGCTCATTTTTTGTACTTTTAGTAGAAACGGGGTTTCACCGTGTTAGCCAGGATGGTCTCGATCTCCTGACCTCATGATCCACCCGCCTCGGCCTCCCAAAGTGCTAGGATTACAGGCGTGAGCCACCGCGCCCGGCTGAACAAGGTGTTGACTGCAGGGGGTATGCTGAACTTCTTTACCCCTGAAGTGGCTCTGGAGGCATTAACCACAGAATCAAAGTGTCCTCTGGAACAAGGTTTGAAACCTCCTGGGTTTGATATAATGTACCTCACTTTTAGCTTTGAAATTACCAATTATTTAGTAAAGCCTTAATTATCCGAATACAGAATTACCTTATTTATTCAAGTTTTTTTTTTTTCCTGAGTGAATAATAATATACTCATTGCTGAAAACTTGGCAAGTAAAGAAATTACAAACACTAGGCCAGGCGTGGTGGCTCATGCCTGTAATCCCAGCACTTTGGGAGGCCGAGGCAGGCAGATCACGAGGTCAAGAGATCGAGACCACCCTGGCCAACACGGTGAAACCCCGTCTCTACTAAAAATACAAAAATCAGCTGGGTACAGTGGCATACGCCTGTAGTCCCAGCTACTCGGGAGGCTGAGGCAGGAGAATCTCTTGAACCTGGGAGGTGGAGGTTGCATTAACATCGGGCCACTGCACTCCAGCCTGGCGACAGAGCAAGACTTTGTCTCAAAAAGAAAAGAAAAGAAAAGAAATTATAAACACTAGAAAATATCACTCTTAATTCTACTAAGAGGCAACTGCTATTAATATTTGGCATTTTTGTTAATACTTTTTTTCTTCATATAATTTTGTATCTGTCAAGGATTAACTTGATAGGAACAGAAACCTCAAATAAACTTTAAGTAAAGGGACAGTGATTGTAAGGATTCCAGGCAGTCTTTTGGAATCCAAGTTTGTGGGAAGCAGGGATGAACCTGTGGGATTTGGAAAGCCCCAGGCCTCTGTCTCTGGAGCTGTGTGTTTTTTTTTTGTCTTTGGTCTTTGCATGTCTTTTCTGTTCTCCATGCTGAAGCTGGTTTGTGCTGCAGTGGCCTCAGTTTCTTCTCTCCCATTACTCTGCTTGATTTTGGGTTTCCATGGTACTGATTTTAGCCGAATTCTTTTTCTGGAATGAGGCTGAAGCTTACCACTGGAGTGTCTGATTGGCTCAGCATGGGATAGGTGTCCCATTTTGTTCACTTGTGGTTAGGAGACAAGGTTTCAGTAGCAGTAGCAGTCACTTAGGCTCACCCCTGCAATAGGAGGGGCACTTCCAAAGCATAGTCTGGGCGGCAGTCTCCTAAACATGTCTACTATGAGTCTGCTTTTATTCATAAATATTCTCATAAACAGTTTGTGAGAACATTAGACTCTTTTTTTTTTTTTTTTTTGAGACGGGATCTCGCTCTGTCGCCCAGGCTGGAGTGCAGTGGCGCAATCTCGGCTCACTGCAAGCTTCGCCTCCCAGTTTCACGCCATTCTCCGGCCTCAGCCTCCCAAGTAGCTGGGACTACAGGCACCCGCTACCATGCCCGGCTAATTTTTTTGTATTTTTAGTAGAGACGGGGTTTCACCATTTAGCCAGGATGGTCTCGATCTCCTGACCTCGTGATCCGCCCGCCTCGGCCTCCCAAAGTGCTGGGATTAAAGGCGTGAGCCACCACGCCCGGCTGATCATTAGACTCTTAATAAGCCGAGTGTGGTGGCTCATGCCTGTAATCCCAGCACTTTGGGAGGCTGAGGCACATGGATCACTTGAGGTCAGGAGTTCAAGACCACCGTAGCCAACATGGTAAAACCCTGTCTCTACTAAAAAAATACAAAAATTAGCCAGCTTGGTGGCACATTCCTATAATCCCAGCTACTGGGGAGGCTGAGGCAGGAGAATTGCTTGAACCCGGGAGGCAGAGGTTGTAGTGAACTGAGATCATACCACTGTAGTCCTGCCTGGGCTACAGAGCAAGACTTTGTCTCAAAAGAAAAACCCCCCAAAAAACAAAAGACTCTTCATAAATATAATTTTACAAAGCAGATGTTCTTTTCTTTTCTTTTTTTTTTTTTTTTTTTTTTTGAGATGGTCTTACTCTGTCACCCAGGCTGGAGTGCAGTGATGCAATCATGGCTTATTGAAGCCTTGAACTCCTGGCTCGGGTGATCTTTCTGTCTCAGCTTCCCCAGTAGCTGATACTGCAGGCATATGCTTATGCACCAGGCTAATTTTTAAATTTTTGTAGAGATGGGGTCTTGCTTTGTTGTCCAGGCTGGTCTCAAATTCCTGGCTTCAAGGGATCCTCCTGCCTCCACCTCCTAAACTGCTAGGATTACAGGCATGAGCAACCACATCTGGCTGTCAGCCTGTCCTTTGAAACTTTGAAGCCAGGTATTGACTTTTCTCTAGCTATGAAAGTCTTAGAGGGCATAGTCTTCCAATAGAAGGTTGTTTCATCTACAATGAAAATCCGTTATTTAGTGTAGCTCCCTTCGTCGTTTTCCTTAGATTTTCTGGAGAACTTGCTGCAGCTCTCTATCAGTCCTTGCTACTTCACCTTGCACTTTTATGTTATGGAGATAGCTTCTTTACTTAAACCTCATGAACCAACTTCTGCTAGCTTCCAACTTGTCTTCTGCAGATTCCTCACCTCTCTCAGCCGTAACAGAATTGAAAAGAGTTGCGCTCTTGCTCTGAATTAGGCTTTGGCTTAGGGAATGTTCTAGCTGGTTTGCTCTTCTATCCAGACCACTCGGACTTTCTCCACGTTAGCACTAAGGCTGTTTCACTTTCTTATCATTCGTGTGTTCACTGGAGTAGCATTTTTAATTTCCTTCAAGAACTTTTCCTTTGGCTGGGTGTGGTGGCTCAGGCCTGTAATCTCAGCACTTTGGGAGGCCAGGAGGATTCCTTGAGCCCAGGAGTTCGAGACCAGACTGGGCAACGTGGTGAGACCCTGTTGTATTAAAAAAAAGAAAGAAAAAAAGAACTTTTCGTTTGCATTCAAAAGTTGGCTGTTTGGTCCAAGAGGCCTAGCTTTTGGCCTGTCTCAGCTTTTGACATGCTTTCCTCATTAAACTTAAATCATTTCTAGCTTTTGATTTAAAGTGAGAGATTTTACTTGAACACTTAGAGGCCATTATAGAGTTATTCATTACCCCAATTGCAAATATTGTTGTGTCTTACGGAATAGGGAGGCCTGAGGAGAGCGAGAGAGATGGGGTAATGGCTGGTCACTGGAGCTGTCAGAACACATCTATTTATTGATTAAATTTGCCATCTTACATGGGCATGGTTTGTGGTGCCCCCAAACAATTACAGTAGTAACATCAAAGATAGCTTATCACAGACCACTGTAACAGATACAATAGTAACAAAAAAGTTTGAAATATTGTGAGAATTACCAAAGTGTAACACGGAGACACAAAGTGAACACATTGTTGGAAAAATGATGCTGATAGACTTGCTTAATGTAGGCTTCCACAAACTTGTAATTTGTAGAAACTGGTAACTGCAAAGCACAATAAAATGATGCACAATAAAATGATGCACAATAAAACAAGGTATGCCTATTAATAAAAAGAGAAGGAAGAATGGTATTGGAAGGCAACAAGCGTTTACTGCCTTACCTGAGAGCAGTTACAATCTTATGTAATCAAAGATTTATTTTGAGAGATTTCTAAGCTTGGGTTTTATGATATAAACTTTAGTAACTTTCAGCTGTTTGAGAGCCAAGGGTATATGTGCCTGAAAATTCTACACCATTATGTAACTTTGAAATAAAGGATTATGTTCTGTTTTACCTGGGGTATGGAAATATGTGTTAATGCTTATTGAAAATGAGGCCAAACATTTATATCTTGGTAAATTTAGGCTATTTTTGTATCATTGGGATTCTATTTGAGTTATTTTGTTTTTCTTATCATAAGAATCATCTGGGGCATTTGTTACATATGAGGATTCTGGGGCTCACCCATCTGCTTAATCAGAATCAGTTCCAGATGATCATTATGTGTAGGCATGTTTGGAGTATGTTTTTTAATTTTCTCTTTATATAAACTTTTCTGTTTTTCTTGTAAACCAGCTGTTGTCAAAATGTGGTCTGAGGACTTCTGGGCATCTCTGAGACCATTTCAGGAGATTTATAGGATGTTTGTATAGCCATACAAACTATGTATGGCTTTTCTTCATGTTCTTCAACCAGAACAGCATATTGCAATAGAATGAACATAGAATGATTCTGCCAAGAGCGAACATTAAAGAAAAAAAAATTTTTTTTAAAAAGAATGAATGCTGAAGCAGATATGAGGATCTAGTTATTTCTATTAAATCAGACATTAAAGATATTTGCAAACATGTAAACGATGCCATCTTCTCAGTAAAGTTTTTGTTTTGTTTAGGAATACAGGTTGTGTGTTCCTAATCTAAACATTCAAAATCCG
Source organism: Symphalangus syndactylus (assembly GCF_028878055.3). Classification (NCBI taxonomy): domain Eukaryota; kingdom Metazoa; phylum Chordata; class Mammalia; order Primates; family Hylobatidae; genus Symphalangus; species Symphalangus syndactylus. Next base: position 103,191,912 of record NC_072423.2, read on the forward strand.
AAACGCTCCAAAACCTGAAACTTTCTGAGTACTGACATGATGCTTTTTAAAGGAAATGCTCATTGGAGCATTTTGGATTTCAGGTTTTTGGATTTGGGATGTCCAACTGAGTAAGTATAATTCAAGTATTCTAGAATCTGAAAAGATCTGAAATCCAAAACACTTCTGATCCCACCAAGCATTTTGGATAAGGAATACTCAACCTGAATATAGTTACTTTTCATAAAAATTGAGTATGTTAATGAGTAATAGGTTATTATTTTAAAATAAATTAACAATCTTTTTTAATGATACCTTTAGTTTCTACAATGGTGAATTTTGATAGATATAACCCACATAAACAAGAATTCTAGGCTGGATGTGGTGGCTCATGCCTGTAATCCCAGCACTTTGGGAGGGAGAGGCAGGTGGATCTCCTGAGGTCAGGAGTTCGAGACTAGCTTGGCCAACATGGTGAAACCCATCTTTACTAAAAATAAAAAAATAAAAAAAATTAGCCAGGCATGGTGGCACATACCTATAATCCCAGCTACTCGGGAGGCTGAGGCAGGAGGATCACTTGAACCAGGAAGGCAGAGGTTGCAGTGAGCCGAGACTGTGCCATTGCACTCCACGTGTGTGCCACCATGCCTGATTAAATTGTTTTATTTTTGTGTTGCCCAGTGTGATCTTGAACTCCTGGGCTCAAGGGAAACCTCCTGCCTCCAACTCCCAAAGTGTTGAGATCCCAGGCATGAGCCATTGTACCCAGCCTCATTTATTCCTTTCCGTCACTCTAATTATTAAGTAATATTTAGACTTTATGTATTTATTGGAGATAGGGTCATGCTCTGTCACCAGGCTACAGTGCACTGCAGCCTGGACCTCCCAGGCTCAAGCAGTTCTCTCACCTCAGCCTGTCAAGTAGCTGGACTACAGGTGTGTACCACCATGCCTGGCTACTTTTTTGTTTTTTGTTTTTTTGTAGAGACACGGTTTTGCTGTGTTGCCCAGACTGGTCTTGAACTTCTGGCCTCAAGTGATCTGCCTGCCTCAGCCTCCCACAGTCCACCTGCCTTAGCCTCCCAAAGTGCTAGGATTATAGGCATGAGCCACCATGCCTGGCTGTAGACTCTTTTCTTGAAACAGAGTCTCGCTTTGTCACCCAGGCTAGAGTGCAGTGGCACAATCTCAGCTTACCGCAACCTCTGATTCCCAAGTTCCAGCGATTCTCCTGCCTCAGCCTCCTGAGTAGCTGGGATTACAGGCACGTGCCACTGCACCCAGCTAATTTTTGTATTTTTAGTAGAGACGACAGGGTTTCACCATGTTGGTCAGAGTGGTCTCAAACTCCTGACCTCGTGATCCGCCCACCTTGGCCTCCCAAAGTGCTAGGATTACAGGCATGGGCCACCGTGCCTGGCCCATAAACTCTTTTTTTTTTTTTTTTGAGACGGAGTCTCACTCTTGTCACCCAGGCTGGAGTGCAGTGGCACAGTCTTGGCTCACTGCAACCTCCACCTCCGGGGCTCAAGCAACCCTCCTGCCTCAGCCTCCTGAGTAGCTGGGACTACAAGTGCCTGCCACCATGCCTGGCTAATTTTTTTTTGAGGCGGAGTCTTGCTCTGTCACCCAGGTGGAGTGCAGTGGCATGATCTTGGCTCACTGCAAGCTCCGCCTCCTGGGTTCATGCCATTCTACTGCCTTAGCCTCCCGAATAGCTGGGACTACAGGCGCCCGCCACCACTCCTGGCTAATTTTTATATTTTTAGTAGAGACGGGGTTTCACCGTGTTAGCCAGGATGGTCTCGATCTCCTCACCTCGTGATCTGCCTGCCTTAGCCTCCCAAAGTGCTGGGATTACAGGTGTGAGCCACTGTGGCCTGGCTAATTTTTAAGCTTTTTTGAGGAGACAGTCTCACTATGTTGTCCAGGCTTGTTTTTACTTTTTGGCTATTATGAATAATGCTAATATGAAAATTTGTGTACGAGTTTTTGTGTGAACATGTGTTTTCACTTTTCTTGGATATATACCTGGCATTAAAATTGCAGGGCTATACTGTAACTCTTTGTTGTAACCTCTTGAGAAACTTCCATAACTGTTTTCCACTACTGATATATGAGGGTTCTAATTTCTCTGCATCCTTACCAACTCTTGTTATTGTCTGTCCTTTTGATTACAGCTGTCCTAGTGGGTATAAGCTGTGTCTTATTGTGATTTTATTTGCATTTCCCTAATAACTAATTCTAAACAGTGTTTTTTCATGTGCTTATTGGCCATTTTCATTTTTATTTTTTGGAGAAGTATCTATTAACATTTGTGCCCATTTGAAAATTGGGTTGTCTTTTTATTTTTATATTGTAAGAGTTCTTTATGTATTCTATATACTAGACCCTTATTAGTTAGTTGTGTCTTTGCCTGTTCAGGCTTCTCACAAAATACCACAAACTGGGCAGCTTATAAACAATATATGTTTATTTCTCATAGCTCTGGAGGCTCAGAAGTCCAAGATCAAGGTACGGCTGATGTGGGGTTTGGTGAGGGTACTCCTTCTGATTCACAGATGGCACCTTCTAGCAGTGTCTTTGCGTGGTGGAGAGCTAGCTCTCGGGTCTCTTTGATAAGAGCACTAATTTCAATCATGAGGGCTCTGCCCTCACGACCTGATCGCCTCCCAAAGGTTTCGCCTCCTAATACCACTATCACCTTGGGGTTTTTGTTGTTATTGAAACAAGGTTTTAAATTTTGATGATATCCAATTTATTTATGTTTCCTTTTGTTGTTTGTGCTTTTGGTGTCATATCTAAGAAACCATTGCCTAATTCAAGGTTGTGAAGATGTATTACTGTTTTCTTCTAAGAGTTAGATAGACTTAGCCCTTACATTTAGGCCTTTGATCAGCTTTGAGTTGACTATTGTATATGCTGTGAATTAGAGCTGTTATTTTTTTAAACTTTATTTTGAGATTAGGTAAGAGTTATAAAAGTAACTTACTCCACCTGAAGTTAACTTTTGCGCTTCAAAGAACATACAGTCCATTGTTCCCACTACTGCTGCTGCTGCTCTTCTAACAGTTCTAGTTTCTCACAAATTTCTGTCCATAATCCTGCTCAGCACCCTGTACCATCTCTGTATCTTGCCTTTCCTCCCAAGCTGCTGTTAGGCTGTCTGTTGCATTTGTAATTCCTATAGCTCCTCACCAGTAGTGGCTAAGCTCCCGCCTTCCCAGCCTGTATTTTTGACTCATTCAAGGTTAAAAATTCTCCAGCAGCTTCTTTAATGTAGCCCACAATCCCCTACATAGTCTTCTCTCTCCTTACTTCTTCAGGCTCACCTTGCCCCACTTCATCAGTGAGCAACAATGGACCATTGATGTGGAAGGTACACCCTCATGTTATGGAAGCAGAAACTGAGGCATAGACTGGCTAATGATTTCCCACAAGGACACATCTAATTAGGACCAAAACATGGTTTTGGTGCCAGTACTGTACTTTCCATCCTTCCCCACTGCCTCTTAAGAGTTTGAAGATGCAGAGCTGTATTCATTTATTTTTGCCCAAAGTCAAGGTGAGTAAATGTGAACTTTAAAGAAAATTTGGGCTTTAAAGAAAAAATTGAAGTGAAGAAGAGATGATAGGAAGAATCTGAAGATTTGGCTTAGGATGGTGGAATAAGAAGTAACAACAACAATGAAAAAGAAAGAAGGCAAAATGCTAATATTTTGTCTGTTGCCTTCTGTGAGGGCAGGTGGGAATATCTAGTTAACTGTGTTTCCTAGAAGCTAGAAAGATAAAAGAATAAGATCTGTGCATATGGTAACCATACCAGTGCATCCTATTTTCATATATTTGTCTTGTCTTCCCACAAACCATCTGTATTAGTCTGCTATGGCTACTATAACAAAATACCAGACTGAGTATCTTTTTGTTTTGTTTTGTTTTTGTTTTGAGACAGGGTCTCACTCTGTCATCCAGGGTGGAGTGCGGTGGCACCATCTGGGCTCACTGCAACCTCCACCTTCTGGATTCAAGCCATACTTGTGCCTCAGCTTCGTGAGTAGCTGTAATTACAGGTGTGTGCCACCATGCCCAGCTAATATTTGTAATTTTAGTAGAGACAGGGTTTCGCCATGTTGGCCAGACTGGTCACTCCTGGCCTCAAGTAATCTACCTGCCTTGGTCTCCCAAAGTGCTGGGATTACTGGCAAAAGCCACCGCACCTGGCCTGGATGTCGTAAATAACAGAAATCTATTTCTCTTGGTTCTGGAGGCTGGAGAAAGTTTAAAATCAAGTTGCTTACCAATTTTGTTCCTGGTGAGGGTCCTCTTCCTGACTTGCAGATGGCTGTGTTCTTGCTATGTCCTCACATGGTAGAGAGAAAGTGAAAGAGATCTCTTGTGTTTCCTCTTATAAGGGCACGAATGCCATCATGTGAGCTCTACACTCATGACCTAATTACCTCCCAAAGGCCCTGTCTCTAAATGTGGTTGGAGGTTAGAGCTTTAACGTGAATTTTGGGGGATTCAGTCCATAGCACTGTCTAACTGGACTAGATGTCTCTGAATTTGAGCCCCAGCTGTATTTCTTATCTCCCCAATTGCCCGGAAAAAAAAATATCTCATCTTAAACTATTTTCGTTCTCTTTGTAGAAACCAACCACCATTTTATGCCCCCTCTGAGGGCAATTCAGTGTGTGAGGTACTCTTTATGGGTCTTGAAGAACGTGTTTCTCTGAAGAAAATAGTAGCTATTTATCAAGGCATTTATGTGCTGGGAGAATCGCCTATTGATTTCTGATAAGCTGTAGAGATATCTTTGTTAAAATTTAAACATCTATATTCTATAAATCTATATTTATTCTGGAAAAGGTATCAGGAGAAATTATCCTATGAATGCCAAAAGAATTTGGTTATTTAGTCTGAGTGGATTATAACAGAAAGTTCTTTTTTTAAAAAAAGAGTCCTTTCCTTTAGGAATGACTAAATGAGATGTATTGGACTGGTTTAATGAGATATTGTGATGAGTTAGTGATTTTGACAAAAATGGCTGAGTAGTTCAGCATTTAGGTGGTTGGATATTAAAGATGATATAACAGCTTACAAAGAATGGGATATAATTAACCCTTAACAAGTGCTTCTGTTTAGGAACTGAGAAGGATTTTATTAATCCCAGCTGGTAGGGGAACGAGTCAAACTTCCCATAAATGCAGTCTGATACAAAGCCAGGAAGAATGTTGAGATCTAATGAATTAAGATATAGTAGTGCATTCTGCCATCAAGGAAAAAAAGCAACCATGATTCTTTCTGTTAAAAGTGACAGGAAGGCCGGACGTAGTGGCCTGTAATCCCAGCAATTTGGGAGGTGGAGGCAGGAGGATCATTTGAGGCCAGGAGTTTGAGACCAGTCTGGGCAACATGGCAAGACTCCATCTCTATAGAAAATTTAAAAATTAGCCAGGTGTGGTGATGCATGTCTGTAGTCCCAGCTACTGAGGAGGCTAAGGTGGGAGGATCGCTTGAGGCCTGGAAGTCGAGGCTGGGGTGAGCCACAGTTGTGCCACTGCACTCTAGCCTTGGTGACAGAACAAGACTCTGGAGACTCTGTCTCAAAAAAAATAAAAATAAAAAAAAAGGACAACAAAACTAGCCCAAACTGGCATAAGAAAACAAAGTTTATTGATTCATGTTGTTGCAAAGTTCACAGGTAAGCCTGACTCAAGGCACAATTGAATTTATAGTTGAAATAATGTAAGGACTTGGTTTCTGTCCATCTTCCTGCCGTCTTTCACTGTAGAGAATTGATTAAAATGATAGGACATAGGAATAGCAGGTGGAATTTATTAGAAGGTACCATTAGAGCCTTACATATCAATTGGAAATAGTTTTTTGTTTGTTTGGAGCAAATAGTGTTGGGAAAGTTGACGCTTTAAAAAATAACAGTTTGAGGCTGGGTACCGTGGCTCACGCCTGTAATTCTAACACTTTGGGAGGCCAAGGCGGGTGGATCACTTGAGGTCAGGTGTTCGAGACCAGCCTAGCCAACATGGTCTACATGTCTCTACTAAAAATACAAAAATTAACTGGGCATGGTGGTGCACACCTGTAATCCCAGTTACTTGGGTGGCTGAGGCACAAGAATCACTTGAACCTGGGAGGTGGAGGTTGCAGTGAGCTGAGATCACACCGTTGCACTCCAGCCTGGGTGACAGGGCGAGACTCTGTCTCAAAAAAATAAAAAATAAATAAAAATAAAAAATAGCAGTTTGAGCTATAGCTCAGAATTAAAGAAAAAGCCCATAAAATGTTAGAAGAAAATCTGCAAAAACTTAATTCATTGTTTTTTAAGTTTCAGTCATTCCTTGTCATATTATTTGTACTATTAATATTTTTCTTTAACTGGATTCTTCACATCCCTCTGCCTCTTTTTTTTACTTAGCTATATCTTAAACATTTGTATCCATGGTATATTGATTTTGAGTGTTGGTCTTTTTTCCTAATACACATTAAATTAAGTACAGTACATATAACTATTAAAATTTTAGAAGGGCTGTGCGCCATATAACATCTCTACTGGCATGTGTGCCATGCTTTTAGAAACAAGGATTTAACTGTTAAAAGATTAGAGAAGGACTTTTTGTAAGACATGTTGTAACAGCAAGAGAAGGCCTTTTTTTTTTTTTTTTTTTTTTTTAAATAATCTTATTCTTTTGCCAGACTGAAGGGCAGTGGTGTGATTTCAGCTCACTGCAACCTCCGCCTCCCAGGTTCAAGCCATTCTTGTGCCATTCTTGTGCCTCACCCTCCTGAGTAGCTGGGATTACAAGCACCCACCACCACGCCCGGCTAAGTTTTTTGTATTTTTAGTAGAGACATGGTTTCACCATGTTAGCCGGGCTGATCTCGAATTCCTGGCCTCAAGTGATCTGCCCACCCCGGCCTCCCAAAGTGTTAGGATTACAGGTGTGAGCCATGGCACCTGGCCAAGAAGGACTTTTTTTTTTTTTTTTTTTTGAGAGAGAGGGTCTCACCCTGTCACCCAGGCTGGAGTAGAGTGGCATGATCTTGGCTCACTGCAGTCTCTATGTGCTGGGGGGGCCTGACTTTCCTAAGACAGCCATTAGTACCACCAGGTGGCCTTTAAGGCACCTCTGGTATCATGTTTGAAAATCACTGGCCTTTGATAATTGGTGACATGAGAGAGGCATTACTACCAATGCACACAAGATGCCTTCTGTGACTAATGTATAGTGCCAGTTGACTAGTCAAGCATTGAGTGTGTAATTTTTGTCAATTTGATAAATGTAATATTCATCTCCTAAGGAGGTCAGGTTGGTTATAACATAGAGCTTGGTTGGCTTGTAGAGTGTGTGCCCTTGGGTGTGTTGTTTACTAGTGTTTGTTCTGGTGGTAGCTGATCTGACCTAGCCCTGCTTCCTTGCAGGGGCTGTGGGGCAGGAGTTTCATCAGAAGGTGGCTGTGGTCACTGCAGATGCTAAAATAACCTAAGAAAATGCATAATGATCCTTTAAAGGGAACAGAGAGAATTAGGATAGCCTTTATTGTGGAGATGGTCCTTGAGGTTTCTTAAACTGCAGATAATTATTTTTCCTTTTCATTTTTCTTTTACTAGTAACTAAATAGGATTTGTATTACTTGTTGGAGTCAGTTGAAAAATATTATTTATTGAAGTAGACGTCAGCTGAAAGATTATGTTCTCTTTAGATTATAGGCTACCAAAGAAAAGACTCAGTAAGCTTTGAGTTATTAGTCAATTGGTAAATGGTTCTTGATAACTTAATGATTTTACCAATCTTTTGGAGATAACTTTAAAACAAAAACTTTTTTTACCTAATGTAAATATTACTCAGTGCTCCCAGCTTTCCCCCTTGTTTCATTATTAAAGTTTGTGAACTGTTTCTTTTTGTTTTGCTTTTTGTCTTTAACTTTTATTTTAGGTTTCTGGGTACATGTAAAAGTTTGTTACATACATAAACTCATGTCCCAGGGGTTTGTTGTGCAGATTATTTCATCACCCAGGTGTTAAGCCCAGTACCCAATAGTTATCTTTTCTGCTCCTCTCCCTCCTCCCACCCTTCACCCTCAAGTAGACCCCAGTGTCTGTTGTTTCCTTCTCTGTGTTCATAAGGTCTCATTATTTAGCTCCTCCCACTTATAAGAGAGAATATGCAGTATTTGGTTTTCTGTTCCTGCATTAGTTAGCTGAGGATAATAGCCTCCAGCTTCATCCATGTTTCCATAAAAGACATGATCCCATTCTTTTTTTATGGCTGCATAGTATTTCGTGGTATATATGTACCACATTTTCTTTATCCGGTCTGTCATTGATGGGCATTTAGTTTGATTTTATGTCTTTGCTATTGTGAATAGTGCTGCAGAACTATTTATTTATTTATTTTATCTTATTTATTTATGTTTTGAGGTAGAGTCTTGCTCTGTAGCCCAGGCTGGAGTGCAGTGGCACGATCTTGGGCCCACTGCTACCTCCACCTCCTGGGTCCTGGTTCAAGCAATTCTCCTGCCTCAGCCTCCCGAGTAGCTGGGATTACAGGCATGCACCACCATGTCCAGCTAATTTTTGTATTTTTAGTAGAGATGGGGTTTTACCATGTTGGCCAGGCTGGTCTTGAACTCCTGACCTCGTGATCCACCCACCTCGGTCTCCTGATTTCTTTTTTTTTTTTTGAGACGGGGTCTTGCTGTGTCACCCAGGCTGGAGTGCAGTGGTGCAATCTCGGCTCACTATAACCTCTGCCTCCCAGGTTCACGCCATTCTCCTGCCTCAGCTTCCCCAGCAGCTGGGACTACAGGCGCGTGCCACCATGCCCAGCTAATTTTTTTTGTATTTTTAGTAGAGACGGGGTTTCGCTGTGTTAGCCAGGATGGTCTCGATCTCCTGCCCTCGTGATCGCCCACCTCAGCCTCCCAAAGTGCTGGGATTACAGGCATGAGCCACCACGCCCGGCCGGCTTCCCAATATTTAAAAAAAAATATTCGTGACTGGGCACGGTGCCTCACACCTGAAATCCCAGCACTTTGGGAGGCCAAGGCAGGTGGATCACCTGAGGTCAGGAGTTCGAGACCACCCTGACCAACATGGTGAAATCCCCGTCTTTACTAAAAATACAAAATTGGCCAGGTGTGGTGGCGCATGCCTGTAATTCCAGCTACTCAGGAGGCTGAGGCAGGAGATTTGCTTGAACCCGAGAGGGGAAGAATCACTTGAACCTGGGAGGTGGAGGTTACAGTGAGCCAAGATCACACCATTGCACTCAAGCCTGGGCAACAAGAGTGAAACTCCTTCTCAAAGACAAAAAAAACACACACAAAAAATTCTTCATTATTGTGGATATATAATAGTTGCACATATATATGGGGTACATGTGATATTTTGATGCAGACATGCAATGTATAATGATCAAATAGAGTTATTGGGATATCCGTCACTTCAAGCATTTATCATTTCTTTGTGTTGGGAACATTCCAGTTCTACTCTTTAGTGATTTTGAAATATCAATAAATTATTTTTAATTATGGTTGTCCTATTGTGCTACCAAACACTAGATCTTATTCCGTCTATCTAACTGTATTTTTGTAGCCCTTAACCATTCTTTCTTTATTCCGCCCTCTCAAACCCTTACTACTCTTCCTAGCCTCTGGTAACTTACCATCATTATTCTATTTTCTATCTCTGTGAGTTCCTCTTTTTAGCCCTTACATACGAGTGAGAACATGTGATATCTGTCTTTCTGTGCCTGGCTTATTTCACTTAACATAATGTCCTCCAGTTCTACCCATGCTGTTGCAAATGACAGGATTTCATTTTTTTTTTCTTTTTCTTTCTTTTTTTTTTTTTGAGACGGAATGTCATTTTGTCGCCCAGGCTGGAGTGCAGTGGCGTAATCTCAGCTCACTGCAACCTCTGTCTCTTGGGTTCAAGTGATTCTCATGTCTCAGGCTCCCGAGTAGCTGGGATTACAAGCATGAGCCACCACACCCAGCTAATTTTTTATTTTAGTAGGGATGGGGTTTCATCATGTTGACCAGGCTGGTATTGAACTCTGCATGTCTCGGTCTCCCAAAGTGCTGAGATTACAGGTGTGAGCCAATATGCCTGGCCTGGATTTCATTTTTTTAATGGCTGAATAATATCCCATTATGTATATGTACTGCATTTTCTTTATCCATGCATCTGTGAACTATTTCTGAAAGTGATTTGACCATAACCAACTACTATTTTAGACTAATGTTATATATATATATATATTTTTGTTTGTTTGTTTTGAGATGGGGTCTTGCTCTGTCACCCAGGCTGGAGTGCAGTGGTGTGATCTTGGCTTACTACGATCTCTGTCTCCTGGGTTCAAGTAATCCTCCCGTCTCAGCCTCCCGAGTAGTTGGGACTACAGGTGCATGCCACCACACCTGGCTAATTTTTGTATTTTTAGTAGAGACGGGGTTTCAGCATGTTGGCCAGGTTGGTCTTAAACACCTGACCTCAAGTGATCCGCCTGCTTCGGGCTCCCAAGGTGCTGGGATTACCAGCATGAGCCACCGTGCCTGGCCTATAATATGTTTATAACTAATGTTTATAATATGTTTAATAAAATTTAACTCTTTTCTTCCAGGTAATTTATCCTCAGCATTCCAAACTTACTGACAGAGAAGTAAGTAAAAATACTGCTCTGTATAGTTTACTGTTATATTTCTGTTTGTTTTTATTGATTATGTGTGTGTCAGCATACATCACTTTTGTTTTCTTTTTCAGAAAACCAATATTTGCTATTTGTCTTTTCCAGATTCAAATTCAGGTAACTATTTTTCATACAGTGTTTCTGTTTAATTTTATACTAAGAATACTGGTTATACTGTTAATGTATGAAAATTGATTGAAATAGCATATTAGAATGCAAACAGATCAATGATTTTTATTCCTATTTTAATGATGCCTAGTCATGTCATTGTTGACTTTAGTAGCTTCAACTCTTAAAATAACTGTTATGGTGTGATGAGGTAAACCATCAAGGAACAATAAACTCTTAAAATAGCTAAGTGGTTGAAAATCAGCGACACTGGTATATTTGGGATTCATGGACTATGTAGTTTACTTTCAGTTCAGCATCTGGGAGCTTGCCAGGAACTCTGTAAAAGCAGTGAACCTAAAAAAGTCAGGATAAATTTGGTTAGGAAAAAAAGGCCATGTTTATATGCAGTAGTTTATATGGGTTAATATAGGTAAAGCCTTGGCATAGTGCTTGGTGTGTAGAAAAAACATAATGAGGGTCTGTTTATTGTTGAGCTTAGTTTTGCTGGTCTCTTTCAAGCTCTTCCTTTTGTGTGGTCCTAATCGTTGACATCCTTCAGGTTACCTCTTGTATTTCACTTTCAAACTAGCTTTTCTTGGCTTATAGTGACCAAAACATTCAGCTTCTCAGGCCACACACAGTTATAACCCTATAAAGCAGAGACAGTCTAATTTTCTTTCCTTTTGTGGTTACTTCTTTTTTTTTTTTTTTTTTTGACATGGAGTCTTGCTCTGTCACCCAGGCTGGCGTGCAGTGATGCGATCTCAGCTCACTGCAAGCTCCGCCTCCCGGGTTCACACCATTCTCTCACCTCAGCCTCCCGGGTAGCTGGGACCACAGGGCGCCTGTCACCATGCCCAGCTAATTTTTTGTTTTTGTGTTTTTAGTAGAGACGGGGTTTCACCATGTTAGCCAGGATGGTCTCGATCTCCTGACCTCGTGATCTGCCCGCCTCGGCCTCCCAAAGTGCTGGGATTACAGGCGTGAGCCACCACACCCAGCCAGTTACTTCTAATATTGTGTTAGTTAGTTCATTTAATCTGATTTGAGAGATTTGACAGTTAAAAAAATTTTTTTTTAGCATTTTCTCCTTTCTGTATAAATGCTTCCAGAATTTTTTTTCTATACATTTGGAACTCAGCTTTGGCGAACTATATGAAAGAAAAGTGGTATCTTGGTAAATTAGATACTGCCTTTTAGAGATCCCAGTAAGGCGTTTTTTCTGACCTGGAATTATTTTAGTGTTTTTGGCCCATTTATGAAATAATGATACAGAGGTCTTGTAGGAATGTATCTTCATTTCAGTTAACATTTTTCTTACAAAATCTGTACATACACTTCTTATATGCTGTGATGGGTTAGATTTCCAGGACTCAGAGTAAGCTGAGTTGTATGCATTGTGGAATGAACTGACTTTCTGCATGGAATCCCAGTGAATTATGCTGGATGTTCTTCTCTTTCAGATCATAGCTGGTTGTCATGGCTCCTCTCTCTTTTTCACTTCTCTATATGAGCATGAAGGGGATCCGAATATACCACCCCCAAATATACCACTTTGGCTTAAGAATTATTTTGAGTTGAAGGCAATTGAGAAACAGCAGATGCAAAAAGAGCCCTTTACCCTACCCCTATATGCCTAAAAGCAAGACATACATTTCCCTTTGTGAAGGTGTCACCCCTCCCCTTTCCCATACCAGGAAGGGGAGAAAGATTCTGAATCACCAGAGAAAACTCTTATCACTGGAGATGGTACCAGCTTAATTCTGCATAAATAAGCCTTGCTAAAATAATCCTTATCTTTCATTAGTTTTTTTTTTTTTTATTATTAATTTTTTTTGCATACAAAAACAATAAAGATTTTCTAAAAATACATACAAAAAAAGATGCGTATCAAACATATTAGGAAGGTTGCACATGGGAAGTCGGGGAATAGAAATGGGGGTGGGAGTTAAAATAAATGAGAGAGGGACTTTATATGGATCAGTGATAATAACTCAATCCTCTATTTGACAAAGAAGAGGGAGAAGGAAGGGGAAGAAAAAGAAAGTGGGATAAAAGATCAGAAAGGGAGGAAAATAGAAAAAATTAGAGTATGACTCCAGGGTAGACCTGTTTTGTTGTCATTGAGTTGGTTGGTTGGTTTGTCTGTTGTATTCTTCATGTTTCGCCAAGTTGGCCAGACTGGTCTCGAACTCCTAGCCCGAAGTGATCAACCCGCCTCGCCCCCCAGAGTGCCGGGACCACAGGCGTGAGCCACCACGTCCAGCCCCCACATTGCTTCTGGCCTCCGTGGTAGACCTCCCTGACGGAGCGGCCAGGCAGAGGAGCTCCTCACTTCTATCCAGACACGGGGCGGCCGGGCAGAGGGGCTCCTCACTTCCCAGACGGGGCGGCCAGGCAGAGACGCTCCTCACTTCTTCCCAGACGATAGGTGGCCGGGCAGAGGCGCTCCTCACTTCCCAGACGATGGGTGGTCGGGCAGAGGCGCTCCTCACCTCCCAGACGATGGGTGGCCGGGCAGAGGCGCTCCTCACTTCCCAGATGGGGCGTGGCCGGGCAGAGGCGCTCCTCACTTTCCAGACGATGGGTGGCCGGGCAGAGGCGCTCCTCACCTCCCAGACGATGGGTGGCCGGGCAGAGGCGCTCCTCACCTCCCAGACGATGGGTGGCCAGGCAGAGGTGCTCCTCACCTCCCAGACGGGGCGGCCGGGCAGAGGCACTCCTCACTTCTTCCTGGACGGGGCGGCCGGGCAGAGGCGCTCCTCACTTCCCGGACGGTGGGTGGCCGGGCAGAGGCGCTCCTCACTTCCCAGACAGGGCGGCCGGGCAGAGGCGCTCCTCACTTCCCGGACGATGGGTGGCCGGGCAGAGGCGCTCCTCACTTCCCAGACGATGGGTGGCCGGGCAGAGGCACTCCTCACTTCTTCTCGGATGGGGCGCCCGGGCAGAGGCGCTCCTCATTTCTTCCCGGACGGGGCGGCCGGGCAGAGGCGCTCCTCACTTCTTCCCGGACGGGGCGCCTGGGCAGAGGCGCTCCTCATTTCTTCCCGGATGGGGCGGCCGGGCAGAGGCGCTCCTCACTTCCCAGACGGGGTGGCCGGGCAGAGGCGCTCCTCACTTCTTCCCGGACGGGGCGGCCGGGCAGAGGCGCTCCTCACTTCTTCCCGGACGGGGCGGCCGAGCAGAGGCGCTCCTCACTTCTTCCCGGACGGGGCGGCCGGGCAGAGGCGCTCCTCACTTCTTCCCGGACGGGGCGGCCGGGCAGAGGCGCTGCTCACTTCCCAGACGGGGCGGCCGGGCAGAGGCGCTCCTCACTTCCCAGACGGGGCGGCCGGGCAGAGGCGCTCCTCACTTCCCAGACGGGGCGGCCGGGCAGAGGCGCTCCTCACTTCCCAGACGGTGGGTGGCCGGGCAGAGGCGCTCCTCACTTCTTCCCGGATGGGGCGGCCGGGCAGAGGCGCTCCTCACTTCTTCCCGGATGGGGCGCCCGGGCAGAGGCACTCCTCATTTCTTCCCGGACGGGGCGGCCGGGCAGAGGCGCTCCTCACTTCCCAGACGGGGTGGCCGGGTAGAGGCGCTCCTCACCTCCCAGACGATGGGAGGCCGGGCAGAGGCGCTCCTCACTTCCCAGACGATGGGTGGCCGGGCAGAGGCGCTCCTCACTTCCCAGACGGGGCGGCCGGGCAGAGGCGCTCCTCACTTCCCAGACGGGGTGGCCGGGCAGAGGCGCTCCTCACTTCCCAGACGATGGGTGTCCGGGCAGAGGCGCTCCTCACTTCCCAGACGGGGCGGCCGGGCAGAGGCGCTCCTCACTTCCCAGACGGTGGGTGGCCGGGCAGAGGCGCTCCTCACTTCCCAGACGGTGGGTGGCCGGGCAGAGGCGCTCCTCACTTCCCAGACGGTGGGTGGCCGGGCAGAGGCGCTCCTCACTTCCCAGACGGTGGGTGGCCGGGCAGAGGCGCTCCTCACTTCCCAGACGGTGGGTGGCCGGGCAGAGGCGCTCCTCACTTCCCAGACGGTGGGTGGCCGGGCAGAGGCGCTCCTCACTTCCCAGACGGTGGGTGGCCGGGCAGAGGCGCTCCTCACTTCCCAGACGGTGGGTGGCCGGGCAGAGGCGCTCCTCACTTCCCAGACGGTGGGTGGCCGGGCAGAGGCGCTCCTCACTTCCCAGACGGGGCGGCCAGGCAGAGGTGCTCCTCACCTCCCAGACGGGGCGGCCGGGCAGAGGCGCTCCCCACCTTCCAGATGGGGCGGCGGCCGGGCAGGGGCTGCAATCCCAGCACCCTGGCAGGCCAAGGCAGGCGGCCGGGGGGTAGAGGCTGCCGCGAGGCCAGACCACGCCACTGCACTCCATCCCGGGCAACACCGAGCACTGGGTGAGCGAGACTCCGTCTGTAGTCGCAGTACCTCGGGAGGCTGAGGCGGGCAGAGCACTCGGTGTCAGGAGCTGGCGAGCAGCGTGGCCAAGATGGCGAACGCGTGCCTGCATCCAAAGGAGAAAAGGCAGGTAGCGGTGGCGCGCGCCGGCAGTCCCAGGCAGTTTGCGGCCCGGGCAGCAGAGTAGGTTGTAGCCTGGGCCAGAGAGGGAAAGAAAGAAAGAAAGAGAGAGAGAGAGAGAGGGAGGGAGGGAGGGAGGGAGGGAAAGGAAGGAAGGAAGGAAGGAAGGAAGGAAGGAAGGAAGGAAGGCTCTTTCATTAGTTTTACCTATATGTTTACCTTCCCACAGTTTACCACCCCTTGAAGTCCAAATCCTTTTTCCTTTGTCTGCATTTTAGTTTCTTTTGTTAAAATGGTATCTAAGCTCCCAAGTTTAACCACCTCTTTGGGTTTTTACTTTTTTTCTCTGAAGCCTTTGTATGCATTCGAACTAAATCTTTTCTCGTTAATCTGTTGTCTGTTTATTTCACAGGCCCCAGTTAGTGAACCTAAGATGGTAGAGGAAAAGTCCCCCGCGCGCATATATCAAGGCTAAGAAGTTAATTCTGTGGTGTTTAGATAGCCTATATCTAGTTTTATAGCCTCTGCATGTGTCATTATCAAAAAAATTTTTGAGTACTTTTGGCTTATGAATGACATTAGATTTTTTTTCTTTTTTCTTTTTTTTTTTTTTTTTTGGCCCAGGCTGCAGTGCAGTGGCACGGTTGCATCTCACTGCAACCTCCGCCTCCCAGTTCAGGTGATTCTCCTGCCTCAGCCTCCCAAGTAGCTGGGACTACAGGTGCCCACCACCACACCTGGCTAATTTTTTGCATTTTTAGTAGAGATGGGGTTTCGCTGTGTTAGTCAGGATGGTCTCGATCTCCTGACCTTGTGATCAGCTCACCTCCGCCTCACAAAGTGCTGAGATTACAGGTGGGAGCTACCACGCCCGACTGATTTTTTTCTCACAGATATTATTTAATGCTTTTTTTATGTGCTGCACATCAGATGAAGTGTGGTTCCTGTGACTTGAAGTATGGTTGGTACAAGGAAAATCTACAAAAGACCTGAAAGCAGGCACTTTGCTGTCTTAACAGATCATCATTATCCTAGGTAGCAAGAGACTATAGGTTTTGTAAATATTTGAAATTGCTATTTTCATTTGCAGTTATCCAAACTGTTTTTTTTTTTTATGTGTTTATTAAGTGGAAGTTGGAGGCCGGGTGCAGTGGCTCACACCTGTAATCTCAGCACTTTGGGAGGCTGAGGCGGACAGATAACTTAAGGTCAGGAGTTCGAGACCAGCCTGGCCAACATGGTGAAACCCCTTCTCTACTGAATATACAAAATTAGCTGGGCATGGTGGTGTGTGCCTGTAGTCCCAGCTACTCAGGAGGCTGAGGCAGGAGAATCTCTTGAATCAGGGATGCTGAGGTTGCAGTGAGCCAAGATTGTGCCACTGTACTCCAGGCTGGGTGACAGAGTGAGACTCCATCTCAAGAAAAAAAAGGATTACTGTACCAACTTTGAAATGGATTTATTATTTCCCAGGATAGCTTTTAATTGCTGTAAAAGGAAATCCAGACACAGTAGAGCAGTCTTTAGGAAAGAGACATAAATCAAGCCTTTATTTCCATTGTATACACACTTAAAGTAAAACAGCATGTTAGACTAGATGAAAAAATGACACAGATAAAAATGCTTTTGAGATTGGAATGGTTTGCACTTCCCCGCCCCTCTGCCACCTTAGATTCTCCTGACTTTAAAAAAGCTTTGTTTGGTTGGTTTTTTAGGTTTCAGTTTTTTGTTCCATTTGAATGGCTTTTATCTTTAGGAGCCTAAGTTTAAAGAGGGCCTTCCCTCTGATAAATATTTGTCCAGTGTTTTTTTCCTTATCATTTACCATTAACATCATCTGGATGTAGGTGTTCCTGAGGCTTAAGCTGTGATGAGTGCCCAAGGAGAGTAGTCACTGTATTTTAAACATGTCCAGAGAAAAAAACTCAGCATTAGTAGAGAGAGTTTGAAGCAATGGTGAATCTGAGGGAAACATTAATCCTCCTTGTTCTGGATGGACTTGACATGCAGTCAATATTTGTCTCAACACATTTCTTCTTTGTAGACAGCAGGGACATCATCATGTGCTTTACACTTCCCAGTTGCTAAAGCAGCACTTCTCATACCGTGTTGAAGGGCCAGTTGGGGTTTTTAATATTTCCAGTCAGTTATGGACCAATATTTTTGGAAAACAATTTAATCGAATTATTAGAAAAACAAAATGAAATGAGGAAAAAAAAAGAAATGTTAAATAAAAGTCTAATTTTTTTTTTTTTGATATAGGGTCTTGCTCTGTTGCCCAGGCTGGAGGTAGTGGTGTGATCTCGGCTCACTGCAAACTCTGCCTACTGTGTTCAAGCAATTCTCCTGCCTCAGCCTCCTGAGTAGCTGGGATTACAGGTGCCTGCCACCACATCCAGCTAATTTTTATATTTTTAGTAGAGATGGGGTTTCACCATGTTGGCCAGGCTGGTCTCAGACTCCTGACCTCAGGTGATCCACCCGCCTTGGCCTCCTAAAGTGCTGGGATTACAGGCATGAGCCACTGTGCCTGGTCTAAAAGTCCAAATTTATTACAGTAATATCAAGTTGCTGTGAAAGTTTCTAAATGTATATTCTCAACTTGCATATTTATTTGGTTATGGAACAGTAACAAGAGTTTATGGACTGGCATCAGTCTATGGAATAAATTGTGAGAAGCTCTGGTCTGAAATACTGTTTCTCAGCAATCAAGCTTAACCACCCTAATCACAGAAAGAGTGACTATATAAGCTGAGGGTCAAGGGAGGGGCTGGCTCTTGAAGCTTCATGTTTTGTCTTAGTCTTAGACATTATGATCCACTATGTAGCTATGTTTGTACAAATATAAAAATAACATTTTAAGGCCGGGTGTGGTGGCTCTTGCCTGTAATCCCAGCACTTTGGGAGGCTGAGGTGGGAGGATCACTTGAGCCCAGGAGTTCAAGACCAGCCTGGGCAACATAGCAAGACCCCATCTCTAGTGAAATTTTTTTAAAAAGGCCGGGCACAGTGGCTCACGCCTGTAATCCCAGCACTCTGGGAGGCAGATCACCTGAGATCAGGTTGGAGACCAACCTGGCCAACATGGCGAAACCCCATCTCTACTAAAAATACAAAAAATTGGCCAGGCATGGTGGCACACACCTGTAATCCCAGCTACTCAGGAGGCTGAGGCAGGAGAATCTCTTGAACCCGGGTGGTGAAGGTTGCAGTGAGCCTAGATCCCGCCACTGCACTCCAGCCTGGGCAACAAAGCGAGACTCTGTCTCAAAAAAATAAAATTATGTAAGTTAATTCTTATAACTATGTTTATAAAAGAAAAAGTCAATTTCCATTAAAATTTTTCTGTTTTTGAGTGAATCATCAGAAAGCTATGGTGCTCACAGCATAACTTTTATATCTTTTTGGATCTTGTAGATCTTTAGTTTTCTTAGTGATCATATTGGGTAAGATGCTTGGAATTCAGTACAGTCATAGGTCAAGTTGGGGAATTTTATTTTAGTATCTTTGAATGTTACTGCTGGAAGTGACTTTAGAGATTATCTAATAGTACTCCTTGATTTTGTTGACAAGGAAATTGGGGTGAATCTTTCCTCCAAATGTAACCACTATCCTTTCTTATAACAATACTTTTCTTTTTTTATACTTTTATCATCCAGCCATGCATCCCTAAGCACTACAGTTTAGTTTTGCCTGCTTTCAAAACATTTTATAAAAGTGGATTTGAACAATATGTGTTATTTTGTGTTTGGCATCTTTTGCTCATTATTATGTTTGTGAGTCAACATTATATGCAGATATATTCCAAAAATGTTTAATTACATGAGGGATATGGAATAGGAAAAATAGTAAAGAGACTTAGGAGTTAGGATGCATGTTTTACTACTGGGTTTGCCTCTAACCAGCAAGGATGGCTTTGAGCAAGTCACTTGAACTCTTAAGATTTCCTTTTTTTCCTCCAAAACATGACAGAATGGGTTAAAATGATTGATAGGATTTTTTTCAGCTCTAAAATTGATGAAACTGGATAAATGTTATACTAAGCTCTCCTTAATTTATTTCATTTTTATTTTCATTAGGTTGTCTTGGAGATACCCAGTTTTGTTTTAGATTTCGACAGTCTTCTGGGAGGAGGGTGTCGCTGCATTGTCTCCTGGATCAATTTGACAAAGATTTACCAGTTTACTTAAAGGTTGGAAAAGTAGTCATAGAAAAATGTCCATGTGAGAGGAAACTTTAGAACTCATTTATTCAGTTACCTCTGACACTATTCAGAAATATTTTGCTTTTGTTTTGCTACTGTATTATATAGCTGAATTTCCTAAGTGAGTCTTACTCATAAGGATTCAGCATCTGAAAGAAAGAGACTTTATACAGTTACTGTGTTTGAAACATAATGTCACTGTGATTTATAAAAATGGATTAGAATGTTCAGGTAATTTTCTTTCATTTGTTAATAAATTCTTGAATTAGATGTGGGAGTGGAGTTGTACTGTATAGTAAATGTCATCTAGAGTTGAGGTAGTCATACTTGATAACATAGTTGTCTCTTTGATTTTTGAATGAGCCTTGTTTTAGTTATTGTTTATTTAAAACATTTTAATAATTCAGATGACCTTACAGCCTAGATTTTTTTTTAAGTACACGAGGAACGTTTTCATCTGGATGCCCTCTCAGCACATCCAGTGTGACTTTGACATAATTTGCCTGATAACAGTTTTTACAGTTTACCTCCCTGGTTCCACTAATGGCAGAGATACTACCAGTGAAATGTCTCTTAGAGCCATCTCCTCCTTGCTGTCACTACTGATATATTCTTCCAACCAATGATAATAATAGCTGTTATTTGTTAGGGATTTTTATGTTCTAGATACTGTATTAATAAGCATATATCATCTAATTAATCCTCCATACAGTGCTCTAAGAGAGATCCTTTTGTAGATGAGGGAATTGAGGGCTATTGAGGATAAGAAACTTACCCAAGGTCATCCCACCTCTTGTTTTATTCCAGCACAATATATCTTACACAGTGTTGCCAGCTAAAGTGTACATATATATTATATAAGTAAAATCTAAAATGACTATGAGTTGTTTAACGAGTAAAGAGGTATAGTACTACTTCCTTGTCCTCACTTTTTGGACCTTCCAAAATAAGAACTTTATCATCAAAATTTCACCCTCATCTCCTTTCTATGTTTGCCATATATGTGCCGTATTTTAGTCAAACTGAACTATGTGCTTTTTCCTGAGATAGCATGTATTTTTCTGTCTTTTGTGTTTTTACCGAAACTCCTAGCCCTTTCAACTTGGAATGCCTTTGTCTTTATTTAAGTCATATCCATCCTTCAATTCCCAATTCAAAAACAGCTGTCTCCATGAAATCTTTACTTTTTCCCCTTGGCTTTCCTGTAACACTTTGTGTTTTTTCATGGTACCCATCCTCCTATTACAGTAATATTCATTTTTCTACTTTTTTTTTTTGAGACTGAGTCTCGCTCTGTCACCAGGCTGGAGCACAGTGGCGCAATCTCGGCTCACTGCAACCTCCGCCTCCTGGGTTCAAGTAATTCTCCTGCCTCAGCCTCCTGAGTAGCTGGGATTACAGGCATGTGCCACCACACCCACCTAATTTTTGTATTTTTAGTAGAGACAGGGATTCACCATGTTGGCCAGGATGGTCTTGATCTCCTGACCTCATGATCCGCCCACCTCGGCCTCCCAAACTGCTGGGATTACAGGCGTGAGCCACTGCACCTGGCCTCATTTTTCTACTTTTCTTATCCCTTCTAAATCATGATATCCTTGAGGAAGAACTGTGTCTTATGCATCTTTTTATCTTCTCTAACACATTACCCTGTTCAAAGTAGGTGGTCAATATATATTTGTTTAAGGAATAATAATCAAATAAGGAACTGAGCCAAACTTTACTCCATTAAGATGTAAACACTTCTTAAATTTTTTGGAATGCAGTTACCTTTCAGATTGTATGTTGATAAACATTGTTATGCTTCATTATTATTGGGTTAACGTGTAACTGACTATATAAGATCCACATTGTCATTTAACTCCTTTTATTTTCTCTCTTGAAATTGTATGTTAGGATACCTCATTTTGTTTTAAGATTGATCCCATATCCTTGACAATCTCAAAATTGTAGGTAGAATTTTGTAGAAACTAAATAAAACATTGGGGAAAACAGAATTTGATTGTTTTTTTAACTTCAATCTCCTAGTATAAATACAAATAAAGAATGTAAGCTGAGTAAGTTATGGGGGAAAATTTGACTTTAGTACTTAGATTGTAATTAGTACTTTCCCATCTTTGGGCAAGTTAGGAGGGTTTTTTTTGTTTTAATTTTAAGGTTTTACGCACATCATATGGACCATGTCAAGAGTTAGAAGGTTCTGATACGGCTATTGCTGTCATGATTATTGTTTGTTGCTGGAAAAGCATAACTAGCTCTTTGTGTATATCTCATGTCTTGATTTGGGTTTATAAAAGAACCTGATGTTAATATTAAAAGACATAGATACAGATATAGATATAGATACATATATATATGTACCCCCCCATACACACTTACTTGTCAATTTCTTCATAGAAGGATCCTGCTTATTTTTATGGATATGTGTATTTCCGACAAGTTCGAGATAAAACTCTAAAAAGAGGCTACTTTCAGAAGGTAATTGTCATACACACTAATAAAAAAAGTATTTTTTATTTTGTCATTAGAAAAATGGAAAGTGTTAGATTTGAGTCTTTAAAGTCTTTGGTATTTTATCTTTAAACATGCTATGTATATATATATATTTTTGTTTTGTTTTGTTTTGTTTTGTTTTTTTGAGACGGAGTCTCGCTCTGTCGCCCAGGCTGGAGTGCAGAGGCGTGATCTCAGCTCACTGCAACCTCTGCCTCCTGGGTTCAAGCAATTCTGTGCCTCAGCCTCCCGAGTAGCTGGAATTACAGGTGCCCGCCCCACACCTGGCTAATTTTTTGTATTTTTAGTAGAGACGGAGTTTCACCATCTTGGCCAGGCTGGTCTTGAACTCTTGACCTTGTGATCCACATGCCTCAGCCTCCCAGAGTTCTGGGATTACAGGTGTGAGCTACTGCACCCGGCCTATGTATATATATATATAGATATATCTATATATATATACATAGGCCGGGTCTATATAGATATAGATATATCTATATATATATATATATATATATATATAATCTCTATATATATATATATATATATAATCTCTATATATATATATAGATTTTTTTTTTTTTTTTTTGAGATGGAGTTTTCTCTTGTTGCCCAGGCTGGAGTTCAGTGGTGCGATCTCGGCTCACTGCAACTTCTGCCTCCCAGGTTCAAGTAGCTGGGAGTATAGGTACTGTATTCCCAAGTAGTTGGGATTACAGGCACCTCCCAAGTAGCTGGGATTACAGTTATGCACCACCATGCCCAGCTAATTTTTGTATTTTTAGTAGAGACGGGGTCTCACTATGTTGGCCAGGCTGGTCTCGAACTCCTGACTTCAGGTGATCCACTCACCTCGACTTGCCAAAGTGCTGGGATTACAGGTGTGAGCCACTGTGCCTGGCCTTGGGTTTATATTTTATCTTTTTTTTTGTTGTTGTTATTATTATACTATAGACACCTGTCTCTATATGTTTAACCTCTATTGAGTTTTTGCTTTCTGTGCTAGATTCCTGACAGTAAGTTACAGTTACTGCGCAGGATTCTGTCAAAAGCCAGAGGAGTCCACTTAAGTTTTACATTTTGAATAAGGGAAGGAATAAACAGATTGTAATATTGTTGCAACTAATAAACGCCTGAACTATTATATCTTTTTTTAAGAGCCAGTAAATAAACTTTAGCAACATCTTAGCCATTATTGTTTCTCCTCCAAATGTACAATTCTTTTTGTTTCTTAAAAAGAATCAGGTAGGTCACAGTGGCTTACACTTGTAATCCCAGCACTTCGGGAGGACAAGGTGGGCAGATTGCTGAAGTCTGGGAGTTTGAGACCAGCCTGGGCAACATGGCAAAACCCTATCTCTACCAAACATCCACCCTGCCCCCCAAAAAATAGCCAGACTTGATGGCATACACCTGTAGTCCCAGCTACTCAGGAGGCTGAGGCGGGAGGATCACCTGAGCCCAAGAGGTTGAGGCAGCAATGAGCCATGATCACACCATTGCATTGCAGCCTGGGTGACAGACTGAGACCTTGTCTCAAAAAAAAAAGAAAAAAAAAAGAAAGAAACAAAAATAAAGAAAATAATCTTTCCTATTTAATCCCAGCTAACAAGACATACCTTTCCCTTTTGTACTCAGAATTTGCCCTGACCGCTAATTGGTGTTAGAAAGATAAAAAGTGGTTTTTAAGAAAAAAAAAAAAAGTTTAAAAATTGGGATAATTTGTATCAGAAATGATCAAACCATAAGGTTACAATTTCCAACTATGTGGCTGTGACAGTTGAACTGTAAAATATAACTCATAAGTCTTTTGGAAAAGTATCAAAATTTGCTCTTTCTTTAATAGGAAAACTTCATATGGCTAATTCCTGATATTGCTATTGTAAGGATAGCAGGAGCTAGACTTTCGAAGTTACTCATGACATTAGTTTGTTGATAGGAAATTCTTTTTTTGAAGAGCAGGAAAATGTTGCATGCCTTTATGCTCTTAAAGTGTAGCAATAAGGTTAAACTTTTTGTGTTCTGCAGCTATGGTTTTGTTTCCTTTATCCATTGTAAAAGCCTTTTTATTTTAAAATCCACACTTTTTGCTGAATTTAGCTTGTTAGTAATTGATTATACAAGAAATGAATGACAAAGCAATTTTTAAAACATTGTTTTTGTTTTTTCCTTAGTCCTTGGTTTTGATCAGCAAACTACCTTATATTCATTTTTTTCACACTGTGCTCAAACAGATAGCACCAGAGTATTTTGAAAAGAGTGAACCGTATTTGGAAGCAGGTAAGTTTAACATTGTATGAGTTGAGTACCTTTATGCAGGAGTTTTAAAATTTTTACTGGAAATGAGTGATAAAAATGAAGTCGATTTATAACGATTTATAAAAATTCAGGTAGGAACTTAAGGAATATATGATAGGAGAAAGGTATAAAACTATTTGTCTGGCATCTGTACCTACAGATATCCAAAACTGTCTTTTGTTATCTCCTCTAACTACTTGGATGATGCCTATTATTATTAGAATAATAATAAATGAATATCAAGTTGACAGTTCTAATACTCAGAATACTATTGAAAAATCCTTATGTCACTTGCTACAGATGGAAGGCCTTTGCCAGTTGATGTGCTTCTGTAGCTAATTAGTAGTAATAGATGAATACAAAAACTCCCTTTAATTCTTAGGATATAAATTAACCAATTTATATTCTAGAACATGTGTATTTCTGAATGAAATATAAAATGTTTTCATCACTTTGACTTTTCTTTTGCCTTTTATCTTTCATTTTTCCAGGTATATTTTTTCTGCTATATGGAAAGTAGTGTTCTTATTTCTAATGCCTCATTTTTAATACTTTGATATTTTCACTTATTCTAAGAAAATGTTTTGTTATATTTTTCAGCTTGTAATGATGTTGATCGATGGCCTGCCCCAGTGCCAGGGAAAACATTACACCTGCCAATCATGGGGGTGGTAATGAAGGTAATATCTTATATCTCAACTGTCTGCTTTATATTTTTATTTTTTTGAGACAGGGTCTTGTGCTGTCACCCGGGCTGGAGTACAGTGGCATGATCACAGCTCACTGCAGCCTCAACTTTCCGGGCTCAAGCAATCCTCCCACTTCAGCCCCCCAAGTAGCCAGGACCACAGGCATGCACCACCACACCTGGCTAATTTTTAAACTTTTTGTAGACAGAATCTTGCTATGTTTCCTAGGCTAATTGTGATCTTTTTAAAGAACTTTTGGACAGGCGTGGTGGCTCACACCTGTGATCCCAGCACTTTGGGAGGCCGAGGCGCGTGGATCCTTTGAGCCCAAGAGTTCAAGACCACCCTGGGCAACATGGTGAAACCTTGTCTCTACAAAAAATAAAAAAATTAGCGGGGCATGGTGGTGCACACCTGTAGTCCTAGGTACTTGGGATATTGCTTGAGCCTGGGAAGTCGAGGCTGCAGTGAGCCATGTTTGCATCACTGCATTCCAGCCTGCACGACAAAAGTGAGACCCTGTCTCAAAAAAAAAAAAAAAAGAACTTTGTAGGAAGCTCACACATGGGCTTTGCATTTTAACCTTCTATTAACATTAATCGTGTTATTGCTTTCCCTTGTTTGTCATTGATGTGAGGCATTATAGAGATATTGCAATACGTTTTGCTTCTTAGAACCATTAGTCACACAACTTCAGGCACCTCTGATCTCATGGCATCCTGTAGAGTTTGCAGAAGAGTGTCATTTGTATGTAATACATGTACATGTAAATGCTACCTCCTAGAGTTCTGCAACTCCATGGCCCTGCCAGTGCCTCCAGAGATGAGTGATATGCAGAAACAGATTACTTGGTAGAACTGAGTATGAATTAATAAAAATTAAGAGAAATTGGGAAAGCCATTGGTTCTTAGTCCTAAATGATGTTCTTAACACGTGATGTCAGACCATACATGTTCATCCCAGGGTTTTGTTCTCTGTTAGATTTTTCTTTTAAATGAATTAGCATTTTGCTCTCAGACTTTGTATAAGTTGTACTCTAAGTGCTTCGCAATTCACTATCGAGTAGGACTTATTTTTGACAATGTTCTCTCTCTGCATTTGGCCATTTTTGTAGGATCTGTATTATGTTTTTCCTTGGGAAATCATCAAAAGTAATACTGATAGTTTTGGATTGAGTGTTCTCATTGTTTCCTGTGAGATTTATCCAAAAATTTGGCAAGCTTGAGAGGGTGTGTTTGGGTGTGTGTATATTAATGAAGCAAAGATTTGAACAATAAACAGGAAGCAGTATGAAGCTGATGTCCATTTTGTTTTTCAACATACTTGCTTCTCAGGGAGTTAGTGATTACTGTGTGTGTGTGTGGGTATGGAGACCTTAATTTACTTACTTTCTGCTGTGACTAAAAATAAATATGACCTTAGTTTTTAACTCTGACATAGATAATTTTGTTTTTGTAGCTTTTTTGGCATTACTGACCATACCTTTTTAGCAGCAGGATACAGCACTTCTCATCCCCCATTCTTTTATAGCCAAAAATAATTTCCTGTCTTTCTTTTAGGTACGGATTCCCACATGTCATGACAAGCCTGGGACAACTCAAATAGTGCAGTTAACTCAGCAGGTAGTATGGTACTATGGTAGAATGATCCAGCACATATAGTCTCTTTAACAGAATTTTTAAACTAGCAAATGCAGAGTTTCTTGAGTTTATTACATATTTCTGAATATTACTGAAATGTCCCATTAAATAATTTTTAATGAATTGGTAATATATTCTCTAAAGTTTCTTAGAGTCTTTTTTCTTGTTATTTCTCCAGTAGAGACTGGAGAACTCAGAATTTGTATTTTAATTGTGAGGAAAAGGGGAAAGTGAATTTTTTTCAATAAGCTTCGATTCTGGCAAAACCTCTTAGGAGAGTGACCAGCAGACTTCTGATTTTAGGAAACTCAGTTAAAAGGATTCTGTAGTTACAATTGCCCTTTATTTTTCCAAAAGCACCATCTGTTCATGGGTGGGGTTGAAGTTTTCATTTGAAATGTTTTAACTGGTTTAAATTTTTTTGTTGTACTTTGTTCTTTGAATTGAATAAAAAACAGATAGCAGTAGGAAAACTAGTATTTCTGTTACATATCAACCAATATTAATGGGAGTATTTCATACAGTTGCAAATTAATCTAATTTTGACTATTGGATTAATTTTTTTTTAAACAAGGACAGGGTCTCCCTCTGTCTCCCAGGCTGGAGTACAGTGGCACGATCGTAGTTCATTGCAGCCTCCAATTCCTGGGCTGAAGTGATTCTCCCACCTCAGCCTCCTAAGTAGCTAGGACTACAGGTGCATGCCACCACGGCTGGCTAATTTTTAATATTTTTTGTAGAGATGGGATTTCACTCTGTTGCCCAGGCTGGTCTCGAACTCCTGGCATCAGGTGATCCTCCCTCCTGGATTCCCAAAGTGCTAGGATTACAGGTATGAGCTTGGGATTAATTCTTTTTTTTTTTTTGAGGTGGAGTCTCGATCTGTCGCCTAGGCTGGAGTGCAGTGGTGCGATCTCGGCTCACTGCAAGCTCCACCTCCTGGGTTCACGCCATTCTCCTGCCTCAGCCTCCCGAGTAGCTGGGATTACAGGCGCCTGCCCCGATGCCTGGCTAATTTTTTGTATTTTTAGTAGAGATGGGGTTTCACCGTGTTAGCCAGGATGGTCTCAATATCCTGACCTCGTGATCCGCCCGCCTTGGCCTACCAAAGTGCTGGGATTACAGGCATGAGCTACCATGCCTGGCCGGGATTAATTCTTTATCCATGATATCTGCATAATTTTTGATCTTCTGCTATATTAGGGAAGATTGGTAAGACCCATTCCCTCTCTGGCTGTTCCTAAAGGAAGAGAATCTTAAAAGTTAGACAGGGCAGCATGGCTTATTGATCATGAGATAGATAGATTTTTAAATTTTCCTTACATTTTGGTGATATCTTCTCTTATTATTTTTCTTTTCTATCTCTCAGGCGGACACAAACATATCTGTTATTTTACCTACTGTTCATGAGGTGGATATTTTCAGGTAAAGAATAAAAAATTTTGTTAACTGACTTTCTTTTGCTTTGTGGTGGTGGTGTTAATTTATTTAAAAAATGAATATTGTATAGGTTGTGGAAAAAATTGGAAGAAAATAGTTATGTTTTACATGTTATAAATCAATGGTTCATCCCTGGGTACATGTTATAAGCTTTGACAATTAGGGAAATTTAAATATAGGATATGTATTATATGTAAAAATATTTTTGTTTGGTTTAGTGTGAGAATTATATTGTAATGATGTTAGAAAACATGCTTTTTTAAAAAAGAGATGCATTTTATTTGGGAGTGAAATGTCATGAGGTTTGTGTTTTATTTTAAAATACTTCAGTAAGAAAAAATAGATGACGTGAAAAATGGCAAATATTATTAATCATTAAATCTGAGTGATATGTACATGATGTTTCTTACACTGTTGTTTTTATTTTTCTGTATGTTTGAAAAATGTCAACATGGAAAATGAAAAAAACAAAAAAGAGATACTGTTAGCACTTAGAAAAGAAATAGAGGAAAAATAAAAAGTAATGTTTGTGCCTTTACCCAGAGCAGCTAAATCTTTGGATTGGTACCCAAGTTCTAGTTCCCCAGGTAGTTCTGATGTATAGGCCAGCTTGAAAAACCACTGCTGTAAATGAGCAGTTATGAAATGCTCAAAAAGTCATGAAAGACTTAAAATGGATTTTTTTGGTGGGATCTTTTTTCTTTTATTTTTGAGACAGAGTCTCACTCTGTTGCCTAGGCTGGAGTGCACTGCTGTAGTCTTGGCTCACAGCAGCCTCCACCTCCCAGGTTCAAGCGATTCTCCTGCCTCAGCCACCCAAGTAGCTGGAACTACAGGTGCACACCACCATGTCTGGCTACATTTTTGTATTTTTAGTAGAGATGGGGTTTCACCATGTTGTCCAGGCTGGTCTCGAACTCCTGACCTCAAGTGATCCACCTCCCTTGCCCTCCCAGAGTGCTGGGATTACAGGTGTGAGCCACTGCACCTGGCTGACCTTTTTGTTTGTTTTTTATGACTTGTAAACTAAATGGAATACTGCTTCAAAAGATTGGTTAGTTAAAAAAAAAGATTGGTTAGTTTTATATGTTGCTCTAGCACAGTACAGTCATCCTATTTCTAGATATTTAGTCAATAAAAATGAAAATGTGTCTACATGAAGACCTGTATGCAAATGTCTATATAGTAGCTTTGTTCATAACAGTATAAAACTATACACAACCAAAGTATCCATCAACTGGTAAATGGCCAAACAAAATGTAATAAATGAATGCACATGGAATACTATTCAGCAGTTTAAAAAAAAAGAAGGAACAGTTGATATATGCAACAATGTGAAAGACTTCCAAAAGCATTATGCTAAGTGAAAGTTTCCAGATAATTTAAAGATACTGAATGATTCCATTTATTTGATGTTCTGGAAAAGATAAAACTATAGGGACAGAAATCAGATCAGTGGTTACCTGGGGCTGGGGGAGGAAATCTACTACATAAGGGCTGCGGGGATTTCGTGAGGTGATGGAACTATAATAGATCTTTGGTAAGGGTAAATTTTACTGCATATAAATTATAAATGTGACTTTTAAAACAAATTAATTTTCTTAAAAATTACATGTTATAGCATTATTAGGATGAAAAGAGGGAGTGTCCCCAAAATAAATGAATAAATATTACAGGCAAAATATAATAAGAAGAATGTGTACTATTTCTCGTTTTGATACTTGACTCATTAAGGAATAATTTGCAGAATTGGCATAAATTAATACAGAGTTCAATTATCGGACATTTTTTCTTTTGAACTTCTGGGTATGAGTCTTACGCATTGTTTGTTACTGATTATCTTAGTTTTTGTGGTACATCTTGCATATCCCATATCTGAAATGGTCAGAATCAGAAGTGTTTTGGATTTTGGACTTTTTTGCATTTGGGGATTTTTGCATATACATAATGAGATACCTTGGGGATGGGCCCAAGTCTAAACACAAGGGTCACTTATGCTTCATATACACCTTATACACATAGCCTGAATGTAATTTTAAAAAATATTTTTAATGATTTTGTGCATGAAACTAAATTTTGATTGCATTTTGACTTTGACTTATCTTGAGGTCATGAGTGGAATTTTCCACTTGTGGCACCATGTCAATGCTCAAAACCTTTTGGGTTTGGGAACATTTTGGAATGTAGATTTTCACATTAGGGATGCTCAACCCTTAGTTAATTACCCCCATCACTAACACCTTTGATTAGCACATGTCTCGTCTCCTGGATGTGAATTACATAATATTATTTTAAGAGTGGGGCAAGTTAGTTTGTTGTTTTTAAATTCTTGTTTCCCGCCAGATGCAGTGGCTCACGCCTGTAATCCCAGCACTTTGGGAGGCTGAGGCGGGCAGATCATGAGGTCAGGATTTCGAGACCAGCCTGACCAACATGGTGAAACCCCGTCTCTAGTAAAAATACAAAAACTACCTGGGCATGGTGGCGGGCGCCTGTAATCTCAGCTACTCAGGAGGCTGAGGCAGGAGAATTGCTTGAACCCAGGAGACGGAGGTTGCAGTGAGCTGAGATCGTGCCACTGCACTCCAGCCTGGGCAACAGAGCGAGACTCTATCTCAAAAAAAAAAAAAAAAAATTCTTGTTTTCCAAGAGATGAGAAAAACAAATTTTGAAAAATAATCTCAAACAGTGATAGTATTATATCAAGCATTTAATATCTAATGATTAGATTAATACTTTATTTGTGACTATGCTTTTTGTTTCTGTAGAGCTTACATTTCACGTTTATTAGTGTGAATGAAAGTTTACATATTTATCCAGTTATATTGAAGGCAATATATTTACACCAAGACTGAGCTTGAAAGCAAAGTAAAGAGACCTAGAAAGGCATTTGAATTTGAGTAGCAGAGATACAGTCGAGTGTAGGCACTCCTTTCACTAGGTCAAGGTCTATTCCATGGACCTCGCCTTTGGTTTCAGCTTTCTTGATCACAGAAATAGTTTCCTCATTCTGTTTTTGAGGTGAGATTAGAATTGAAGGGCAGTTTTCTGTTGAAAGAAATAGACATTTTCTTGCCTTAGAGTCAGGGACATTTTACCTGATGATATTTAGTATTTGTGTTTTAGAGACACATCAGTTATCACCTCCCGCCACCTGCTTCTCTCCCCTGTTCCCTATTGTGACTTGAGAAACAAGTTATTTTGCCTTTCTAACGCATTGGCTGAGTAGACGACAGTTATAGCTGTTTCTGTGTTTCAGAGATTGAGAAACCTTGTCACCACATAAAATGTATCCGATGCTATCTGACACATGTTAATTTCCTTTGGATTTAGGTTTCAGATTATAATAACATACTATATCTTTCTCAAAAGGTTGAAACCACTATTTATTTCTTAGAAGTGAATTTCTGGCTGGGCATGGTGGCTCACGCCTGTTATCCCAGCACTTTGGGAGGCCAAGGCAGGTGGATCATGAGGTCAGGAGATCGAGACCATCCTGGCTAACACGGTGAAACCCTGTCTCTACTAAAAATACAAAAAAAAAAAAAAAAAATTAGCCAGGCATGGTGGCAGGCACCTGTGGTCCCAGCTACTTGGGAGGCTGAGGCGAGAGAATGGCATGAACCCGGGAGGTGGAGCTTGCAGTGAGCTGAGATCGTGCCACTGGACTCCAGCCTGGGCAACAGAGCGAGACTCCATCTCAAAAAACAAAAAAAAAAAAGAAGTAAATTTCTAATTATTTTCCCAAGGCATGGCTGTTTTGGTGGTGGGAGCTTAGCATAAAGGCATGGTACTCCAGAATGGGAATATAAATGTGATACTAAAAAAAAAGACCCAGTGATTTCCTTACAGACCTTCATTTCAGTAATCCTATACTGCAGTTAATTTGGTGCACACTACCTTTTTTTTTTTTTAGACGGAGTCTCGTTCTGTCTCCCAGGCTGGAGTGCAGTGGTGTGATCTCGGCTCACTGCAACCTCCGCCTCCTGGGTTCAAGCAATTCTCCTGCCTCAGCCTCCCGAGTAGCTGGGACTACAGGCTTGTGCCACTACATCCGGCTAATTTTTTGTATTTTTAGGAGAGATGGGTTTCACCGTTGTTAGCCAGGATGGTGTCAATCTCCTGACCTCGTGATCTTCCCGCCTCAGCCTCCCAAAGTGCTGGGATTACAGGCGTGAGCCACCGCGCCCAGCCTACTACTAATATTTTTTAGTTCAAGACAAGTTTCCTTTCCTGAATATTAAAAATTTACCTCCCACCCAAAAAAACAACTTTGATAACATATTATCAGTATAATACAAAGCTTTCAAAGAATGATTTATCTTGTAACTACACTTCCTATCTTCTATTTGTGCCCTTTGCTAATAATATATTAATATACTTGAAAGACAATAATTTGCAACTTGGTGCCTTAAAGGAATCCCACTATTAAAGTCAATTGGTCAGATGTTTTCATGTAGGCCTTTTTCATTTTTCCTTTGCTTATTTTTACAAACCAACAGAAAAGTAGCAAGTACAATACAGAAGACTTTTTTTCCCGAACCATTTGGTAGTAAGCTGGCAACTTGGTGCCCTGTCATCCCTTAATACTTTAGAGTCTATTTCCTACTAACAAGTATACAACGCAACCATCAAAATTGGTAAAATCAACATTGATAAGTTAATATAATCTAATACTAAGACCAGTTCAAATGTTACCAGTTATTACAATAATGTCTAGTTGAGAATCATGTTGCATGTAGCTGTCACATCTCATTAGTCATCTTCAGTCTAGAATAGTTCTTTAGTCTCTGACTTTCTTTTTTTTTTTTTTTTTTTTTTTTTGAGACGGAGTCTCGCTCTGTCACCCAGGCTGGAGTGCAGTGGCGCAATCTCGGCTCACTGCAAGCTCCGCCTCCCGGGTTCACGCCATTCTCCTGCCTCAGCCTCTCCGAGTAGCTGGGACTACAGGCGCCTGCCACCACGCCCGGCTAATTTTTTGTATTTTTAGTAGAGACGGGGTTTCACCGTGGTCTCGATCTCCTGACCTCGTGATCCGCCCGCCTCGGCCTCCCAAAGTGCTGGGATTACAAGCGTGAGCCACCGCGCCCGGCTAGTCTCTGACTTTCATGATCCTGATATTTTACAGATTACAGGACAGTTATTTTGCAGAAACTCCTCAGTTTAGGATTGTCAGGTATTTACTCCTGATTAGATTGAGGCTCTGCATCTGTCAGGAGGTGGCACACAAGTTGAGCTTGACTTGTTATTGATAATGTTCAGTTTGATCACTTGATTAATGTGGTATCCTCCAAGCTTCTCCACTGATAAGTTAATTGTTTTTTCTTTTGTAATTAGGTATTTTGGGGGGAGATATTTGAAACTATGTATGTTATTTATTGATGTGTAACAAATTATCCCAGTACTTAGGCTTAAAAGAACAAACATTATTTCACACAGTTTCTGAGGGTTGGAAATCTGGGAGCTGCTTAGGTGGGTAGTTCTGGCTCAGAGTTTTTTATGTGGTTACAGTCAAGTTGTTATCTGTGGTTTCAGTCAGTTGGACATAGGAGTCTGGAGAGTCTGCTTCCCTACAAGGCTTACTTGCACAGCTGTTGGCTGGAGATCGCAGTTCTTTGTGGCTGTTGTTAGGAGGTCTCAGCCCTAGCCTTATGGACTTCTCCATAGGGCTTCCTAATGTTCTCACAACATGGCAGCTAACTTTTCCCAGAGTAAGCACTGAGAGAAGGCTGAAGCCACAGTGTCCTGTATGACTCAGCCTTCAAAGTTGTACATTGTCATTTCTACCACATTCTGTTAATTACAATCAAACCAGTAATCCAGTCCGCGCTCAAAAACAGGAGAATTAGGCTCCATGTTTTGAAAGGAGTGTCAGATAATTTGTGGACAGATGTTATTTATTTATTTTTATTTTTATTTTTATTTTATTATTTTTGTAGAGAGGGTGTCTTGCTATGTTACCCAGGCCGGTCTTAAACTCTTGCCTCAAGTGATTCTCCCACCTAGGTGTTGGGGTTCCAGGAGTGAGCCACCATGCACAGCCTGGACATATTTTAAATCACCACACTATTTTTATATGTCTGTTTGGACTCTGATTTCTTGTTTTATTCAATGGATTCTAATCCATTATTACCTATTTTGATATTCAAATTGTCCCAGTTTAGCCAGTGAGAACTTACTACAGGCTGGCTTCTATGTTCTTTTGCCATATCTCTGTCATTCTTTGAACACTTTCTTGCTTTCTGGTGTGAGATATTCCAGGTTTATCTTTTTTTTTTTTTTTGGTAATTAAATAAACTGGTTTGTAATTATCATACCATACAATATTCAACCTTTTAAAGTACAATTCACTAGTTTCTTAATATATTCACAAAGTTGTACAACCATCACTGCTAATTCCAGAACGTTTTCATCACCTCAAAATGTAACCCTGCTAAAACCCTAAAGTATAATAAAAAAAAACAAAAAAAAAACGTAACCCTGTACCTATTAGCAGTTCCCATTCCCTCTTCTTCCCAGCCCCTTGCCATTACTAACTTACTTTCTGTCTCTATGGACTTGCCTATTTTGGACATTACATTTAACTAGAATCATACAAAATGTGACCTTTTGTGTCTGTCTTCCTTCACCCAGAATAATGTTTATAAGGTTCATCTGTGCAGTATCATGAATCAGTACAGATGCTCCTAGACTTAAAAGGGGGTTATGTCCTGTTAAACCCATTGTAAGTTTGAAAATTGTAAGTTGAAAGTGCGTTTTTGATATTTTCAGTTTACAATGGGCTTATCTGGAGGTAAGTCTGTCATGTGTTGAGCATACTGAATGCGTACTGCTTTTGCAACATCATAGAGTTGAAAATTGTAAGTCGAACCATTGTAACACGGAGACTGTCTGTACTTCATTTTTTTAAGGGTTGAATAATATTCCATGTGGATGGGCCAGGTGCGGTGGCTCACGCCTGTAATCCCAGCACTTTGGGAGGCCGAGGTGGTCAGATCATCTGAGATTGGGAGTTCGACACCAGTCTGACTGGCATGGAGAAACCCCATCTCTACTAAAAATACAAAACTAGCCGGATATGATGGCACATGCCTGTAATCCCAGCTATTCGGGATGCTGAGGCAGGAGAATCGCTTGAATCTGGGAGGCAGAGGTTGTGGTGAGCCAAGATCGTGCCATTGCACTCCAGCCTGGGCAACAAGAGCAAAAGTCCCATCTCAAAAAAAAAAAAAAAAAAAAAAAAAAAAATTCCATGTGGATATACTACATTTTGTCTATCCATTCACCTTTTGTTGCAGGTTTGGATGGTTTACACTTTTGGTTATTATGAATAATGCTACTGTCCACATTTGTGTATACATCTTTGTGTGGACATGTTTTCCATTCTCTTGGGTTCCAGATCATCTTGTATTTTCTCTTCCCAAGCCCTAGAACCAGCCATTTCTCTAAAAAGCCTTGGTTCTTTTTAGCAGAGAATAAGATTTAGAAGACAATATCTGGGCACTTGGTGTGCTTATTGATATTGAGATATCATTGCTTTTAGACCCTCTCAAGTGGACAAAACTACGATGTGTGTGTGTATGTATGTATGTGTGTGTGTGTGTATATATATATATATGTAAATGCATGTATATATATGCACTCATATATATTAAATTATTCTTTATTAACTGATTTAATCAATACCTCTGTTAGTAATCAATGCCGCATCTCTGCTGCAACTTTTTTTTTTTTAGGTTTTTTGTTTGTTTATTTCAAAAGGTTTTTGGGGAATAGGTGGCGTTTGGTTGCATGAATAAGTTCTTTAGTGATGATTTCTGAGATTTTGATGTACCCATCACACGAGGAATGTACATGTAGTCTTTTTATCCCTCACCCCCTCCCTCCCTTTCCCCACTGAGTTCCCAAAGTTCATTGTATCATTCTTATGTCTTTGCATCCTCATAGCTTAGCTCCCACTTATGAGTGAGAACATATGATGTTTGGTTTTCCATTCCTAAGTTACTTTAGCATAATGGTCTCCAATTCCATCTAGGTTGCTGTGAATGCCATTATTTCATTCCTTTTTATGGCTGAGTAGTATTCCATGGTGTGTATGTGTATATATATATATATATATATATATATATATATATATATATATACACACACATACACAGAGAGTCAGAGCCCAAAAAGGGGAAGATGGCACCCACTTGGAGACGTGGTCTAGTGGGATAGAGTAACCTGAATGAGACAGGAGGGTATCCATGGCGGGGGGGGTGGGGGGTCAATCCAACAAGGAGAATCAGAGAGTGAGCAGGGTAAGGAGGGTATCCATGCAGAAGGGAAGCCAGGTGTAGAATGTCAGGGCCCGGGGGGATGAGAAAAGTATTAGCATGGGGGACAAATATATATATATACACACACAACTATATATATATATTTTTTTTTCTTCACTCATTGATTGATGGGCATTTTCCATATTTTTGCAATTGTGAATTGTGCGGCTGTAAACATGCATGTGCAAGTATCTTTTTTTTTTTTATGACTTCTTTTCCTCTGGGTAGATACCCAGTAGTGGAATTGCTGGACCAAATGGTAGATCTACTTTTAGTTCTTTAAGGAATCTCCATACTGTTTTCCATAGTGGTTGTACTAGTTTACATTCCTACCAGCAGTGTAAAAGTATTCCCTTTTCACCACATCCACACCAACATTTATTATTTTTTGATTTTTTTATTATGGCCATTCTTGCAGGAGTGAGGTACTAGTGCATTGTGGGTTTGATTTGCATTTCCCTGATAATTAGTGATGTTAAGCATTTTTTAATGTTTGTTGGCAATTTGTATATCTTCTTTTGAGAATTGTCTATTCATGTCCTTAGCCCACTTTTTGGTGGGATTGTTTGTTTTGTTCTTGCTGATTTAAGTTCCTTATGGACTCTGGATATTTGTCCTTTGTTTGGATGTATAGATTGTGAAGATTTTCTCCTATTCTGTGAGTTGTCTGTTTACTCTGCTGATTATTTCTTTTGTTGTACAGAAGCAAAATAAATCTATTTATCTTTGTTTTGTTGCATTTGCTTTTGGGTTCTTGGTCATGAAGTCTTTGCCTAAGTTTATGCCTGGATGGGTTTTTTCCAATGTTATCTTCTAGAAATTTTATGATTTCAGGTCTTAGATTTAAGTCTTTGATTAATCTTGAGTTTGTTTTTGTAAAGGATGAGAGATGAGGATCCAGTTTCATTCTTCTACATGTGGCTTGCCAATTATCTCAGCACCATTTGTTAAATAGGGTGTCCTTTCCCCAATTTATGTTTTTGTTTGCTTTGTTGAAGATCAGTTGACTGTAAGCATTTGGCCTTATCTCTGGGTTCTCTGTTCTGTTCCATTGGTCTACATGCCTATTTTTATACCAGTACCATGCTGTTTTGGTGACTATGGCTTTGTAGTACAGTTTGAAGGCAGATAATGTATTGCTTCCAGATTTGTTCTTTTTGCTTAGTCTTACTTTGGCTATGCAGGCTCTTTTTTAGTTCCATATGAATTTTGGGATTGTTTTTTCTAGTTCTGTGAAGAATGATGGGAACAAGCAGTGTAAGGAGGGCATTGATGAGAATTGCGTTGAATTTGTAGATTGCTTTTGGCAGTATGGTCATTTTCACAATATTGACTACGCATCCATGAGCATAGGATGTGTTTCCATTTGTTTGTGTCACCTGTGATTTTTTTCAGCAGTGTTTTGTCATTTTCCTTGTAGAGGTCTTTCACCTCCTTGGGTAAGTATATTCCTAAGTATTTTATTTTATTTATTGCAGCTATTGTAAAAGGGGTTGATTTGATTCTCAGCTTGGTTGCTGTTGGTATATAGGAGAGCTGCTGATTTGTGTACATTAATTTTGTATTCGGAAACTTTGCTGAATTCACTTACCAGTTCTAGGAGCTTTTTGGATGAGTTTTTAGGGTTTTCTAGGTATAGTCATCAGCAAACAGTGACAGTTTAACTTCCTCATTACCAATTTGCATGCTGTTTATTTCTTTCTCTTGTCTGATTGCTCTGGCTAGGACTCTGCTGCAACTTTGTCCCCCATGCTAATACTTTTCTCATCCCCACTGGGCCCTGACATTCTACACCTGGCTTCCCTTCTGCATGGATACCCTCCTTACCCTGCTCACTCTCTGATTCTTCTTGTTGGATTGACCCCCCACCGCCACCCCCATGGATACCCTCCTGTCTCATTCAGGTTACTCTGTCCCACTAGACCACATCTCCAAGTGGGTGCCATCTTCCCCTTTTTGAGCTCTGACTCTCAACACCAGGTCAAGCCTCACATGAATGTCCTCCTTACCCTGCTTGTGTGCTTACCCCACTCCAGGGTACTTCTCCATGGAGATACCCTCATTTCTCTGCTCTGACATCTTGTGCCAGGTGGTCCCACATTGTGCCAACCTCCTCAACTCATTCTGTCTTTGATGCTACACATCAGGCTACCCGTCTGTGCTTCCTGGGCTCTGTGAACTCAAATCAGATAATCCCCACACATGTATACATTCCTCACCACATTTGGGCTCCAGCAGTTCCACAGTAGGCCACTGTCTGCATGTACATGTCCACCTTACCTTACATAAGCTCTGACACGCCTCCCTGGTCAATACGGCTCACTTTCCCTCGTGGCAGAGATACCTACCATGTTCTGCTTTAGGACTGAGTTGTTTAGGAAGGGAAGAGGAAGAGCTCCTTTGCCTTACCCATGAGCTGTTTTTATGTTGTTGTTTGTTTCTTTTGTGGCACTTATCTTGTTTTTGAATAGTTAAAATTAACTCCCCTAATTTCCATCTCATAATTTGTTGCATATTTTTGCACTTAATTGTTTGATTTTTCTTTTCTTTTTATTTGCATGTGTGTCTTTTCAACTGAGTGGATTCATTGTGATTTTCATAAATGGATAAGATTTCCCCCCAATCTACTAGGAAAAATTTTTACCAAGCCAGGAGGAAATTCCTAAATAAGTGAAAGTTACCAAATGTCTTAGGCCTAGTAACATACTAGCAGAGTTGTGTCCCAACAGGCCTCCACCCAATTCCAGGGCTGCTGTAAAAAGACTCAGCACTTCTGTAGAGGGAGTATCTGCCTAGGAGGTTCGCTCTTGTTCAGCATTAGCACTCCCCCTTGTGATTTGTCATCATTCTTTAATGTCAAAAGTATTGGGTTTTAAATTAAGTATATCCAATAAGTGCCCTTGGAAAATTAATTTTTCTTATTTCCTTAAAAATATTTAGGATTGAAATTCAAAGTATCAAAGCAATATTGATAAAATAGATCTATCATATGGTACAACAATTCGAGCATTATGTGCTTTTATTGTCAGTTATTCTGTGTGTCAATATATTACATTTAATTTTGTAAAAATTAGGATGAGTCAAATTGATAGATATTTTTATGTGGATAAAAGGGACTTCCATCTCTATACATCACCATATTCTAAATGAATTTGTGTATCAGATCAAGATACAAATAGGAAGAATTTATATCAATGTGGAGTTTTTAGAAAGATTATATAGTAATTTTAAAAACAGGATTAGCTACATTAAAAAATATTTCTACTGTGCATCACCTTTCAGGTGTTTCTGCCCAGTTTTCCTTCATAGTCAGATGCTCTGGGAGCTGGTGCTGTTGGGGGAGCCCCTTGTGGTTATGGCACCATCACCATCGGAATCATCAGAGACTGTATTGGCACTTGTTAAGTGAGTCTATTTGGTTACTATTTCTGGCTTTTTTTTTTTTTTTTTTTTTGATGCTGCGATACTTAACCTGTTGGTGATATTTGCAGCACTTCCCACCTGTCGTATTTTTCCCCACCCATTATTGCATTGATCCATGCAAAAACCCTGTCAGAAGGTAATGCTTATTATAGCACCATTTTATGGATGAGAAAATTGATTCAGGCTCCATGAGGGCTGGAACCATGCCTTTGTTGTTCTGAGTAACAGGCACATTGATTCATTACATGAAGTTGTTCCTTGATAAATATTACTTGTATGAATGATCCGTGTAGAGTCAAAGGCACATAGCTAGTGGATGGTAGAGCCAGAATTTCACCCCATCTTCTGCCCCAAACCCAGTGTGTTCTTTCAGTATGCCATTTCACATTACATATATCTGTCTTTCTAATTCTGTGAAATGAGTTTACCATTTATTAAAACAAACAAAGTATCCCTTTGTGTGTATACCATTTGTATAGATGTTTTCTAGTTATAGATTAAGACCTTTAATTTCTGTGTCCTTCATTTTACATGTTCTTCCTGCTCCACAGCTGTGTTTCTCCATTAAAGTACTTCAGTGATTTCCGACCTTATTTCACTATTCATGACAGTGAATTCAAAGAATATACTACCCGTACCCAAGCTCCGTAAGTAAACAGAATAACTTCTGTTGACCAGGTATTACCTTTATAACCAAAATTGTGTAGAATTATTTTTGGTAATAAAAGCTTATAGGCAGAATGATCTTATAAAAGGAAAGTTTGAGGAGCTGCTAGAAATAATTTTAGATTTTAAGAGTTAGTACCTTATTTGAGTGACTTTTTGTATTTATTTTTATTTATTTATTTTCGAGACAGAGGTTTGCTGTGTTGTCCAGGCTGGAGTGCAGTGGCACGATCTCAGCTCACTGCAACCTCTGCCTCCTGGGTTCAAGAGATTCTCCTGCCTCAGCCTTCTAAGTAGCTGGGACTAAAGGCACGCGCCACCACGCCTGGCTAATTTTTGTATTTTTAGTAGAGACGGGGTTTCACCATGTTGATCAGGCTGATCTCGAACTCCTGACCTCGTGATCTGCATGCCTCAGCCTCCTAAAGTGCTGGGATTACAGGTGTGAGCCACCACACCCAGCCCACATGATTTTATTTATTAATGGAAGCTATATTGTCATTAATAGCCACTGGGTTGTACTTTCAATTCTACCTTTTTATGAAAAATCTTTTCAATCTGTAAAAAGAAAAAATAATCTTACCCTTTCCCTTTTAGCTCTTGCTCTATTGCTCACCTTTTTACAGCTCGATTTCTAAAGCAACAACAAAAATCTGCATGTACTATCTCCACTTCCTGATTTTCTGGTTGCTTCTAGTCAACTGCGGGTTGACTTCTTCATGTTCACTGAATTTGTTCTTGCCAAATCATCAAGACCCTTCTCACTGTTTCACCCAGTGGGCATATCATTACCCTGTTTTTCCTTTTTCTGTCTTTCCCCCTCCCCCTCTCCCCTTCCCTTCCCCTCCCCTCCCTTCCCCGTTGCCCAGGCTGGTCTGCCACCTCTTCTTTCTTGTAACATTTACACTTTTAACCTTAAAAATATTTTAATCACCAGCCGGTCGTGATGGCCCATGCCTGTAATCCCAGCACTTTGGTAGGCCTAGGCGGGCAGATCACTTAAGCCCAGGAGTTAGAGACCAGCCTGGGCAACATGGCAAAACTCTGTCTCCACAAAAAAAATACAAAAATTAGCTGGATGTGGTGGCATGCGTCTGTAGTCCCAGCTACTCATGAGGCTGAGGTGGGAGGATGGCTTGAGCCTAGGAGGCAGAGGTTGCAGTGAACTCAGATCGTGCCACTGGACTCCAGCCCTGGGGGACAGAGTGAGTCCTTGTCTCAAAAAAAATTTTTTTTTAAATCTCTAATACCATTCTCTCCTGGGCTGTCTTGTGGTACATCCCAATCTTCTTTGCAGACTTTTCTCTACGAATCCCTTAAATGTTGGTGTTCGCTAGGTATTGTGTTCTGAGTTCTGATTTCAGACTGATAGTTTGTTTTTTTTTTTTTTTGAGACGGAGTCTGGCACTGTCACCCAGGAGGGAGTGCAATGGCGCCATCTTGGTTTACTGCAAACTCTGCCTCCCGGGTTCACGTGATTCTCCTGCTTTAGCCTCCCAAGTAGCTGGGATTACAGGTGTACACTACCACGCCCAGCTAATTTTTTGTATTTTTAGTAGAGACAGGGTTTCACTATATTGGCCAGACTGGTCTTGAACTCCTGACCTCATGATCTGCCCACCTTGGCCTCCCAAAGTGTTGGGATTACAGGTGTGAGCCACCGCGCCTGGCCGATTGATCTTTCTAATAAGCACTTTTTCTTTAATGCGTCATTCCTCCACTTGGTTATCTAGTAGTTTCCCTTTGCCTGTAAGATAACATCTAAACTTCTTAGCATACTAACATGGTACTAACGATCAGGCAACAATATTCTCATTTCTGACTATTCGTCCTTTCTGCTTTTGCTCCAGGAATGCTAAACTCTGTGTAGTTCTACAGACAGGCCATAATGTCACTTCATTGCTTTGCACATAGTTTGTTCTGCATCACTCTTCCCTCTCTCATCCACTTGGCAAAAAACACCTACTCATCTTTCATGTCTTCCTGTAAATATTACCTCTTTGGTGAGGCTGTCCTTTAATCCCCTGGTAGACATAGGTTCTCCTTTGTGATTATTG
Source organism: Symphalangus syndactylus (assembly GCF_028878055.3). NCBI lineage: Eukaryota > Metazoa > Chordata > Mammalia > Primates > Hylobatidae > Symphalangus > Symphalangus syndactylus. The sequence goes on from NC_072423.2 coordinate 103,234,442, forward strand.
TGCCTTTTTTTTTTTTGAGATAGAGTCTCACTCTGTTGCCCAGGCTGGAGTGCAGTGGTGCAATCTCGGCTCACTGCAACCTCCGCCTCCTGGTTTCAAGCGATTCTCCTGCCTCAGCCTCCTGAGTAACTGGGATTACAGGCGCCCGCCAGTACGCCCAGCTAATTTTTTTTTTTATTTTTATTTTTTTTTTATTAATTTTTTTTGCATACAAAAACAATAAACATTTTCTAAAAATACATACAAACAAAAAGATGCGTATCAAACATATTAGGAAGGTTGCACGTGGGAAGTCGGGGAATAGAAATGGGGGTGGGAGTTAAAATAAATGAGAGAAGGACTTTATATGGATCAGTGATAATAACTCAATCCTCTATTTGACAAAGAAGAGGGAGAAGGAAGAGGAAGAAAAAGAAAGTGGGATAAAGGATCAGAAAGGGAGGAAAATAGAAAAAATTAGAGTATGACTCCAGGGTAGACCTGTTTTGTTGTCATTGAGTTGGTTGGTTGGTTTGTCTGTTGTATTCTTCATGTTTCGCCAAGTTGGCCAGACTGGTCTCGAACTCCTAGCCCGAAGTGATCAACCCGCCTCGCCCCCCAGAGTGCCGGGACCACAGGCGTGAGCCACCACGTCCAGCCCCCACATTGCTTCTGGCCTCCGTGGTAGACCTCCCAGACGGAGCGGCCAGGCAGAGGAGCTCCTCACTTCTACCCAGACACGGGGCGGCCGGGCAGAGGGGCTCCTCACTTCCCAGATGGGGCGGCCAGGCAGAGACGCTCCTCACTTCTTCCCAGACGATAGGTGGCCAGGCAGAGGCGCTCCCCACTTCCCAGACGATGGGTGGTCGGGCAGAGGCGCTCCCCACTTCCCAGATGATGGGTGGCCGGGCAGAGGCGCTCCTCACTTCCCAGACGATGGGCGGCCGGGCAGAGGCGCTCCTCACCTCCCAGACGATGGGTGGCCGGGCAGAGGCACTCCTCACTTCCCAGATGGGGCAGCCGGGCAGAGGCGCTCCTCACTTTCCAGACGATGGGTGGCCGGGCAGAGGCGCTCCTCACTTTCCAGACGATGGGTGGCCGGGCAGAGGCGCTCCTCACCTCCCAGACGATGGGTGGCCGGGCAGAGGCGCTCCTCACCTCCCAGACGATGGGTGGCCGGGCAGAGGCGCTCCTCACCTCCCAGACGATGGGTGGCTGGGCAGAGGCGCTCCTCACTTCTTCCCAGACGGGGCGGCCGGGCAGAGGCGCTCCTCACTTCTTCCCGGACGGGGCGCCCAGGCAGAGGCGCTCCTCACTTCTTCCCGGACGGGGCGGCCGGGCAGAGGCGCTCCTCACTTCTTCCCGGACGGGGCGGCCGGGCAGAGGCGCTCCTCACTTCTTCTCGGACGGGGCGGCCGGGCAGAGGCGCTCCTCACTTCCCAGACGGTGGGTGGCCGACGCCCAGCTAATTTTTTGTAATTTTAGTAGAGATGGGGTTTCACCATGTTGGCCAGGTTGGCCTCGAACTCCTGACCTCGTGATCCGCCCGCCTCGGCCTCCGAAATTGCTGGGATTACAGGCGTGAGTCACCGCGCTCGGCCGATTGTTGTGCATTTTAAACCACCTTCACTGTCTTCTAATTTTGGCATCATAACTGGGTGTGTATACCTTTCTTCCTGTGTGCTGTTGGAAGGACCGTGTCCTTTCATCTTTATATGTCTAGTGTAAAATGTGTTGCCTGGCATGTAGTTGATATGTAATGTGTTGAATAAAGGAAAAAGCAATCTGTATATTGTTCATTGAAAAAAATGTAAACTATTCTTCACTGATTTAACATTCATCTTTTTCTCACCTTTTTTATTTTGTTTTGTTTTATATAGGCCCTCAGTTATATTAGGAGTAACCAACCCTTTTTTTGCTAAGACACTCCAGCACTGGCCACACATTATTCGAATAGGAGACCTTAAACCTACAGGTAAAGTATAAACTTGGTGTTCTGTTTTTGGTGTGCAGTGTTGCTGAACAGGTTTCTTTCTTTTCATCCTTGATTATTTTTTATGTTGATGGCAGCTTTCTTCAGGGCCTTTGGAGAAGAGTATAATTTCCTGCTAATCTCCCACTAAAATATGCAGGCTCTTATATATGTATAATCTGTCATGTCCTCCTACCAAAAAATATAGTGTTATAGACATTGAATGAATTATAGTAAAATGAAGTCTCAAAAATGTTAGCTTTATATATATTAAATATTATATATTTAATATATATTTAATATATTAAATATAAATATATATTTAAATATTTAAATATATAATATAGATATTTAAAAGCCCAATAAAACAGAACTTTCTATATATATATAGAAGCCCAATAAGACAGAACTTTCCAATACTGCTTGAGTAAAACCTTATAGAAAACTAGAATTATTCCTGACTTGTCACAAAATACTCAGCTAGGTCTCAAAACAAGTATATGTCCCTGTAGCACAGGTTATTGATTTAGGGAGCAGTTCAAAGTGTCTTTTCATATGGAAAAGACATACAGTACCTTGTTCATGGTAGGAGTTTAACAAATGTTTAAGTATATGAATTCTGAGTTTGGAAGTTTTCTTAACCTAGATGACAACTAAATGGTACATTAATTAAGAACATGAGTCTTGGGTATGAGAAGATATGAGAAAAATTTTTAAATCTTAATTTAATCTTGACATTTATTTTCATGGTTTGGGCGTAGTAATTTAGACTATTTTGCTAATTGTAATGTAGCAGACTACTGACTATTTTCTCCTTCCCATGGAAGACATCTCTCTGACATGACAATGGACATTCATGAATTTTCCACTGAAAAAGTTGGGATTATAAAGTTATTTTCTAATAACTTTATAATGTACTACATTTATTTATTTATGAGACAGAGTCTCACTCTGTTGCCCAGGCTGGAGTACAGTGGCACTATCTCGGCTCTCCCAGGTTCAAGTGTTTCTCCTGCCTCAGCCTCCCAGGTAGCTGGGATTACAGGCACCCGCCTCCGTGCCTGGCTAATTTTTGTATTTTTAATAGAGACAGGGTTTTGCCATGTTGGCAAGGCTGGTCTCAAACTCCTGACCTCAGGTGAGCTGCCCACCTTGGCCTCCCAAAGAGCTGGGATTACAGGTGTGAGCCACCACTCCCGGCCACTACCTTTTTTGTTTTTTGTTTTGTTTTTTTGTTTGTTTGTTTTTTGGGTTTTTTTTTTGAGACAGAGTCTCACTCTGTCGCCCAGGCTAGAGTGCAGTGGCGTGATCTCGGCTCACTGCAACCTCTGCTTCACGGGTTCGGGAGATTCTCCTGCCTCAGCCTCCCAAGGAGCTGGGATTACAGGCGCCCACCACCACGCCTGGCTAATTTTTGTATTTTTAGTAGAGACTGGGTTTTACCATATTGGCCAGGCTGGTCTCAAACTCCAGACCTCCAGTGATCCGCCCACCTCGGCTTCCCAAAGTGCTGGGATTACAGGCTGAGCCACTGTGCCTGGCCAGCAGCCACTACTTCTAAAACTTGTTCCTTTTGTTATACATAGATATATTTAAAACATGACTTAATAATCTGATTTTATAAGATTTTCTTTCTGGTATATACATATATCTAAATGGAAGTATTAGAATCAAGGATAACATTTTAAATAGTACTGTTTACAAATTCTGGACTTGGTCTTATTGAAATTTTTAGAAGCCTTATGAAATAGAGGAAAAAGCAAAGGGCTTCACCTTGGCAATCAGAACTGTGTGCTAATAGGCTGAATAGCATCTTTAAGCCTCAAATTTTTTGTCTGCTAGGGGGATTAAACACAGTGCCTGATGCATGGTACTCTGTAAATGGCATGGCCCCCTGCCATTCTGTTACTGTTCTGCCTGAGTATTAATGATAGTTCAGAGAACAACAGTTACTAGAGTCTTGGATATGAGATGATATGATAAATTTTTTTAAATCTTAATTTAATCTTGACATTTTCATGGTTTGGGCCTACTAATTTAGACTATTAATCATAATGTAGTAGACTACTGATTGTTTTCTCTTTCCGGTGGAAGAAGTCTCTCTGCTGGATGTAGGTAGATAACTTTTGCACAAAGTCATTGGTAGAGCAGCATGAATTGATAAATCTTTTTAAGAAATCACCAAACTGTTTGCCAAAGTGGCCCATCAGTTTACATTCTTACCAGCAGTGTATGAGGGTTCCTATTTCTTAACATCTCTGCCAACATTTGATGTTGTCATTTTCATTATGGCCATTCTAGAATGTTTGAAATGGTGATTTTAATTTGCTTTTCTCTAATGACTAATGATGGTGAGCACCTTTTCATCTACTTCCTTTCATTGATATATCTTTGGTGAAATATCTATTTAAATATGTTGGCTTTTTTTGTGTGTGTGATAGGGTCTTGTGCTGTTGCTCAGGCTGGAGTGAATTGGCACAATCATAGCTCACTGTAACCTTGAACTCCTGGGCCCAAGTGATCCTTTTGCCTCAGCCTCCTGAGTAGCTGGGAGTACAGGTGCACACCACCACGCCTGGCTAATTTTTTATTTTTTCTGTAGAGACAGGATCTTGCAATGTTGCTGGTCCTGAACTCCTGTGCTCAAGCAGTCCTCCTGTGCACAAGTAGTCCTCCTGTGCTCAAGCAGTCCTCCTGCCTTGGCCTCCCAAAGTGTTGAGATTACAGGTGGGAGCCACCACACCTGGCCTGTTATTTTCCATTTTTTTGATAGTAGCCATCCTAATGGGCATGAGTTAGTATTTTATTGTGGGTTTCATTTTCATTTCCCTCATGATCGGTGATATTGAGTATCTTTCCATTGTTTATTGGCCATTTAATTAATTAATTAATTTATTTATTTTTGAAACGGAGTCTCACCCTGTTGCCCAGCTGGAGTTCAGTGGCGCAATCTTGGCTCACTGCAATCTCCACCTCCCAGGTTCAAGCAATTCTCCTGCCTTAGCCCCTTGAGTAGCTGGGATTACAGGCGTGAACCACCACACCCAGCTAATTCTTGTATTTTTAGTAGAGACGGGGATTCACCATGTTGGCCAGGCTGGTCTCGAACTCCTGACCTCAGGTGATCCACCTGCCTCGGCCTCCCAAAGTGCTGCAATTACAGGCGTGAGCCACCATGCCCAGCCTGTTTATTGGCCATTTATATATTTTCTTTGGAGAAATGTCTATTCAAGTCCTTTGCCCACTTTTAATAGAGTTGTTTGGGTTTTTTTTTTTTAGTTATAGGAATTCTTTATATATTCTATCCTTATTAGATATATGTGTTGTGAATATTTTCTTCTATTTTGTATTGTCTTTTTGCTCTCTTGATGGTGTCGTTTGATGCACAGAAGTTTATTTTATTTTATTTATTTATTTTTTGAGATGGAGTCTTGCTCTGTCTTCCAGGCTGGAGTATGGTGGCATGATCTTGGCTCACTGCAAACTTTGCCTCCTAGATTCAAGTGATTCTCCTGTCTCAGCCTCCCCAGTAGCTGGGATTACAGGTGTGCGCCACCACACTTAGCTAATTTTTGTATTTTTAGTAGAGATGAGGTTTCACCATTTTGGCCAGGCTGGTCTTGAACTCCTGACCTCGTGATCCACTCACCTCAGCCTCCCAAAGTGCTGGGGTTACAAGCGTGAGCCACCGCGCCCAGCCTGTGCACAGAAGTTTATAATTTAATGGTCTTATTTATCTTTTTTTGTTTTCTTCTGTTTTTTTTTTTTCTTTTGAAGTCTTATTTTTTCCTTGTATTGCTTGTCGATTTGGTGTCATAGTCATGAAATCTCATATATCTTTTAATTTATGAGTGGTTTATATCTTGGAGTATTTTTCTGCTTGTTGAGTTAAAAAACAGCCAGGCCCACTGCAAATGCTGCACAAGTTGTGCAACACAGCCCTGCTCAGGATTCTGGCTTTGAAACCTGAGATAGACTGTGAGTTCTATAAGGAAAAAAAAAATTTGGCAGGGTCAGTAAAATTATAGAAAAAAGCATCTTCTTTAGGACCAAGAGGGAAGGCACAGCAGAATTAAGATTTTGCTCTCCTGTGTCCTGAAACTTTACCAGAAACATATATTTAGTGTTAACCTTGCAGAAGGATCATTCCTCCTGATACAAAAGGATTGCTTTTTCTGGATTGTACCTAGTTTTAGTGCACCCATATCCTTGACAAGATGTTCCTTTGTGTCTGGTTATGACAGAGCTAACAACCTGTCTTAATAGGGCACTCATTAATCAGAATGAATGATGGCAGTAACCAACTGGTTCTGGTGCGTACCAGGTAAATATCAAGTTCTGCCCATGCTTTAGTTTCTTCATCTGTGAAACGGGCATCATAAATAAACTCTTATTGTGAAGATTAAATGTGATAATTTGTGCAGTGTTCTTGGACCAGAGACTGGCACGGAGGACATCTTCAGTAAATGGTGGCTATTATTGTCCTTACCATTATCTGCAACTCTTTAAGCAACATGTTCATGCTTCCGTATTTAACTTTTTACTCAAAAGGCCTTTTCTCCTTCCTATGGATAACTTTTTTTTTTTTTTTTTTAAGACAGAGTCTCGCTCTGTCACCCAGGCTGGAGTGTAGTGGCACAATCTCGGCTTACTGCAGCCTCTGCCTTCTGGGTTCAAGTGATTCTCCTGTGTCAGCTTCCCGAGTAGCTGGGACTACAGGCGTTTGCCACCATGCCCAGCTAATTTTTGTAGTTTTAGTGGAGACGGGGTTTCCCCATGTTGGCCAGGATGGTCTGGAACTCCTGACCTCAGGTGATCCACCTGCCTCAGCCTTCCAAAGTGCTGGGATTACAGGCGTGAGCCACCACACCCGGCCAACTTTGTATCTCTCTTATAAATTGGCTTAAATGTTACCTCCTTTAGGAATCCTCAATAATTTTCTTACTCCTCTTTGGCCAGGACACTCTTCTGTGTCTCCATAGTATTTTGTTCATAATTCTATCCCAGCACCTCTCCCTCTGTATTGTCATTTCTCTGTATCGTATTTTGCTGTTAGGCTGTGGCTCATTGATATGGGTAATTAGCTGTTTTGTTCCTGTATTGCCAGTATCTTGCATTTACTTAATATTTACTCAATCAATGAAAAATAAGTCTGTGTATCCATGATACTGCTTTTTTAACAAGTATCTGTTTAAAATTATTATTGGGGCAGTTGACATATTTGGAGTGTAGACTAATCTTTTAATCTCTTTCACTCTTTCCTTTATAGACTGTATTACTTGGCAGCTTCTCTGCAAGATTGAAATTACAATTAACCCTTGAACAACACAGGGATTAGGAATGCCAACTTCCTGTGTAGTAGAAAATTTATGTATACCTTTAACTCCTCCAGAACTTAAGTTCTAACAGCCTACTGTTGATCAGAGCTTTAGCAATAACATAAACAGTCAATTAACACACATTTTGTATGTTTTATGTATTATATACTGTATCCTTATAATAAAGTAAGCTGGGGAAATAAAATGTTACTAAGAAAATCATGAGGAAGATAAAATATATATTGACTGTTCATTAAGTGGAAGTGGATCATCATAAAAGTCTTCATCCTCATAGCCTTCCCATTGAGTAGGTTGAAGAGGAAGAGGAGGGAATGGTCTTGCTAACTCAGGGATGGCAGAGGCAGGAAAAAAAATCATGTATGAGTGAATATGCAGAGTTTAAACCCATGTTGTTTAATGTTCAACTGTATTTCAAAGTAAAAAGTTTATAGAAATAGCTGTTTTATCATAATACATACTCTTAACATTTTTTAGCAATATAAGATTGCAAAGGAAAATGTTCCTTGTTCTTAAAATCTTACCCCCAGATATACCACAATTAGCAGTTTGATCTATGTAACTATTTAAACAAAGGTATTTTGTGAATTTAGAGGCTTGAATTATATTATAATTTCTATAATAATATAATCTCTAGATTGTCTTTCAGTTCTTAGGTTCTTTTAACCCTTATGCAGAGAAGAGGGAGGGTGGAGAAAATCATTGAAATTAGGTTTTTCATGACACTTTTAAGTGTGTATCTTGAGGCATTTTTCTGCCTGTTATAAGGGTTGTTTAGGTGTTAGCTTTCTTTGACCCTAAGATCAGGGCCTACATATACTACACAAGCTATTCAACATAGCATCCTGCTCAGGAGTCCTGTCCATCTGTGGCTCAGACCTGTGGTTGCTGCACACATCATCACCACTTGCTGGCAGTATAAGTTTCTATAATGGAAAAGCCAAATTTGAGGAGGCATCAAAAACAAAACAAAACAAAACAAAAAAACCCCACAAACCCTTGAAGACTACATCTGCATAGTCATTTAAGAATTGCTCTCTATTCCATTTATACTTAAAGGGTATTTTATTCCTATTCAGCATCTAAATTTTCAGTTTTATGTATTTGGCATATAGATTTTAAATTACAGGTTGAGTGACAAAAAGGGAAAAATTTAAGTAATGATAGATATTAATGAAAGATCAAATATCCATTTTATATAATTTACATGAATTGTTTCTGTACTGTTGTAGTAATCTAGTATTCTTGTTATCCATTTTTAAAATACCAAGAATGAACCCTTAACGTATTAATAGATGTTAAGAATGCTTTCATTATAACATACTTAAGTAATAAACAGATTATAAATCTTATAAAGTTCCAATTTTGTAATATGTATGATTAGAATAATTATAAAAATCTTTATGCTGCTTCCTTCAGGTGAAATTCCTAAGCAGGTTAAAGTGAAAAAACTGAAGAATCTAAAGACTCTGGATTCTAAACCTGGTATTGACTGTTACTGATTTTTAAATATATATTTATATGGTACTTGGGTTTTTTTGTTTACCTTCTTTTCTTTGCTCTTAGGAGTTTATACTTCATATAAGCCATATTTAAATAGAGATGAAGAGATCATAAAACAATTACAGAAGGTAATTAGTTGCTCATATTATTAATTTAAATTTCCTTGTTCATGTATGTAATATCCAGTTAGGCAATATGTCCTTTATGTATACTAATGTGAAATAGGATCTCTCCTTTTTTTTTTTTTTTTTTTTTTTTTTGGGAGACAGAGTCTCACTCTGTCACCCAGGCTGGAGTGCAGTGGTGTGATCTCAGCTCACTGCAACCTCCACTTCCCGGGTTCAAGTGATTCTCATGCCTCAGCCTCCCGAGCAGCTAGAATGACAGGTGTGCACCATCATGCCTGGCTAATTTCTGTGCTTTTAGTAGAGATGGGGTTTCACCATGTTGGCCAGGCTGGTCTCGAACTCTTGGCCTTAAGTGATATGCCCACCTCAGTCTCCCAAAGTCCTGGGATTACAGGCGTCAGCCACCATGCCCTGCTGGGGTCTCTTTTTTGACTCAAAGTTTTATGAAGATCAGGAGACTAAGTTAGCAACAGTATGGGCATTAATTTGGGGCTGTAGCTACACATGAGTGTCAGTCTTTCTAGAAACTTGGAAGTTACAGTGAAAAAGCCATAGATTCTACCACAATAGCATCTAACAGTAGGGGATTGTTATCATTTTTTTAAATGTAAATAATATAATATAGCAAATATAAAATAAAGATTGTCTTTATTGTGAACTCACTTTTTTTTTTTTTTTGAGATGGAGTTTCGCTCTTGTTGCCCAGGCTGGAGTGCAATAGCATGATCTTGGCTCACTGCAACCTCCACCTCCCCGGGTTCAAGCAATTCTTCTGTCTCAGCCTTCCAAGTAGCTGGGATTACAGGTGCCCGCCACCACACCCAGCTAATTTTTGTATTTTTTAGTAGAGACGGGGTTTCACCATGATGGCCAGGCTGGTCCTGAACCCCTGACCTCAGGTAATCCACCCACCTCACCTTCCCAAAGTGCTGGGATTACAGACGTGAGCCACGGTGCCCAGCCATGAACTCACATTTTCACAGTATGGGAGGAACAGTATTCCCTAAGCTAAGAACTCTGATGTTTTGTTCCGGTAAAGATTATTTTCACAGGATATTGCACAATGAACTTCACATTAAATTACTTCAAGGTGAAGTTCTAGTTTTTTAAATATCAAGTATAAATGTATATTTACATAGCAGTTGAATGTGATAATTATCCATTGTTTTATATTCCAACACTAGAATACAGATTCTCATTATTTCCTCTTTTAAGGGTGTACAACAGAAACGTCCTTCTGAGGCTCAAAGTGTTATTCTTCGACGCTATTTTTTGGAACTGACACAAAGTTTCATCATTCCATTAGTAAGTTAATAAATACATTTTTGCATAATTTAATGATTTGGTGAAGGGTATATAAATGTTTTTCCCGCCCTCCAAAACCATATCTTAAGTTGTGTGTTTTGCCAGCCTGGTATATTTAGTGATTAAAAATAAACCCCTCTGCAAGAGACCTGGATTATTTGTTATAGTGTTAACTGTTCAGCTTTGGTAAGTCACTCCCTCTTGCTGACCCTCAATTTTCTTATCTGTGTAATGTGGCTGATTCCACTTTCCTAAGTACCTTTCAAGACTATTGTGAATGTTAAATGATATACTTTATATTGAAATGTTATGTAGTTACTACAGTTTTCACCTTAAAAGATTATAGTAGAGCTTCTTTCTCTTGATAGTTATCTTGAATACAATTTGACATAATGTCTATGAGGCTGTAGCTCTATGATAACAGGGACTATATCTGTCTTGTTCATTATTAATTCGTCAGTCTGGCATATGGTAGCACTCAAATATTTATGGAATAAATGACTAGACGATATGGTTATTCTAAGAAATTCAGAAGGATGTCATATTAAAGTATAGGGAGTACCATGATGTGGCCCTACTCTGGAGACTGCATCATAGAGAAACTTTCTGCAGTTATTAATATAAAGTAATATATCTATGAATATTATATAGGGCATCCTGAAGATCTTTGCTGTTATATTTTAGAAAGAAATATTATTTCTTGGTCTATGGGTGTCAATTTATTTATTCCATTAAATCTATTTGTTTGAATAAATAAACTTTACTGTAGTGCTTATGAGCATGGACTAGGCTGGGCACAGTGGCTCAGGCCTGCCATTTTGGGAGGCCAAAGTGAGAGGATTGCTTAAGGCCAGGACTTTGAGACTACAGTAGTCTGTGATTGCACGACTGCACTCCATCCTGGGCAACAGGAAACTCTTAAAAAAAAAGAGCATGGACCAGGCATGGTGGCTCACGTCTGTAATCCCAGCACTTTCGGAGACCGAGGCGGGCAGATCACGAGGTCAGGAGATCGAGACCATCCTGGCTAACACGGTGAAACCCCGTCTCTACTAAAAATACAAAAAATTGGCTGGGCATGGTGGCACGCACCTGTAGTCCCAGCTGCTCTAGAGGCTGAGGCAGGAGAATCACTTGAACCTGGGAGGCGGAGGTTGCAGTGAGCTGAGATCGCACCACTGCACTCAGCCTGAGCGAAAGAGTGAGACTCTGTCTCAAAAAAAAAAGAGAGAGCAGAGACCAAAGTCAAGTAGACCTCAATTGAAGTCTAAATTGTATTACCTTGGTCAGGTTACTTAGCCTTTTGAAGAAGCCTCAGTTTCCCAATAATACCTACCACATAGGATCATTCCAAGGATTACAAGAGATCATGCATGTAAAATGTTGAGTGCATTATCTGGCCTATAGTTACTCAGTAAGGTTAACTATTATCATTAAAAAATGGACTGCATTGCTGGGCGCGGTGGCTCACGCCTGTAATCCCAGCACTTTGGGAGGCTGAGGCAGGTGAATCATGAGGTCAGGGGTTCCAGACCAGCCTGGCCAAGATGGTGAAACCCTGTCTCAACTAAAAATATAAAAATTAGCCAGACGTGGTGGCGGGTTCCTGAAATTCCAGCTACTCGAGAGGCTGAGGCAGATAATTGCTTGAACCCTGGAGGCGGAATTTGCAGTGAGCTGAGATAGTGCCACTGTGCTCCACTGCCACGTGCCACTGGGCAACAGAGTGAGACTACATCTCAAAAAAAAAAGGGCTGGACACAGTGGCTCACACCTGTAATCCCAGCACTTTGGGAGGCTGAGGCGGGTGGATCATGAGGTCAGGAGTTTGAGACCAGCCTGACCAACATGGTAAAACCCCATCTCTACTAAAAATACAAAATTGGCCAGGCGTGGTGGTGCACGCCTGTAATCCCAGCTACTTGGGAGACTGAGGCGGGAGAATCGCTTGAACCCAGGGGGCGGAGGTTGTAGTGAACTAAATTCAAGTTAGTGAACTAAATTCAAGATTTAGTTGAATTTTTATTTGAAATCTGACTTCCCAAGTCAGTCTAAATTTAGCTATATCTCTTGTGGGGAGTGATGGAGTTGTTGCTGTCCATTGAAAGGGCATATGATTAAAAACTTAAAAGACCCATTCCTTTTAAGTAGGTCTGTTTAAATATTTTTGAAGACACTCCTTTTATTAACTTTTTTCTTGGTTTTAGGAAAGATATGTGGCAAGCTTGATGCCTTTGCAGAAAAGTATTTCCCCATGGAAGGTATGAATATATTCAAATCTATTTGGGTCCTCTAACTGTAATTAACTTCTGTGAAGATATCCACTCCTAATTTCTAAATATTATATGTCCTGTTTTCTAGAGTCCACCTCAATTAAGACAGTTTCTTCCAGAAGAATTTATGAAAACACTTGAGAAAACAGGACCTCAGCTAACCTCTAGAATAAAAGGCGATTGGATTGGACTTTACCGGTTAGTTTTTTTTCCCTGTTTTACACCCATGTGTCGTGCTTTATTTAAAAACAAAACAAAAAGCTAAACTTAAGCTTATTCTTTTTAAAAAATTCTAAAGTTTGACATGGTTCTCTGACTAGGAAAGGTATTGAGGAAAGGAAATAAGTTATAATCAAACTTTACTTTTTTAAAATGTATTTTTATAGGCATTTCCTAAAGTCTCCAAATTTTGATGGCTGGTTTAAGACCCGGAGGAAGGAAATGACCCAAAAATTGGAGGCACTCCATCTAGAAGCTCTTTGTGAAGAGGTTCGAAAACTGTGTGTTTGTGTAATGATTAACAACTGTTGAAAATATAATTATGCTTAGAGGTTGAAGATTGTACCCTTTATCCACTCTTTATAAATAGTAATAATGACTAACTTTTCTAGATCATGTGCTATATGCCAAGGACATTATAGGGGCTTTATATAGATAATCTCTTTTAATCTTTACAATGATTCTTTGAGGTAGGTGTGTTATGAACTGCATGATGGGAAACTTTTGGCTTAGAAGTTAAATGACTTGCCTCAGATCACATCCCTGCTAAGTAGTGGAGCCAACAGTGTGCTGCAGTCCACTGGCATTGGCTCACAAGAGCCTACTGTGCGCATCTCTTCTCAGCTCTGCATTCAGTGACCTCAGGTTGGCAGCTTGAAATAGCCTACAGTGGGAGTACTACACCACAGAAATTGGCAAATGCTACAAACCAGAGACCTCTTTTGGAGAACCACTTGTTAAATATTTACCAGCACATTACTGGGTAGAGTAAGGATTCTAATCCAAGAAGCCTAACTCCACATCTTTTTCTGTATGACGTATTTACCTTTTTTAGTTAGTATTAACACTTTTAAAAATGCGGACTGGCTGGGCGCGGTGGCTCACGCCTGTAATCCCAGCACTTTGGGAGGCTGAGGCGGGCAGATCACGAGGTCAGGAGATGGAGACCATCCTGGCTAACACAGTGAAACCCCATCTCTACTGAAAATACAAAAAAAAAAATTAGCCGGGCGTGGTGGTGGGCGCCTGTAGTCCCAGCTACTCGGGAGGCTGAGGCAGGAGAATGGCGTGAACCCAGGAGGCGGAGCTTGTAGTGAGCTGAGATCGCGCCACTGTGCTCCAGCCTGGGCAACAGAGCGAGACTCTGTCTCAAAAAAAAAAAAAAAAAGTGGACTGATTTTTTTTTTTTTATGTTCTGTATTACCAGCCTATTTTAAATTAAACTACTTGTGAAAATAAAAGGAATAGTCTCACTTTCATTTATATTTAGCTTTAAATGTGAGGTGTGCTAACCTCAGTGTTAACTTTCTACTCATAAACTCCCAGTGACTGTGGCTTTGAGAAAAGGAATATGATGAATCCACCTGCAACATAAGCCCAGGAAGAGCATATCTGAAAACATGAAGTTTACATCCAGTAGTAAATTCATGTTCAGTTCTCTTGATTTGTTAACTAATGTTCCTTATAAATTAGTCACTGCTTAGTGGCAGTGGGGGTTACTATTACAGTTTGAGCTGCAATTTTGTTTTTCTTGCTTGATCTAAAAAAGCCACCTCAGTACATTTTGTTTTACTTCCAAATATGAGACAATTATTCTGGCTAATGCAGAAAATTATCTAACAGTTATTAGAATATTATGAGAATTATTCTTGCACTATAATGCTATATCTGGGTTAAATACTTTGTTCTCCTTTTCCTTCTTGTCTTTCCTTCACAGTAGCCTTACCTATTGAAATAGAGAGGTTTGAATATTATTTTGAGAACTTACTGATTTGGGATTTTATTTATTCTAGGACTTACTTCTCTGGATCCAGAAACACACAGAAGTAGAAACAGTAGACCTTGTCTTGAAGCTGAAAAATAAGCTGGTATGTAGCCAAAACAGCCAAAGATTAAATTGACTTTTCTTTGAAGACATTTTCCTCTCATGTGAGCTGACAACCCATGATAGTTCGCAGAAGTAACTTTTTAAATGAGAGGGTTTGAAGTTGGTCAATTGATGGTAGATATTGCTGAAAATACTTGGTCACTGAAACAGACCATAATGATGCCATATTATTCTAACGTTATCTATATAGAATCTAATAAGCTCTATAAAAACATTGTCGCTTATATTTCTAGGTATTATTATGAATTTACATAGAAGCCTTTTATTGAGCTCAATAACGTATTGTTTAAATAGAATGCTCCTTGCTTTTTTAGTTTCTGTAAATTCTGGTCTAAGACTGAAAGTATCCAATTGTTAGACCTTTAAAATGGTTTATTTAGAGAATGTAATGTATTAATAAAGATTCTGAGGATAATTTAAATGCTATGAAATGTTCCTTATGTAGTTGCAGGCTGATCGAGAGCACTTACCTGTGAAACCTGACACTATGGAGAAGTTACGGACACACATAGATGCCATTATCTTAGCATTGCCAGAGGACCTGCAAGGCATACTGCTCAAAACGGGCATGACATGATATTTGCCAAGATTTTCCAGCCAAAAAGGATTATGCATCATGAAGCATACTGACATTTCAACCAGACGCACAAAGGAGATCTCTCAGTGGCAGCAGAGTGGAAAATTGCCATGAATGCTAGTTACAGGGTAGAAAGACTGTATTGTATACACAGACCTTTTTAGTGCATTACTTTTTAAAGTGGATACCTGTGGTGGTTCCACTTTAATACTGAAACACCGAAAGGCATTTCTATATTTTTAATCATGTTCTAAAGTGCTCTTATGAGAGACCTGTGGGCCATCAGTATTAGTGATTTCATACTGCAGTGCTGGCATTGCAGATATTTTTTTAAATTGGTGCTGCTTTGCCCAATCATGTTAAATCTCAGGGGGATATAAAAATAACATTCACACTGGCTATCTTCTTAAGAACAGAAAGACTGAACTGTCCTGTGGTTAGAAGGAATTGATGCTTATGTAGTGCCTTCTGTTGTCCTACATGTTTCACAGTTCAGCTGCTAGTCTTGAAGCTTTTCTTAGCTTCATTATGATATGTAATTTTATAAGGTATTCTATTGAGTGATCATTGTTTAAAAAAATGTTTTTTGCTACCCATTGTGTTTATTAATAGACATGATGGGTTTTTTCAGTTGTCATATAGATTTTCATTATTTTCCCTTCCATTTTCAAAATTTAATCTTACCAGTTTCTCCAAAGACAAGAAGGCATCTAGTATTAATTATGGAAGAGTTTATTTTCTCTTACCCTTTACTAATTTAAACATTAGGCCGGGTGCGGTGGCTCACGCCTGTAATCCTAGCACTTTGGGAGGCCAAGGCGGACAGGTCACTTAAGGTCAAGAGTCCAAGACCAGCCTGGCCAACATGGCGAAACCCCATCTCTACTAAAAATACAAAAATTAGCCAGGCATGGTGGCACGTGCCTGTAATCCCGGCTACTTGGGAGGCTGAGATGTGAGAATCACTTGAACCTGGGAGGCAGAGGTTGCAGTGAGCTGAGATTACACCCCTGGACTCCAGCTTGGGTGACACAGTGAGACTCCATCTCAACAAAAATAAAAAATTGAAAAATACTAATTTAAATATTATTAAATGTTTAAACTAATGAACTTGGATGCTTTTCAAAGACATTTTAATTATAAATCTCATAATCAGCTATTTTTTTAAACTGAACTATTCTTATTTCAAAGGCATTCATGAGTTTTTTATGTGACACTTATTTGAGTGATGATAAGATTGATTTCTGGCATTATTTGTTTCGTAGTGTTTTATTTTTCCCAACATTAATGTTTCTTAGAATACTTTTCCTACTGTTGTTTGACATGGGAACTTTTGCCTAAGTCACTGTTATGGTTAGCTTTTGTTGTTGTTGTTTTTGTTTCTGTTTTGTTTAAACAATACTACCTTGCCAAAAATAGAAGAATGTGATTTGGTAGAGTAAGGTTGTTTGGTTTGTGTTTGAATAAGAGTATCCTGCAGAAGCCACTTTTTTTTTTTTTTTTTGAGATGGAGTTTCGCTCTTGTTGCCTAGGCTGGAGTGCAATGGCGCAATCTTGGCTGACTGCAACCTCTACCTCCTGGGTTCAAGTGATTCTCCTGCCTCAGCCTCCTGAGTAGCTGGGATTACAGGTATGTGCCACCACGCCCGGCTAATTTTGTATTTTTAGTAGAGACGGGGTTTCTCCATGTTGGTCAGGCTGGTCTCAAACTCCCGACCTCAGGTGATCTGCCCACCTTGGCCTCCCAAAGTGCTGGGATTACAGGCGTGAGCCACCGCGCCTGGCCAGAAGCCGCTAATTAAAATGCACACACATGACACAGCATGTGGTTAATAGCTGTGTCTTGAATTATCCTCTAAATAACCAAATTTAGTTGTATTTATGTGTAAAGGATATGGCTTCAGAAGCTATCTTTTGTTCTCTGTCGATATCACTCTTAAGGGCATTCCTGACCCAAGAAAGACTCCTTGCGTTTGTAACTGTGGTCTAATACCCAAATGTGCCCTGTTCTTATGGATACAGTCTCTTGAAGCATACCTCAAAGTCATAGAGAGAATATGGCATTTGAAAGAAATCATTTGCCTTGGATCATATGAGTTATTTTGTGAAACAACAGCTGACTTTTCAGAAAAGGGGCAACTACTTTTATATGCTAAAAGTATTTCATAACTTTCTGGGAAACCTTATTTAGGTATAAATGGTCATCTTATTATTTTTCAAAAAGGTATATTTTAATAATTGTACAATTTATATACAGTTTGTGACCAGAATTTGCAAGTTGTTGGTGTCATATCAAGGATCTTTTAAATTATACCACTACAGGATGTATGATTTCAAGTTTATTTTGCACAGCTAAACAGTAGCAAAAGATGCCAATTAGCATGATAATGGTGTCTTCATTTTTACTGTATTTAACTGAAACCTAACACATGTTGAAAACCGTATCATACCTAGTTTATCTCTTAATTTCAAACTATGTACTTGTAAAAATGATGTAAATTTGCATTGGGAACCTGAGAAAGACTGACTGATAATTTTTGGTGTGTGATTTTCAGATTTGTCTTTTTTTTTTTTTTTTAAGAATAATTTGTTACTATGTAAACCCTGACATTAAATGTTTTATCTCTACCAGCATCAGGAGGAATCACTGCTTTAAGGGTATTATGTAATGCCTAGTGCCTTCTATTTACAGTGAAAAAGAGGTTTTGTGAAGGCATTTATGGTCATTACCAAAAACTAAATTAAAGGCCTTGGATTTTAAAGCACTTGGATATTTTGTGTTATTTCTGAGTGGGGTTGGACTGCTTGGAGAAAATGCATAGTTAATGAAACTCGTGCATTATGAGATTCCTTTAGTTTCCTGCCAGGTTGTTTGTTTTTTTAAGGACTTCAAATGAAAACCCTGTGTACTTCACTATGAACAGGTGAACAGTTCTGTTTAGACAGATCAGTTAAGTGACTTCATATCTTTCCTAGCAATGCATTGATTTTATGAAATATTCTGGTAAAAATATTGGTTGTATGTGGTGGCTCATACCTATAATCTCAGCACTTCAGGAGGCTGAGGCAGGAGGATCGTTTAAGCTCAGGAGTTCAAGATCTGCCTAGGCAACAAAGTGAGACCGCGTCTCTACAAAAAATCAAAAAATTAGCAGAGCATGGTGGCACATGCCTGCAGTCCCAGCTACTCAGGTGGCTCAGGTGGGTAAGGGGATGGCCTCAGCCTAGGAGGTTGAGGCTGCGGTGAGCCATAACCACACCACTGCACTCCAGCCTGGGTGACAGAGCAAGACCTGTCTCAAAAAAATAATTATTTTAGTTGAATAATCTCAATTATTGCTAGATTCTCCTTCATTTGCTACCTTTTTAAAAACCCAAATCTCCAGTTATTTTTACTTCTTCCTTTTCTTTTTTAAAAGCAGCAACTACATCATGTTATTCTTTTTTTTTTTTCCTTGAGACGGAGTCTCGCACTGTCACCCAGGTTGGAGTGCAGTGGTGTGATCTCTGCTCACTGCAATCTCCACCTCCCAGGTTGAAGCCATCCTCCTGCCGCGGCCTCTCAAGTAGCTGGGATTACAAGTATGTGCCACCACACCTGACTAATTTTTGTATTTTTAGTAGAGACGGGTTTCACCATGTTGGCCATGCTGGTCTCGAACTCCTGACCTCAAGTGATCTGTCTTGGCTTCCCAAAGTCCTGGGATTACAGGCATAAGCCACTGCACCTGAGACCCCATCTCTAAAAAAAGTTTTTTAAAAGTAGTCAGATGGCTGGGCGCGGTGGCTCACGCCTGTAATCCCAGCACTTTGGGAGGCTGAGACAGGTGGATCACAAGGTCAGGAGATCGAGACCATCCTGGCTAACACAGTGAAACCCTGTCTCTACTAAAGATACAAAAAATTAGCTGGGCGTGGTGGTGGGCGCCTGTATTCCTAGCCACTCGGGAGGTGAGGCAGGAGAATGGTGTGAACCCGGGAGGCGGAGCTTGCAGTGAGCCGAGATCGCGCCACTGCACTCCAGCCTGGGCGACAGAGCGAGACTCCGCCTCAAAAAAAAAAAAAGGTAGTCAGACATGGTGGTACATGCCTGTGGCCCAGCTACTTGGGAGGCTAAGGTGGGAGGATAGTGCATCCCCAGGAGTTCGAGGCTACAGTGAGCTGTGATATGCCACTTCACTCAGCCTGAGCAGCAGAGTGAGACCCTGTCTATAAAAGAAAAAATATTTTTAAAAAATTTTAAAAGATTTTGTTGTTTGATAATCATGCCTCATTCCATTTTACTAGCTTCACCACTAGACTTATGTTGTTCTGTTTATTTTTGCCTCCCCATTCTTGTCATCATTATACTATTTCTGTGTTAACCATTAGAAAGCCGGACTTCATGGATCCTACATGTTTTTGCCTATCCCTTTCTATGTCAGCCAGTCTGAATACATTATGGTATAAATTGCTTCTACATTTACTGAAATACTTTTGGAAAATAGTAACTTTATATTCCATAGTTATACTTCTTATTAAGTGAATGATTTTTTTTTTTTGAGAGGGAGTCTTGCTCTGTCACCCAGGCTGGAGTGCAGTGGCGCCATCTCAGCTCCCTGCAACCTCCACCTCCCAGGTTCAAGCTATTCTCCTGCCTCAGCCTCCCCAGTAGCTGGGATTACAGGCACGCGCCACCACACCCAGCTAATTTTTGTACTTTTAGTCAAGATGGGGTTTCACCATGTTGGTCAGGTTGGTCTCAAACTCCTGACCTTAGGTGATCCACCCGCCTCAGCCTCCCAAAGTGCTGGGATTACAGATGTGAGCCACTGCGCCCAGCCTTAAGTGAATGAATTTTTATACTTCAGTAGGAAACTTGATTGCATTCATTTAGTGAAATGGGTAAATATTTTTATAATCAAAGGCTCTGGTGCTAGAACTCAACAAATCAGTTTTTTGTTTGTTTGTTTGTTTGTTGTTGTTTTGTAGAGATGAGTTCTCACTGTGTTGCCCAGGCTGGTTTGAAACTCCTTGGGCTCAAGCAGTCCTCCCACCTCCACCTCCCAAAGTGCTGGGATTACAGGCATGAGCCACCTTTCCCAGCCACAAATCATACTTTTTAAAAACAGCTTTATTGAGGTACAATAGACATACAATAAGCTGAACATATTTAAAGTGTATAATTTGATAGGTTTTCACATTTGAATACACCCATAAAACCATCATCACAGCCAAGATAGTGAACATATTCATCACCCCCAAAATTTCCTTATGCCCATTTGCACTCCTTTCTGTCTCCCCCAAACAACCATTATAGATGTTTTCCGTCGCTATAGTTTGTATTTTCTAGAGTTTTATGTAAGTGGAATCATACAGTATATACTCTTTCTGTTTTTTGGGGGGAGGGGTTCTGACTTCTTTGACTCAGCATTATGATTTTGAGATTCATTCACGTTGTTGCCTGTATCAGCAGGTCATTTCTTTTTATTGGTAAGTAGTATTTTGTTATATGGGTGTAACACATTTTTTACCGACTTACCTGTTGATAGACATTTGGATTGTTTCTAGTTTTTGGCTATTACAGATAAAGCTGCTGTGAACACTCATGTACTAGTCCTTGGATGGATATATATTTCCTTTTTTCTTGGGTAAATACCTAGGAGTGGTATGAGGGGGGTGTCTGGGTCATATGGTGGGTGAACGTTTAACTTTTATTTTATTTATTTTTTCTTTTTTTTGAGACGGAGTCTCGCTCTGTCGCCCAGGCTGGAGTGCAGTGGCGCAATCTCGGCTCACTGCAAGCTCCGCCTCCCGGGTTCACGCCATTCTCCTGCCTCAGCCTCCGAGTAGCTGGGACTACAGGCGCCCGCCACCACGCCCGGCTAATTTTTTTGTATTTTTAGTAGAGACGGGGTTTCACCGTGGTCTCGATCTCCTGGCCTCGTGATCCGCCCGCCTCGGCCTCCCAAAGTGCTGGGATTACAAGCGTGAGCCACCGCGCCTGGCCACGTTTAACTTTTTAAGAGATTGCCAAACTGTTCCAAAGTAGTTGTATTATTTTGTTTTCTATAAGTATTGTATGAAAGTTCCAGCTGTTCCACGTCCCAACTAACATTTTGTATGGTCAGCCTTTTAATGTCAGCCATTCTAATAGGTTTGTATTGGTACCTTACTGAGATTTTAATTTACGTTTTGCTAATGACCTTTGATGCTGAGCATCTTTTCATGTGCTTATTAGCCTTCTCTGTATCTTCTTGGTAAAGTGCTCAAACCTTTTGCTTATGTAACTTCCTACGGTTGTGCCTTGAGAGTTCTCTATAATGTTCTTTTTGTTTGTTTGTTTTTGTTCTGTTTTGTTTTGGTTTGGTTTTTGAGACAGAGTCTCACTCTGTTGCCCAGGCTGGAATACAGTGGCACTATCTTGGCTCACTGCAACCTCCACCTCCCAGGTTCAAGTGATTCTCCTGCCTCAGCCTCCCGAGTAGCTAGGATTACAGACACCTGCCAGCATGCCTGGCTAATTTTTGTATTTTTAGTAGAGATGGGGTTTCGCCACGTTGGCCAGGCTGGTCTTGGACTCTTGACCTTAAATGATCCACCCACCTTGGGCTCCCAAAGTGCTGGGATTACAGGCGTGAGCCACTGAGCCCAGCCAGAGCTCTCCATGTGTTCTTGATACGAGTTCTTTTTCAGATACATGCATTGCAAAGATCCCCCCACCCCTAGTTTATGGACTTTTTTTTTCATTTTTTAAAGTGTCTTTTGAAAAGCAGTTTTTAATTTTGATTTAGTTCTACTTATGAATTTGTTCTTTTAAGTGTTGTATTCTTACCCAAGGTCACAAAGACCTATGTTTTCTTCTATTGTTTTTATTTTATTTTATTTTTTTGAGACAGACTCTTGCTCTGTCACCCAGGCTGGAGTGCAACGGTGCAATCTCAGCTCACTGCAACTGGGTTCAAGCAATTCTCCTCCCTCCGCCTCCCCAGTAGCTGGGACTACAGGCATGCACCACCACGCCTGGCTAATTTTTGTATTTTTAGAAGAGATGGGGTTTCACCATATTGGCCAGGCTGGTCTCCAACTCCTGACCTCAAGTGATCCACCTGCCTCAGCCTCTCAAAGTGCTCGGATTACAGGTGTTCGCCAACGCGCTCAGCCTCTTCTAGCAGTTTTACAGTTCTACGTTTTGCATTTAGGTTTATAACTATTTGGAACTAGTTTTAGTGT
The DNA here is from genome assembly GCF_028878055.3 of Symphalangus syndactylus. Lineage (NCBI taxonomy): Eukaryota > Metazoa > Chordata > Mammalia > Primates > Hylobatidae > Symphalangus > Symphalangus syndactylus. Next base: position 103,256,834 of record NC_072423.2, read on the forward strand.
GTACGTGAAGTATGGATTTAAGGATTTTTTGTTTGTTTTTTTGCATATGAATATCCAATTGTCCCAGCACCATTTGTTGAAAGGTTATTATTATTATTTCCAAAAATCAGTTGCATTGGCTTTGTTGTACCTTTGTCGGAATTCAGTTGTCCATATATATATGTGGGTTTATTTTTACACTTCCTATTCTATGCCACTGGTGTATATGTCTATCTTTATGCCAATACCACATTGCTTGATTACTGTAGCTTTATTGTTGAAACTGAGTGGTGCTGGCCCTCCAGTTTGTGTCCTTTTTAAAGGCTGTTTTGCTTACTTAATTACTTTACATTTGCATACAAATTCTAGAATCAGCTTATGAATTTCTACACAAATTCCTGCTGGGATTTTGATTGGGATTGCATTGAATTTATAGATACATTTGAGGGAGAATTGAGTAATTTCAAGTCTTCTGAACCATGAACAAAGTGTATGTATGTTTGTTTTCCATTTATGTATGTTTTAATTTCTCTCAGCAATATTTTGTAATTATCAACACGTCTTTCATATCTTCTGTCAGATTTATCTCTAAGCGTATCATATTTTTGATGTTGCAAATGATATTTTTAAAAAATTTAAATTTACAATTTTTCAAAAATTTAGTTCAAAATACTAGTACTGTCCATATAGTTTTTATATATTGATCTTGTATCCTACAATCTTGCTATACTCATTTATTTTAGTAGCCTTTTTTGAAGATTCCATCAGATTTTTTACATAGAAGTCTATGCCATCTGTGAATAAAGACTGTTTTACTTCTTCTTTCCAATCTGGATGGCCTTTATTTTTCTTTGATTGCACTGGCTAGAATCCCCAATGCAATGTTGAATAGCATTGGTAAGAGCAGACATACTCATTTTTTAAAAAATTTTCTTTTTTCAAACCATTTTTTTTTTTTTTTTTTTTGGAGAGGGTATTCTGCCATGTTGCTGAGGGTGCTCTCAAACTCCTGGACTCAAATGATCCTCCTGCCTCAGCCTCCTGAGTAGTTGGGATTACAGACATGTACCACTTTGTCCAGCTCCTTGTTTCTGATCTTAAAAGAAAAGCATTCAATTTTTCTTTCTGTTTTCTTGAGATGGAGTCCTGCTCTGTCACCAGGCTGGAGTGCAGTGGCACGACCTCAGCTCACTGCAACCTCCATCTCCCAAGTTCAAGTGATTCTCCTGCCTCAGCCTCCCGAGTAGCTGGCATTACAGGCACCCGCCACTGCACCCGGCTAATTTTTGTATTTTCAGTTGAGACGGGGTTTTACCATCTTGGCCAGGCTGGTCTCAAACTCCTGATCTCGTGATCCATCTGCCTCAGCTTCCCAAAGTGCTAGGATTACAGGCGTGACGGTGCCCGGCCTCAATTTTTCATCACTAATTATGATACTAGCTGTAGGTTTTTTATAGATGTTCTTTTTAAAATTTTTTATTTGATTGATTGATTGATTTTTTGGGACAGAGTCTTGCTCTGTTGCCCAGGCTGGAGTGCAGTGGTGTAATCTTGGCTCACTGCAACCTCTGCCTCCCGGGTTCAAGTGATTGTCCTGCCTCAGCCTCCTGAGTAGCTGGGAGTACAGGCCCACCACCACGCCCGGCTAATTTTTGTATTTTAGTAGAGATGGGGTTTCACCATGTTTGCTAGGATGGTCTCCATCTCCTGACCTCATGATCCACCTACCATGGCTTCCAAAATGCTGGGATTACAGGCGTGAGCCACCGCACCCAGCAAAAATAACGATGGTTAGACGCTACGAAGTAGGTGGCAATGCCTTAACCATATGCATGTTGTCAGGCCTGAGGGCCTCTTCCATCCTTGCCAAGGGAAGTGCTAACTTTCTCTCCTTTCATACAACACGGAGATGTTCTTTATCAAGTTGATGAAGTCCCTTTCTGTTTCTAGTTTGCCTGAGAGGTGTTTTTTTTTTTTTTTTTTTTTTTCCAGATGAAGTCTTGCTCTGTTGCCCAGGCTGGAGTGCAGTGGCATGATCTTGGCTCACTGCAACCTCTTGTCTCCTGGGTCCTCCTGAGTAGCTGGGACTACAGGCACCTGCCACCACACCCGGCTAATTTTTTGTATTTTTAGAAGAGACGGGGTTTCGCCGTGTTAGCCAGATGGTCTCAATCTCTTGACCTCGTGATCCGCCCACCTTGGCCTCTCAAAGTGCTGGGATTACAGGCGTGAGCCACCGCACCCGTCCTGCCTGAGAGTTTTTATCAATAATAGGCTACATATAAAGTATTTGACAAATGTATTTAATTTGTTAAATGTATTTATCAAATAATTTAATTTGTTAAATGTATTTATCAAATAATTTAATTTGTTAAATGTATTTATCAAATAATTTAATTTGTTAAATGTATTTATCAAATAATTTAATTTGTTAAATGTATTTAACAAGTGTGTATATTAATGCGCATTTAACAAATATATTTGACAAACACATTTGTTGGCCGGGTGGAGTGGCTTACACCTGTAATCCCAGCACTTTGGGAGGCTGAGGCAAGCAGATCACTTGAGCCCAGGAGTTTGAGACTAGCCTGGGCAACATGGTGAAACCCTGTCTCTACTAAAAATACAAAATTAGCCAGACATGGTGGTGCATGCCTGTAATCCCAGCTACTCAGGAGACCGAGGCAGGAGAATCGTTTGAACCTGGGAGGCGGAGGTTGCGGTGAGCTGAGATCGCGCCATTGCACTCCAGCCTGGGCAAGAAGAGCGAAACTCCGTCTCAAAAAAACCAAAAACAAAAACAAACTAAAATTAAGCAGATCATGGTAGTTCATGCCTGTAGTCCCAGCTACTTGGGAGACTAAGATGGGAGGATTGATTGAGCCTGGGAGGTTGAGGCTGCAGCGAGCCATCACCATACCATGCACTCAAGCCTAGGCAACAGAGTGAGACCCTGTCTCAAAAAACAAACAAACAAACAAAATCTACCATAAAACAAATGCATTTGTATCTGCTTCTATCGAGATGAGTGTATAGCCTTTTTAATTTGTAAATATGATTGATTTATGTTAAACCAACTCTATTCCTGTTATTAACCTCATTTATCAAATCAATAGAATTTCTTTAAGATTCAGAGAGGATATGTGCAGGTTTGTTACATGGATATATTGTGTGATGCTGAGATTTGGGCTTCTAAGGATCCCGTCGCTGAAGTAGTGGACATAGTACCTTATAAGTATTTTTTCAACTGTTGCCTCCCTCCCTTCCTCCTCACTTTTGGAATCTCCAGTGTTCATTTTTCCCATCTTTGTGTCTGTGTGTACCCAGTGTTTACTTCCTACTTATAGGTGAGAACTTATAGTATTTGGTTTTCTGTTTCTGCATTAATTTGCTTAGGATAATGGCCTCCAGCTGCATCCACCTTGTTGCAAAGGACTCGATTTTGTTCTTTTTATGGGTATATAGTATTCCTTGGTGTATATGTACCACATTTTCTTTATCCAATCCACTATGGTTTTTTTTCTTTTTTTTTTTTTTTTTAAAGCAGCGTCTCACTCACTCTGTTGCCCAGGCTAGAGTGTGGTGGCACGATCTTGGCTCACTGCAGCCTTGACCTCCCAGGCTCAAGGGGACCCCCACCTCAGCCTTCCTGGTAGCTGGGACCACAGGTGTGTGCCACTACACTTGGCTAATTAAAAAAAAAATTTTTTGTACAGATGAGCTTTCACAGTGTTGCCCAGGCTGGACTCAAACTCTTGGGCTCAAGTGATCCTCCCACCTTGGCCTCCCAAAGTGCTGGAATTACAGGTGTGAGCCACCGAGCCTGGCCCTATCCACTCTTGATGGGCACTGGGTGGATTCCATGTCTTTGCTATTGTGAATAGTGCTGCAATAAACACATGAGTGCAGGTATTTTTTTGGTAGAATGATTTATTTTCCTTTGAGTATATACCCTGCAATGGGATTGCTAGGTCAAATGATAGTTCTATTTTTACTACTTTTTATTAGACAGGGTCTTGCTTTGTCACCCAGGCTGGAGTGCAGTGGCTTGATCATAGCTCACTGCATCCTTGACCTCCTGGGCTTAAGCAATCCTCTAGCATCAGCCTCCAAGTAACTGGGACTACAGGCTTGTGTCACTACACCTGGCTAATTTTTAAATTTTTTGTAGCGATGAGGTCTCACTATGTTGCCCAGGCTGCTCTCGAACTCCTGAGCTCAAATGATCCTCCCACTTCAGCCTCCCAAAGAGCAAGGATCACAAACATGAGTCACTGTGCCTGGCCTAGAATATTTTTTATGATCTTTGCTAAATTTGTTTTTGAATTTTTACATCTATGTTCATGAGACATACTGGTTTGTCATTTTGTTTTGTTTTGTTTTGTTTTGTTTGGAGATGGAGTCTCGCTCTGTCACCCAGGCTGGAGTGCAGTGGTACGATCTTGACTCACTGCAACCTCCGCTTCCTGGGTTCAAGCAATTCTCCTGCCTCAGCCTCTTGAGTAGCTGGGACTACAGGCATGCACCATCATGCCCAGCTAATTTTTTGTATTTTAGTAGAGACGGAGTTTCACTGTGTTGCCCAGGCTGGTCTTGAACTCCTGAGCTCAGGCAATCTGCCTGCCTTAGCCTCCCAAAGTGCTAGGATTACAGGCATGAGCCACCACACCCAGCTGGTTTGTCATTTTTTTGGTAATGTCTCTGTCTGCTTTTGGTATCAGGCTTCACAGAATGAGTTGGAAGTTTGTGTCAAATTGGTATTATATCTTCCTTAAAGGTCTGGTAGAATTTAGCAGTTAAGCTATTTGGACCTAGAATTTTCTGTGGGATGGTGTTTAACTACATTTTTAATTTTTAAAATAGACACAAGGCTTAGGTAGTCTGTTTCTTCTCCTTCTCCTCTTCCTCTTCCTCCTCCTTCCTCCTCTTCCTCCTCCTTTCTTCTCCCTTCTTTCTCCTCCTCCTACTCTTCTTTCTCTTCCTTCTTTTCCTCCCTCCTCCTCCTCCTCCCCACTGCCTCCTCCTCCTCCTCCTTCTTTTCTTCTTCTTCCTTCTTCTTTTTTCTTTGAGACAAGGTCTCACTTTGTAGCCCAGGCTACTACAGTGGTGCAGTCATGTCTCACTGCAGCCTCTCTCTGCTGGGCTCAAGTGATTCTGCCACATCAGCCTCCTGAGTAGCTGGGAGTACAGCCGTACACCACCACACCTGGCTAATTTTTTGCATTTTTTGTAGAGATGAGGTTTTGCCATGTTGCCCAGGCTGCTCTCCAACTACTGGGCTCAAGTGATCCTCCTGCCTTGGCCTCTCAAAGTACTAGGATTACAGGCATGAGCAGCACGCCTGGCCTGTTTATTTAAAGTGAGCTTTGGTAGTTTGTCTTTGAAGAAATTTGTCCATTTCATCTAAGTTGTCAAATTTATGGACATGAAATTATTCCCTCATTATCCTTTTAATATCTGTAGACCCTATCGTGATGTAACCTCTCATTCCTGATATTAGAGGCTTATCCATTTTACTGATCTCAAATAACCATGTTTTGATTATATTTATTGTATTTATTGATTTTCTGTATTTTTTTTTCTTGAGATAGAGTCTCACTCTGTCATCCAGACTGGGGTACAGTAGCATGATCTTGGGTCACTGCAACCTCCGTCTCCCGGGTTCAAGCAATTCTCCTGCCTCAGCCTCCTGGGTTGCCGAGATTACAGGAGCACGACTCCATGCCTAACTAACCTTTAAGTTTTTAGTAGAGACGAGGTTTCACCATGTTGGCCAGGCTGGTCTCAAACTCCTGACCTCAAATAATCCGCCTGCCTCGGCCTCCCAAGGTGCTGGCTCACACCTGGCCTATATTTTTCTTTCAATTTCACAGACTTCTGCTTTAGTCTTTCTTTTGTTTACTTTGGTTTTAATTTTCTCTCTTTTTTTAGTTACTCAAGGTAGAAGTTGAAGTTGTTGACATGAGACCATCTTCTTTTCTAATATAAGCTTTTAGTGCTATAAACTTCCCCCTAAGTACTGCTTTAGTGTCATCACACAAATTATAGTAGATTCTGTATTTATTTTCATTCAATTCAAAATACCTTATAATTTCTTTTTCCATGTGTACATATTGTTCAGCTCATACTTATAAGTGAGCTCATTAGTATTAACTTTCTGTTTGAGTTATTTCATTTAAGATAATGGCTTCCAGTTCTTTTTCCTAGCACTTTGGGAGGCCGAGGGGGGCGAACTGCCTGAGCTCAGGACTTCGAGACCAGCCTGGACAACATGGTGAAACCCCGTCTCTACTAAAATACAAAAAATTAGCCAGGTGCAGTGGCGGGTGCCTGTAGTCCCAAGATTACAGGTGGAGCCACTGCCTGGCCATAAAAAAACTTTTTTTTTTTTTTTGAGACAGAGTCTCGCTCTGTCGCCCGGGCTGGAGTGCAGTGGCGCAATCTCGGCTCACTGCAAGCTCCGCCTCTTTTTTTTTTTTTTTGAGACACAGTCTCACTCTGTCACCCAGGCTAGAATGCAGTGGCACGATCTCGGCTCACTGCAACATCTGCCGCCCGGGTTCAAGCGATTCTCCTGCCTCAGCCTCCCAAGTAGCTGGTATTACAAGTGCCTGCCACCATGCCCGGCTAATTTTTGTATTTTTCAGAGACGGGTTTTCATCATCTTGGTCAGGCTGGTCTTGAACTCCTGACCTTTGTATTTTTAGAAAAGATTACACCCGCCTCCGCCTCCCTCTACTAAAAAATACCAAAAAATTTAGCCGGGCGTGTTGGCAGGCGCCTGTAGTCCCAGCTACTTGGGAGGCTGAGGTGGGAGAATGGCGTGAACTCAGGAGGTGGAGCTTGCAGTGAGCCGAGATTGCGCCACTGCACTCCAGTCTGGACGACAGAGCGAGACTCTCAAAAAAAAAAAAAAAAAAAAAAGGACTGCAGGTGTGAGCCACCGTGTCCGGCAGGTGTCTTTTTTATATAATGACTTCTTGATCCAAGAGTTATTTAGAAGGGTGTTACTTTCCAAATATTTGGAGATTTCTCCTTCAAAATTTTTTTTCTAAAAACACAAACTAAAGCAGCAGATTTTCCAAAAATCTTTTTGTTATTGACTTCTAATTTAATTTCAATGTGGTCTGTGAACATACTTGGTATGACTTGAATCCTTTCCCATTTAAGATTTGTTTTATGGCCCAGAATATAGTTTATCTTGGTAAATGTTCTGGGTACACACTTGAGAACAATGTGTATTTTGCTGTTGTTGGGTGGAGTGTTTTATAAATGTCAGTTAGGTCAGGTTGGCTGATAGTATTGTTCATGTCAGATTTTCTGCCTGTTTGTTGTATATATGAGAGGGCTATTGAAATCTCTTGACTATAATAACTGTGGATTCATGTATTCTTTGGTCTAAAATCTACTTTATCTGATATTAGTAGAATTATCCTGGCTTTCTTTTCACTAGTGTTAGCAGAGTATATCTTTTCCATAATTACACTCTTAACCTATTTGTGTCTTCATATTTCTTTTTTTTTTTTTTTTTTGAGATGGAGTCTCGCTCTGTCATCCAGGCTGGAGTGCAGTGGTGTGATCTCGGCTCACTGCAAGCTCCACCTCCCGGGTTCACGCCATTCTCCTGCCGCAGCCTCCCAAGTAGCTGGGACTACAGGTGCCTGCCACCATGCCTGGCTAATTTTTTTGTATTTTTAGTAGAGATGGGGTTTCACCGTGTTAGCCAGGATGGTCTTGATCTCCTGACCTCGTGATCCGCCCTCCTCGGCCTCCAAAAGTGCTGGGATTGCAGGCGTGAGCCACAGGCGTCTTTTAAAAGTTTTTCAGTCCAGGCGTGGTGGCTCACGCCTGTTATCCCCGCACTTTGGGAGGCTGAGGTGGATAGATCACAAGGTCAGGAGTTCAAGACCAGCTTGACCAAGATGGTGAAACCATCTCTACGAAAAATACAAAAATTACCCAGGTGCGGTGGCAGGTGCCTGTAATTGCAGCTACTTGAGAGGCTGAGGCAGGAGAATCACCTGAACCCAGGCGGCAGAGGTTGCAGTGAGCCGAGATCGCGACACTGCACTCTAGCCTGGGTGACAGAGTAAGACTGTCTCAAAAAAAAAAAAAAAAAAAAATTTTTTTTTTTTTTGGCCAGGCAGTGGCTCACGCCCGTAATTCTAGCACTTTGGGAGGCCGAGGCAGGCAAATTGACTGAGCTCAGGAGTTTGAGACCAGCCTGGGTAACACGGTGAAACACCATCTCTACTAAAATACGAAAAATTAGCCAGGCACGGTCACAGGCGCCTGTAGTCCCAGCTACTTGGGAGGCTGAGGCAGGAAAATTGCTTGAACCCGGGAGGTGGAGGTTGCAGTGAGCCGAGATCATGCCACTGTACTCCAGCCTGGGTGACAGAGCGAGACTCCGTCACCAAAAAAAGAAAAAAAAGTTTTTTGTATGTAGCCTATAGTTCATTCTTGCTTTTTTACTCAATGTTTGCCTTTTAAATTGGTATGTTTATTTCATTTCATTAACGTAATTATAGAGTTAGGATAGAGTCTATTATCTTGCTATTTGTTTTCTGTTTGTCTTATCTGGTCTTTATTCTCTTTCTTTTTCCTGGGTTCTTTCAAATTAATAGAATTTTTTTTTTTCTTTTTGAGGTGAACTCTCACTTTGTCACCAGGCTGAAGTGCAGTGGCGTAATATCAGCTCACTGCAACCTCCACTTTCCCGGTTCAAGTGATTCTCTTGCCTCAGCCTCCCGAGTAGCTGGGACTACAGGCGTGCACCACTGCACCCAGCTAATTTTTGTGTCTTTAGTAGACACAGGGTTTCACCATGTTGGTCAGGATGGTCTCAATCTCCTGGCTTTGTGATCCACACGCCTTGGCCTCCAAAAGTGTTGGGATTACAGGCATGAGCCACCGTAATGGAATATTTTTAATGGTTTCACTTTATCTCTGAGTGACTATTAAATATATATTCTTTTATTATTTTACTGGTTACTTTAAGGTATATTGTATACATCTTTTTTTATTATACTTTAAGTTCTAGGGTACATGTGCACAACGTGCAGGTTGGTTACATATGTATACATGTGCCATGTTGGTGTGCTGCACCCATTAACTCGTCATTTAGCATTAGGTATATCTCCTAATGCTATCCCCCCCCCTCCCCCCACCCCACAACAGGCCCCGGTGTGTGATGTTCCCCTTCCTGTGTCCAAGTGTTCTCATTGTTCAATTCCCACCTATGAGTGAGAACATGCGATGTTTGTTTTTTTTGTCCTTGTGATAGTTTGCTCAGAATGATGGTTTCCAGCTTCATCCATGCCCCCACAAAGGACGTGAACTCATTCTTTTTTATGGCTGCATAGCATTCCATGGAGTATATGTGCCACATTTTCTTAATCCAGTCTATCATTGATGGACATTTGGGTCGGTTCCAAGTCTTTGCTATTGTGAATAGTGCCATGATAAACATACGTGTGCATGTGGCTTTATAGCAGCATGATTTATAATCCTTTGGGTATATACCCAGTAATGGAATTGCTGGGTCAAATGGTATTTCTAGATCCTTGACAAAGAGCCACACTGTCTTCCACAATGGTTGAACTAATTTACACTCCCACCAACAGTGTAAAAGTGTTCCTATTTCTCCACATCCTCTCCAGCACCTGTTGTTTCCTGACTTTTTAATGATCACCATTCTAACTGGTGTGAGATGTTATCTCATTGTGGTTTTGATTTGCATTTCTCTGATGGCCAGTGATGATGAGCATTTTTTCATGTGTCTGTTGGCTGCATAAATGTCTTCTTTTGAGAAGTGTCTGTTCATATCCTTTGCCTACTTTTTGATGGGGTTGTTTTTTTCTTGTAAGTTTGTTTAAGTTCTTTGTAGATTCTGGATATTAGCCCTTTGTCAGATGAGTAGATTGCAAAAATTTTCTCCCATTCTGTAGGTTACCTGTTCACTCTGATGGTAGTTTCTTTTGCTGTGCAGAAGCTCTTTAGTTTAATTAGATCCCATTTGTCAATTTTGGCTTTTGTTGCCATTGCTTTTGGTGTTTTAGACATGAAGTCTTTGCCCATGCCTATGTCCTAAATGGTATTGCCTAGGTTTTCTTCTAGGGTTTTTATGGTTTTAGGTCTAACATTTAAATCTTTAATCCGTCTTGACTTAATTTTTGTATAAGGTGTAAGGAAGGGATCCAGTTTCAGCTTTCTACATATGGCTAGCCAGTTTTCCCAGCACCATTTATTAAATAGAGAATCGTTTCCCCATTTCTTGTTTTTGTCAGGTTTGTCAAAGATCAGATAGTTGTAGATGTGTGGTATTATTTCTGAGGGCTCTGTTCTTTTCCATTGGTCTATATCTCTGTTTTGGTACCAGTACCATGCTGTTTTGGTTACTGTAGCCTTGTAGTATAGTTTGAAGTCAGGTAGCATGATGCCTCCAGCTTTGTTCTTTTGGCTTAGGATTGTCTTGGCAATGTGGGCTCTTTTTTGGTTCCATATGAACCTTAATTTTTTCCAATTCTGTGAAGAAAGTCATTGGTAGCTTGATGGGGATGGCACTGAATCTATAAATTACCTTGGGCAGTATGGCCATTTTCATGATATTGATTCTTCCTATCCATGAGCATGGAATGTTCTTCCATTTGTTTGTGTCCTCTTTTATTTCCTTGAGCAGTGGTTTGTAGTTCTCTTTGAAGAGGTCCCTCACATCCCTTGTAAGTTGAATTCCTAGGTATTTTATTCTCTTTGAAGCAATTGTGAATGGGATTTCACTCATGATTTGGCTCTCTGTTTGTCTGTTATTGGTGTATAAGAATGTTTGTGATTTTTGCATATTGATTTTGTATCCTGAGACTTTGTTGCTTATCAGGTTAAGGAGATTTTGGGCTGAGATGATGGGGTTTTCTAAATATACAATCATGTCATCTGCAAACAGGTTGACTTCCTCTTTTCCTAACTGAATACCTTTCTTTCTCTTGCCTGATTGCCCTGGCCAGAACTTCCAACACTATGTTGAATAGGAGTGGTGAGAGAGGGCATCCCCATCTTGTGCCAGTTTTCAAAGGGAATGCTTCCAGTTTTTGCCCATTCAGTATGATATTGGCTGTGGGTTTCTCATAAATAGCTCTTATTATTTTGAGATACGCCCCATCAATACCTAATTTATTGAGAGTTTTTAGCATGAAGGGATGTTGAATTTTGTCGAAGGCCTTTTCTGCATCTATTGAGATAATCATGTGGTTTGTTTTTGGTTCTGTTTATATGCTGGATTATGTTTATTGATTTGCATATGTTGAACCAGCCTTGCATCCCAGGGATGAAGCCTACTTGATCATGATGGATAAGATTTTGGTGTGCTGCTGGATTTGGTTTGCCAGTATTTTATTGAGGATTTTTGCATCGATGTTCATCAGGGATACTGGTCTAAAATTCTTTTTTTGTTGTGTCTCTGCCAGGCTTTGGTATCAGGATGATGCTGGCCTCATAAAATGAGTTAGGGAGGATTCCCTCTTTTTCTATTGATTGGAATAGTTTCAGAAGGAATCATACCAGCTCTCCTTGTACCTCTGGTAGAATTTGGCTGTGAATCCATCTGGTCGTGGACTTTTTTTGGTTGGTAGACTATTAATTATTGCCTCAATTTCAGAGCCTGTTATTGGTCTATTCAGGGATTCAATTTCTTTCTGGTTTAGTCTTGGGAGGGTGTATGTGTCCAGGAATTTATCTATTTCTTCTAGATTTTCTAGTTTATTTGCATAGAGGTGTTTATAGTATTCTCTGATGGTAGTATTTCTGTGGGATTGGTGGTGATATCCCCTTTATCATTTTGTATTGTGTCTATTTGATTCTTCTCTCTTCTTTATTAGTCTTGCTAGCAGTCTATCAATTTTGTTATCTTTTAAAAAAACCAGCTCCTGGATTCATTGATTTTTTTGAAGGATTTTTTTGTGTCTCTATCTGCTTCAGTTCTGCTCTGATCTTAGTTATTTCTTGCCTTCTGCTAGCTTTTGAATGTGTTTGCTCTTCCTTCTCTAGTTCTGTCAATTGTGATGTTAGGGTGTCAATTTTAGATCTTTCCTGCTTTCTCTTGTGGGCATTTAGTGCTACAAATTTCCTTCTACACACTGCTTTAAATGTGTCCCAGAGATTCTGGTATGTTGTGTCTTTGTTCTCATTGGTTTCAAAGAACATCTTTATTTCTGCCTTCATTTCGTTATGTACCCAGTAGTCATTCAGGAGCAGGTTGTTCAGTTTCCATGTAGTTGAGCGGTTTTGAGTGAGTTTCTTAATCCAGAGTTCTAGTTTGATTGCACTGTGGTCTGAGAGAGTTTGTTATAATTTCTGTTCTTTTATATTTGCTGAGGAGTGCTTTACTTCCAACTATGTGTTCAATTTTGGAATAAGTGTGATGTGGTGCTGAGAAGAATGTATATTTTGTTGATTTGGGGTGGAGAGTTCTGTAGATGTCTATTAGGTCTGCTTGGTGCAGAGCTGAGTTCAATTCCTGGATATCCTTGTTAACTTTCTGTCTCGTTGATCCGTCTAATGTTGACAGTGGGGTGTTAAAGGCTCCCATTATTATTGTGTGGGAGTCTAAATCTCTTTGTAGGTCTCTAAGGACTTGCTTTATGAATCTGGGTGCTCCTGTATTGGGTGCATATATATTTAGGATAGTTAGCTCTTCTTGTTGAATTGATCCTTTTAGCATTATGTAATGGCCTTCTTTGTCTCTTTTGATCTTTGTTGGTTTAAAGTCTGTTTTATCAGCGACTAGGATTGCAGCCCCTGCCTTTTTGTTTTCCATTTGCTTGGCAGATCTTCCTCCATCCCTTTATTTTGAGCCTATGTGTGTCTCTGCACATGAGATGAGTCTCCTGAATACAGCACAGTGATGGGTCTTGACTCTTTGTGCAATTTGCTAGTCTGTCTTTTAATAGGAGCATTTAGCCCATTTACATTTAAGGTTAATATTGTTATGTGTGAATTTGATCCTGTCATTATGATGTTAGCTGGTTATTTTGCTCATTAGTTGATGCAGTTTATTCCTAGCCTGGATGGTCTTTACAATTTGGCATGTTTTTGCAGTGGCTGGTACTGGCTGTTCCTTTCCATGTTTAGTGCTTCCTTCAGGAGCTCTTTTAGGGCAGGCCTGGTGGTGACAAAATCTCTCAGCATTTGCTTGTCTGTAAAGGATTTTATTTCTCCTTTGCTTATGAAGCTTAGTTTCGCTGGATATGAAATTCTGGGTTGAAAATTCTTTTCTTTGAGAATATTGAATATTGGCCCCCACTCTCTTCTGGCTTGTAGAGTTTCTGGCAAGAGATGAGCTGTTAGTCTGATAGGCTTCCCTTTGTGGGTAACCCGACCTTTCTCTCTGGCTGCCCTTAACATTTTTTCCTTCATTTCAACTTTGGTGAATCTGACAATTATGTGTCTTGGAGTTGGCTCTTCTCGAGGAGTATCTTTGGGTGGTTCTCTGTACTTCCTGAATTTTAATGTTGGCCTGCCTTGCTAGATTGGGGAAGTTCTCCTGGATAATATCCTTTAGAGTGTTTTCCAACTTGGTTTCATTCTCCCCATCGCTTTCAGGTACACCAATCAGACGTAGATTTGGTCTTTTCACATAGTCCCATATTTCTTGGAGGCTTTGTTCATTTCTTTTTACTCTTTTCTCTAAACTTCTCACTTCATTTCATTCATTTGATCTTCAATCACTGATACCCTTTCTTCCAGTTGATCAAATCAGCTACTGAAGCTTGTGCATTCATCATGTAGTTCTCGTGCTATGGTTTTCAGCTCCATCAGGTCATTTAAGGACTTCTCTACACTGGTTATTCTAGTTAGCCATTCGTCTAATCTTTTTCAAGGTTTTTTACTTCTTTGTGTGGGCTCCAACTTCCTCCTTTAGCTTGGAGAAGTTTGATCATCTGAAGCCTTCTTCTCTCAACTCAACAAAGTCATTCTCTGTCCACCTTTGTTCTGTTGCTGGTGAGGAGCTGTGTTCCTTTGGAGGGGGAGAGGCACTCTGATTTTTAGAATTTTCAGCTTTTCTGATGTGTATTTTCCCCATCTTTGTGGTTTTATCTACCTTTGGTCTTTGATGATGGTGACGTACAGATGGGGTTTTGACGTGAATGTCCTTTCTGTTAGTTTTCCTTCTAACAGTCAGGACCCTCAGCTGCAGGTCTGCTGGAGTTTGCTGGAGGTCCACTCCAGACGCTGTTTGCCTGGGTATCAGCAGCAGAGGCTGCAGAACCGTGAATATTGCTAAACAGCAAATGTTGTTGCCTGATCGTTCCTCCAGAAGCTTTGTCTCAGAGGGGTACCCGGCCATGTGGGGTGTTGGTCTGCCCCTACTGGGGGGTGCCTCCCAGTTAGGCTACTCGGGGGTCAGGGACCCACTTGAGGCAGTCTGTCCATCCTCAGATCTCAAACTCCATGCTGGGAGAACTACTACTCACTTCAAAGCTCAGTTGGAAATGCAGAAATCACCTGTCTTCTGAGTCACTTGCACTGGGAGCTGTAGACTGGAGCTGTTCCTATTTGGCCATCTCGGAACCGCCCTGCTATTATATACATCTTTAATTTACTAGTCTACCTTCAGTGATATACCACTTCGTGTATAGAATAGGAACCTTACAATAATGTGTTTCCATTTTTTTCTTCCAGTCTTTATATTATTGTTCATAAATTTATATGTTATAAATCTCACAGTATGTTATTTTTGCTTAAACAGTTATCTTTTTTTGAAAAAAGTTTTAAATTAAAAAGTTTACGGCCAGGCGTGGTGGCTCACGCTTGTAATCCCAGCACTCTGGGAGGCCGAGGTGGGCGGATCACGAGGTCAGGAGATCGAGACCACGGTGAAACCCCGTCTCTACTAAAAAAAAAAAAATACAAAAAATTAGCCGGGCGTGGTGGCGGGCGCCTGTAGTCCCAGCTACTTGGAGAGGCTGAGGCAGGAGAATGGCGTGAACCCGGGAGGCGGAGCTTGCAGTGAGCCGAGATTACGCCACTGCACTCCAGCCTGGGCGACAGAGTGAGACTCCATCTCAAATAAAAAAAAAAAAAAAGTTTACATATACACTACTATACTTAATCTTTTCCCATGCTATTTATTTGGGTAGATCCATATGGTATCATTTTTCTTTTGCCTGAAAAACTGCCTTTAACATTTCTGGTAGTATAGGTTTACTGTCAAGGAATTCTTTCAACTTTTGCATGTCTGAAAGCATCTTTATTTTTCCTTCTTTTTATAAGATATTTTTGCTGAACATAGATTTCTAGGCTGACCTTTTTTACTTTCACTATTTTAAGATGTTACTCCACTTCTTGTCTGCAATGTTTCCAGTGAGAAATCTGATGTCACCCTTATCTTTGTTCTTATATGGTTCCTAAGTCTCTTTCTCTGACTGCTTTTAAGATTTCCTCTTTATCACTGGTTTCAACTTATTTGATAGCAATATACTTTGATATAATTTTCTCCATGTTTCTTGTGCTTGTAGTAAAGCATCTATACCTGTGGCTTAACCAAATTTGGGAAAATGCGGGTCATTGGTCATTATTTCTTTTTCTTTTTTTTTTTTGAGATGGAGTCTCGCTCTTTCACCCAGGCTGGAGTGCAGTGGCGTGATCTCGGCTCACTGCAGGCTCCGCCCCCCAGGGTTCACACCATTCTCCTGCCTCAGCCTCCCGCGTAGCTGGGACTACAGGCGCCTGCCACCTCGCCCGGCTAATTTTTTGTATTTTTAGTAGAGACGGGGTTTCACCGTGTTAGCCAGGATGGTCTCGATCTCCTGACCTCGTGATCCACCCGCCTCGGCCTCCCAAAGTGCTGGGATTACAGGCGTGAGCCACCACGCCCGGCCTGGTCATTATTTCTTAACATATTTTTTTCTGTCCCTCTTCCCTTCTTTTAGGGACTTCAGTTACCCATGTATTAGGCTACCTGAGGCTATTTCATAGCTCACTAATGCTCTTCATTTTTTCTTTTTGACTCTTTTCTGTTTCATTTTGAATAGTTCCTATTTCTATGAGTTTAAGTTTATTAATCTTTTCTTCTGTATAATTTAATCTACTATTAATTCCATCTAGTGTACTTTTCATCTCATTGTGGTTTTTACTTCTAGATGCTCAAGTCTTTTAAAAATATCTTACATGTCTTTACTTATTTAAAATAACATCTCTGTCAGTTCTGTGTTGGTTTCAATTGATCAGTTACTCCCATGATGGTCATGTATTCTTCCTCTTTGCATGCCCAATAATTTTGGATTAAATGCCAGAATTTTACCTTGTTCGATATTGTGTGTTTTCGTTTTACTTTAAATCCTTGTGAGGTTTGTTCTAGGATGTAATTAAATGACTCAGAAATAATTTGATCTTTTCAGGTTTTTTGTGATTTTTTAGGTAGGTCCAGAGTAGTGCTCAATCTAGAATTAATTATTCTTCATCAGTGAGGCAAGACCTTTTTGAGTACTCTACCCACTGTCCCACAGGTTATGAGTTTTTTTCAATCTGGCTGATAGAACCAGGCATTGTTCCCAACAAACCCTGGGCAATGTTTCCTCTAAACTTATCTGTTGATTTTCCCCTTGGTTTTGGGTAGTTTGCTCAGATTCATGTGCTAATAATTACTCTGCTGAATATTCTAAGGAAACTTCTGCAGATCTCCCTCTTTCTGTGCTGCTCTCTCCTCTCTGGAATTCTGTCCTAAGGTTTGGTTTTCCTAGACTCTTGGCTCAAAGAGTCCACCATGCTAACTCTGTTCCCTGTTTCTGTGCTGCAACTTGGACACATTCCCAAGGCAATAAACTGGGGCAATCTCCCAGCTCCCTGCATTTGTGCCCTCTCTTTTAGGAATCATTGTCCTTTGATGCCTGGTGTCCAGTGTCTTCAAAAACCATTATTTCATATTTGCTGCCTAGTTTGTTTCTGTTTATTTTAGGTGAGTGGGTAAATCTGGTTTTTGTTACTTGATCTTGGCTATAAGTGAGAGTCCCAGCAATTTAGTTAGTTATTTTGTTTTAAAAGATGGAGTCTTGGCTGGCATGGTGGCTCACACCTTTAATCACAATACTTCGGGAGGCTAAGGTGGGAGGATTGCTTGAAGCCAGGGGTTCAAGACCAGCCTAGGCAACAAAGCAAGACCCTATCTCTAAAAAAATTTTAAAAATTTGCCAGGCATGGGGGCACATGCTTATAGTCCAAGCTGCTCAGGAGATTAAGGGAAGAGGATCACTTGAGCCCAAGAGCTCGAGGTTGCAGTGAGCCATGATCATACCACTGCATTCCAGCCTGGGTAACAGAGTGAGACTGTCTCAAAAAAAAAGAAAAAAAGAAAAGAAAAGAAAGAAAGAAAAAGAAAGACACGAGACAGGAGGTCTTGCTTTGTTGTCCAGGCTAGACTCTAACTCCTAGGCTCCAATGAGCCTCCTAAGTAGCTGGGACTACAAGTGTGGGCCACCATGCCCAGCTTTTAGCATTCCAGTTTGAACAAACCCTCAGGCTTAAGTTTGAGAGTTCTGTTAAAATTTGAGAACTATACAGATACATGAATTTAACATTAGATGATTATTTCATTAACACTATCAACCACCATTTACCATGAAGACAGTATAACATGAATCAGTAAATCTAATTTTTAGAGGAAAAAAATTTGTAGATTAATTCTCGTTTCTATGTTTTGTAGCTTGGAAGATATTTAAGTAATTGTGATACACTAAAAAAAATTTCTGCTGGGTGTGGTGGCTCATGCCTGTATCCCGGCACTTTGGGAGGCCAAGGTGGGTGGATCACGAGGTCAGGAGTTCAAGACCAGCCTGGCCAATATGGTGAAACCCTGTCTCTACTAAAAATACAAAAATTAGCCAGGCGTCATGGCAGGTGCCTATAATCTCAGGTACTTGGGAGGCTGAGGCAGAGAACTGCTTGAACCTGGGAGGCAGAGGCTGCAGTAAGCCGAGGTCGTGCCACTGCATTCTAGCCTGGGCAACTGAGTGAGACTCCATCTCAAAAAAAAAAAAAATTCTGGGCTGGGTGCAGTGGCTCACGCCTGTAATCCCAGCACTTTGGGAGGCTGAGGTGGGCGGATCACCTGAAGTCAGGAATTTGAGACCAGCCTGACCAACATGGAGAAACCCCATCTCTACTAAAAATACAAAATTAGCCAGGTAGGGTGGTGCATGCCTGTAATCTCAGCTAGAGAGGCTGAGGCAGGAGAATCACTTGAAACCGGGAGGCGGGGGTGTTGGTGAGCTGAGATTGCGCCATTGCACTCCAGCCTGGGCAACAAGAGCAAAACTTCCTCTGAAAAAAAAAAAAAAAAAAAAAAAAAAATTTCTGGCCGGCTCTGGTGGCTCAGGCTTATAATCCCAGCACAGATCACTTGAGACCAGGAGTTTGAGACCAGCCTAGCCAACAAGTGAAACCCTGTCTCTACTAAAAATACAAAAATTAGCCAGGCATGGTGGCTCATGCCTGTAGTCTCAGCTACTCTTGAGGCTGAGGCACAAGAATCACTTGAACCTGGGAGGGAGAGGTTGTAGTCAGCCAAGTTCATGCCACTGCACTCCAGCCTGGTGACAGAACAAGACTCTGTCTTAAAAAAATAAAATAAAAATAAAAAATAAACATGAAAATATTTGTAAAGTCAGGAAGGATGGAGATTTGGGCAAGGGGAGGAAGATTTTGTGAAATAACCTTATTAATGTTGCAGTGGTACCTGGTAAATAGTCTTGGATATTTAGCTTTAAGCTACCTAATTTCTTTAATTGTGAGGAGAGCTTGAGTTGTTGAGAGGTAATAGGGTGGGCCAAACAATCCAAACACTCAGAATTCACATACCAATCCCCTTCTGGAAGGGAAAGTGGGTGGACAAGACTCTGTAGAAGCACAGATATTCTTGTACTGTGCAGATAAATAACAATGTTTAGAGAATGTGATCTTTAAACAAGAGCAGTGGTGAATTACACCAGATGAGATCAAAGTAGAGTTTACAAAGTTTAGGAGGAAATGGCAAAAATTATACTGTCATGCAATGAATAAGGGGACTAAAACAGAATTGAATCAGTCTCAAAGAGAACAAGGTGAGTGGCATGGATTAAACTGTTGAGAGGATTAAATGGGATAATGCACATTAAGTACAATGGCATATTGTAAGTGCTCAATAACCACTTATTGCTATTAAATAGTACTGCTATTTATAAAATATATCTGCTCAAATGCTTTAAAAAATTCAAAGGCAGGCCATGCGCGGTGGCTCACACCTGTAATCTCAGCACTCTCAGAGGCCGAGATAGGCAGATCACTTGAGGTCAGGCATTCAAGACCAGCCTGGTCAACATAGTGAAACCCCATCTGTACTAAAAATAGAAAAAAAAAAAAATTAGCCAGGTGTGGTGGTGTGCACCTGTAGTCCCAGCTACTTGGGCAGCTGAGGCAGGAGAATCACCTGAACCCAGGAGGCAGAGATTGCAGTAAGCTGAGATAGCGCCACTGCACTCCAGCCTGGGTGACAGAGCGAGACTGTCACAAAAAAAAAAAAAAAAAAAAGGAAAGAAAAAAGGAAGCGATATGGTTTCCTTAATAAGCTTGCATTCTAATGAGACATAACAATCAGCAAAAATAATTATAGTTGTCCCTGGGTATTTGGGGAGATTGGTTCCAGGATCCCCGTGATACCAAAATCTGCAGATGCTCAAGGCCCTTACAGTCGCCATTCTGCATCTGCAGGTTCCACATCTGCTATTGGCTGAATCTGTGGGTTTGAAACCTGAAGATACAGGGGGTCTGCTGTCTGTACATTATTAAACCCAAGGGACTGGAATGTAAATTCTGTATACGTATTTGTGACTAAAAGATCTCACTAAGAAAAATAATCAGAGGCTGGGCGCGGTGGCTCATGCCTGTAATCCCAGCACTTTGGGAGGCCGAGGTGGGTGGACCACCTGAGGTCAGGAGTTTGAGACCAGCCTGGCCAACATGGTGAAACCCCCTCTCTACTAAAAATACAAAAATTAGCCAGGTGCGGTGGCATGTGCCTGTAATTCCAGCTACCCCGGAGGCTGATACAGGAGAATTGCTGGAACCCAGGAGGCAGAGGCTGCAGTAAGCCAAGATCGCCCCACTGCACTGCAGCCTAGGTGACAGAGCAAGACTCTGTCTCAAAAAAAAAAAAAAAAAAAAAGAAAAATAACCAGAGATGAGGAAAACATAACACCTAGTGTAGTATGTTATGAGTACATGCTTTTGAGTCTGGGCAACTTTATACAACACTGTGTTCAAAAGCGATGATTAAATGAAGTACATGGCTTAGCAAGTGATCAATAAACTATAGCAATTTTTCTTGTGGGGCTCAATTTCCTCATTTTTAAAAGTAAGAAAGATTCTCTTCTGGGTTTGTAGTGACAAAAGAAAGTTGAATAGAAAAATATTTTATTTTTTAAATATTTTTAAAAATAGAGATGGCATCTCACTATATTGCCAAGGCTGGTCTGGAACTTCTGGGCTCAAGTGAGTCTCCCATCTTGGCCTCCCAACGTGCTGGGATTACAGGTGTGAGCCACCATGCCTGACCTAGAAAAATAAAATAAAATAAAAATAAATTTGGGGCCCGGGATGGTGGCTCACACCTCTACTACCAACACTTTGGGAGGCCAAGGCGAGTGGATCGCCTGAGCTCAGTAGTTCGATACCAGCTTGGGCAACATGCTGGTCTCTACAAAACGCCAACTCTACCAAAAATACATAAAATAGCTGGGCATGGTGGGATATGTCTACGGTCCCAGCTACTTGGGAGGCTGAGGCAGGAGGAAAAAGGGAGGGGAGGGGAAGGATGAGGAGGGAAAAGGGAATAGAAGGGGGAAGGGAGGGGAAAAGGGAAGGGTAGGGAAAAGGGAAGGGAAAGGAAGGGGAGGGGAAGGATGAGGAGGGAAAAGGGAAGGGAAAAGGGAATAGAAGGGTCAAGGGAGGGGAAAAGGGAAGGGTAGGGAAAAGGGAAGGGAAAGGAAGGGGAGGGAAGAATGAAGGAAAGAAAAGAAAGAGAAACAAAGAAAAGAAAGGAAAGAAAGAAAAAGAAAATAAATTTGGCCGGGAACAGTGGCTCAGGCCTATAATCCCAGTACTTCGGGAGGCCACGGCAGACAGATTGGTTGAGTTCAGGAGTTTGAGACCAGCCTTGGCAACATGGCAAAACCCTGTCTCTACCAAAAATAACACTACTTAGCCAAGTTTGGTGGCATACCTGTAGTCTCAGCTACTTTGGGGGCTGAGGTGGGAGGATCACTTGATCCCAGGAGGTTGAGTAAGCCGAGATGATGCCACTGCACTTCAGCTTGGGTGACAAGGTGAGACTTTGTCTCAAATAAGTAAATACATAAATGTAAGAAGGTAGTATAGTGTAGTGGTTAAGAGTGTTAATGGCTGGGTTCACTGGCTCACGCCTGTAATCCCAACCCTTTGGAGGTGGAAGGATCACTTGGGCCCAGGAGTTCCAGACAGGCCTGGGCAACATAGCCAGAATCCACTTATTTATTTAAAAAAAAAAAAAAAAAAAAGAGTGTTAATACCAATCAATACCAGAACAAATGGGTTCTTATACCTGTTCCACTGCTTTTAGCTGTGTGACCTTGGGCAGAATATTTAATCTCTCTGACCCTGATTATTTTTATCTGTACAATAGAAATACTACAGTCTGCCATTAACATCCTGTTTTGTAATTTACATTAGCCACTTGATGTGTAGCGTATTCTTACTGAAAAATCTGTTTTGACAACTTTTGTTTTGGTTCAGGTTTTGGAGGCTAGAGATGGAGAACAGAATTCTTTCCATTTATTTTGCATAACTAAACAGAAAACATGGATTAAGATTTGGAATAAGTTACAGGGAGGAGGGCTCATACGATTTGTCTTTTGAATTTAAGAAGATCCTGAGAATTAGTTGAAGACTGTTTTAAGGAATTCTACTATATAAAACTAAAAACAGACATAAGGCCTAAAGTGTGAAAGGAAAATAAATCTTGGGGCCTCCACCCCACTAAGCTAAAGAGAAAAAAGTCAAGCTGGGAACTGCTTAGGGCCAACCTGCCTCCCATTCTTTTAAAAGTCACCCCTGTGCTCACTGAGATAAATGCATATCTGACTGCCTCCTTTGTAGAGGCTAATCAGAAACTCAAAGGAATGCAACCATTTGTCTCTTATCGATCTATGCCCTGGAAGCTCCCTCCCCACTTAGAGTCTTCCTGCCTTTGCTTTGAGTTGTCCAGTCTTTCCAGAATGAACCAATGTTCATCTTACATATGTTGATTTATGTCTCATGTCTCCCTAGAATGTATAAAACCAAACTGTGCTTTGATCACCTTGGGCACATGTCTACAGGACCTCCTGAGGCTATGTCACGGACGCGTGTCCTCAACTTTGGCAAAATTAACTCTCTAAATTAACTGAGACCTGTCTCAGATTTTGAGGGTTCACAAAAGGATACAAGAAGGTCTGTCATTTAGCAAGCTTCCAAAATGCAATTTTGAGTTATTCAACTGCTAAGCAACTCTGTACATGTATCTCCAATGCCAAGGAGGGTACTTCTGAGTAAAGAAGTTTTTGGGGTTTTGTTTGTTTGTTTGAAGACAGAGTCTCACTCCGTCGCCCAGGCTGGAGTGCAGTGGTGCGATCTCCGCTCACTGCAACTTCCGCCTCCCAGCTTCACGCCATTCTCCTGCCTCAGCCTCCCGAGTAGCTGGGACTACAGGCGCCCGCCACCACACCCGGTTAATTTATTCTACTTTTAGTAGAGACTGGGTTTCACCGTGTTAGCCAGGTCTCGATCTCCTGACCTCGTGATCCGCCCGCCTCGGCCTCCTAAAGTGCTGGGATTACAGGCGTGAGCCACTATGCCCGGGCAGAAGTTTTTGCTTTTAATTGCCCAGGGCCACTCCTAAGAAATAACAGTCTCTGAAGGGTAGATAAGGTAGTGCTACCAAGAGAAGCGTTATTCAAAAAGCGTTAAAAAATATAAAAATACCTTACTGTTTCTGAAAGTTTGCAAGTTTTTTTTATTCAATTCCATCCTATGGAAATATATTAGTTGGAATAAGCAACTACAGAACCACATAGGACGGCACTACTAGGAAAATAGATTAAATCTTTATCCTGGCAATGAGTCTAATAGACTTATCATTGTTGTGAATTTTAAAAGGTGTAGTAGGCCGGGCGCGGTGAGTCACCGCGCCAGGCCTGATTATAAATACTTTTAAAGTGAAGAGGCTTTCCGCTTCCTCAACATAACGAGTAAATCTTTCATGCTGCTTCTAGGAAAAAAAGTACGAGAAAAGCAAGACTTCCTCGTTGCCTTCTCTTTAAAAAGCAACAGCCGATGAACATGTGTTGGAGCGCTCTCGCCTTGACAAAATTAGAGATCTTCAGAACCACTTGGCGTGGTGGTCGAAGCGTCTAGCCCTAGCTCATTAGGGTGCCACAGTTTCTCGGCCCACAAGTCAGCTTTTAACCATTTTTCTCCGCAAAAGGCCGGGCCTGTCTTCATGCGTTAACTAAGGCAAGCGTCTGGTCCCGTGTGTGAGACATGTAAGTTCATGGCATCAGGGAATCCCCATCGCGCGTACCGTAATAGAAGAGGGCGAGGTTCCTCACCTAACCCATAATGCTCAGCTCGCCTTTCCGGAAGCAAGGACTATCACCCCGACAATACCTTCATCCGGGCGGAAACGTCTCACCCTGAATCTGATTTGGAAGTGACGAAGGGAGGTATTGTGGGACTTTGTCCGTCTCCCAGTACGCATGTGCCCCAGCCGGCCTCTCCCGGCTCTTGGAGCCACGTCCGGGCGGTGGCGTCGTCGAGAGATGCACGTCAGCGAAACTGGCCAATCCCCTGCTTGCGCAAGCGCAGTGGCTCGGGCGCACCGGAAGCGCAGGGGGATGGGGCGGTGGTGACGCTATTCTGTCCGCGTTGGAGGGGCCGGGCCGCTGCTGGAGTCGCCGCGGCCGCCGCGTGACGTGGCACAGACAGAGCCTAAAGGCTAGAGCCGGAGCTGCCGCGCCAGTCGCCTAGCAGGTCCTCTACCGGCTTATTCCTGTGCCGGATCTTCATCGGCCCAGCGGCCAGCGAGACGTACCTGCCTCCCTCTTTCTTCCTCCGCTCTTTCTCTGCCCTCTTTAGTTTGCCTCGGAGCTTGAAAGGAGAAAGCACGGGGTCGCCCCAAACCCCTTCTGCTTCTGCCCATCACAAGTGCCACTACCGCCATGGGCCTCACTATCTCCTCCCTCTTCTCCCGCCTATTTGGCAAGAAGCAGATGCGCATTTTGATGGGTGAGTGAGGGGCTGCGAGTCGAGGCGGGACCTGGGAAAGGCAGGGTCTCCACAATTGGGGTGGCCTCTGGGCCTGTTTTTCCCTCCGCCCGCTGTGGTGGGGGAGGGGCGCCGGGTCGGGGGTCGTGAGGAATTCTTAAGGGGGAACAATGGAGCGGAGGGTGAGCGATCCCCCTCCCGCCCCCGATCTGTCGCCAGACGAGACAGGGACAGGGCTTCGGGCAAGATTTCTTTCTGGACTTGGCTTTTTCTCCTTGATCTTATTGGAAGGTGGACAACATTGGGCAGAGATGTGGAGAAAGCCAACTCTGGGAAGCAAACACTTGGGGAGGCCCTTTCTGGGGGTGCGATCTGCATATCTTCTTGCCCGGGTGTGGACAGCGGTCAGGAGGGAGGCAGAGCAACTCCAGCCTTTTCCCTCCCCCTCTGCGTTTCGTGTACGGTCCCTGCGCACTCCATTGGTATGTGAACCAGCGGCCACCCGGAGCCTGGAGCCGCCCGGGGCAGGAAGTTGCGGTGGCCAGGGAGCACCCAAGGTTTCCGAAGAGTCTGGAGTCCTTCAGCGCTCACTTTGCTAAACTTGGCCTTGCGCTGGATTCCGTTTCAAGTTTTTCCCTCCTTGTTAATCTCATTCTCCGAAAACTGAGCTTATCTTCTATTTCTTTGGCTATTTTCAAAAACTTTAAATGTGTTTGGTTTATTCTCCTAGGTTTTCAAGCTTATTTTTAGGCGGCCTAAGGTCTAATGCAAAAAAATTTTAGAAACGAATTTTTAAAAAATACCTGATAAATTTTCAAGTAACAACTGAACATCATGACGCTGAATTTTATAGTAGCCTTGTTAAATAGTAACTACAATTTTTTTTAAATTTCTTTTTAGAAAATTAACTTTTTAAAAACTACTTTTTAGGGGGCGTGTTTTTGCTCAGCTGAGGGAGAAAGGCTGTCAGTTGGCTGAAGTAAGCAACCGCTCCCGCTTACTGTGAGCAGTCTACATCACAGCTGAGCTCCGTGGACTAGAATAACGCTGAAAGAAGCCCCTCTAACTTTGAACGTTGAAGCTTGTTGGTTCATTAGCTTGTTTTCTACCGGAGGAGGTTTTTTCTCTTTTTTTTTTTTTTTTTGGAGACGGAGTTTTGCTCTTGTCACCCAGGCTGGAGTGCATGGCGCAATCTCAGCTCACTGCAACCTCCACCTCCCGGGTTCAAGGGATTCTCCTGCCTCAGCCTCCCGAGTAGCTGGGATTACAGGCATGCAACACCACGCCTGGCTAATTTTTGTATTAGGGGTTTCACCATGTTGGCCAGTCTGGTCTCGAACTCCTGACCTCAGGTGATCCACCCACCCAGGCCTCCCAAAGTGCTGGGATTACAGGCGTCAGCCACCGCGCCCGGCGGGAGGTTTTATTTTCGAGCTGTACTACCATCAAAAGCTTGCAAACACAAGCTTCTGTAATATTTCAGGGTATATAAAGAGTAACAGTATATACATTGGCTCATGTTTATTTTCCTCTTAGCATACTTAACACTTTGTGAATCAATTGTTTATGATTCATTCATAAAGTATTTCCTCTTTCAGGGTTTCTTAGATTTCATTTGTCAAGAGGACAGAATTCTTTTAGGAGGGCAAGCATATTTAAGTTTTAAGTGGCTGAAAGTTGGCAGTCTGAAAAAGGATTGGAAGTTAATGGGAGGACTTCAGACTGTGATAAATGAATTTCCAGTCTGTTCCTTAAAGAGATTTAACAATATATGGTTATGTTCCAGAACACATAGTATATTGGTCTTTTTACTTAAGATTTATTGTAAATGAATTGCTATTTTTCATTTCCTTAGTCTTTTGTGATTGATGAAAGTATGGGCAAAGGTTTGTTTTTTGGGGTTTTTTTGTTTGTTTTTTTGAGACAGTTTTGCTCTGTTGCCCAGGCTGGAGTGCAGTGGCACGGTCTGGGCTCACTGTAACCTCCGCCTCCCAGGTTCAAGCGATTCTCGTGCCTCAGCCTCCCAAGTAGCTGGGATTACAGGCGCCAGCCACCACGCCTAGCTAATTTTTGTATTTTTAGTAGAGACCGGGTTTCACCATGTTGGCCAGGCTGGTGGCGAACTGCTGACCTCGTGATCCGCCCACTTCAGCCTCCCAAAGTGCTGGGAGTACAGGCGTGAGCCACGGGGCCCGGCCTTATTTGAGACAAGATCTTGCTCTGTTGCTCAGGCTGAAGTGTAGTGGTGTGATCATGGCTTGCTGCAGCCTTGATCCCCTGGGCTCAAGGGATCCTCCTGCCTCAGCCTCCCGTGTAGCTGGGAATATACCCTGCCTAATTTTTGTTTGTTTTGAGACAGGGTCTCAACTCTGTTGCCCAGGCTGAAGCACAGTGGTGCAATCACAGCTCACTGCAGCCTTGACCTCCTGGGATCAAGTGATCCTCCCATCTCAGCCTCCCCCAGTAGCTGGGACTACAGGCATGTGCCATCACACCTGGCTAATTTTTTTGTTTTTTGAGACAGAGTTTTGCTCTTGTTGCCCAGGTTGGAGTGCAATGGCGTGATCTCGGCTCACTGCAACCTCCGCCTCTCAGGTTCAAGCGATTCTCCTGCCTTAGCCTCCCAAGTAGCTGGGATTACAGGCATGCGCCACCACACCCGGCTAATTTTGTATTTTTATTAGAGACGGGGTTTCTCCATGTTGGTCAGGCTGGTCTCTAACTCCTGACTTCAGGCGATCCACCTGCCTTGGCTTCCCAAAGTGCTGGGATTACAGGTGTGAGCCACTGTGCCCCACTCACACCTGGCTAATTTTTGTATTTTTTTTGTAGAGACAGGGTTTTGCCATATTGTCCAGGCTGGTCACAAACTCCTGAGCTCAGGCAATCCACCTGCCTCAGCCTCCCAACATGCTGGGATTACAGGTGTGAGCCACCATGCACAGCTTCCCAGCTAATTTACTTTTTCTTCTTTAAAGATGGATCTCGCTATGTTGACCAGGCTGGTTTCAAACTCCTGGGCTCAAGCGATCCGCCCGCCTCAGCCTCCCAAAGTGCTAGGATTACAGGTGTGAGTGACTGCCTGGCTGGCAGATTTCTGAGGTAGTTTTCCTGCTATAGTAACACTTTGGTCAAAGTACAGGTCTAGTTAAGGAGAACAAGTATTCCAGTACATCTTTAAATACAGTTGCTTGTTTGTGGACATGGAGGGGAGGGAGAACATTGCTGGGCTATACAGATTAGTCTTATCTCGGCTAGTTGAAAATTGGTAATAGTTTTCATTTTGTGGAGAAATTTCATTGCCAAATATTGCAACATTAAGGAAATACATAAGAAATGACTAAAGTGGCTCAAAATTGTTGGACCAATATGTTTTTGAGTAAAGAACTATAAGTTTTAAGTGATGACTGTATATGTTTAATTCGTGCATTAAAGCTTATAAATACCTTTTTAAAAAACTCTTAGTTTGCATTTATACAGCATTGTTATTTTTGATACAACTGCATAAGATACATTCTGTGTTGCTGTGAGCCATTAAACTGTTGTCTTGTAATTTATATTTAGAAAATAATTTGTGGATACTTAGAAGTCATTATGGGTGCATTATTTTTTCCCCTTGAATTCTGGGGTGACATAGAAATGGTTGCATGATTTTGTAAACACTTCCCTTTTTAAAAAAGTAAAATGAGTATGTAAAATATTATATATTTAAAGCCCTTAAGCAGTCATCTTCAAAAAGATACATCAGGAAATGTAAACAGCCCAACATTTTAATAAAAAAAAATCTACTTGGACAATTTTCTTTCTCTTTTCATAAAAGTAATACATGTTTTTTGGGTAAAAAAAATTCCTATCAGTAGAGGAGCAAGGAAACTAATTATTCATACAATATTCATACAAGCACATATAAAACCTATTAAAAGAAAACTTGGATTACCTACATGCATTTGTATAATTTAAAATGATATAATCATGATTTGTCTTGGATTTCTTCCATTCTTTGTCAATATTTTTGGATTTGCTTTTTTTTTTTTTTTTTTTTTTTGAGACCGAGTTCCGCTCTTGTTGTCCAGGCTTGAGTGCAATGGCATGATCTCGGCTCACTGCAACATCCACCTCCTGGGTTCAAGCGATTCTCCTGCCCCAGCCTCCCGAGTAGCTGAGATTATAGGCATGTGCCACCACATCCAGCTAGTTTTTGTATTTTTAGTAGAGGTGGGGTTTTACCATGTTGGCCAGGCTGGTCTCAAACTCCGGCCTCAGGTGATCCGCCCACCTCAGCCTCCCAAAGTACTGCGATTACAGGCATGAGCCACAGCGCCAGGCCTTACATTGTTTTTAAATGACAATCTGAGGTCCAGTTGGACCTCCGGTGATAACTGGCAGGTACCATAGTTTTGTGTGTGCGTGTGTGTGTGTGTGTGTGTGTGTTTCCTAATCAGCGTCTCAGTTTCAATTCTGACTTGGCTTAATCATATTTGAATTTAAAGGTTAATTTTGGTTAACTTAAAAATCTGATGCTTTCAAGAGACAGCTTTG
Organism: Symphalangus syndactylus; assembly: GCF_028878055.3. Lineage (NCBI taxonomy): Eukaryota > Metazoa > Chordata > Mammalia > Primates > Hylobatidae > Symphalangus > Symphalangus syndactylus. Next base: position 103,285,655 of record NC_072423.2, read on the forward strand.
TTGAACCATTTAAAGATCCAGTTGTTTTTTGCCACCCCCCCTTGTTTTATATGTTGTTACTAAAGATGCCAAACTTTAATGTAGCTCCTTTTTATGTATTTTTTAGAATTATGTTTTCTGATTTTTTTGATAATGTTCCATGCTTAAAAAATAAAACACTTTTATAACAGTTGGTTTTTATTATTATGCTCATGAATGAGGGCTTGATGTGGGCTGATCACACTGACTAGTATTTGGGAAGGAATAAACCTGTATCCGAGTACGAAGTGGGGAACAGGACAGGGTTTTACAGGACAAAGGAATAAAAGGCTTGAGTCTCCAAAAAGAACTTAAAGTTATTCTTGGTAGGGTACAGAGTAGAAAGGGTTGTTAAGAGGGTAGAAGGAATCAGAATTGCCTGTAGCCTTCAGTTCTGTTTTGAACTGATAAAAGATAGACTTACTTGCATAGGAATGTAAATTAGGTAAGTGAGAGCTAAGTCATGCTTTGATTTAAATATTAAGAAAGTGTCCTTGCTTAAATCAATACTCGATTGAATCAATACGAAAATCTGTGATAAGATAAATCCAGGTGACCAGATATGATATCCTAAGAACAATGATAGATTTAGTGAGGTTATTAGATATTGATCTTTCATTTGTGAGGGCTTTAGCAAACACTGCAGAATATTCAGGTTTTGAGAGATTCATACTTACAAGCATTTAATTTGTTCTTCACTGTCACCCTAAAAGGAGGTATAGCCTCTTGTTCTAGTGTGGATTTTTTTTTCACAAGCAAACACATTCCTCCCTACTTGTACTTCTGCCTCAAATGAATCATTTTAAGAATTTTGGCCGGGCACAGTGGCTCACACCTGTAATCACAGCACTTTGAGATGCTGAGGCGGGCAGATCACCCGAGGTCAGGAGTTCAAGACCAGCCTGGCCAACATGGTGAAACCCCGTCTCTACTAAAAATACAAATTAGCTGGGGTGTGGTGGCACGCGCCTGTAATCCCAGTTACTTGGGAAGCTGAGGTAGGAGAATCGCTTGAACCTGGGAGATGGAGGTTGCAGTGAGCTGAGATCGCACCATTGCACTTCAGCCTGGGTGACACAGTGATACTCTGTCTCAAAAATATATATATATAATTTAGATATTACTTATATTGTAGATGAATGTGATAGGGTCTTTTTTTAATTATTATACTTTAAGTTCTAGGGTACATGTGCACAACGTGCTGGTTTGTTACATAAGTATACATGTGCCATGTTGGTGTGCTGCACCCATTAACTCGTCATTTACATTAGGTAATATGATAGGGCCATTTTTATAACACAGGTTAGTCAGACTTTGGTTTTCATTTTGGCACATTTAATGTTAAAACGGATTTAAGCAGGGGTAAAATTGGCTTCATCTTCCGTTATTATCATTATAAGGTCACTAGGACATAGTTATATTAAGTTCATTAGAACATAGTTACAACCACTAGGACGTAGTTATACCATTGTATTTTTACCCCTTAGCATCAAAATCTGTTACCCATATTTTACTCTGTAAATAAGAGAAAATATTTTTACAAATCTTAAGATAATTCTTTATTCACTTACGTGTTGTCTGAATCAACTTCTAATTTGTGTTTTTAAAAATGGTAGTACGGCTGGGCACGGTGGCTTACGCTTGTAATCCCAGCACTTTGGCAGGTCCAGGCTGGCAGATCACTTGAGGCCAGGAGTTTGAGACCAGCCTGGCCAACATGGCGAAACCCCGTCTCTACTAAAAATACAAAAATTAGCCGGGCGTGGTGGTAGGCGCCTGTAGTCCCAGCTACTCGGGAGGCTGAGGCAGGAGAATTGCTTGAACCCGGGAGGTGGAGGTTACAGTGTGCTGAGATCATGCCACTTCACTCCAGCCTGGACAACAGCGAGAGTATGTCCCCCGCTCCCCTGCCCCCCTCGCCCCCCCAAAAAATGCTGGTAGTTCATAGAATTTAATTGGAAGAGATCTTAGATGATCTGATCCAGTCCCTTTATTTATGGCTAATTTCTCTGGCCTCAGTATCCTAAAGTCACTCAACTAGTTTGTTGCAAAGCTAGAGATTAGAGCCTAAGTCAGCTATATACTTGTTTCCTTTTACTAGTACATGCTGTCTCTCTTGGTCTAGAAAGAAGAATGGAAAGGCTTTCTGTAGGAAGTGTTGCCTTTGGGAATCAGAAATAAGATCATTTCATTTCTAACTCATTTAGAAGTTGTCTTGAACAGTCAACTTCTACTTTTGAACTATAAATTTATTGTAAAATTATTTCTTGGAGTGTGCTTTTGGTCTGGATTTTAAATCTATAATGTCTTCTTCTAGTTGGATTGGATGCTGCTGGCAAGACAACCATACTGTATAAACTGAAGTTAGGGGAGATAGTCACCACCATTCCTACCATTGGTAAGAAAGTTTACAGATGACTTTATATTATGATGATGTGTTGTAAAGTGAAATATATACAGTCTAGTTTTGAGATTGTCTTTTTGTTAAGCGTGTTGATTATCTTAGAAGTACTTTTAAAACAGGCTGGGTGTGGTGGCTCATGCCTGTAATCCCAGCTCTTTGGGAGGCCGAGGCGGGTGGATCCCTTGAGCCCAGGAGTTCAAGACCAGCCTGCGTAACATAATGAGACCTTGTCTCTGTTGATGTTTAGGTTTAAATATTTTTTTTTAAAATGAAGTACTTTTAAAACACTATTCTAAGAAAATTCCACAATAAAAGGTTTTATTTTCTTAATGACGCTGCACAGCGGTCATTTTTGTTTTTCTTTGTAGGTTTTAATGTGGAAACAGTAGAATATAAGAACATTTGTTTCACAGTATGGGATGTTGGTGGTCAAGATAGAATTAGGCCTCTCTGGAAGCATTACTTCCAGAATACCCAGGTAAGGGATACTGTATGTCTTTATAACTTTTCTCTTTGGGTTTCATGCTCTAAAGTTTATATTAGTATCTAGTATTTACTTGGATATTGGTGTTTACTATGAGTTGGCATTTGTCTTATCACCACTTCCACATTCTTCAGTGGACTCTCACTTATGCCTTGAAGACTAACTTATATAGGGTGGAAGAGTTGTAAAGCAATTACGGTAAGTGTTTGGAAGATGGGGTGGGTGCTGGTGTACTTCTCAAGAATGAATTAGGTCTCTTATCCATAGTTCTTTGCTTTCCATCTTAGTTTAGAAAGTAAGGTCTGTATAAACTGTCATTGTAGTTTCTGATGAATGTAAGACAATTGATAGTCCTTTGTTTAGCCCAGTTACTTGTTTACTTTATTAAATATAGTAAGGTCAGTTCGCTGCATTGATTTGTAAGATATTTTTATATTGCCACATAGTATGTATATATAATACTGGCATGGAAGAGACTTTAGTGATCCTGTAGAACAGGAGTTCTCAAATTTGGGGGTGGCACATAAGAATCACATGGGGAGCTTTGAAAATCGCAAGACCTGGATCATCCCCTAGACCACTTGAATCAGAATCTTAGGGGATATAATCCAGGTACAGTAGTGTTTCTTAAACTTTAATATGCGTATCAATCACCTGGGTATTTGTTAAAAATATACATTGAGTCCACAGGTCCTAGCTAAGGCCTGAGATTCTGTATTTCTAGCAAGTTCTTGGGTTGTGCTGATACTACTGGTCTGGTATATTACAGCACAGCACTATTGACATTTTGGGCTGGGTTATTCTTTGTTGTTGGGTATGGGGAGGGCTCTCTATGCATTGTAGGTTGTTTAGTGGCATCCTTGTCCTCTACCCACTAGACAGCAATAGCAGCTGCCCTCAACTAGCAGCCAAAAATCTCTCCACACCTGCAAAATATCCCCTGGGGGCAAAATTGCTCCCTGCTGAGAACCACTGTTCTAATCTAACTCTCTTACATATGAGGAAACTGAAACTTGGAATGACTTACCCAAGATGGGAGAGTTTGTTCTCACTCTGCCTTTGTTTAACCTGGTCCCACCTCGATTGTGTTTTCTACCACCCAAGGAATTTCTTGTCAGTTTTTGTTTACTACTTAAGTTAGTAATTTTTTTTTAAGTGTGATATCACTGCCACTTTAAGATTTGCAATGTCATCTTATTATCAACTTCTTAAAACATTGCATACAAGTGGGGTTTATTGCCATCAGGTGGCAGTGAATACCCTAGGTGAGTGGCTGGACAACCAGGTTTACATAGTATGTCATATTAAATAAGTGGTATACTTTTTAATTTAAAAATGAGAATGTTTAGGCCAGGCGCAGTGGCTCACGCCTGTGATCCCAGCACTTTGGGATGCTGAGGCGGGCGGATCACGAGGTCAGGAGTTCAAGACCAGCCTGACCAACACAGTGAAACCCCATCTTTACTAAAAATACAAAACTTAGCTGGGCGTGGTGGCGCGCACCTGTAATCCCAGCTACTCAGGAGGCTGAGGCAGGAGAATCACTTGAACCCGGGAGGTGGAGGTTGCAGTGAGCCCAGATCGCACCATTGCACTCCAGCATGGGCGACAAAGCGAGACTGTGTCTCAAAAAAAAAAAAAAAAAGTAGAATGTTTATGGTCATCAATATAGCTGTGACTAGAAAAGATATTTGATACAGAGGCACGTGCTTTAAAAAGCTTCCTTATGGAAAATGTTAAATACAAGGTGAACATTCCTTATCCGAAATTCTTGGGACCAGAAACCACTGTTTCTGATCTCAGAATTTTGGGGTTTTGGAATATTTGCATTGTATCCAGTTGAGCATCCTAAATCCAGAAATCCAAAATCCGATATACTCCAGGGAGTTTTTCCTTTGTTATGTTGGGGCTCAGGAAGTTTTGGATTTGGATTTTTGGATTAAGGAAACTCAATCTGTACACATACAAATAGAATAGCATAATAAACTCACAGGTATGTATTATGCAGCTTCAGTTACTAGGATATAACCAGTGCTGTGTTGTTTGATACTCATCTGTAATGTGCTCTACCATCTAGACTGTTTTTTTATTTTTTTTGAGATGGAGTTCTCGTCCTGTCACCCAGGCTATGGCGCAATCTTGGCTCACTGCATCTCTGCCTCCCGGGTTCAAGCCATTCTCCTGCCTTAGCCTCCCAAATAGCTGGGACTTCAAGCATGCGCCACCACACCTGGCTAATTTTGTATTTTTAGTAGAGACGGGGTTTCACCATGTTGGCCAGGCTGGTCTGAATCTCCTGACCTCATGTGATCCACCTGCCTGGGCTTCCCAAAGTGCTGGGATTACAGGTGTGAGCTACTGCGCTTGGCCAATATATTTTGAAAGAGTTAGATATGAAGTAAAACCTTGCAAATCCTTAAGCCTAATAATTCTTGACCAAGGGTAACCCTGGGTTTATCCCTAGATTTGTTTAGAATGCTTTGTAATTTTCTTTGCATTCTTAATTTGAGATTAGACCCAATTCTGGCCTCTTTGGACCACCTTAGAATTAAAAGTCCAAGTACTACTTCCTAGGGAGTTCACGCTAGCTGGAGAAAGCTTTATGTGTTACCTGATAGAATCAAAGCTAAGCTCTTAGCTTGCATTCCCAGCATTACTGATCAGTTCTTCTAGCTATAAAATTTGAAAGAAACTATAGCTTTAACCATGTTTCTAACTTGTACTAACAAACCATGGCACAGTGTGTAGTAAATTCCTCTTATGAGATAATTCCAACTAATTTGCCATTGTAAATAAGCAAATATTTGGCTTTTAAAATAATCTCATAGTAGCTGGGCTTATCTGTAGAATCCTAGCTTTTCTTCACTCTTGATTCTAGGCTGTTCCAGGAAGAAAATAATTAGGGATTAATTCCTAAAATAATTCTCCTTCTCAATAATGTTACTTTGGGACTGATAGCATTATTTGCATTTTAAAACAAATAAAGGCTGGGTGCAGTGGCTCATGCCTGTACTCTCAGCACTTTGGGAGGCTGAGGTGGGAGGATCGCTTGAGCTCAGGAGTTTGAGGCCAGCCCGGGGAACATAGCAAGGCCCTGTCTTTACATTTAAAAAAAAAAAAAAAGAATAAAAATGGAAAGTTAGTAGTCAAGATAAAATTAAGTCCCTTTTAGGGGCATTACCTCTTGTAAAGGGTAGGTTTCAGGACCGGGTGCTATGGCTTGTGCCTGAAACACCAGCACTTTGGGAGGCCATGACATGAGGATCACTTGAGGCCATTAGCAGTTCAAGACCAGTCCAGGCAACAGAGTGAAACCCTGTCTCTACAAAAAAAAAATTTTTTTAAATTACCTGGGCATGGTGACATACTCCTGTAGTCCCAGCTACTTGAGAGGCTGAGGTGGGAGGATCACCTGAGCACAGGAGTTGGAGGCTGAAGAGAGCTATGGTTGTGCCTCTGTACTCCAGCCTGGGGGACAAAAGGAGACCCTGCCTCTTTTTTGAAAAAAAGAAGAAACAAAAAAATGGAAGGTTTGGTTCTAAAAAGGAGTAGCTTTTGAAATATGGAAAAGAGGAGACATATTTGCTAAATAAATGCCCATGATCAGCCAAGAACAGTGATAGATCTTTTATACCTCTGATTGCATTTAATCTTTAACAAGCTTATGAAGTTAGTAGTATTTTTATTTTATTTAGATGAGGCATATTCAAGGATTAGGTAATATATATAACAAGTAGTGTAAGATTTGAATTTGAGTCTGTCTTCCCACCACACTGTATTGGCTCCCAAAGCATCAAACGTTATTTTTTGTTTTTGAGATGGGGCCTCACTCTGTTGCCCAGGCTAGAGCGCAGTGGCATGATCATGGCTCACTGCAGCTTCAGTCAATCTCCTGGGCTCATGTGATCCTCCCTTCTCAGCTTCCTAAGTAGCTAGGACTATAGACATGTGCCACCACGCCCTACTAAAATTTTAATTTTTTTTGTAGAGACAGGGTCTTACTCTGCCCAGGCTGATCTTGAACTCCTGACCTCATGTGATCCTCCCACCCCAGCCTCCCAAAGTGGTGGGATTAGAGGTGCCATGCCAGCCAAAAGTTCTCAAAGGATAGGATATTTAAAGTGATGGTTTTCCAGGTGGTGTAGATGCAGTGTAAAATAAAATAAAAAATTAAGTTATGGTTTCCAACAGAGATAAAGGAAATGGACTTATAATTTGCTAAAACAAAGGAAATTGTCATTTAATGGATGTAAAATAAGTGTTAGATGCCCCTGGAGAGCCCAGTACTGTGATAATCCTGAGAGGTAAATAGAAAATGATATAGGATGGGGCTGGGCGCGGTGGCTCACACCTGTAATCCCAGCACTTTGGGAGGCCAAAGCAGGCGGATCACCTGAGGTCAGGAGTTCAAGACTAACCTGGCCAACATAGTAAAATTCCATCTACTAAAAATATAAAAATTAGCCAGGTGTAATGGTGGGCGCCTGTAATCCCAGCTACTCAGGAGGCTGAGGCAGGAGAATTATTTGAAACTGGGAGGAGGGGTTTGCAGTGAGCTGAGATGGCACCACTGCACTCCAGCCTGGGTGACAGAGCGAGACTCTGTCTCAAAAAAAAAAAAAAAAAAAAAAGATGTAGTATAGTCCTTTGCCCTTAGTGGTGTAGTTTGCTCTTGTCGCCCAGGCTGGAGTGCAATGGCGCAATATCAGCTCACTGCAGCCTCCGCCTGCCAAGTAACTGGGATTACAGGTGTGCCACCATGCCCGGCTAATTTTTGTATTTTTAGTAGAGATGGGGTTTCACCAGGCTGGTCTCGAACTCCTGATCTCAGGTGATCCACCTGTCTCAGCCTCCCAGAATGCTGGGATTACAGGCGAAAGCCACTGCACGCAGCCTAGTTACTTACATAAATCAGTAGTGCAAGACAATCTGTGATAAGTGACATGATCAAAAGTACTTTAGGAGTCAGGGTTTATCTTTTTTTCTTTTTTATTATTTTATTATTTTTATTTTTGCCCCCTTTTTCTAGCTGAAAATTCTATACTTTCCCATTTGAAAGTTTTTAGAAAAACAGTTCAATTAATTGCTTCCTAATTCCTTCCATTTATCTTGTAGTATAGAATTCTAATAATGAGCCAGGTGCCATGGCTCATGCCTGTAATCCCAACACTTTGGGAGGCCAAGATGAGGAGATCACTTGAGTCCAGGAGTTCGAGACCACATGGGCAACATGGTGAAACCCCATCTCTACAAAAAATAGAAAAATTAGGTGTGGTGGCATGCACCTGTAGTCCCAGCTACTTGGGAGGCTGAGGCGGGAGGATCATTCGAGCCCAGGGGGTCAAGGCTGCACTGAGCCAAGACTGCGCCACTGTGCTCCTAGGCAACAGAGTTGAGACCCTGTCTGAGAAAAGAAGCTAATATTTGTATCTCTAAGAATTGATACTACCTTCCTTTTTTTAAAGAATGTCTTACTCGATCAAGTAAATCTTGAATTTTTCTATTTTTTTTTTTAAGAGATAGGGTTTTGCCATATTGTCCTGGCTGGTCTCAAACTGCTGGGCTCCAGTGATCCTCCTGCCTTGGCTTCCCAAAGTGCTGGGATTACAGGAGTGAGCCACTGCGCCCAGTCTTGGATTTTTCTTGCTATCATTTTCTTAACATGTCCTCCTGATCTAGAGTTGTCAGGCAGCATTCTGAAGCAAGTTAATTTTTTCCTTCCATGATGAAGCAGATAAAAACTGTAGTGTAGGCTGAGGCGGGTGGATCACGAGGTCAGGAGATCGAGACCATGGTGAAACCCCGTCTCTACTAAAAATACAAAAAAATTAGCCGGGCGTGGTGGCGGGCGCCTGTAGTCCCAGCCACTCGGAGAGGCTGAGGCAGGAGAATGGCGTGAACCCAGGAGGCGGAGCTTGCAGTGAGCCGAGATCGCGCCACTGCACTCCAGCCTGGGCGACAGTGAGATTCCGTCTCAAAAAAAAAAAAAAAAAGTGTACACACTCCCACTATCCCACCCCCTTTTTATTACACTCTGTACATGCCTTTGAGTCAGTAAGCTAATTCAGTTAGTAAATTCATGGGGTTTTTTTGTTTGTTTTTTGAGATAGGGTCTCGCTCTGCCACCCAGGCTGCAGTGCAGTGGCGCGATCTCAGCTCCCTGCAACCTCCGTCTCTCGGGCTCATGATCCCTCCCACCTCATCTCCCAAGTAGCTGGGACTAAAGGCATGCACAACCACACTTGGCTAATTTTTGTATGTTTTTGTAGAGGTGACCTTTCGCCATGTTGCCCAGGCTGGTCTCGAACTCCTGAGTTCAAGCAATTTCAGGCCTGATTGTTTGACTGCCTTGGCCTCCCAAAGTGCTGGGATTACAGGATGAGCCACCATGCCTGGCCAAATTCACGATTCTTTAGGATCCTTGATTTGTTATTTTTCTTTTTGTTCCTACTTTGTGGCTATTTTGGTACCTTCACTTAAATGTGAGAGTGCAGAGGGAAGGGGGAAAATAGATACAATTTATTCTTAGGGTAGTTGAGAAAAGTAGTTAATTGGTGAAGAATAAAAATTTTTTAGATTTGAAATAGCACTAATAAATTAAACTTACAAATAGTTCTCAAATCAGTTTTTAGCATTATAGCCTTAAATTCTTACTTTTAAAGAGACATTTTCTTCCTAATGTCTAACCATTGGTACCATTTTGCTGCCTACACTTCTGTTTCATATAGAGAGTGTCGTTTAACTGTTAAAATTTACTGAAACAATTTTTCCCCAGGGTCTTATTTTTGTGGTAGATAGCAATGATCGTGAAAGAATTCAGGAAGTAGCAGATGAGCTGCAGAAAATGGTAAGAATATACTTTAAATTCATCATTTTCAAGGTGTGCTTTTCTGGGTGAAACTGGTGGTGTTTTAGTACATTTTGACTATGATTAGATTACACAAATGGATTTGGGGGACTAGAAATAAACTTAAGAAACTATATTATTCACAGGTTCTTAATAATGTACTTCAAAATCTCTTGTAGAGCGTTTTAAAAAACACATGGAAGAGTAGCTACTTCAGTTAAGTTGGGAGGAAGGCAGAGCAGCGTTGTGTTTTTTTAGAATGCCTCATGGGTAATCTTGATGCCTATCTCTGGCTGAGGATATGTGATTTAGCTCAGTCCCTTATTTTACAGATATCAAATCTATAGTGCTGTAGCAGTTTTGACCCTAGGAATCTTGGTTCAGATGTTTTGTTCCCAAGGTCATCGGTTCCATTTTCTCTATGCTGTGCCAATAATTACTTCAGAAATGTTTTTTAATAGTAACCATTTAAGGATAAGGAATTCCTTCTGAAAGTAGAGACAAATGTTTGGTTCACAGTGGCATTTTGCAGCCTTGCCATAGATTGGATTAATGTTTTCATGTGTTCATGTTGTTAAATGTACTAAATGGAGGAAGACTGCTGAGAATCCTTGTCATGATTTTAAACTTGTAGCCATAAAATATTTACTGAAATGAAATCTTAATTCTCATTCATTCCTCCTAAGATTAGAGGGCAGTTTGTAAAACCATTGTGCCAGTATATGTGTAACTAAGTCGTTGTTGGATTTTTGCCTGAGTCAAATGTCACCAGCTTTCCCTCTTAAAAAAAAAAAAAAAAAAGCTTTGTTGAGACATGCTTCACATACTATAAATGTCATCCTTTTAAAATGTGCATATCAATGGCTTTTAGCATACATAGTTGTTTTAGCATACATACAACTGTCATCACAATCTAATACTAGAAAATTTTCATCACCCCCAAAGAAATCTTGGAACCATTAGCAGTCACTCCCATTTCCTTCCTCTCCTACACCACACTCCCAGCCTCTGACAGCCACTAATTACTCTGTCTTTATACAGTCACCTATTCTGGACATTCATATAAATGAAAACATACAATGTGTTCTTTTGTGACTGACTTTTTTCACTTAGCATAATTTTTCAGGGTTCATTTATATTGCATCATGCATCAGTGCAACTTCTGTTCTTGGTACTTTTTTTTTTGTATTTTTCATGATACTGCCAACACCCAGATAATTGTGTTATTGTCCCACTGTAGTTGGAAAGGATTAGAAGTCCGAAAAGAATCATCATCTATCTAAGTACTTCTGCTACTAAGCACCATAAGAGCCTGCCATAAACATTTTACTCCCATATGTGTTTCTTGCCCTTATCAGTCCTGACAATGGGTAATCATGAAGGCTGAATGATGAGTGATTTGCTTTAATGGGGTGTAGGATGACTGACTTGGAAAACAGTTCTGTCTTACTTGAAGGCATATGATTGTTTGCTCTGGATTTAAAAACTGAAGGATATGAGACTTCAGTTGTAAGAGTGAACTTTGTGTTGAGAAATTAGGTTAATGTTTAATAATGTATTCAATGCTGAGTAAAGTATATATAGGAAGACAATTTCAAAAATCGGATTCCAGTTGGTAGTTGTTAATGCCTTACCTTTTATTTCCAGCTTCTGGTAGATGAGTTGAGAGATGCAGTGCTGCTACTTTTTGCAAACAAACAGGATTTGCCAAATGCTATGGCCATCAGTGAAATGACAGATAAACTAGGGCTTCAGTCTCTTCGTAACAGAACAGTAAGTATTTGGAGGTTGATATTAATCTCTTGACTATTAAGACTTACTAGGATAGTTGTGTAAGCTAGTATTCAGTTTAAACATTTATTATCTCCTTTGGACAAATAATGAGCACATCATTTATTTAAAAATATGGTAATAAACTTTAAATACCTTTATTTGATTTTTGTAAAGATACAGAAAACTACTGTAGAATAGGTCTAAAGATTATTGATAGTTTAATTTTTCTTTTTTTTTTTTTGAAGTGGGAGGTGGAAGGAATGGAAAGAAGATTATTGATAGTCTTAATTTTCATTTTGTATCTTTTAAGTAACCCTACAGCAAATATTTTGAAATCTGGCTTTCTTATTAAGGGTCCAGTAATGTTTGTTTGCTTGTTTTAAAAGTGGAGATGGGGGGCTGGGCGCGGTGGCTCATGCCTGTAATCCCAACACTTTGGGAGGCCTAGATGGGCGGATCATCTGAGGTCGGGAGTTCGAGACCAGCCTGACCAACCAGGGAGAAACCCTGTCTCTACTAAAAATACAAAATTAGCCAGGTGTGGTGGTGCATGCCTGTAATCCCAGCTACTCAGGAAGGCTGAGGCAGGAGAATCACTTGAACCCGGGAGGTGGAGGTTGCGGTGAGTCTCGATCGCACCACTGCACTCCAGCTTGGGCAACAAGAGCAAAACTCAGTCTCAAAAAAAAAAAAAAAAAGTGGAGATGGGGGCAGGTCTCACTTTGTTGCTAGGCTGGTCTTGAACTCCTGGACTCAAGCAATCCTCTCACTATCTCAGCCTACCAAAGCGCTGGGATTCCAGCCATGGTGCCCAGCCTTGTTTGCTTGTTAACATAACAGCTTATGGAGGAGACCAGGTCCCACAGCTCACACCTGTAATCCCAGCACTTTGGGAAGCCAAGGCAGGAGGATTGCTTGAGGCCAGGTGTTCCAAACCAGCCCGGGCAACAAAGCAAAACCCTATCTCTACAAAAATAAAAATTAGCTGGGTGTGGTGGCCTGTGCCTTTAGTCCCAGCTACTTGGGAGGCTGAGGTGGGAGGACTGTTTGAACCCAGAAGTTGGAGGCTGCAGAGAGCTGTGATTGTGCCCATTGCACCCCAGCCTGGGTGACAGAGCAAGACTGTTTCTTTAAAAAAAAAAAAAAAAAATTGTACCTCTCTAAAATTGCTTATCATTGTAGATCAGTGATTCAGTGATGGAGATAAATTATCAGAAACTTGGTGTCATAGGCTTTTTACAGTAGTTTTGCATTAACCTGTAAATACGGGAAATACTGTGGCTATGGTAAAAAATGAAACAAACAACAAAGAACCTATTGCAGGCCGGGTGCAGTGGCTCACGCCTATAATCCCAGCACTTTGGGAGGCTGAGGTGGGTGGATCACGAGGTCAGGAATTCAAGACCAGCATGGCCAAGATGATGAAACCCCATCTCTACTAAAAACTACAAAAAAATTAGGCGCAGTGGCAGGCACCTGCAAGCCCAGCTACTCTGGAGGCTGAGGCAGGAGAATCACTTGAACCCAGGCGGCAGAGGTTGCAGTGAGCCGAGATCGCGCCACTGCACTCCAGCCTGGGTGACAGAGCGAGACTCCGTGTCAAAAACAAAAAACAAACAAAAAAAACCTATTGCCTGTTTGAGATATCTCAGGCTGATTTGAAGAACATAAACTGGGCCGGGTGTGGTGGCTCACACCTGTAATCCCAGCACTTTGGGAGGTGAAGGTGGGTGGATCACTTGAGACCAGGAGTTCGAGACCAGGAGTTCAAGACCAGCCTGGGCAACATGGTAAAACTGTCTCTACTAAAATTACAAAAATTAGCTGGGCGTGGTAGTGCATGCCTGTAACCCCAGCTACTTGGGAGGCTGAAGGCACAAGAATCTCTTGAGCCTGTGAGGCAGAGGTTGTAGTGAGCTGAGATCATGCCACTGCACTCCAGCCTCGGCAACAGAGTGAGTACTCTGCCTCAAAACAATCAATCAATAAATAAGCAAGCTACACTAACTGTAAATGACACAAGTTTTCCATGCTGTGAAGGTATGAATTTGAGCCTTTCCCCAGCCTCCTAGGTTACTGAGATTTGGTATTCAAATAATTGGCAACATGGTATACCTGCAGTGACCTTGCAACATTAAACTGGTCAAAAAAATTAATAAAAGTAAACTATGCCTTAAATGTAAATTGTTTTCTAGGTTTTTTTGATACTTTCACACAGTTACTAGAGATAACATTCATTGCCATTTAAAAGCAAGAACTTTTTGGAATGCATGAGACTAAAGATACTGAAATTGTCAGAAAAGCTTGCCCTTAAAATATCAACAAACCCTACTCTTTCTTTTTTTTTTTTTTTTTTTTTTTTTTGGGATGGAGTCTTGCTCTGTCACCCAGGCTGGAGTGCTGTGGCACGCTCTCGGCTCACTGCAAGCTCCGCCTTCTGGGTTCACGCCATTCTCCTGCCTCAGCCTCCTGAGTAGCTGGGACTACAGGTGCCCACCACCAAGCTCGGCTGATTTTTTGTATTTTTAGTAGAGACGGGGTTTCACTGCGTTAGCCAGGAAGGTCTCGATCTCCTGACCTCGTGATCCACCCGCCTCGACCTCCCAAAGTGCTGGGATTACAGGCGTGAGCCACCACGCCTGGCCTAACAAACCCTACTCTTTCAAAAATTTGCCTCTTCTACTTTGAGTTTAGTTTTATGGGAAACGAGAGTTATAAAAACCAGATGGGTAGTTTATTAGTTACTAATTTCCCCATGATTTCTCTTTTCAGATTAAGTGGTAGAAAGTTTACTAAAAGGGAACCAAAAACCAGTACTGAAAAGAAAGCTGAATGACTGAGGGGGGAAAATCTTGTCTAAATATAATGAATAGGTAGAAGTAGCTTGATTGATTGAGACGGAGTCTCACTCTGTCGCCCAGGCTGGAGTGCAGTGGCACAGCCTCGGCTCACTGCAACCTCCAGAATAGGTAGAAGTGGTTTTATTTTTAAAAAATAATTTAATCTAAAAAAATAGAGACAGAGTCTCACCATGTTACCCAGGCTGGTCTCGAACTACTAAGCTCAAGTGATCCTCCCATCTCCACCTCCCAAAGTGCTGGGATTTATAGGTGTGAGCCACCACGCCCAGCCAGAAGTAGCTTTAAATACGGGAGAGTTTTGTGAGGATCAAGAGGTGTGAAAAGACTCTTAAATTTGATAAGAAAGTTTAAACTCTGGTGTTATATATTATCTTTGTTAATCAAGTATTTTCTTGTCTTTTCTTTACAGTGGTATGTTCAAGCCACTTGTGCAACACAAGGAACTGGTCTGTATGAAGGACTTGACTGGCTGTCAAATGAGCTTTCAAAACGTTAAATGAAATTGGATATCTAACCAAGGACATGTTTGATAAAATTGGTCTAGGCTTGTTACAACAAAATTAGTTTGTATCTTGGTTATTAAACAGTATCTGGGACTGGTTTGGGCAGAATATTAAACTTATTTTATTGCCAATTATTGTTTACCAAGTATAATGTTGCTATTTAGCAATGTGCTTGGTTTTAAAGAAATTCTCCTTGGGAAAAAAGTATCCTTTTAATTTTACTTCCCATAAGTGTAAATGCCTGGACATAGCTCTTGTGAAACCTTTAAATAAATTGTTTTGAGTGTTTTTTGAGCCCCAGACAAATAATGTTTTAAAGTTATCCCCTTGCTACTTTACTGATACCTTTATCATTCCTGAGACAGTTTGCTAATTTAAAAATGTAGCATTCCATTTGTATTTATTTCTCTCCCTTGCCAAAAAGATTTTCTAATACTGCTTGTACCAGCCAGAGAAAGATCCAAAACACTACTCAGCTCTCTCGCACTGAGGAAATTTTTCCCCCTATATTGACTCCTGGCCTACATCAGCCAAACTTAACCTTGGCGGGGTTTGGATTTGATAGCTAATTAGTTCTGTGCTGGTTGCAAAGAAAGAATTGATATTTAGATGGTTTTTAATACTCAGCAGATTGTCTTCCTTTATATTGTGTCTTTTTTATGTTGCATGTTGCTTTTGTTAGCCTGATTTTTTGCTCAGTATATGATAGTTCTGCTGATGTTTTGTTTATTGGGCAGACATATCTTCATTAAGAGTTTTTGGAAAACTCATCAAATTCGATGAATACATTTTCTTCATAACCCATTTGGAATTATTCCTAATAAAATGATAAAATACGTAATTGTGTGTGTTCTTTTTGAGTTTTGAAGGTATTTGAAATGTATTTTCTTATGTAGCCAACTTTGCTTGCATATTTCATGTACTGTGAACAGTAACACAGATGCCACTGGTAGGTTGCTAATTGTATAAAGTGGAGATCTAGGTTGTTTTCATGTGTATAACAGCATGGGGAACACTATTAAAAACGTAGTTTTCTAAAGTCAGATCTAGGGTAAAAGGAGGGCCTGGCATGGTGGCTTACACCTGTAATCTAGCACTTCTTTGGGAGGTCGAGGCAGAAGGGTCACTTGAGACCAGGAGTTTGAGATCAGCTTTGGCAACGTAGTAAGACCCTGTTTCCCCGTCTCTACTTAAAAAACTAGAAACAGGGCCGGGCGCAGTGGCTCACACCTGTAATCCCAGCACTTTAGGAGGCCGAGGCGGGCGGATCAGGAGATCGAGACCATCCTGGCTAACACGGTGAAACCCCATCTCTACTAAAAATACAAAAATTAGCCGGGCATGGTGGCGGGCGCCTGTAGTCCCAACTACTCAGGAGGCAGAGGCAGGAGAATGGCGTGAACCCGGGAGGTGGAGCTTGCAGTGAGCCGAGATCGCGCCACTGCACTCCAGCCTGGACGACAGCGAGACTCCATCTCAAAAAAAAAAAAAAAAAAAAAAAAAAAAACAAAACAAAACAAAACAACAAAAAAAACAGGTGGGGGGTGGGGAGGGGCGGCATGTGGAGTGGGGTAGGGAGAGTAAAAGGCTGTAATAAAATCATCAACTGCCCAAAAAGCATGTATGTATGTGTTTTTTAGTTAAGGTTAATTAAACAAAAAAAATTCAGGTGCTACTTGTATGGCCAATATAGAGACTTAGTGATGCTACTCTCCTACAAAAAAGTTTCACAACCACTTTTCTTTTTAACAGGGCAAATTTTAGAACTTTAACAGAAAGCTGCATATAATTCATACAAAGGTATACCTCATAAACTACAGCTATTAAGTTGTTAAGGGCTCAACTTGATAACTGAGTAACTTAGTTTCTGTCTATATTCTCATGTTGCTTTTTTTTTTTTTTTGAGACGGAGTCTCGCTCTGTCGCCCAGGCTGGAATGCAGTGTCGCGATCTCAGCTCACCGCAAGCTCTGCCTCCCGGGTTCACGCCATTCTCCTGCCTCAGCCTCCAGAATAGTTGGGACTATAGGCGCCCGCCACCACACCCCGCTAATTTTTTTGTATTTTTAGTAGAGATGGGGTTTCACCGTGTTCGCCAGGATGGTCTTGATCTCCTGACCTTGTGATCCGCCCGCCGGCCTCCCAAAGTGCTGGGATTATAGGCATGAGCCACGGTGCCCAGCTTCATGTTGCATTCTTAATGGTTTGTAAAGATTCAGCTAAATTTATGGATTGAAAACTCCAAAATCAAATGCATACTTCAAAAAAAATGTCAAATAACAATGGCCAGGCACAGTGGCTCACACCTGTAATCCTAGCACTTTGGGAGGCCAAGGTGGGCAGATTGCCTGAGCTCAGGAGTTCAAGACAAGCCTGGGCAACATGGTGAAACCCCATCTCTACTAAAAATACAAAAAAAAAAAAAGTCTGGTGTGCTGGTGCATGCTGTGGTCCCAGCTACTTGAGAGGCTGAGGCAAGAGAATCACTTGAACCTGGGAGGCAGAGGTTGCAGTGAGCCAAGATAGCGCCACTGCACACGGTCTGCAAGACTCTGTCTCCAAAAAAAAAAAAAAAAACCAAAACACTGGATTAACCAAAAGGAAATTAGAATTAGTTGATGATTAGGGCAAAGTGTATGTTTAGTTTGCGTTACTTGTTAGAAATGCAATTTCCCTAGCCAACTGGATGAATTCTCCCTTCTTCCTTCCAAAGAAGAGAGGTGTCATTTCCTGTAGGATAAAACTGAACTATAGTATACTATGTGTGTGTAGTCTTACAGGGCATCAACTAGGAAATATAAAACATCAGTGAATAAGTTCAGTGTTAGGGCTAGGTATGTAACCTAGTTATACAAAGGTGTTTACATGGACGGTAAAGGGACTAGAGAATCCATGTAATCTTACTTGTGATGTAAGGCAGCTCTTACTACCATTGGAAATTACCTTTTTTTTTTTTTTTGAGATGGTCTTACTCTGTCACCCAGGCTGGAGTCCAGTGGCAGGATCTTGGCTCACCGAAACCTTTACTTCCTGGGCTCAAGTGATCCTCCCATCTCAGCCCCACAAGTAGCTGGTACTACAGGCATGAGCCACCATGCCCAGCTAATTTTTATAGTTTTTAAAGTATTAGGCTGGGTGGGGTGGCTCACACCTGTAATCCTGGCACTTTGGGAGGCTGAGGTGGGCGGATCACCTGAGCTTGGGAGTTCGAGACCAGACTGACTAACATGGAGAAACCCCGTCTCTACTAAAAATACAAAACTAGCCATGCGTGGTGGTGCATGCCTGTAATCCCAGCTACTCGAGAGACTGAGGCAGGAGAATCGCTTGAACCTGGGAGGTGGAGGTTGTGGTGAGCCAAGACCGCACCATTGCACTCCAGCCTAGGCAACAAGAGTGAAACTCCGTCTCAAAAAATAATAATAATAAAGTATTAACTTAGCAACTTGACACGTTTACCCCTAAAAATTATTTTTTCTTCAGTCTTTTTATTATTTTTTTAAAGTTCCTTTTTTTCTTTTTCCAAACAGAAGTGGTTTAAATGTTTTGGGAAAAAGTACTGAGAGATAACCCCTAGCCTTTCCCTGTTTTATGCAAACATAAAATCACTGTCACTGCCCTTATTTATTGAAGTATTCTTATGAAATAGTTGATGCTATCAAGATTCAATGCTTACTGTTCACTCAAATGTTAAACCTACTGTTGGTCAAGCAATAAGAGTTCTCTGTGACCGCCCCTACTGTACAGAACAGTTGATTATATCCCTAGATTAAAAAGTATTCTGTCAACTAATTGTCAAATAATGTCAGTAGAGAAAGTGAAGAGAAATTGTGATTCCCTTACAGGCTCACTTGGCAGCATCAGAGTTGAGGGTAGTATGATTATCTGTTCTCCGGTTCCCCTGTCCAATAAGCATTTTTTTTTTTTGTCCATAACATTTCCCATTGTCTTTTGTCTCACTTTAATATAAGCTGCTTTTCTGTGATGTAATATCTTGATATTTTGTTAAGGGTTTCAATTTCCATGAAATTTCCCACTTACCTTATATACCCTCCATTGAAAATAAAAAAGGCATGGTAGCTCATGCCTGTAATCCTAGCACTTTGGGAGGCTGAGGTGGGAGGATCCCTTGAGGCCAGGAGTTTGAGACCAACCTGGTAAATATAGCGAGACCTCCATCTTTATTTTAAAAAAAAAAAAAAGTGAAGTGTATCTTTTGTGGAGAGTATTGGTGTCTCATTCAGACACTTCAGTTTACTTGAGCATACAGAATTATCTTTCAGGTAGTAGTCATTACTTTCAGGTCACTTACTAGGATCAAACTTTTTTGAGACAGGGTCTCGCTCTGTCGCCCAGGCTGGAGTGCAGTGGCGTGATCACAGCTCACTGCAGCCTCAACCTCCCAAGCTCAAGTGATCCTCCCACCTCAGCCTCCCACATAGCTGGGACTACAGGCCCACGCCATCACTCCTGGCTAATTTTTGTAGAGATAGGGTTTTGCCATGTTGCTTAGGCTGGTCTTCAACTCCAGAGTTCAAGCGGTCCACCCACCTAGGCCTCCCAAAGTGCTGGGATTACAGGTATGGGCCACTCTGCCTTGCCCAAATTTAATTAAATGTGAAATACCTGGTTCTTTGTCATGGAGGTTTGAAAGTGACTCCTAACTTGTCACTGAAAACAAGTGCTTTACTTTTTTTTTTTTTTTTTTGAGATGGAGTCTCACTCTTATCACCCAGGCTGGAGTGCAGTGGTGTGATCTCGGCTCACTGCAACCTCCACCTCCCGGGTTCAAGCGATTCTCCTGCCTCAGCCTCGTGGGGAGCTGGGATTACAGGCACACACCACCATGCCCGGCTAATTTTTGGTATTTTTAGTAGAGATGGGGTTTCACCATGTTGGCCAGGCTAGTCTTGAACTTCTGACCTCAGGTGGGATTACAGGCGTGAGCCACCACATCCGGCCAAGTGCTTTTCAACTGGGGAGAAACTAGAGAAAACAAGTGCTTGTACCTTCTGGTAGCTTGTACTTCTGGATGTTTCAATAATGTAAATATTGGTTACCAGCTTTGGTAGAATTAGTATGAAAACTAGATTGAATAACAACAGTCTGTAAGTTCATTACCTGAGGATCTAATAGGGAAAATATATTTCTACTAGTATATGAATGTGACATTGCATTCATGGGCCACTACTGGAAGGTTACTTGGCTGCTGTTGTTTCTTACTATGCTACTTTTAGAGGACTATCCCTTTATCTTAAATGGTTAAATTCTAATAAGATTGTGAGAAATGAATAGCAAAAGTGCTTATCTAGACACAGGCAAAGAATAATTAAGGTAGCTGTACTATTGGATGCCTGCCAGTATGGCTTCATGTGTTAGAGGCAGCGGAGTTAGGTTCCTTCCTGACCTTGTCAGTCATTTTTCTATATTGTTCAAATGATATGTTTTCAATTTTTTTTTTTTTTTTGACACGGAGTCGTGCTCTGTCACCCAGGCTGGAGTGCAGTGGCACGATCTCAGCTCACTGCAACCTCTGCCTCCTGGGTTCAAGCGATTCTCTTGCCTCAGTCTCTGGATTAGCTGGGACTACAGGCGTGTACCACCACAGCCAGCTAATTTTTTTGTACTTTTAGTAGAGACGGAGGTTCACGATGTTAGCCAGGCTGGTTTCAAACTCCTGACCTCAAGTGATCCAACCGCCTTGGCCTCCCAAAGTGCTAGGATTACAGGCATGAGCCACTGTGCCTGGCCACATTGTCAATTTCATTGGGCATGTAAGTACTTGGTGTTGGACAGCTTATCCTTGCTTTCTGGGAACTCACCAGATTTTTGGTTACAGTGTTTCTTTTTTTTAGGCTGGGAACTAAAGGGATGTATGAAGCACAGACTAAGAAAGATTTGCCTCCTGGATGGCCCTGAAAAGGCAAGGGATGATGGATTATTATTATTATTTATTTTTTAAGAAGGCGTGGCTAAACAACAAATAACATTTTAAAATGGGCAAAGTATCTCAAAAGACATTTCTCCAGAGATATACAGATGACCAACAAGCACATGAAAAGATGCTTAACATTGTTAACCATCATGGAAATGCAAATCAAAACCACAATAAGATGCCACTTGACACTAGGATGCCTATAACCAAAAAGATAATAAAGTGTTGAGGATGGAGGGAAATTGGAACCCTCCCTCACATTGCTGGTGAGAATGCAAAATAGTACAACTGCTTTCAGTAATAGTCTGGCAGTTCCTCAAAAGGTTATCACAGCACCCAACAATTCCATTCCTTGTATGTGCCCAAGAGAAACAAAAACACATATTCACTCAAAAACTTGTACACAAATGTTTATGGCAGCATTATTCATAGAAGCCAGGAAGTGGAAGCAATTCAAATGTCTGTCAACTAATGAATGGACAAATGTGGTACGTCCATAAGATGGAACATTCATCATAAAAACAAACTCCTGATACATCCTACAACAGCAAGAACCTTAAAAATATCCTAAATAAAAGAAGCCAGTCACAAAAGACTACATAAATTATATGATTCAATTTATATGAAATGTTCAGAACAGGCAAATCCACAGAGACAGGTTAAGTTGTTGCCAGGAGCTAGGGGGAATGGGGAGTGACTGCCAAGTGAGTATGCAGCTTCTTTTGGGGGCCAGTCCTTGTCAACTGAGTTGATATGCAGTGACAAAAAGCTCTTAAGAAGAATGGGATTATGTGACGTGAGTCACTGTGCTGGCCTGATTCCATTATTTATAATGGAATTATTAAAAATTCTACAGCTTGGATAGAAATACCCTTTCTTGGTTTAAGATACCCAAAACACTATAGCCCAGCTTTTCTGAGGAAGGCCACTGTTTATTTCTAACTGATTTTATCTTTGGATGTACCATTTCTCCAAACTATTCCACAGAGGATATAAGAATTATATGCAATAAATACTTTTATTTTTTTATTTTATTTTTTTTTGAGACAGAGTCCCGCTTTGTTGCCAGGTTAGAGTGCAGTGGTGTGATCTTGGCTCACCGCAACCTCTGCCTCCTGGGTTCAAGTGATTCTCCTGCCTCAGCCTCCCCAAGTAGCTGAGACTACAGGCGTGCACCACCATGCCCAGCTAATTTTTGTATTTTTAGTAGAGACGGGGTTTCACCATGTTGGCCAGGATGGTCTCGATCTGACCTTATGATCCACCCGCCTCAGCCTCCCAGAGTGCTGGGATTATAGGCGTGAGCCACTGCGCCCGGTGCAATAAATCCTTTTAAAACTGTGTATATCACATTTTAGAATAACTGAGGGAGTACAATTGGAACGTTCATAACACAAATGAATGCTTGATGTGATGGATACTCAATTTACTCTATCGAAAGAAATATGTCCCACATAAGTATATACACCTACTATATACCCATAAAATGTTTTTAAAAGTTGTTAAATATGTTCTTTTCTGGAGAAAAACTTTGTTTTTAATTTTTTTAAAAAAGGGCTATGTGTGGTGGCTCACACCTATAATCCCAGTACTTTGGGAGGCTGAAGCGGGAGAGTCATTTGAGCCCAGGAGTTTAAGACCAGTCTGGGCAACATAGACCCCCATCTCTACAAACAATTTAAAAAATTAGCCAGGCATGGTGGCATGCACCTGTAGTCCCAGCTATTCAGGAGGCTGAGGTGGGAGGATCACTTAAGCCCTGGAGTTTGACGTTGCAGTGAGCTATTATCATGCCACTGCGCTCCAGCCTGGGCAACAGCAAGACCCTGTCTTATTAAAAAAAAAAAAAAAAAAATGTGTGCTGACTGGGTGGGGTGGCTCATGTCTGTAATATCAGCACTTTGGGAGGCCAAGGTGTGTGGATTGCTTGAACTCAGTTCAAGACCAGCCTGGGCAACATGGTGAAACCATTTTTTTTTTTTTGTCTACAAAATATACAAAAATTGCCAGGCACGTTGGCTCACACCTGTAATCCCAGCACTTTGGGAAGCCGAGGCGGGTGGATCATGAGGTCAGGAGTTCGAGAGCAGCCTGACCAACATGGTGAAACTCCATCTCTACTAAAAATACAAAAATTAACCAGGCATGGTGGCACACGCCTATAATCCCAGCTACTCAGGAGGCTGAGGCAGAACTGCTTGAACTCGGGAGGCGGAGCTTGCAGTGAGCCAAAATTACGCTGTTGCACTCCAGCCTGGGCGATAGAGCAAGACTCCATCTCAAAAAAAAAAAAAAAAAAATATATATATACAAAAATTAGCAGGTGTGGTGGTGCGCACCTGTAGTCCCAGCTATTTGGGGAGGCTGTGGTGGGAAGATTGCATAAGCCCAGGAGGTGGCGGTTGCAGTGAGCCGTGATGGCACCACTGCCCTCCAGCCTGGGTGACAAAGCCAGACCCTGTCTCAAAAAAGAAAAGAAAAAAAAAGCGTTTATATTATCCAGTATAAGAAAGCCAACTAAACAAAGCCTATCCAATTCCCCTACTGAACCATCTTCAATATATAAGGAACACAAATGGTATGAAACTATCACAAATGCAACCTAGGAATACTTCAATACACTAAAAAAAAAGTACATCAACACTTCCTGATAACATCATTAAAGTGAATTACTGAGCAAAATGGACTGTGTTAAATAAATGCTTTGACATACATTCAATACATAAATTGGACAGAAGATAGAGATGAATAATTCAGTTTTCTGTGAAACTTTGCAAGGAAATTTTAAATTATGAGTAAAAATCTAATACTGACAATATGAACATGGATTTTTGACAACCCAGAGTTTGCTAGCATAGCAGATAGGTGAACAGATTTACTATATTTAAGATTATTTTGCCATTTATATATAAAATTAAAATTGAGGCCGGGTACTGTGGCTTATGCCTGTAATCCCAGCACTTTGAGAGGCTGAGGCGGGCAGATCACCTGAGTTCAGGAGTTCAAGACCAGCCTGGCCAATATGGTGAAACCCTGTCTCTACTAAAAATACAAAAATTACAACCAGTACTGTATGGTTATTTTGAAGTTAGTGCTAAGAAAAAAAAAAAAATCACCAAGTTAATACAGCTCTAGTATTTTCAACATTTAAAAAAGTACTTTCACATAAAGTGAGAACACAGAATTTATATATTACCCATGTCAGTTAAAGCTGTTAAAAATTGTCCTCCCTACCCCCTACAAAATGAAATCTAGAGTGGTTTTTTGGAGACAGGGTCTTGCTCTGTTACCCAGGCTGGAGTGCAGTGGCACCTTGATCACAACTCACTGCAGGCTTGACCTCATGGGCCCAGGTGATCCTCTGGCCTCAGCCTCCTGAGCAGCTGGGACTACAGGCATGCACCACCATGCCTGGCTAATTTTATTTTTTGCAGAGATAGGGTTTCACAATGTTGCCAAGGCTAGTCTTGGACTCCTCAGCTCAAGTGATCCTCCTGCCTCAGCCTCCCAAAATGTTGGGATTACAGTCAAGAGCCACTATGCCTGGCCTTCTAGATAGTGTTGCCTTCCCGTACTATATTAAGCAAATTATTAAAATTCTCAAAACACTGAAATATTTTTTATTTGTGTTTAAAAAATTCATTTTCAGGGCAGGGGGAGGGACAGCATTAGGAGAAATACCTAATGTAAATGACGAGTTAATGGGTGCAGCAAACCAACATCGTACATGTACACCTATGTAACAAACCTGCACGTTGGGCACATGTACACTAGAACTTAAAGTATAATAATTAAAAAAGAAAAAAAGAAAATAAGTTTTCAGTTATGGAAGGTTGGGCTTGTAATCTCAACTACTTGGGAGGCTGAGGCAGGAGGATCATTTGAGCCCAGGAGTTTGAGGCTGTAGTAAGTTATGACTGCACCACTGCACTCCAGCCTGGGTAACAGTGAGACTCTATCTCTTAAAAAAATTATGCTGAGAATATTTTCTGAGTTGTCACATGGGTCTTGTGATAAACTAATAATGCAAACTTTTATTTTTCATTACATATAAATATTGGATTTATCCCAACCAAACTAGTTTGCAGGGAACCTCTGCCTTTATTACATGGCTGGAGAATGAGATACAAAAGACATCAATTTCCATCGTAAGAACTTTCCACAGTAGTGTTCTTTGGACATTCTCTCCCTTGTATTAGGCTCCTCAGAAATCTATCTCCAGACTGAAACCAGCACATTCTGATGAGATCATAGCTTAGTACTCAGAATAATCACTACTCAGTGGAATTTTTGAAATTTTGAAACAACTGATTTTAGCATACAGAATTTCAAAAAGAACATACATTACAGCCAGAAACGATTGTTTGCTCATGAATTACGATTATTGGCAGACACATTTGCTGTAGCGGCAACCGTGCAAGAGTTCATTTTAACAGAATAATATGTTCTGAAATACTCTTTTATAATCAATATAAAATTTTAGAATGTTAATTCCTATAGCAAGAACTTGTGACATTATAAAATGTGGTTTACCATAGAAAGTCACTAGATTTCCCATGTTTTCTTAGAATTAAATGTACTAAAAAATCCAAATGTAATAGAAAAATGCAATCACATAGGTGCTTTAAACAGACATTTCTGAATAACACTGCATTCTAACTCGTAAGTACAAAGAAATGTGTATGCTATTTATACATTTTCTTAGTGTTCCCTACCTTTGGACTCCAATCATTTTTAACGTATCTGTATACTGGAGATTTGAGCACAGTATATGGCACTTCACAATAACATTCCATGTCCTAATAATCTGAAATGCCTGTATACAATCTTGAGTATATTGTTTAGTCAGAAAACATCAAAATTAAGGATATAGGACATGGAATGTCTGTTAAGTGCTGAGTTTTTCCAACTAGAGTTTAATCTAGCCAGTGTTAATGTGGAACCTGTATGCTTTTTTCATGGGCATGTTTGAATTTTTTCTTTCAAAATGTTTCTCAACTTCTTGATGTAACACTTTGTTTTCTCCCAAGTCACTCTAAGGGTTCTATCAACATCTTTCTTTGAAAGCAGCCCAAAAACATTTTTAAAAAGAAAAAAAAAAAATCACAAGAGAATAAAGTTTTGGTTTTAACCTATTATTTACGTATTTGTAAACTGCTGTTAAAATGCTCTCAAAAATGTTATTTAGGAAGGCACAATTTGGTAGCATCAATTTTTTATTTATAGTTTTTTCTAAACAAGATCCCAAGAAACTTCCACTTTAATTTTTCCCTTGGAGTACTTAAAGTACTTCAAGGTTCAATGTCAAGTGCAGATAAAACCCCTTCATTTTCAAACTTACTAAGAGTTAACAATACATTTGATAGTGAGCAGAATATGAAAGTACAGATGTTATCAAAAGAGGAAAATCTTATGATACTGGGTTCAGAGATTAAAGAATTTGAAACAAGGGCTTTCATGACTGGGGAAAATCAAAGCTTTTCTTGAAGGGGGTGGGCTTTTACTACTCGAGCTATTAATTAAATGCAGAAATGAGATAACATAGTTATCCTGAACATCAAAAAAGCAACAGCTAATACAGCTAATGCATTATAAATAATGTATTTGATAATTGAATTAGTAAAACCTGGTTACCACTCTAGGCTAGACACTAATCAGTATAACCATTTGTAGTTTCTAATTTTAAAAAGTTTGGCTTCATATTTAAATTTCCTTTTACTATATATATATTACATATATACACACTGTTGTCTGTAACTCAAACTATAATGCTTGTCTGTAAAAAGAATAGTTTTTTATTTCGAGATGCTTAAAAGTCCCACTACTCACCTTTTTTCCTGTTTATAAAAACCAACAATTTTGAAATTACTTCTAGCATAGATATGCTCAATGATTCATCCAAAATTTCAAGCCCATATCAGTAGGTAGTTTTTCATAAAGTAATGTGCTATATTTTCTAATATCATATGGTCAAATACCCTGTTCATTTATGAACATTTTTCATGGGCAAGAGTAACTAAAGACAATGGGATCAAGCTGAATATGTTGCTACTCACTTTGAATACTAAATTGTGCTTGCATCCTAAAAATTAAAATGAGCTGCAGTAAGAATTAGAATATAAACTGTGTTCATTTGTACCATACACTAAAAACTAAAATCCTAAAAATAAGAATGAAAATACCTTACTTGTTCATTGAAAAATGAAAGATGAGAAGCAATAACAATTGGTGACGATTTATTTTTATCTTTTGTTAAAGCTCTGAAATTGTAGTAAATCGCTAACTAAATTGAGGTAGAGGTAGACCCTAATGTTACTCCTTCCATGTGTCAAGTCTCTCACCTTAGGTCTCTAAGGTCACCTATAACTTAAGTCTCTCACCCTTAACTTATATACATTTTCCCACTTAGTACATAAGCATGATTCATTTTGGAATGTGTTGTCATGAAAGAAAAATTAAGATCATTCAAATGGTACTTTAAAAATTCTGAACTACTAGCTAAAAAAATTCTCTTATAAAAATGTACACAAGGGCCAGGCGTGGTGGCTCACGCCTGTAATCCTAACACTTTGGGAGGCCGAGGCGGGTGGATCACCCGAGGTCAGGAGTTTGACACCAGCCTGGCCAACATGGCGAAACCCCATGTCTACTAAAAACACAAAAATTAGCCGGGTGTGGTGGCGCATGCCTGTAATCTCAGCTACTTGGGAGGCTGAGGCAGGAGAATGGCTTAAACCCAGGGGGCGGAGGTTGCAGTGAGCCGAGATTGTGCCATTGCACTCCAGCTTGGGCAACAAAAGTGAAACTCCATCTCAAAAAAAAAACAAAAAAAAACAAAAACAAACAAACAAAAAACACGATAATTCAATCTTCCTTTTCTGAGAGTCTCAAGTTGGAGAAAAATAATTCAATTTTCTATTTTGCTAGTAATAAATATATTTGTTTCTCCTCCAACTGTAGAGGAAAACAAGGAAAGAGAAGATGTATGATGCAAACATTATCAACAGTTTCATAACGAAGACAGGTAACATAACTATGAGGGTTGAACATTTTACCATTCCTCTTTGAAGGTTACATATAAGCTTTGATTCATATTAAATTTTCTGCTAAAACAACTACTTCCTTTTCAGACTTCAATTCCATTAAACACACATCTATTTCCATTTTAAATCACATACAAGTGCTATGTGATCAGAGGGATGGGAAACACTAGGTAAGGCCTGGTGGGTGGTAACTTCTTCGTGACTAGGTAATGGAATCACCTGTTCAACCTCTAAAGCGTTTAAGTCAATGAAAATGTAATCTAGACATCCATGAAAGCCACCAACATAATTTGTGTAAGCAGGTTCACCACAAGCACTTTTCAGATTGAAGAAATGCGTAAGAGACATGTTGCATCTTTCCTCCTCCCCATTGGAAGCCCAGTCTTCATGATCCTCTGGAATGCTGCCATTGATGACAAAATGATACATTCCTGTTGATGGTGTACTATTAAAGTCCCCACAAAATATAACTGGTATGCCAGGATACAGATCACATGAAACATGTCTAATGTGAGCCAAGGCTACTGCCATTTGAATGAGGCGAATATACCCACCTATGAATATAAAAAACATTAATGTAAGTATTTTTTAAAGTTGTCTTTAAGTTAAAAAAGAAAAACTACACAAATTACAGTCTCTGGGTGACGTTCAAGATATATATTTGTGTAAAACAGCTTTAAACAACCTTAAGCGTGTTTAAGTCACTTGTGATACCAAATAAAACCTACCTTTAGGATGCCAGTAAAGGTGGGTATTAGCAACACATATCCTTTTAGAAGAGTCCTTTGTAGACTGAAGAACTGAAACCTAAAATAAAGGGAAAGTGCCAAGAGTTCAGTTGGCATTTGCAAATCTCCTAAATGTTTTTGTTTGTTTGTTTGGTTGGTTTTTTGGGTTTTTTCGAGACAGAGTCTCACTCTCTCAACCAGGCTGGAGTGCAGTAGCGCGATCTCGGCTCACTGCAAGCTCCGCCTCCCGGGTTCAAACAATTCCCCTGCCTCAGCCTCCCGAGTAGCTGGGACTACAGACACGTGCCACCACGCCTGACTAATTTTTTTGTATTTGTAGTAGAGACGGGGTTTCATCGTGTTGGCCAGGATGGTCTCGATTTCCTGGCCTCGTGATCCACCCGCCTCGGCCTCCCAAAGTGCTGGGATTACAGGCATAAGCCACCACGCCCGGCCTATTTTTTATCTAAGACTATATGGCGAACTAACGTTTTCTTCCGTCTCCTTCCTTTGATGAACTAGGACTGCAATCATGAAATCTGACTTGTTATTTAAGTTTCACGATCTACATGACTAGGTTCAGTGTAACATGTTTTAATAATAGTCCAATATAGGCCGGGCGCGGTGGCTCACGCCTGTAATCCCAGCACATTGGGAGGCTGAGGCGGGCGGATCACGAGGTCAGGAGATCGAGACCATCCTGGCTAACATGGTGAAACCCCAAACTCCGTCTCTACCAAAAAAATTAGCCGGGCGTGGTGGCGTGCGCCTCTAGTCCCAGCTACTCGGGAGGCTGAGGCAGGAGAATCGCTTGAACCCGGGAGGCGGAAGTTGCAGTGCGCCGAGATCGCGCCACCTGGGTGACAGAGACTCCGTCTCAAAATAATAATAATAATAGTCCAATATATAAAGCTAGTAATATAAACAATGCATTTTACATGACAACACTTTGACTGGAGAAAGTGTTTTCAAGCGTAAGCACAGGCTTTGGAGTCAGGCAGACCTGGGTTTGAATACTCATTTTACCATTTATAGCAATGTGACCTGCAAAAAGATGCTTTTCTAGCCAGTTTCATACTGGTAATCACTGACAATACCATCCACCTCATGGACTGTTGTGTAGAGTCAATTAAATGATCTTATAAGGTGCATGAAACATCTTAGGTGCTCAAAAAAATGGTAGCTGCTCTTCTTACTATGAACAAAATCAATTACTTAAAAACTTTAACACACGAATGACATCTATAAAATGGGAATAGGGGAATTACTGTGAAGATTTAATGAGCCTATGATTTAAAAAAAACTAGTTGATATTTATGGAGCACTTCAAAACACACCACGCTCTTAAATTTTAAGTACTTTAAAATGTGCCAGAACAGTGCTTGGCAAGCAGTAAAAAACATTAGCTACTATTGTTCTTGCATTTAGCGTGTGTCCCTCTCGCTAGATTGTAAGCACTGTAAAAGTCCCTGCTTGTCTTGTTCAAGGCAACCTGCAGTGTGGCAGACACGCCAGAGGTGTTCAAAAAATATCTGCTGAATGAATGAAGAGTAAACTTTGTGCTGAAGATACAAGGGCAAACACACCTTTCAACAATATCTGGATACTTTCATCGCAGTTTTAACCCCCACCTCATTCCTCGCCTTCCTGGCCCCTAAAAGTGGGACAGTGTGTGAAGAGACGGGCGGAGCTACTTTACCTGAAGAACAGAAGATCTCTGGAGCACCTTCTCCTGCGCTGATGGGTACAAAACTAGTTTCTCCAGCAGTTCTTTGTGGAGTGGGTCGGACTCGAGGGCTTCGTAGAATGAAATGTCATGCTGGCTAAGAAGGCTGAACTTAGACTTTCGGTAGAAAGTGGCCAGGCCTTCGTGCTGCTTGATTCGAAACACCCCCTCGAGCCCGAAGGCCTCTAAGGCGGGTACCAGGCTGTCAGAAAACACTGCGCGGTCAACCTCCTGCAAACAGATGACATCGGCGTTGTAGCCGGTGAGTTCCTTCTGGATAAGGTTCTGGCGGTAGTCGAGCTCCAGGGCGTAGGGGGCACAGTATGGGTACAGAACCGTTCGCGAGAACTCAGTCTGCGCGTACGTGTCTGCCAGGATGTTGTAAGAGACAGTGCGGATGAGAGCGTCCTCCGTCACCTTCTTCGTGTAGAGATGCCGGTGGTCAAAAGTGCAGGTGCCAGGCCCAGCCTCTACCACACATACACTTTCCAACTCCCGGCTGGGCCCAAAGCGCTGCCCATCGCCTGGGGTACAGTGAAGCTTGAGCCTTAGCCCGATGTCCGCATTGGACGGGGTGTAGACGCGCTCCTCCACATCAGTCTCAATCCAAGAAGAAGAAGGTGAGGAGGGAGACAATGACGAGGGGACACCGACCTCGGGCTCCGCGGCTCCGGGCTTGGCTTCCTTATACCAGCGGAAAAGGGAGCTGGCGGGATCCCCAAATTCGAGGCTGAGTTTGGGGCACACAGGGAACCCGGCCATGATGTAGCGCGGCAACTGCAGTTCGGTGAAGGCGGGCGGATTGCGCTCCACCTTGTACTTAACATCGCCGATCTGCAGCACCGCGCCGTCTTGCCAGGCATCCACGTTGAGCACGTCCTCAGCCACTGCCTCTTCCCGGTAGTACAGCTTCACCACGGGCTCGCAGGCCACAGCCGGCTCGGGTCCCGGCCCTGAACAGGCCGCACCGCCGCTCGCATTAGGCCGGCTCTTCCTGCTCTTCTTGGCGGCGGTCGCCTTAGCGTGACCCTTTAGGGCATTGGTAGCGATGCGGCTGAGGACTCGACCCAGCGGCTCGCTCTGGTCGCGCTGCATGTTCTTGTGGCTACCATCAGCCAAAGCGAATGACAGGCTCAGCTTGGGTTCCGAGGGTACACAGCGCACTACAGCGCGCTCCATCGCTCCCGCCGCTGTCTGGCTCTCCGCTTCAGCCCGGCTCAGCTTCTCCACCGCCGTCCGGATCACCCGAAGCGCGGCGCGGGCGCCTGGGAGCCTCCACATGAACCTGGTGGCCTAGCGGTCGACAAGACCCGCGGCCGATCAGCGGCCTACTGTCAGGTGGAGCTGAGGAGCCGAGGCCGCCGGCTTTGACTCATTCAGACCTCGCGACTTCCGGCTAGCGAAGAGAGGGAATGAAGTGCTTCCGCCTCGCACTTTCGCCTAGCGCGTGGGCACTCATGTCTGTAATTCTCTGAAGATTAATTTTTATCTACAATATAGGTCAGAATTATAGGGAAGTGAAGACAATATAAAGGTGTCAGAGGAAAATACTAGATTCCACGGTTTTGTCGAAAGTGCATGCTGGTGACGGGAGGGCATGCCCTCCAAGCCGGAAGTGGATGGGTGGTGTCACGTGTTCCGCTTCGCTGCAGGAGGCGGACACCTGTCTTGAAATCTTGGCTGGCGAACTCTCCTCCCTGCGCCCGGGTCTGGACTGCGCTAGGACGTGGAGGCCTCCACCCGGATTGCGAGCTTTACTCGCAGTGTGGAAGGTGTTGCCCAGTTCATCTCCACAGCTTTGCCGACCCTGATCGCTCGTTTCGGTGGCGTGGTGGGTTCAACCAGGCTGAGCCAGCGCCTACGCACCGAGCAGAGCCTTTGTGGTAGTTAATAACGAACGATATACAATAACTCCGTTTAGTGAGCGCAGACTATGCGAGAAACGCTACACACACTAGCCTCATATTTCTTATGAGGTAGGTCTCTTTATCCATCGCTTTACAGATGCAGAGTCCTGAGATATTACCTGTTCAGGGTCACACAACTATTAATTGGCAGAAAGAAATAGTACTGACAAACTGCGGAAGGCTGTTTGTTATTTTTTATTAGAGACAGGTTGTCACTTTGACGCCCAAGCTGGAGTGCCTGATCATAGCTCACTGCCCCCTCGAACTCCAGGGCTCGTGCGATCCTCCCGCCTAACCCTCCCAAGTACAAACAGGCAAGAGCCACCCAGTGTTTATTTTTAGTTAGTAAACAGATAGGAAGACTCTTTCTATTTAGAGTTACTACATTTAACAAATAAAATTACAGGATCTCAGTTAAATTCAGTTTCAGATAAAGAATAATAATGGGGCATACTTAAGAAATGGTTGTTTATCTGTTTATTTTTTTATTTTTTACGTGGGGTCTTGCTCTTTCACCCAAGCTGGAGTGCAGCTGTGCGATCTTGGCTTACTGCAACTTCGTTTCGTGCCTCAGCCTCCCAAGTAGCTGGGACTACAGGCACACACCACCACGCCCAGCTAATTTTTGTATTTTAGTAGAGAAGGGCTTCATCATGTTGCCTGGGCTGGTCTCGAACTCCTGACCTCAAGCAAGCCCCCCGCCTTACCCTCCCAAAATTCTGGGATAACAAGTGAAAACCACCTCCCCTGGGCTAAGGAATCGTGCACTTTATTGGTATTTCTTTTAAAGGTCTTGAAGAAGCCGGGCGCAGTGGCTCACGTCTGTAATCCCAGCACTTTGGGAGGCTGAGGCGGGTGGATCACCTAAGGTCAGGAGTTCGAGACCAGCCTGGCCAACATAGTGAAACCCCATCTCTACTAAAAATACAAAAAATTAGCTGGGCGTGGTTGTGCACGCCTGTAATCCCAGCTACTAGGGAGGCTGAGGCAGGAGAATTGCTTGAACCTGGGAGATGCAGGTTGTAGTGAGTTGAGATCACACCATTGCACTCTAGCCTGGGCAACAAGAGCGAAACTCCGTCTCAAAACAAAACAAAAAAAGGTCTTGAAGAACGAATGAATTGCTTTACCTGTAGACCAGAAAGCGGTCCAGTGTGATGAGTACGGTGAGACCAGGGGAGAGTAGCAGATAAGAAAGATACGCATCCACCAGATTGTTTAGTACATTCTAAGCCATAGTATGAAGTTCTGGATTTCTTCTAAGAGGGCCATTAGAGTTGTTTTGCTTGCAATTATGGAAAAGCTTTAATTTTCATTTTCTTGAAAGGGGAAAAGCTAAAAACATTTGGTTTTAATTGCAAGAAAAAAGGTGTTTGATACTGTAATTGTCATTGGCCTCCATGTAATTATTTTTGTATTTTTGTATTTTTGAGATGGAGCCTCACTCTGTCACCCAGACTGGAGTGCAGTGGTGTGATCTCAGCTCACTGCAGCCTCCACCTCCCGGGTTCAAGCGATTTTCATGCCTCAGCCTCCCAAGTAGCTGCCATGTCTGTGCGCTGCCATGTCTTTGCACTGCCATGTCTGGCTAATTTTTGTATTTTTAGTAGAGATGGAGTTTCTCCATCTCTACTAAACATGGTGAAACCCTGTCTCTACTAAAAATACAAAAATTAGCTGGGTGCAGTGGCGGGCGCCTGTAATCCCAGCTACTCAGGAGGCCGAGGCAGGACAATCTTTTGAACCCGGGAGGCAGAGGTTGCAGTGAGCCGAGATCGCGCCACTGCCCTCCAGCCTGGGAGAGAGAGCAAGACTCTGTCTCAGAAAAAAAAAAAAAAGAAATATCTTCAGAATTTAATTTAGACATTTTGGCTGTATCAGTTGGTCAGACAGATCTATGCTTTCTTTGCTAGATGTTTTAAAGTCATAAAACTGTTGCTTCCGTGATATTTTTAATACTTGCTTGATTTGTGTATAAGTTAAAGCTATGAGGTCTGGCTGCTGGGCTCCCCTGAAACCTTGCACACATTTTGATATGAGCTTTTGTCTTTGGCTTTGGGCCTCTGGATTCTGAGATCTAGACAGGTGGCCATGGTGAAGCCTGGAAACATATGTGTGTCTGTATCACCTGGACCACCAGCTGCACGTAAAGCTGAGTGCAGTATGGCCCTGTCCTCCCTGGTGCAACTCTGCATCCTTATCATGTTGGGAGGGGTTGGAACCTCCACCATCATCTTCACAGCTTTATCCTTTGTACTGGGCTCTATACCTGGTATGTAAATCCAGGACACAGATGGGCTCTGCCCTTCATAGCTGTCCTGGATGCCACATGGATACGCAGGAACAGGACGACTGGGGTTGGAGAAGAACAAAGGAATATTGGGAAAAGGGCCTGCATCCAATATCTGAAAGGCCTTGGTTAAGATGAGAACTGGCTGATGCAGGGTTAGGTTAGTTTTGTGTTTTCTTTGCTGTTTCTTTATTTATTTTTTGAGATGGAGTTTCACTCTTGTTGCCCAGGCTGGAGTGCAGTGGCATGATCTTGGCTCACTGAAAACCTCCGCCTCCTGGGTTCAAGCGATTCTCCTGCCTCAGCCTCCGGAGTAGCAGGGATTACAGGTATGTATCACCACACTCAGCTAATGTTGTAGTTTTAGTAGAGACAGGGTTTCTCCATGTTGGTCAGGCTGGCCTCAAACTCCTGACCTCAGGTGATCCACCCGCCTTGGCCTCCCAAAGTACTGGGATTATAGGCATGAGCCACCACGCCCAGCCACTTTTTATTTTTTTAAGACAGGGTCTCACTCTGTCACCCAGGCTGGAGTGCAGTGGCAACATAACAGTTCACTGCAGCCTTGAACTCCTTGGTCTCCTACTTTAGATACACGCCACTACACCCAACTAATTGTTTTTTATTTGTTGTAGAGATGGGGGATCCCACTATGTTGCCCAAGCTGGTCTCAAACTCCTGGGCTCAAGCGATCCACCTGCCTCAGCCTCCCAAAGGGCTGAGATTAGCAGTGTGAGACACTATACCTTGTGGCTTTGTTTTTTCAAAATAAATAACTTTCTAGGATGGAAGGGGCTTAATGAAAATAAATAAATAGCTTCCTTCCTTCCCTCCTTCCTTCCTTCCTTTCTTTCTTTCTTTCTTTCTTTCTTTCTTTCTTTCTTTCTTTCTTTCTTTCTTTCTTTCTTTCTTTCTTTCTTTCTTTCTCTCTCTCTCTCTCTCTCTCTCTCTCTCTTTCTTTCTTTCTTTCTTTCTTTCTTTCCCTCTCTGGCCCAGGCTACAATCTACTCGGCTTGCTGCTGCCCGCGCCGCGGACTGCCTGGGACTGCCGGCGCCCGCCACCGCTGCCTGCCTTTTCTCCTTTGGATGCAGGCACGCGTTCGCCATCTTGGCCAC
The DNA here is from genome assembly GCF_028878055.3 of Symphalangus syndactylus. Taxonomy (NCBI): domain Eukaryota; kingdom Metazoa; phylum Chordata; class Mammalia; order Primates; family Hylobatidae; genus Symphalangus; species Symphalangus syndactylus. Next base: position 103,321,289 of record NC_072423.2, read on the forward strand.
GCTGGTCGCCAGCTCCTGACGCCGAGTGCTCTGCCCGCCTCAGCCTCCCGAGGTACTGGGACTACAGACGGAGTCTCGCTCACCCAGTGCTCGGTGTTGCCCGGGCTGGAGGGCGGTGGCGTGGTCTGGCCTCGCGGCAGCCTCTACCCCCCGGCCGCCTGCCTTGGCCTGCCAGGGTGCTGGGATTGCAGCCCCTGCCCGGCCGCCGCCCCATCTGGAAGGTGGGGAGCGCCTCTGCCCGGCCGCCCCGTCTGGGAGGTGAGGAGCACCTCTGCCCGGCCGCCCCGTCTGGGAGGTGAGGAGCGCCTCTGCCCGGCCGCCCCGTCTGGGAGGTGAGGAGCGCCTCTGCCCGGCCACCCACCGTCTGGGAAGTGAGGAGCGCCTCTGCCCGGCCACCCACCGTCTGGGAAGTGAGGAGCGCCTCTGCCCGGCCACCCACCGTCTGGGAAGTGAGGAGCGCCTCTGCCCGGCCACCCACCGTCTGGGAAGTGAGGAGCGCCTCTGCCCGGCCACCCACCGTCTGGGAAGTGAGGAGCGCCTCTGCCCGGCCACCCACGGTCTGGGAAGTGAGGAGCGCCTCTGCCCGGCCACCCACCGTCTGGGAAGTGAGGAGCGCCTCTGCCCGGCCGCCCCGTCTGGGAAGTGAGGAGCACCTCTGCCCGGCCGCCCCGCCCGGGAAGAAGTGAGGAGCGCCTCTGCCCGGCCGCCCCGCCCGGGAAGAAGTGAGGAGCGCCTCTGCCCGGCCGCCCCGCCCGGGAAGAAGTGAAGAGCGCCTCTGCCCGGCCGCCCCGTCCGGGAAGAAGTGAGGAGCGCCTCTGCCCGGCCGCCCCGTCCGGGAAGAAGTGAGGAGCGCCTCTGCCCGGCCGCCCCCGTCCGGGAAGAAGTGAGGAGCGCCTCTGCCCGGCCACCCATCGTCTGAGAAGTGAGGAGCGCCTCTGCCCGGCCACCCACCGTCTGGGAAGTGAGGAGCGCCTCTGCCCGGCCGCCCCGTCTGGGAAGTGAGGAGCGCCTCTGCCCGGCCGCCCCGTCTGGGAAGTGAGGAGTGCCTCTACCCGGCCGCCCCGTCTGGGAAGTGAGCAGTGCCTCTGCCCGGCCGCCCCGTCTGGGAAGTGAGGAGCGCCTCTGCCCGGCCACCCACCGTCTGGGAAGTGAGGAGCGCCTCTGCCCGGCCACCCACCGTCTGGGAAGTGAGGAGCGCCTCTGCCCGGCCACCCACCGTCTGGGAAGTGAGGAGCGCCTCTGCCCGGCCACCCACCGTCTGGGAAGTGAGGAGCGCCTCTGCCCGGCCACCCACCGTCTGGGAAGTGAGGAGCGCCTCTGCCCGGCCACCCACGGTCTGGGAAGTGAGGAGCGCCTCTGCCCGGCCACCCACCGTCTGGGAAGTGAGGAGCGCCTCTGCCCGGCCGCCCCATCTGGGAAGTGAGGAGCGCCTCTGCCCGGCCACCCACCGTCTGGGAAGTGAGGAGCGCCTCTGCCCGGCCACCCATCGTCTGGGAAGTGAGGAGCGCCTCTGCCCGGCCGCCCCGCCCGGGAAGAAGTGAGGAGCGCCTCTGCCCGGCTGCCCCGCCCGGGAAGAAGTGAAGAGCGCCTCTGCCCGGCCGCCCCGCCCGGGAAGAAGTGAGGAGCGCCTCTGCCCGGCCGCCCCGTCCGGGAAGAAGTGAGGAGCGCCTCTGCCCGGCCGCCCCCGTCCGGGAAGAAGTGAGGAGCGCCTCTGCCCGGCCACCCATCGTCTGGGAAGTGAGGAGCGCCTCTGCCCGGCCACCCACCGTCTGGGAAGTGAGGAGCGCCTCTGCCCGGCCGCCCCGTCTGGGAAGTGAGGAGCGCCTCTGCCCGGCCGCCCCGTCTGGGAAGTGAGGAGTGCCTCTACCCGGCCGCCCCGTCTGGGAAGTGAGCAGTGCCTCTGCCCAGCCGCCCCGTCTGGGAAGTGAGGAGCGCCTCTGCCCGGCCACCCACCGTCTGGGAAGTGAGGAGCGCCTCTGCCCGGCCACCCACCGTCTGGGAAGTGAGGAGCGCCTCTGCCCGGCCACCCACCGTCTGGGAAGTGAGGAGCGCCTCTGCCCGGCCACCCACCGTCTGGGAAGTGAGGAGCCCCTCTGCCCGGCCACCCACCGTCTGGGAAGTGAGGAGCGCCTCTGCCCGGCCACCCACCGTCTGGGAAGTGAGGAGCCCCTCTGCCCGGCCACCCACCGTCTGGGAAGTGAGGAGCGCCTCTGCCCGGCCACCCACCGTCTGGGAAGTGAGGAGCGCCTCTGCCCGGCCACCCACCGTCTGGGAAGTGAGGAGCGCCTCTGCCCGGCCACCCATCGTCTGGGAAGTGAGGAGTGCCTCCGCCCGGCCGCCCCGTCCGGGAAGAAGTGAGGAGCGCCTCTGCCCGGCCGCCCCGTCCGGGAAGAAGTGAGGAGCGCCTCTGCCCGGCCGCCCCGCCCGGGAAGAAGTGAGGAGCGCCTCTGCCCGGCCGCCCCGTCCGGGAAGAAGTGAGGAGCGCCTCTGCCCGGCCGCCCCGTCCGGGAAGAAGTGAGGAGCGCCTCTGCCCGGCCGCCCCGTCCGGGAAGAAGTGAGGAGCGCCTCTGCCCGGCCGCCCCCGTCCGGGAAGAAGTGAGGAGCGCCTCTGCCCGGCCGCCCCGTCCGGGAAGAAGTGAGGAGCGCCTCTGCCCGGGCGCCCCGTCCGGGAAGAAGTGAGGAGCGCCTCTGCCCGGCCGCCCCATCCGGGAAGAAGTGAGGAGCGCCTCTGCCCGGCCGCCCCATCCGGGAAGAAGTGAGGAGCGCCTCTGCCCGGTCACCCATCGTCTGGGAAGTGAGGAGCGCCTCTGCCCGGCCACCCACCGTCTGGGAAGTGAGGAGCGCCTCTGCCCGGCCGCCCCGTCTGGGAAGTGAGGAGCGCCTCTGCCCGGCCACCCCGTCTGGGAAGTGAGGAGTGCCCCTACCCGGCCGCCCCGTCTGGGAAGTGAGCAGCGCCTCTGCCCGGCCGCCCCGTCCGGGAAGAAGTGAGGAGCGCCTCTGCCCGGCCGCCCCGTCCGGGAAGAAGTGAGGAGCGCCTCTGCCCGGCCGCCCCGTCCGGGAAGAAGTGAGGAGCGCCTCTGCCCGGCCGCCCCGACCGGGAAGAAGTGAGGAGCGCCTCTGCCCGGCCGCCCCGTCCGGGAAGAAGTGAGGAGCGCCTCTGCCCGGCCGCCCCGACCGGGAAGAAGTGAGGAGCGCCTCTGCCCGGCCGCCCCGTCCGGGAAGAAGTGAGGAGCGCCTCTGCCCGGCCGCCCAGTCTGGGAAGTGAGGAGCGCCTCTGCCCGGCCGCCCCGTCCGGGAAGAAATGAGGAGCGCCTCTGCCCGGGCGCCCCATCCGGGAAGAAGTGAGGAGCGCCTCTGCACAGCCACCCATCGTCTGGGAAGTGAGGAGCGCCTCTGCCCGGCCGCCCCGTGTCTGGGTAGAAGTGAGGAGCTCCTCTGCCTGGCCGCTCCGTCTGGGAGGTCTACCATGGAGGCCAGAAGCAATGTGGGGGCTGGACGTGGTGGCTCACGCCTGTGGTCCCGGCACTCTAGGGGGCGAGGCGGGTTGATCACTTCGGACTAGGAGTTCGAGACCAGTCTGGCCAACTTGGCGAAACATGAAGAATACAACAGACAAACCAACCAACCAACTCAATGACAACAAAACAGGTCTACCCTGGAGTCATACTCTAATTTTTTCTATTTTCCTCCCTTTCTGATCCTTTATCCCACTTTCTTTTTCTTCCTCTTCCTTCTCCCTCTTCTTTGTCAAATAGAGGATTGAGTTATTATCACTGATCCATATAAAGTCCCTCTCTCATTTATTTTAACTCCCACCCCCATTTCTATTCCCCAACTTCCCATGTGCAACCTTCCTAATATGTTTGATACGCATCTTTTTGTTTGTATGTATTTTTAGAAAATGTTTATTGTTTTTGTATGCAAAAAAAATTAATAAAAAAAAAAAAAAAAAAAAAAAAAATGAAAATAAATAAATAAATAACATAAATGGCTAGTTTTGCTTTCCATAAGCAAATGAAATACAATTGTTAAGAACAAGTAAATTAGATAAGTGTGAATGGGATAAGCATCTACAAATAAACTTGTCATAGTTTCAAAAACTTTTTCAGTAATTTAAAATCTTAAAGTCATGCTGTATTAAATGAAGTAATAGATAATTATAAATTGTCTGCATTGGCTGAGCACAATGGCTCATGCCTGTAATCCCAGCACTTTGGGAGGCTGAGATGGGAGGATCATTTGAGCCCTGGGCAACATGGTGAGACCCCGTCTCTTTTTTTTTTTTTTTGAGACGGAGTCTTGCTTTGTCATCCAGGCTGGAGTGCAGTGGCATGATCTCGGCTCATTGCAAGCTCTGCCTCCTGGGTTCACGCCATTCTCCTGCCTCAGCCTCCTGAGTAGCTGGGACTGCAGGCACCTGCCACCACGCCCAGCTAATTTTTTGTATTTTTTAGTAGAGACAGGCTTTCACCGTGTTAGCCAGGATGGTCTCGATCTCTTGACGTCATAATACGCCCACCTCAGCCTCCCAAAATGCTGGGATTACAGGCGTGAACCATCATGCCTGGCCCAAGACCCCATCTCTTAAAAAAAAAAAAAAAAGGAAAATGTCTGAGTTATTTCTAAGTGAAAATACTGAAACATTAATTATTAAACTTAAGTTTATATACTTCAATGTCTTTTTTTCCATTTTTCCCACTTATTCTCAAGTTCTGTTTTCTTTTCATTTTTTTGATGTCTTGTTTCATACGATATAGAAAGCTAAATATATTTGGATTCATTAATAAACAACACATTGAGAAAACATATCTTTTTAGAAATTATTAAGTGGCTCTTGTCTGCAAATACTGATATAAAACAATTCAAAATTACCGACTTCCTGGGTTTTCACGAAATTAGGGTTACTAAGAGTTAAAATGCAAATTAATATACGTAATTAAAACTACTGAAAGTAAAAAATAATTTTGTGGCGGGCGCGGTGGCTAATGCCTGTAATCCCAGCACTTTGGGAGGCCGAGGTGGGTGGATCACGAGGTCAGGAGATCGAGACCATCCTGGCTAACATGGTGAAACCCCGTCTCTACTAAAAACACAAAAAATTAGCAGGGTGTGGTGGCGGGTGCCTGTAGTCCCAGCTACTAGGGAGGCTGAGGCAGGAGAATGGTGTGAACCCAGGAGGCAGAGCTTGCAGGGAGCCGAGATCGCGCCACTGCACTCCAGCCTGGGCGACAGAGCGAGACTCCATCTCAATAAATAAATAAATAAATAAATAATTAATTTTGTATACAGAGTATGATAAAAACAACATCTTTTTAGTGAGGAAAAGTTAAGTCATGAGTATATGTGCTTTTGTTTAAAAATTTTTGTTTTGGCTGGGCACAGTGGCTCACGCCTGTAATCCCAGCACTTTGGGAGACTGAGGTGGGTGGATCACGAGGTCAGGAGATTGAGGCCATCCTGGCTAACACGGTGAAACCCCATCTCTACTAAAAATACAAAAGAAATTAGCTGGGCGTGTAGTCCCAGCTACTCGGGAGGCTGAGGCAGGAGAATGGTGTGAACCCAGGAAGCGGAGCTTGCAGTGAGCCGAGATTGCGCCACTGCACTCCAGCCTCAGCGACAGAGCGAGACTCCATCTCAAAAAAAAAAAAAAAATGTGTTTCTAGCCACTGAAACAATAACAAAAAAAAAATGAAAAACTTTTGGCTAATTAAAGGTTGTTTAAAGATTGTTTTAGAATAAATGTATGGCACTTTGGGAGGCCAGGGCAGGTGGATCACCTGAGGTCAGGACTTCAAGACTAGCCTGGCTAACATGGTGAAACCCCGTCTCTATTAAAAATACAAAAAAAAAAAAAATTTTAGCTGGGTGTCGTGGTGCGTGCCTGTAGTCCCAGCTGCTTGGGAAGCTGAGGCAGGAGAATCGCTTGAACCCGGAAGGGGGAAGTTTCAGTGAGCCAAGATTGCACCACTGCACTCCGGCCTGGGTGGCAGAGTGAGACTGTCTCAAAAAATAAAAACAGAAATAAATGTATGGAAAAATGTACACAAAAATAAATGGATATAAAAAGTTAGAGAAAAAATTTAAAAACTGTAAGAGGTTATAAAAGGCTTATGGATTTCTTATGTGGTCAAAGTTGACTGAGACTGGATCTATTTGTTTATAAGGTTTTATTATTAATATTTATTTATTGTTTGTTTTGTTTTTGTTTTGTTTTGTTTTTAAAAGCAGGGTCTTGATCTGTGACCCAGGCTGGAGTATGGTGATATCATCATAGTTCATTTGTAATCTCAAATTTCTGGGCTCAAGCAATCCTCTTGCCTCAGTCTCCCAAGTGGTTAGGACTACAGGTATGTGCCACCATGCCTGGCTAATTAAAAAAACTTTTTTTTTAGAGATGGGGTCTCGCTAGCTGTGTTGCCTAGGCTGGTCTTGCACTCCTGGCCTCAAAAGATCTTCCCACCTTGGCCTCCCAGAGTGTTGGGATTACAGGCATGAACCACCATGCCTGGCCTTACAGTTTTATTGAAATTTGCTTTAGTAATACACTGATACAAAACTAAATTTGTTTCTCTCATTTGAACATGATTTGCTGGTGGTATTAATAAAAGATAGTAAGCCAGGCATGGTGGCTCACACCTGTAATCCCAGCACTTTGGGAGGCCAAGGCAGAAGGATTGCATAAGCCCAGGAGTTTGAGACCAGCCTGGGCAACATGGCAAAACCCTGTCTCTACCAAAAATACAACAATTCGCTGGGCATGGTGGTTCATGCCTGTAGTCCCAGCTACTCTGGAGGCTGAGGTGGGAGGATGATTTCAGCCTGGGAGGCTGAAGTTGCAGTGAGCTGAGATTGAGCCATTGCACTCCAGCCTGGGTGACAGAGCCAGACCCTGTCTCAAAAAATAAAATAAAATATAGTAAAAGATTTTGTTCACTTTTTGAGTAAATTGCAAAAGAAAGAAGAGAGAGAGAGAGAAACAGATTGTGTGCCTCATGCTGTCTTTAAACAATTTTTTAAAAAAATTTTTGAGTCTTACCCTGTTGCCCAGGCTGGAGTGCAGGCATGATCTTGGCTCACTGCAACCTCCGTCTCCTGGGTTCAAGCGACTCTCCCACGTCAGCCTCCCAAGTAGCTGGGACTACAGGTGCGCACCAACATGCCCGGCTAATTTTCGTATTTTTTGGTAGAGACGGGGTTTCACCATGTTGGCCAGGCTGGTCTCGAGCTCCTGACCTCAAGTGATTTGCCTGCCTCGATCTCCTAAAGGGCTGGGATGACAGCTGTGGCCCACTGCACCTGGCCTGATTAAAATTTTAATTAAAAACATTTTTTGTAGACATAGTCTCACTCTGTTGCCCAGGCTGGAGTGCATTGGCTATTCACAGGTGCAGCCATAATAGCTCACTGCAGCCTTGAACTCCAGAGCTCAAGTGATCCTCCCACCTCGGCCTCCTGAGTACCTGGGATTATGGGCACAGGCCACTGCATCCGGCCCTGCTCTCTTTGTTAGATCTTTTCATTATTTGGAAAACTGAGTCTTTTCTCTATGAAAAAGTGAAGGATTTTGCTTTATAAAATCTTTTTTAAAAAAAAACTGGCCGGGCGCGGTGGCTCAAGCCTGTAATCCCAGCACTTTGGGAGGCCGAGGCGGGCGGATCACGAGGTCAGGAGATCGAGACCACGGTGAAACCCCATCTCTACTAAAAATACAAAAAATTAGCCGGGCGCAGTGGCGGGCGCCTGTAGTCCCAGCTACTCAGGAGGCTGAGGCAGGAGAATGGTGTGAACCTGGGAGGCGGAGCTTGCAGTGAGCCGAGATCGTGCCACTGCACTCCAGCCTGGGCGACAGAGCGAGACTGTCTCAAAAAAAAAAAAAAAAAAATTATGGAATGCTTCACAAATTTGTGTGTCATCCTTATGCAGGCACCATGGTAATCTTTTCTCTATCATTTCAGTTTTAGTATTATGTGCTGCCGAAATGAGCACTGCTTTGTAAAAGCTTTTAAATTCTCACTTTGGCTAAATGAATAACTGTTATTTTACAGTGACCTGTGATCTTCTTTTGATCAAATGTCTTAAAACTTTCCTCGTTTGTTTTCATTTAAAAAAAATTTTTTTGAGACAGTGTCTCACTCTGTCACCCAGGCTGGAATGCAGTGGTGCAGTCATGGCTTACTGCAGCCTCGACCTCCTAGGCTCAAGTGATCCTCCCACCTCAGTCTGCCCACAAGTGCATACCACCAACGCCTGGCTAAGAAATATTCTGTAGAGACAGAGTCCCCCAATGTTGCCCAGTCTGGTCTCAAACTCCAGGGCTCAAGTGATCTTTCCACCTTGGCCTTCCAAAGTGCTGGGATTACAAGTTTGAGCCACTGAGCCTGGCCTTCTCTATTTTAATTGAGTGTTTTTATCCTTTGACATACTTGACAGCCTTCCCAAAGTCAAATTTCAAATTCTAAATTAAGTCTTTTCGGCCTCAAACTAACCTTAGGTTATCCCAGAATGGCCCCTGGAAGCCTAAGAGAGACATATTAGGCTTATTTGATACGTAAATTATACAGGAAACCTTTGCATTACATTTATATTAACATGTTATTAATATGTGCTTAAAAAGTATATGAGATTCCTAAAAATCTGATGTGTCTTTTTATATGTTATCAGTCATAATTATGGCTACTATGTAAACTTGTTATAGACTACAGAAAAAAACAAATTTCCTTGTCAATCGCATCATTGTTGTAAACTCTTACCAGGTCTTTCATCATAGCCATTCTAAATCTTGTTGTTCATAGTAAATTGCTTTATTCTAATGTTTTTTCTAAATGATCTTTGCAAGCAAATATAATCCTAAAGCATTGTGTCTTCAAAGACGTGTATGAAAAGGATAAAAAGTCTCTGATACATACTCTGGAATACAGGCATCTGTTGATTATTCAGTTGGACTGAATAAGAACTTTATGAACTCCAGTGGTAAAAACTGGACTTAAAATTGCTAATTTATCAAGTAGAACAAAAATTAATTACATGGGATGGAACTGATGAGGACCGAAATGATTTTAATGACTTTTTTGCTTGAAACATTGCTGACTTTTTATTACTATTTTCTTTCAGAGTTAAGAAAACTTTTTTTCTCCGCATTATCTGTAGTTTTATAGCAATTTGGTAACTTTTTGGTATATTTTGTGAGTAAAATTGAAATATTTATCTTTCTCTCTAGCTGATATCTCCAGAATTAGGAAACTATTCATAAGTATTCTTGTTTTATGGCAATATATTTATTTGTATAAGCTCAAGAGGAATCCGTTCTTGTACAAGAACACACTTTTGGAAACATTGGCTATTAAAAAGGATGTACATCGGCCAGGCGTGGTGGCCCACACCTGTAATCCTAGCATATCTAGAGGCCAAGGTAGGAGGATTGCTTGAGGCCAGGAGTTCAAGACCAACCTGGCCGACACAGTGAGACTTTGTCTCTATAATAAAATTTTTTTTTAAAGTAAAAAAAAAAAAAAGGGACGTACATTGTATCAGTCAGGGTTCAAAGTGGGAAGCAGAACCAGTAAGATATAATATATATCATCTATATCTGTATCTATATCTATATATGTATGTGTGTATGTCTATACATATATATATATATATATTTTTAACAAAGAATTGACTTATGCAATGGAGGGGGCTGGTTAAGCAAGTCCAAGGTCTGTAGGGCAGACTGTCAGGAAGGGAAGAACCAGAAAATGGAGAGCAGTTGTAGACCCAGCTGCTGTTTGGAGTTTGACTCAGGGCATGCCCATCTCTTTATTATTATTTTTTTAATTTTTAATTTTTTAAAATAGAGACAGAGTTACACCATGTTGCCCAGGCTGATCTCAAACTCCCTCAAGCAGTCTGCCTGGCTCGGTCTCCTAAAGTGCATGGGATTACAGGGTTGATCCACTTTGCCAGGCCTAAATCTTTTTAAAAGGATTTCTACTGATTGAGTCGGGCTCACCAAGGATAATCTCCTTAGACCAATGTCAATTGACCAGGGACTTGAATTGATCTGTAATCTCCTCACAGCAGCCCTAGATTAGTGTTTGATTAATGACTGGGAGAAGGTGGGTATATCATACACAAGACTGCTGCCTTCTCTTTAGTCCTTCTAGTTTAGCCTAACCAAATTGACATTCACGCCACATACGGTGGCTCATCCCTATAATCCCAACACTTTTAGGAAGCTGAAGCAGGAGGATTGCTTGAGTCCACTAGTTTGAGGCAAGCCTGTGCAACATAGTAAGACACTGTTCCAACAAAATATTTTTAAAAATTAGCCGATGTCATGGTGTGTGCCTGTAGTCTCAGCTACTCAGGAGGCTAAGGTGGGAGGATCCCTTGAGCCCAGGAGTTTGAGGATGCAGTGAGCTATTGCTGTAGTCTCAGCAATGCAGCAAGATGTAACAGTTTCTCGTTGTCTGAGATAACACCTGGAGTTATTTGTCCTACCTCCAAGATGATTAAGGAGCACAGACCCAAAGGTTAGTTTAGAACGAACGTTTAATAAGCGAAAGTAAGAAAGCTCTCTGCCAGCAGAGAGGGGGACCTGAATGGGGTGTCCCCTATGAGGCTGGGGTCCCGGGTGTTTATGGACTGGGAAGAGGAAGGAATGTGCTTCGTCCCCCCACCCCCCTACCCTGGGGCTTGACCTGGTACTAATCAGGAGCTGAAATGATGATTCATAGATGCTGCTTAGCTTGCCCTGGGACCTATCAGGAACTGAAGTGAAAGTTTGGCCCTGGACCTTGGCCCAGGACCAATCAGGGGCTGAAGTGATGATTCCTAGAAGTCGGATTTACAATCCAAATAAAGGAGAAAGTAGAGTGGCCACCGGAACCTACTGGAGCCCACTGTGCCCATACCCACAAAAGGAAAAGAAACTTTTTTTTTCCTGGGAGCCCACTGACTACACAAAGGACAAAGGCATTTCTTTGTTCCTTTATGTCAGTGAGGAGGAGGTCTGTGCAAGTTTTTGTCCAAATGAGCCGGAGGTTTTTCTATCTGTGGAGCCGTGGGCATGTCTCCAGGCACAACACCCTGTGCTAGTCCCCTTATTGGTGCCTGCAGCTTGCATTTTTTCCCAGGCTGCTTTTTATGTTATGTGGGGATGAGGCACTGACCCATGGGCTGGGGGTTCTCTGGGGACCCTTCCCTTGCTATCTACCTAAGGGAAAAGCTAGCTGACTCCTTTCACTATGATGGTGCCGCTGCATTCCAGCTGCACTCCAGCCTGGGTGACAGAGCGAGAGCCCTGTCTCTAAAAAATAAACCCTAACAAATTGACATTAAAAAAAACTGTCTAATCTGTCATAGGACTAGAGTTTAAAAGAGAAAAGGTGGCATGGTGCAGTGGTTCATGCCTGTAATCCCAGCACTTTGGGAGGCCAAGGTGGGCGGATCACCGGAGATCAGGAGTTCAAGACCAGCCTGACCAACATGGAGAAACCCCGTCTCTACTAAAAAAAAAAAATAAAGTTTAGCCGGGTTTGGTGGTGCATGCCTGTAATCCCAACTACTTGGGAGGCTGGGAGGCTGAGGCAGGACAATCGCTTGAAGCTGGGAGGTGGAGGTTGTGGTGAGCACTCCAGCCTGGGCAACAAGAGCAAAACTCTGTCTCAAAAAAAAAAAAGTCACATTATTTATACAAGTATTTTATTTTCTACAGAAAGATAATTTGCTTTTACAAACTACCAGGAAGTTTTACTTGTTCATTCACTCACTTAAATGACATTTTAGAGCACCTACTGTGTGCCAGACACAATAGTGTAGGCTGTACTCTCTTTAAAACAAAACAAAAAAAATTACGTAGCAACTGGCACAAAGAAGGTGCTCAGATATTTGTTGAATGAGTATGCTGTTAACACACCGGCAGAATTTATTCACTTCCCTAATTTAATTTTGGCACATAGTGTTCTTGTAGGCTGTTATCATTTAGATGTAGTATGCATTGTACAGCTTCAAACAGCAAAATTTCACATCTTTCTCCCAGCATACTCACTAAATTCACACACCTTAACCTGTTTGATTTTGCCAAAGAATTCCTGGAAGTGCTGTGTCAACAAATAGCAAATCTAGAAGCAAGATAAATTATATTGCTGATTAGTTACAATATTTACAGGATGTCACTAAGGGACACTTGAAGACTTGATTCTTTTGCTGAGAGTGTTTCCATAAATCTATTTTCCAACAGATCTAAATTTCCAGTCTTGCAGTTTTCCACAATTTGAAGATTCTGATTTCCTGGTCCCCTTCCAAGGAAAGGCAGTTGGGTTAAAAAACAAAACAAACAAAAAAAAACCTCACACCCCATTTACTTGAGTAACGAATTATTGTTGTGACAGGTAATCCTAATCCTTTGCAGCTTGGCAACTGCCTCTCCAGGCAACCTTCACCCAGCCCCTCCGGCTGGGGCCGCCACAGTTTCCATGGCGACGACGTTGTTTCCAACCGGTCAGCGACCGCCCTTCTCCAGCTACTCGTTTGAGAGCCGGTGGCGTTCCGGAGGTTTCTCCCTCGTTATCCCCCTTCCTTTCACCTGAGGAGAGGCTCTGACTGTCTCTCTCTCTCTCTGGCGTCTGCGCAGCGGGGAAGTAGTGAGAAACAATCAGGTACTTGTTTTCTCCTTTTCTCTTCCTTTCCCTCCCAGGGCAGGTATCGCGATTTGGGTGCCAACTTAAACACTCTTTCAAGGCAGGAATCTCCAAATCCTGTAGGCATTCATGGCAAATATAGTTGTTATCACAGTACAATTTTTTTTTTTTTTTGAGACGGAGTCTCGCTTTATCGCCCAGGCTGGAGTGCGGTAGCGGCATCTCAGCTCCCTGCAACCTCTGCCCCCCAGGTTCAAGCGATTCTTGTGCCTCACAGCCTCCTGAGCTGGGATTACAGGCGCCTGCCACCACGCCCCAGCTAATTTTTGTATTTTTAGTGGAGATGGGGTTTCATCATGTTGGCCAGGCGGGGCTCGAACTCCCGACCTCAGGTGATCCGCCCGCCTCGGCCTCCCAAAGTGCTGGGATTACAGGCGTGAGCCACTGCGCCTGGCCCACAGTAAAATTTTTGAGCATTTACATGACGTTTTAGATTTGCCGTGCATCAAGTATGCCTATTTTTTGCTTGATCATAGCATCACTTTCTTGGAAGGCAGCAAGACTAAGATATCATATTGATGTTTTAAGGATTGGCTGGGGGTGGTGGCTCACGCCTGTAATCCCAGGACTTTGGGGGGCCGAGGCAGGAAATCATCTGAGGTCAGGAGTTCGAGACCAGCCTGGCCAACATGGTGACATCTTATCTCTACTAAAAATACAAAAAAGTAGCCGGGCGTGGTAGCTACTCGGGAGGCTGAAGCAGGAGAACCACTTGAACCTGGGAGGCGGAGGTTGCAGTGAACCAAGATCGCGCCATTGTACTCCAGCCTGGGCGACAGAGCAAGACTGTCTCAAAAAAAAAAAAAAAAAAAACCATTAACGATGTTAAATATCAGCTTTTACTGGGAAGGGGATCATCCCTCAACAACTGAATTTGTTATTGTGGTGGTGGTGGTGGTTTGCGTCTCGGGAAAATTTTGAACCCAGAATGCTACAGCTGTAGGGATATTTATAGAGCATCTAATTAAACTCCTTAGTTTCATCCATTAGGAAACAAGCCCTGAAGGGGAACTGACTGGCTCATTGCTTCATAAGTGGGTTTTAGAGTTCTAACAGGAATCCCTGCCAACTTACCTCAACTGTCATTCTTTAGACTAATACCATACTTGGGAGGAAGATCCAAAAGTGTCTAGAATTTTATTTTTGGTATTGATATGTTAGATATGTTATGAATATATCGAGGCCTGATGACATAATAATGGCTTTATGGACTTTTTCTCCTCAGAGTACAGACTATTTTAATCTTAGGAGATCAAGATGTCAGATGCAAACAAAGCTGCTATTGCAGCAGAAAAGGAAGCTCTGAACTTGAAGTTACCCCCCATTGTCCATCTCCCAGAAAACATAGGCGTTGATACACCAACACAAAGTAAGCTGCTAAAATACAGAAGATCCAAGGAGCAGCAGCAGAAAATTAATCAGTTAGTGTAAGTAGCATATTAGTAGATAATTCTGGCTTGGAATTCAAGTAAAATGATTAGTGTTCATATTCTCATAAAAAGTTTTAACTGTGGAGGTTGTTCATGGGTAAAATACTATTTTCAAGTTAATTAGAAAAACAATTGAAAAGTAATTGTAATGGTAGTAAATATTATACACTGTACACTGACATTGTTCTTATCGCCTATACTTCTTACAACAATCCTATAAGGTAGGTACTGTTGTTAGCTCCATTTTTTAGATGAGTAAACTGAGGTATAGAGAAGTTAAGTAATTTGCCTAAGGTTGCACAGCTGGGATTTGGACCTGGTTGGTCTGGTTCTAAAGTTTACATTCTTTAAGCATCACACTATTCCTCCTCTCAATATATTATAACCATACTGGTCCCTGAAAGTAAAATCAAATAACTGAACCTCTACAATTTGAACAAATAATAAAATATCTTGAAACAACTTATATTTGAAATTTTTTTGCTACAAAAGGAAACAGAGTTCAACATCCTACTCACCGCCCTCCACCCGCGCAATTTAGTGGAAATTAAAACTAATTTGGGTACCTGCTGCCAAAGGCTGTGATGAGGTTGGTTCAGTTCAATTAGACAGTTACTGAGAATTTCCTAGACACCTGATTCTGTTGGTTTCTAGGGATAAATAAAAAGAAAAATACATGGATTTCATTTACAAAATTCCAAGCCAACACTTAAACTATAAAATGAGGATTTTCTCTCTGGTGGATTTCTGTTTCCCTTTCTACATTCTCTTTCCTTTCTTGGTCAGCCTTATTTAAAAACATTTTTTTGCAGCTTAGTATCGTTGCCAATGTAATGATTTTAATTTTTGCTAATTTTACTTTCCTTACAATTAAACAGGTCTATTAATCATATAACTTCTCTAGATTTACATTTGTATTAATTCAGCAATAATTTACTCATATTTAAATTATACATTTATAGGGTATATAAACTAATATCAGCACATGTACTATTAGAGATGCTTAAGTATTCAAGACTTAGACAGAAAAAAAAAAAAGATTACATGCCTGTAATCTCAGCATTTTGGGAGGCCACAGTGGGAGGATTGCTTGAGCCCAGGAATTTGAGATGAGTCTGAGCGAGGTAGTAAGACCCTCATCGCTACAAAAAAAAAAAAAAAAAAAAAATTAGCCAGGTGTGGTGGGGCATGCCTGTGGTCCTAACTACTCGGGAGGCAAAGGCAGGAGTATTGGTTGAGCCCAGGAGGTCAAAGCTGTAGTATGTGAGCTGTGATGACATCACTGCACTCCCAGCAATGAGCAATGGAATGAGACCCTATCTCAAACAAGCAAACAAAAACAGTCTTAAAAGAAAAAGAGAGGTCGGGTGCAGTGGCTCACAGCTGTAATCCTACCACTTTCGGAGGCTGAGGTGGATGGGTTACCTGAGGTCAGGAGTTTGAGACCAGCCTGGCCAACGTGGTGAAACCCATCTCTACTAAAAATACAAAAAATTAGCTGGGCGTGGTGGCAGGTGCCTGTAATCCCAGCTACTCAGGAGGCGGAGGCAGGAGAATCTCTTGAACCTGGGATGGGGAGGTTGCAGTGAGCTGAGATCGCACCACTGCACTCCAGCCTGGGTGACAGAACAAGGCTCCATCTCAAAAAAAAAAAAAAAGGCGGGGGAGAGATGCATTCCTCCTTCATTCCTAAGATTCTATTCAGTGTTTCAGTAGATTTAGAGTAGAGAAGGGAGTTCTCTAGGAATTATACATTGTTCCTTTTTTTTTTTTTCTTTTTGAGACAGGGTCTTGCTCTGTCACCCAGGCTGGAGTATAGTGGCACGATCTCAGCTCACTGGAGCCTCGACCTCCTGGACTCTCATGATCCTCCCATCTCAGCCTCTCAAGTGGCTGGGACTACAGGCATACACCACCACACCTGGCTAATTTTTTGTATTTTTGAAGAGACACAGTTTCGCCATGTTTCCCAGACTGGTCTCAAATTCCTGGGCTTAAGTGATCCATCTGCCTTGGCCTCCCAAAGTGCTGGAATTACAGGAGTGAGCCACTGCGTCAGGCCTAGATTGTTTTTACTCCATAACTTTTCATTATCTTGCATTATCATGTTGAACTACTTGCAGTTTCACAAATATACTGTATTTTTCACAGCTTAGAGATGTGCTCTGCAATTTCCCTCACTGCACTGTCTGCCCGAATACTTATCCTAGTTCTTCCAGGTTTAGTTTATGGATCACCTCCTCTAGAAAGCCTTCTCCTAATCCCTTTCATGTACGCATTTCTCTCACAACAGTTTATTTAGCAGATAGTAAGTATCTGCTGTTACACAGATACTTGTTACTGAGGAGACCATAGAAAACACAACAGACAGTGGCTTACACCTGTAATCCCAGCACTTTGGGAGGCTGAGGCAGGTGAATCACCTGAGGTCAGGAGTACGAGGCCAACCTGACCAACATGGCGAAACCCTGTCTCTACTAAAAATACAAAAATTAGCCAGGCGTGTTGGCGGGCATCTGTAATCCCAGCTACTCGGGAGGCTGAGACATGAGAATAGCTTGAACCGGGGAGGTGGAGGTTGCAGTGAACTGAGATCGAGCCATTGCACTGCAGCCTGGCAACAGATTGAGACTCCATCTCAAAAAAAAGAAAAAAGAAAACTCAACAGAAAGGATTGTGTCTTTAAGTTGTTTGTATGCTAGTGAGAGGAAACAGGTAGTAAACATGTAAAAAACAAAAAAGGCATGTTAACCTTTTAGATGATGATAGATGCTACGAAGAAATAAGACAGTGGGGCCGGGCGCGGTGGCTCACTCCTGTAATCCCAGCACTTTGGGAGGCTGAGGCGGGCAGATCACAAGGTCAGGAGATCAAGACCATCCTGGCTAACACAGTGAAACCCCGTCTCTACTAAAAAAAAATACAAAAAATTAGCCAGGCATGGTGGCGGGCACCTCTAGTCCCAGCTACTCGGGAGGCTGAGGCAGGAGAACCACTTGAACCTGGGAGGCGGAGGTTGCAGTGAGCCAAGATCGTGCCACTGCACTCCAGCCTGGGTGACGGAGCAAGACTCCATCTCAAAAAAAAAAAAAAAAGGAAAAGAAAAGAAATAAGACAGTGGGATAGAGAGAAGATATCCCAGGAGCACCACAGGAAAGGTCTGTGGAGGTAATACGTAAGTAGAGATCCAGAGAATGAGAAGAAGACTGTCATCTAAGTAAACATGAGAAAAGCTCTCTAGCAAAGGGGATAGCAAGCATGACATCCCTGAAATATGAATGCTTTCAGTACATTCTAGGAACTGACAAAGACCAACATCTCTAGAGTATCATGAACCTGGGGAAGGGTAGTATCAGGTGAAGATGGAGAGGGAGGTGGGAGCAGATAGTGTAGGGCCTTGTCGGCCATGACAAAGAATTCAGATTTTATTTTTAAGTCCAGTGGAAACTACTGAAATGTTTCAAACAAGGAAGTGACGTGAAACCTGATTTACGTTTAAAAGATATCACTCTGTCTATTAAGAATAGACTGAGGTGGAGAGGAAGAGGGCAGGAATAGGGGGACACAAAGAGACCAGGGAGGATGCCACTACAGTAGCATAGATGAAAACTTATGGTGGTTTGGATAAGGCTGGAGACAGTGGAGGAAGAAAGTAGGTTTACAAGAGATGTGTGTCAGAGGCAGAATCATTAGGATTGGCTGTTGGGTTAGCTTTGGTAGCTAGGTGCTTAGTAGTACCATTTATAGAGAATTGAGGAAGTCCAGGAGGTGGGGGGTAAAAAGCA
Organism: Symphalangus syndactylus; assembly: GCF_028878055.3. Taxonomy (NCBI): domain Eukaryota; kingdom Metazoa; phylum Chordata; class Mammalia; order Primates; family Hylobatidae; genus Symphalangus; species Symphalangus syndactylus. Next base: position 103,339,190 of record NC_072423.2, read on the forward strand.
ATAATTCTCTTTTGGAACTTAAGTGGCTGTGTAACATTTAAAGGGAAATACATTAATAGCAGTTGGATATATAAGAGAAGAAGTCTAGGCTGGAGATGTAAAAATTTGGGAGTCAGCAGCATGTAGATGATTTTTAAAGCTATAGGGAATTGTTGGAATCACACAGAGAGCAGGAGCGAGAGTTAGGCAAGAGAGAACACAGGAGAGAGCGCAAGTGAGCAAGTGAACTGAGAAGGGCCAAGGCCTAGGGCAAAAGGTTGGATGTGTGGAGAAAAGTCAACCAGCAGGTAGTGTAAGTATGACTGGTAAGGCAGGAGGAAAAGCCGAAGAGCAGGATGTCATAAGCACAAAGTATGTTATAACACAATGTACTTTTATTTTCTTTGTTGTCTTTCTTCTCCACTTTGACATGCTTAAGGAGAGGGATCTCAACACAAATCTTAGGGTTTGGCATGTTATTGTTGATGAATGAATGAAGGGATGAATGAATTTTTAAGGAAGAACCTTGCCTTATTGTGCTTTATGCAGATCTGTAAGTAGTACAACTTTTATTTTGGTGCTTAATTTAAAAATACTGCCTCAAAATTACCTGAAGCATAGTGCTGTATTAATACTGAGATTAGAATTGCTATGCATTTCTTTGGGAAAAATGCATTTTGAATTATTGGTTTTGTTTTATTTTTCCTGGATATGTTCACAATGTTAGGTTCATTTAAAAGAAAAAAAATGTTACTTCAGTCAGTGCTCACTTTGCTAAACTTTACCTCTTACTGAATTCCACTTCATTTTTTTCCTTCTCCTTATTAATAAGCTCATTCTTTGAAAACTAACTTTATCTTGTGTGTGTTTCTTTTTGCTGCTTTCAAAAACTTTAAGTATATTTGGTTTATTCTCCTTGGATTTCAAACTCATTTTTAGCTGTCCAAAGGTCTAATGCAAAAACTTTCAGCCGGGCGTGGTGGCTCGCGCCTGTAATCCCAGCACTTTGGGAGGCCGAGGCGGGCGGATCATGAGGTCAGGAGATGGAGACCATCCTGGCCAACATGGTGAAACACGGTCTCTACTAAAAATACAAAAATTAGCTGGGTGTGGTAGTGCATGCCTGTAGTCCTAGCTACTCGGGAGGCTGAGGCAGGAGAATCACTTGACCCCAGGAGGCGGAGGTTGCAGTGAGCCGAGATCGTGCCACCGCACTCCAGCCTGGCGACAGAGCAAGACTGTGTCTCAAAAAAAACAAAAAACTTTCAGAAACCATTTTTTTAAAAATACCTGATAAAATTAAAGGTTTTTAAAAAAACTGGAAGCATATCTTTCTGGATGGCCATGGACTTTGGGATTCTCCATCCCCTTGCTATCTGCACCCGTTAGATGATAGGAGTGCAGACTTCCCTTTTTCAAAGGTGGAGTGAAGTGTGGGTAGAAGGAGTTCCTGGGGTGAGGTAGGATGTAAAGAGTCATGGGCAGAAGTGGACCCCCTACTAGGACCAGTCCCTGGGAACGCTTGGCTGAGCCGGTAACATTTTGTAGCTTTCCAAAGTCTCAAGAATGAGCCTGCCTTCTTCCTTAGCTACTAGCTCAGCTCTTGATTCAAGCCAGTTTCTCTCCTTTACTGTGTGTGGTTTCTCACCCAGTCATTTGAAATTATCAAGTTTTTATTTACTTATTTGATTTGATTACAAAACTTTTTAGTTTAGCTATGATTATTCATGTTTTTGCCGCCCCCTTCTTGTTTTTCTGAGACAAGGTCTCACTCTTTTGCCCAGGCTGGAGGGCAGTGGTGCGATCTCTGTTCACTGCAACCTCTGCCTTCCTGGCTCAAACAATCCTGCCATCTCAGCCTCCTGAGCAGCTGGGACTACAGGTGTGTGCCACCACACCCAGCTAATTTTTATATTTTTTGTAGAGATGAGGTCTCACCATGTTTGTGATCTACCTGCCTTGGCCTCCCAAAGTACTGGGAGCCACTGTGCCCAGCCTGTTTATAATTGCTAATATACGAATGAAAAACAGTCAGGGAGTGAAAAGGCTCACTTGTATGTTCTTCCCAGCTCTTTTTATTTATAGCCAGTAGGAGAAAACATGCTCCAGAAATTGTTGCTATGTTAAAGGGTGGCATTTATATATAAAGAACAGGAAGTCAGGCATATTTCTGTTGGGATAATTACAGTGCAAGGCTAACTATGACTAGTGCCAACTGGCATACCAAAGTATAAGGTAAATTCCTTGGAAGTAGCAATCACTGAGAGCTAGACTCTTTAGGGAGAAATGATGGATGAAGGGAAGCCTGGCCAAGGTCTTGAAGATTAACAAAGAAAGGAGGAGGATATCCAGGCACATTTTCTACTTCATGTGAGAAAGTCTTAGGAGTTTTAGTTTAGTACAGGCTTAGTAAGATTGAACAGGGAAATGAGGCTGCTCAAAAAGGCTAATTCAGTTTTAGGATACTTTAATAAATGTAGCATGTCTAGGAAATGGGAGATAAAATTTTGACTCTGCACTGGTCAAACATATAGAATTCTGGGATCACCCTTTAGGAGGGACTTTGAGTGCTCACTTTGGCAGCACATGCACAAAAATTGGAACAATACAGAGAAGATTAGTAAGGCGTCTGCGCAAAGATGACATACAAATTTGTGAGGTGTTCCATATAAAATAAAAATAAAAAGAGGGACATTGATAAACTAGAATAGCTACAGAGGTATCCTAGTCTATTTTTTATTGCTATAACTGAATACTACAGGCTGGAGAATATATAAAGAATAGAGGTTTAGGCCAGGCGTGGTGGCTCATGCTTGTAATCCCAGCACTTCAGGAGGCCAAGGCAGGCGGATCACGAGGTCAGGAGTTCGAGACCAGCCTGGCCAACACAGTGAAACCCTGTCTCTACTAAAAATACGAAAATTAGCCAGGCATGGTGGCAGGCGCCTGTAATCCTAGTGACTCAGGTGGCTGAGGCAGGAGAATCACTTGAACCCGGGAGCCAGAGGTTACAGTGAGCCAAGATCGAGCCGCTGCACTCCAGCTGGGCGATAGAGCTAGACTCTGCCTCAAAAAAAAAAAAAAAAAAAAATTGAGTGTGGTGGCTCACACCTGTAATCCCAGCACTTTGAGAGGCCAAGGCAGGAGGATCACCTGAGGTTGGGAGTTCGAGACCAGCCTGACCAACATGAAGAAACCCTGTCTCTACTAAAAATACAAAATTAGCCAAGTGTGGTGGCACATGCCTGTAATCCCAGCTACTCGGGAGGCTGAGGCAGGAGAATCACTTGAACCCGGGAGGCAGAGGTTGCGATGAGCCGAGATCATGCCATTGCACTCCAGCCTGAGAAACAAGAGCAAAACTCTGTCTCAAAAATAAAAAATAAAATATAATAAAAATAATGAAAAAAAATAGAGATTTATTTAGCTCACAGTTCTAGAGACTGGGAAATTCAAGAGCATAGTGCTGACATCTTGTAAGGGCCTTCTTGCTGAGTGATAACATGGTGGAAAGCATCACGTGGTGAGAGGGCAAGACAGTCAGAGAGAGCTTGCTTTTATAACAAAGCCGTTCCAATGATAATGAGCCCACTTCTTTGATAGTGACATTGATCCAATCATGAGGGCACAGCCCTCATTAACCCATTAATTCATTCATGAGGACAGAGGCATTAAGTTTCCAACACGTGAACTTTTGGGGGACACATTTAAACCATAGCAAGAGGAGAATGAGGAAATTTGAAGGAAGCTGATTCACTTAATTAGAGTATAGGCTCTGCCATCAATCAGGCCTGAGTTCACATACCATCTCTGCAGCTTATTAGCCATGTGAATTTGGCAAGTTATGTAATTTATCTTCATGTTCCTATCTGTAATATGGAGATATAAGTAGTGTATATGTTTTAGGAATGTTGTGAGAATTAAATGCATATAAAGATCTTAAGCCTATGCCTAAAACATAATAAACTCATAATAAACAGTAATTCATTGACAGGAATAATTAAAGGAACTAGATAAGTAAACATGGACAAAGAATATGACTTTTTTCTGTACAGCTTCAGAGACTAGAAGTTACAAAGATACAGCTCAATATAAGAAATTTGTTTCTAAGAATATGAACTAGCTGGCCAGGCATAGTGACTCATGCCTGTAATCCCAGCACTTTGGGAGGCCAAGGCGGGTAGATCACCAGAGGTCAGGAGTTCGAGACCAGACTATCCAATATGATGAAACCCCGTCTCCACTAAAAATACAAAAATTAGCTGGGCATGGTGGCATATGCCTGTAATCTCAGCTACTTGGGAGGCTGAGGCAGGAGAATCACTGGAACCTGGGAGGCGGAGGCTGCAGCGATTAGAGATCGCACCACTGCACTTCAGTTGGGCAACTGAGCCCGATTGTCTCAAAAAAAAAAAAAAAAGAGCTAGCTAACAATAAATTGGGCTGCCTCAGAAAGTGATCATGGTGGTGGGATGGGGGAACAGAGCAAGATGGTGTAATAGAAGGCTCCACTGAACATACCTCTCAACAGGAACACAAAATTTAACAATTGTCTACACACAAAAAAACCTTCATAAGAACCAAAAATCAGATGAGAACTCACAATACCTTGTTTTAACTTCATATTACTGAAAGTCACAGAAGAGGGCAGGAAAGAGTCTTGAATTGCTGACACCAATCACCCCCCATCCCAGCAGTGGCTGCATGGCAGGGAGAATCTGTGCACTTGGGGATGGAGAGTGCAGTGATTGTGAGACTTTGCATTGAACTCAATGCTGCCTTGTCACAGTGGAAAGCAAAACTGAGCTGAACTAGGTGATGCCTGCCCACAGCGGGAGCATATAGGCCAGCCCCAGCCAGAGGGGACTCGCACATCCCAGTGGTCAGAACTTGAGTTCTGGCAAGCCTTATCATGGAGTGCTAAAGTACCCTGGGGCCCTAAATAAACTTGAAAGGCAGTCTAGGCCACAAGGACTGCAACTCCTAGGTGAGTCCTAGTGCTGAGCTGAGCTCAGATCCAGTGGACTGCAGGGGCACATGACCTACTGAGACACCAGCAGGTGCTGTTAAGGGAGTACTTGTGCCACTCCTTTCCTAACCCCTAACCCCAGGCTGCACAGTTTGCAGCTCCAAAAGAGACCCTTCCTTCCGTGTGAAGAGAGGAGAGGGAAGAGCAAAGAGAATTTTGTCTTGCATCTGGGATACCAGCTCAGTCACAGTAGGATAGGGCACCAGGCAGAGTCATGAGGCCCCCATTCTGGGCCCTAGCTTCTGGATTACATTTATTGACACATCGTTGGTCAGAAGGGAACCTGCTGCCTTGAAGAGAAGGATGCAGTCATGGCAGGACCCATCACTTACTGACTAAAGAGCCCCTGGGCCTTGAATAACCATCAGCAATACTCAGGTAGTAAGTACACTGTGGGCCTTAAGTGAGACTCTGAGATATGCTGGCTTGTCTGAAATTATCCAGGTAAGGCCAAGCACATTCACAGCTCTGTTGGCTATGGTGAGAGATGCCATCTGCTTGAAAAAAGCAGAGGAAAAAGTAAAGGGAAATTTGTCTTGCATCTTAGGTACCAGGTAGGGCACAGTGGGGTAGAGCACCAACGGGCTCTTGGAGTCCCTGATTCTAGGCCTTGGCTTTTGGATGGCATTTCTGGACCTGCCCTGGGCCAGAGGGGAGCCCACTGCCCTGAAGGGTGAGTCCCAGGCCAGGCAGCATTCACCACAAACTGACTGAAGAGCCCTTGGGCCTTAAGTGAGCATTGGGAGTAGCCTGGCAGTGATCCATATGGGCCTGTGGCGTTGGTGGCCATGGGGTGAGGCTCCTCTGCCTGTGAAAGGGGAGGGAAAAGTAGGAGGGACTGAGTCTCATGGTTCGAGTGCTAGCCCAGCAGCAGTATTATACTGGTGTCTTATTATAAGACACCAGGTAGATTTCTAAGGTTTTTGACTCCAGTCCCTAGCTCCCAGTTAGGATCTCTGGACCCACCTGGGGCTTGGGGAACTCACCACCTGAAAGGGAGGTACAGAAGCCTGTCTTGCTTCACCACCTGCTGATTGTAGAGACCTATGGCTTTGAGCGAACATAGGTGGTAGCCAGGTAGTGGATACAGTGGGTCTTGGGCAAGACCCAGTGTTATGCTGGCTTCAGATGTGACCTAGCAAAGTTGAGTGGTGGTGGCCATAGCAGTGCTTGTGTCATCCCACCTCCAGCTCCAGGCAGCTCAGCACACAGAGAGAGGCTCTGAATGTTTGGGAGAGAGTAAGGGGAAAAAAAACCAAGAGTTTCTGCCTGGTAATCCAGAGAATAATTCTGGATCTTACCCATGACCACAAGGTGATACTTCTATGAGTCTGCCAGAACCATGATGTTACTGGACTTGGGGTGCCCCCTAATGCAGATATGGCTTAGATCACAACACCCAAGTTCCTTCAAATATCTGGAAAGCCTTCCCAAGAAGGACAGATACAAATAAGCCCAGACTGCGAAGACTGCAATAAGTACCTAACTCTTCAGTGCCCAGACACTGAAGAACTTCTACAAGCATCAACACCATTCAGAAAAACATGACCTCACCAAACTAAATAAGGAACCAGGAACTAATCCTGGAGAAACAAAGATATGTGACCTTTCAGACACAGAATTCAAAGTAGCAGTTTTGTGGAGACTCAAAAGAAATTCGAGATAACACAGAGAAAGAATTTCGAACTATATCAGATAAACTTAACAAGGAGATTGAAATAATTAAAAATCAAGCAGAAATTCTGGAGTTGAAAAATGCAATTGAAATACTGAAGAATGGATCAGCATTCTTTTAATAGCAGTTTTAATGACAGAATTGATCAAGCAGAAAGAATTAGTGAACCTGAAGACAGGCTATTTGAAAATACATAGAGGAGACAAAAAAGAATAAAAAAGAATGAAACATGCCTACAAGATCTAGAAAATAGCCTCCAAAGGGCAAATCTAAGAGTAATTGGCCTTCAAGAGGAGGTAGAGAAAGAGACAGGATAGAAGGTTTATTCAAAGAGATAATATCAGAGAACTTCCTAAACCTAGAAAAAGATAATTGACATTCAAGTACAAGAAGGTTATAGAACACCAAGCAGATTTAACATTTAACCCAAAGAAGATGACCTCAAGGCTTTTTTTTTTTTTGAGATGGAATGGAGTCTTGCTCTGTCTCCCAGGCTAGAGTACAGTGGTGCAATCTCAGTTCACTGCAACCTCAGCCTCCTGGGTTCAAGTGATTCTTCTGCCCCAGCCTCCTGAGTAGCTGGGATTATAGGCACATGCCACCACACCCAGCTAATTTTTTTGTATTTTTAGTAGAGATGGGGTTTTGCCATGTTGGCCAGGTTGGTCTCGAACTCCTAACCTCAAGTTATCCGCCTCCCTCAGCCTCCTAAAGTGCTGGGATTACAGATGTGAGCCACCACGCCTGGCCCCTCAAGGCATTTAATAATAAAACTCCCAAAGCTCAAAGATAAAGAAAGGATCCTAAAAGCAACAGAAGAAACAAATAACATACAATGGAACTCCAGTATGTCTGGCAGCAGACTTCAGTGGAAATCTTACAAGCCAAGAGAAAGTGGAATGAGATATTTAAAGTGCTGAAGGAACCTTAGACTACTGCATCTGGAAAAAATATGCTTTAAACATGAAAGAGAAATAAAAACTTTCCTAGACAAACAAAAGCTGAAGGATTTCATCAACATCAGACCTGTCCTACAAGAAATGCTAAAGAAAGTACTTCAATCAGAAGGAAAAGGATGTTAATGAGCAGTAAGAAATCATCTGAAAGTATAAAACTCACTGGTAATATTAAGTACAGAGAAAAAACTCACAGAATATTATAACACTGTAACGGTGGTGTGTAAACTACTCTTAAGTAGAAAGACTGAAAGATGAACCAATCAAAACAATAACAATTTTTCAAGACATAGTACAGGTGCCGAGCAATGGGCTTCTCTCGTGACAACTGGCACAAGTGCTGCAAGACAGGGGCAAGAGTAAGCCCTCCCACAAGAAGTGGAAGTATGAGCTGGAGTGCCCTGCTGCCAGCACCAAGATTGGCCCCTGCTGCATCCACACAGTCTGTGTGCAGGGACATAACAAGAAATACTGTACCTTGAGGCTGGACGTGGGGAATTTCTTCTGGGGCTCAGAGTGATGTAGGTGCGAAACAAGGATCATCAATGTTGTCTACAATGTGTCCAATAACAAACTGGTCCATACCAAGATGCTATTGAAGAACTGCATCATGCTCAGTGACAGTACACTCTACTGACAGTGGTGCAAGTCCCACTATGCATTGTCCCTGGGCTGCAAGAAGGGGGCCAAGCTGACTCCTGAGGTGGAAGAGATTTTAAACAAAAAACAGTCTAAAAAAATTTAGAAGAAACATGATGAAAAAGAATGCCAAAATCAGCAGTCTTCTGGAGGAGCAGTTCCAGCAGGGCAAGTGTCTGGTGTGCATCACATCAAGGCCAGAACAGTGTGGCCCAGCAGATGACTATGTGCTAGAGGCCTGGGAGTTAGAGTTTTATCTTTGGAAAATCAAGGCCCAGAAAGGCAAATAAATCCTCATCCTTTCTGTATTTGCTTATGTAATAAAGGTGTTTATTGTTCTGTAACAAGAAAAAAAAGACATAGACAGTATAATAAGATATAAATAGAAACAACAAAAAGTTAAAAAGCAGGGGGATGAAATCAAGGTGTGTAGAGTTTTATTACTGGCTGGGCACGGTGACTCATGCTGTAATCCCAGCACTTTCGGATGCTGAGGCAGGTGGATCACTTGAGTCAAGGAGTTGGAGACCAGCCTGGGCAACATAGAGAAACTCCATCTCTACAAAAAAAGTTAGTTGGGCATGGTGGTGCATGCCTGTAGTTCCAGCTACTCAGGAGGCTGAGGCAGAAGGATTGCTTGAGCCCAGAAGGCAGGGGTTGCAGTGAGCTGAGATCACACCATTGCACTCCAGCCTGGGCAGAAATAGCAAAACTCCATCTCAAAAACAAACAAACAAACAACAACAACAACAAAACAAGACCCAAACACACTTCACCTATAAAGACAAGCATAGACTGAAAATAAAGGAACAGAAAAAGATATTCCAGGCCAGTGGAAACCAAAAAAGAGTGGGAGTAGCTATACTTATATCAGACAAAATATATTTCAAGACAAAACTTAAAGAAGAGACAAAGAAGGTAATTATATAATGATAAAGTGGTCAATTCAGCAAGAGGATATGACAATTATAAATATATATGCACTCAACACTGGAGCACCCAGATGTATAAAGCAAATATTATTCAAGCTAAAGAAAGAGATAGACCTCAATACAATAATGGCTGGAGACTTCAACAACCCATTTTCAGCATTGGACAGATCTTCCAGACAGAAAATCAACAAACATCAGACTTAATTTGCACAATAGACCAAATGGACCTAGTAGATATTTTCAGAACATTTCATCCAACAGCTGCAGAATATGCATTTTTCTCCTGAGCACGTGAATCATTATCAAGGATAGACCATATGTTAGGTCACAAAACCAGTCTTAAAACATTCAAAAAATTTGAAATAATATCAAGCACCTTCTCTGACCACAATGGAATAAAACTAGAAATCAATAACAAGAGGAATTTTGGAAACTACACAAACTCATGGAAATTAAAAAATATGCTCTTGAGTGACTAGTGAGTCAATGAAGAAATTAAGATGGAAATTGAAAATTTTCTTGAAACAAATGATAATGGAAATGCAACATACGAAAACCTATGGGATACAGTGAAAGCAGTACCAAAAGAGAAATTTATTGCTATAAGTGCCTACATTAACAAAGAAGAAAAACTTCAAATAAATAACCTAGTGATGCATCTTAACAAATGACAAAAACAAGAGCAAGCCAAACCAAAATTAGCTGAAGAAAAGAAATAATAAAGATCAGAGGAGAAATAAATGACATTGGAATGAAGAAAACAATACAAAAGATGAATGAAACAGAAAGTTGATTTTTTTGAAAAGTTAAACAAAATAGACAAACCTTTAACCAAACTAAGAAAAAAAGAGAGAGGATCCAAATAAATAAAATCAGAGATGAAAAAGAAGACATTACAATTGATACTGCAGAAATTCAAAGGATCATTAGTGGCTATGATGAGCAAGTGTATGCCAATAAATTGGAATATCTAGAAGAAATGGATAAATTTGTAGACACATACAACCTACAAAGATTGAACCATGAAAAAATCCAAAACCTGAACAGACCAATAACAAGTAATGATATTGAAGCCATAATAAAACGTCTTCCAGCAAAAAAAGCTCAGGCCCTGATGGCTTCACTGCTGAATTCTATTAAACATTTAAAGAGGAACTAATACCAATGCTACTTAAACTAGTCGGAAAAATAGAGGAGGAGGGAATACTTCCAAACTCATTTTTTGAGGCCAGTAGTACCCTGATACCAAAACCAGACAAAGATACATCAAAAAAAGGAAACTGCAGGCCAATATCACAGATGAATATTGATACAAAAATCCTCAACAAAATACTAGCAAAACAAATTCAACAACGCATTAAAAGGGTCATTCATCGGCCAGGCGCGATGGCTCACGCCTGTAATCCCAGCACTGTGGGAGGCTGAGGCAGGTGGATCACCTGTGGTCAGGAGTTTGAGACCAGCCTGGCCAACATGGTGAAACCTCATCTCTACTAAAAATACAAAAATTAGCTGGTATGGTGGTGGGCACCTGTAATCCCAGCTACTCGGGAGGCTAAGACAGGAGAATTGCTTAGAACCCAGATGGCAGAGGTTACAGTGAGTGAAGATCATGCCACTGCACTCCAGCCTGGGCAACAAAGAGCAAAACTCCGTCTCAAAAAATAAATAAATAAATAAAAAGAAATTGAAAAGCCCAGAAAATAATGGAAAGATATTCCATGTTCATTTATTGGCAGAATTAATTTTTTTTTTTTTGAGACAGAGTTTAGCTCTTGTTGCCCAGGCTGGAGTGCAATGGCATGATCTCAGCTCACCGCAACCTCTGCCTCCCAGGTTGAAGCGATTCTCCTGCCTCAGCCCCCCAAGTAACCGGGATTACAGGCATGTGCCACCACGCCCGGCTAATTCTGTATTTTTAGTAGAGATGGGGTTTCTCTATGTTGGTCAGGCTGGTCTCAAACTCCTGACCTTGGGTAATCTTCCTGCCTCGGCCTCCCAAAGTGCTGGGATTATAGGCAGGAGCCACCGCGCCCAGCCCAGCAGAGTTAATATTGTTAAAAAAGTGTCTGCACTACCCCCCAAATATCTACAGATTCAATGCAATCTCTATCAAAATACCAATGACATTCTTCACAGATATAGAAAAAACAATCCTAGGCCGGGTGCAGTGGCTCACGCCTGTAATCCCAGCACTTTGGGAGGCCAACGCGGGTGGATCATCTGAGGTCGGGAGTTCGAGACCAGCCTGACCAACATGGAGAAACCCTGTCTCTACTAAAAATACAAAATTAACCAGGCATGGTGGTGCATGCCTGTAATCCCAGCTACTCAAGAGGCTGAGGCAGGTAATCGCTTGAACCCGGGAGGCGGAGGTTGCGGTGAGCCGAGATTGCGCCATTGCCCTCCAGCCTGGGCAACAAGAGCGAAACTCTGTCTCAAAAAAAAAAAAAAAATAGATAAGAAAGACTTAAATCTAAGACTATGAAACTACTACAAGAACACACTGGGTGAAACTCTCCAGAATACTGGAGTGGGCAAAGATTTCTTGAGTAATACCCCACGAGTACAGGCAGCCAAAGCAAAAATAAACAAATGGGATCATATCAAATTAAAAAGCTTCCTCACAGCAAAGGAAATAATGACATGATGAGACAACCCATAGAATGGGAAAAAATATTTGCAAACTACCCATCTGACAAGGAATTAATAGCCATAATATATAAAGAGCTCTAACAACTCTAATATAGTTTGGATATGTGACCCCACTGAAATCTCATGTAGAATTGTATTCCCCAGTATTGGAGGTGGGGCCTGGTGGGAGGTGATCGGATCATGTGGGTAGATTTCTCATAAATGGTTAAGCACCATCCCCTTGATGCTGTCCTCATGATAGTGAGTTCTCATGAGATCTGGTTGCTTCAAAGTGTGCCACCCACCCCTGCTCTTGCTCCTGCTTTCACCATGTGACATGCCTGCTCTTCCTTCACCTTCCACCATGATTATAAGCTTCCTGAGGCCTCCCCAACAGCAGATGCTGCTATGCTTCCTGTGCAGCCTGCAGAACTAGGAGCCAATTAAACTTCTTTTCTTTGTAAATTACCCAGTCTCAGATATTTCTCTCTTTTTTAAAAATTTCCTTTGTATTTGTTTTTTGGAAACAAAGTCTCACTGTGTTGCCCAGTCTAGTTTCAAACTCCTGGGCTCAAGCAGTCCTCCTGCCATGGCCTCCCAAAGGACTGGAATTACAGGCATGAGTCCCACACCTGTCTTAGTTATTTATAGCAATGCAAGAATGGCCTAATACAAACTCTATAGGAAAAGAAAACTAATAATCTGATTAAAAAATAGGCAAAAGATCTAAATAGACATTTCTCAAAAGAAGACATGAAAATAGCATACACGGGCAGATCACCTGAGGTCAGGAGTTCGAGACCAGCCTGGCCAACATGGTGAAACCCTGTCTCTACTAAAAATACAAAAATTAGCTGGGTGTGGTGGTGGGTGCCTGTAATCCCAGCTACTCAGGAGGGTAAGGCAGGAGAATCACTTGAATCTGGGAGGCAGAGGTTGCAGTGAGCTGAGATCGCACCACCCACACCCCAACCTGGGTGACAGAGTGAGACTCTGTCTCAAAACAAAAAAAAAAAAAAAGAGGCCAGGTGCGGTGCTCACGCCTGTAATCCCAGCACTTTGGGCGGTCGAGGCAGACAGATCACGAGGTCAGGAAATCGAGACCATCCTGGCCAACATGATGAAACCCCGTCTCTACTAAAAATACAAAAATTAGCTGGGTGTGGTGGCACACACCTGTAGTCCCAGCTACTTGGGAGGCTGAGGCAGAATAGCTTGAACCAGGGAGTCGGAGGTTGCAGTGAGCTGAGATCACGCCACCACACTCCAGCCTGGCGACAGAGCCAGACTCCGTCTCAAAAAAAAAAAAAAAAAAAAAAAAGATTTGGAAGCAACCTCAGTGTCCATAAACAGATGAATGGGCTGTTCTGTCTATGGAGTAGCCATTCTTTTGTTTCTTTACTTCTGTAATAAACTTACTTAAAAAAAAAGAAAACAAAACAAAAACAAAAAACCCAGATGAATGGATAAAGAAAATGTGGTACATATACATAATGGAGTACCATTCAGCCACAAAAAAGAATGAGAACCTATCATTTGCAACAACATGGATGGTCATTATGTTAAGTGAAATAAGGCAGGCACAGAAAGACAAACATTGCATGTTTTCACTTATCTGTGGGCACTAAAAATTAAAGTCATTCACTTATCTGTGGGTGCTAAAAATTAAACTCTTTGAATTCATGGAAATAGTTTGTAGAAGGATGGTTACCAGAGGCTGTGAAGGGTAGAGGGGGAGATGAGAGGAGGGAATTGGGGACAGTTAATGGGTACAAAAAAAGAAAAAGGGCCGGGCACAGTGGCTCACACCTGTAATCCCAGCACTTTGGGAGGCCGAAGCAGTTGGATCACTTGAGGTCAGGAGTTTGAGACCAGCCTGGCCAAAATGGTGAAACCCCATCTCTACTAAAATACAAAAAGTTAGCTGGGCCTGGTAGCCTGAGCCTATAATCCCAGCTGCTTGGGAGGCTGAGGCAGGAGAATTGCTTGAACTGGGTGGCAGAGGTTTTGGTGAGTTGAGATCATGCCACTGTGCTCCAGCCTGGGGGACAGAGCGAGACTCTGTCTCAAAAAAAAAAAAAAAAAGAGTAAAACATAGTATTTGCTAGCATGACAGGGTAACTATAATAAAAATAATTTAATTGTACATTTTAAAATAACTAAAAGAGTATAATTGAATTGTTTGAAACCCAAAGGAAAAATGCTTGAGGTGATGGATACCCTATTTACCTTGATATGATTATTATGCATAGCATGCCTATATCAAAATATCTCATGTAATCCATAAATACATACACCTACTATGTACCCACAAAAATTTAAAAAATAAAGTGATGACTGCCACCTCTCTTCCAACATCCCCACCCATCTCACAGTACTCTCATGGTTCTCTCAAGCTGTGCCCCTGGAGTACCATGGGTACAGCTTGATATTGCTGAGAGGATTCATCTATTAGGTAAGGTACCAAACTAGATATGCAAGATCATTTCCAAATATGCTATTCTGATCATTCATTCAACAGATGCTTATTGAGCTCCTGCATCTTGATGGATACTATTTAAGTGGTGTGGGGAGAGCAGTGAGCAAAATAGACATGGTCCTTGTCTTTATGCTACTTACCAGTCTATGGTTTTATGGCTCCAGTGGACACCCTTTCCTTCAGATTTTTTTTTCTTCTTCTTTTTTTTTTTTTTTTTTTGGTTCTCCTCTTAGCTACCTGGTGGTATCTCCTTTGCTCATTCAATTGTTGTTTTTCCTCATTCCTGTCATACTTGCTTGACACCCTTCAATTTTTTCTGAATTCTCTTTTAATTTCCCTTGTATGCTTTTTTCTTTGGCCATCTCTTCTAGTATATCTAGCCTTATAGACTATTAGATTTGTCTTCCTAAATATGTTTCCATGTTCAAAACCTCTCGATTACTCCCCATTGTCTATTGGATTAAAAAGCTTGTTTTTGAGGCCTTTAGCTGGATATTTCAATCCACTTCTCCAGACTTATCTCCACTTGACACTGTCACCTTTGGGTGGATTGAACGACCCCTGCTTCCTTTTTCCCCCTTTGATCTTTTCCTTGCCTTCCTGTTTCTTGGGGTCTTTGTTTTTTTAGATCCCAGGAAAACTATGTCTCCACCTGAAATCCTCTTTTTCATTTAAAGCTCATTGCTAATGGTAACGTGTATGTGGCCTTCACAGATGAAAGTGAACTTGTCACCTCTCTGAACCACAGGATACCTATATGGCACTTTTTTTTTTCTTCTCACTTAATTAGTTCATCAGTCCTTGAGATTTGTTGTTATATTTTAATAGGATCTAGTATTGTGATTTACATAATATAGGCATTCAATAAATATTTATTGACAGATTAAGGGATTATACAATAGGATTATACAACTTAATTTAAAGAGAAAATTATATCTTATGGATGCAAAAAAATCTATAAACAGTTTTGAAAGTAAACTGTTTCTTGAACAGCTACTATGTGCCAGGTGCTGTTCTAGGCACTGAGGATAACCACAGTGACTAAAACAGTTTACAAAATATTCTATGTCAAACGATGGTAAGTGCTTTGAAGCAAGATAAGTGAGGATAAAAAGGATGGATAGCGAAGGATGTGCTACTTAATATGGGGGTACAGGGAGGCTTCTCTGACAGACTGGCAGACATTTGAACAGAGATAATACATATAAGTGCCCACTATTCATTGGGATTAATTTTTAAATGGTCAGTAAGTTATACTTGAAAAAATTTGATTTTGATTTTTAGTTTCACCCTGTTACATATATATGCATTATTTAAAAATTAAGGTCTCATTGATAATGTCTATTGGGATTTGCTTCTCATAAAAAATTCAGCAAGATAACTCTTGAATATCTCTTAGTATAGTTGGAAAAATGCTTAAATTGTAATGTTTTAGTAACTTATGCTAATGTTATCAAGAGAGTCATATTTCTAACTATAAATTTCAGAATTGATGGAGCCAAAAGAAATTTAGACAGAACACTGGATAAAAGAACACCTCTATTACCACCACCTGATTATCCTCAAACTGTAAGTTTATGTTTTCTCATTAAAAAGTTTATCCTTATATCATTTTAATTTGTAGTTAAGACAATCTCAATATAACTGATGTTTTTAAAAGGAATAATAGATATATTTAAACTATATATTTAATTTTTAAACAACTTAAATTAATTTTAAAATGTTCTCCTTGATTTAATTATATCCTGTTTGTTTGTTTTTGACAGATGACCAGTGAAATGAAAAAAAAAGGAGTGAGTTCAAGTTTTTATATTTCTTGTTTGAAAATGTTCAAAGAAATTATTGCAAAGTAGTTTCTTCTAAGACCACCTGCTAAGTCCCATTCTAGAAAATAAATAAATTTAGAAACTGAGGTTTTTATTTTCTCTTCCCAAGGGAGCAAACATGTCATGAACAACAATATGGCAATATAGATTTTTTTGTTTTTTTTGTTTTAAACAGGGTCTTGCTCTGTCACCAAGGCTGGAGGGCAGTGGTGCAATCTCAGGTCACTGCAGCCCCACCACCCGGGCTCAAGCAGTCCTCCCACCTCAGCCTCCTGAGTACCTGGGACTGCAATCACATGTCACCATGCTTGGATAATTTTTAAAATTATTTGTAGAAATGAGATCTCACTATATTGCCCAGGCTGGTCTTGAACTCCTGGACTCAAGTGATCCTCCCACCTTGGCCTCTCAAATTGCTGGAAATACAGGTTTGAGCCACTGTGCCCGGCCAATATGGGTTTTAAGAACTACATTTTTGTTGGCATTCACTATTTGCAGATTAATTATGTAAATATTTTCATTTTTATTCCAAGCAACTGAAAAAAACTCAAAGTGGCAGTTATAAAGGAAATCCATCTCTCTTTTTCATTAGGGTAATAATTGAGTATTCTAATATTGATATAATGATATAGTAGCCACTCAGCAAATATGTATTGAGAATCTGTTATGTACTAGCCACATGCTAGGTGCTAGAGATTAAAAAAAGACACTGCATGAGTGACAACAGGGGACTTATGATATGATTGGTGGAAAGACAAAAACATCTAAAATTTCTTTACTAGCAAAGGATAACAGAAACGTATGGAGCTGGAGACATGAAAGAGGAAATCATGCAGCATGTTTTCAGATGGGGTATAAGCTTCTCAAGTCCCTTAAAATTCACTTTGGAGGATAGAGGCTGAAGATGTGAATTCAGCCTCTACGAATTCAGGATATTTGGAAGAAACTCTTTTTAGCTTTTCCTTGTGTTGGTTTTGGTTTTTAAAATGCTCTTCTTCCTCCTTACCTGGCCACCCAACGTTTCTGGATAATTTGGATGTGGATCTTTCTTTTTACTAGGTATAATTACTGATACACAACAATCCCAAAACATTAATAAATATTCAATGTACAAATTGCCAAATGTATTTAATATTTGTGTGTATGTGTTTAGTATCCTCATTGTTCCTAGCCAAGCATACAGTCATTCATTCGTGAGCCCACTGCTCTTGGCAATATGGCTTCTAGGAATTCCATCACTTCATCATGAATGTCACCAGTAACTACTAACTGCCAAATTCAAAGGATATTTTTTCTTTTATTTATTTATTTATTTATTTTTTGAAATGGAGTCTCACTGTGTTGCCCAGGCTGGAGTGCAGTGGCGTGATCCTGGCTCACTGCAACCTCCATCTCCCAAGTTCCAGTGATTCTCCTGCCTCAGCCTCCTGAGTAGCTGGGATTCTGTAATCCATGTGCCACCACGCCCGCCTAAAATTTTGTATTTTAGTAGAGATGGGGTTTCACCATGTTGGCCAGGCTGGCCTTGAGCTCCTGACCTCAGGTAATAAACCCATCTCAACCTCCCAAAGTGATGGGATTACAGGCGTGAGGCATCTCGCCTAGCCAAAAGATATTTTTTCTATACTTCTCTCTCTTGGACCTCCACCTGTCTTTTTTTTGAGACAGAGTCTCCCTCTGTCAGCTAGGCTGGAGTGCAGTGGTGTGATCTTGGCTCACTGCTACCTCTGTCTCTGGGTTCAAGCGATTCTCCTGCCTCAGCCTCCTGAGTAGCTAAGATTACAGGCGCCTGCCACCACGCCGAGCTAATTTTTGTACTTTTTAGTAGAGACAGGGTTTCACCATGTTGGCCAGGCTGGTCTTGAACTCCTGACCTCAGGTGATCCACCCACCTTAGCCTCCTAAAGTGCTGGGATTACAGGCGGAGCCACCGTGCCCGGCCTCTACCTGTCTTTTTAAAAAAACTTTGATCAGTGGAACAGAATAGATGACCCAGAAATAGACTCACACAAGTATAGCCAGCTGATTTTTTACTTTTTCTTTTTTTTTAGAGACAGGGATCTCTCTTTGCTGCCCAGGCTGGTCTTGAGCTCCTGGGCTCAAGTGATCCTCCTGCCTCAGCTTCCTGAGTAGCTGGGACTACAAGAGCATGCCACCATCCCCCTGATTTTTGACTAAGTTGCGAAAATCATTCAGTGGAGGAAGAATAGTCTTTTCAACGAATGGGAGAAAGCAATTGGATATCCATAAAATAAAAAAACCTCAGCCTAAACCTCCTACCTTGTACAAAAATTAACTAAAAATTGATCATAGGTGTAAATGTAAAACATAAAACTATAAAAAAAACCAAACACCCCATGTTCTCACTCATAGGTGGGAATTGAACAATGAGAACACATGGACACAAGAAGGGGAACATCACACTCCGGGGACTGTTGTGGGGTGGGGGGAGGGGGGAGGGATAGCATTAGGAGATACACCTAATGCTAAATGACGAGATAATGGGTGCAGCACACCAACATGGCACATGGATACATATGTAACAAACCTGCACATTGTGCACATGTACCCTAAAACTTAAAGTACAATAATAAAAATAAATACATAAATAAAATATTTTGAGCATAATAAAACGAAATAAATTTTTTAAAAAAATTTAGAAAAAGGCATAGGAGAAACATAAACTATAAAACTTTTAGAAAAATCTAGCCTAGGCAAAAAGTTCTTAGGTATGTCCTCCAAAGCACAATCCAGAATTTTTTTTTTTTTTTTTTTTGAGACGGAGTCTCACCTTGTCGCCCAGGCTGGAGCGCAATGGCGCAATCTCGGCTCACTGCAACCTCCGCCTCCCCAGATCAAGCAATTCTCCTGCCTCAGCCTCCCGCAGAAAATTTTTAAAAACTCAGTAAATTAGACTTCATCAAAATTAAAAGCTATTGCTCAGTGAAAGACCCTGTTAGGAGGATGAAAAAACAAGCTACACACTGGGAGAAAATATTCACAAATCGGCTATCCAACAAAGGACTTATATCTAGAATATATAAATAACTCTTTAAACTCAACAGTATGAAAGCAAAATATCTGATTAGAAAATGGGTAAAAACGGGCCGGGCACTGTGGCTCACGCCTGTAATCCCAGCGCTTTGGGAAGCCGAGGCGAGCGGATCATGAGGTCAGGAGATCCAGACCATCCTGGCTAACACGGTGAAACCCCGTCTCTACTAAAATACAAAAAATTAGTTGGGCTTGGTGGTGGGCGTCTGTAGTCCCAGCTACTCAGGAGGCTGAGGCAAGAGAATGGCGTGAACCCGGGAGGCGGAGCTTGCAGTGAGCCGAGATCACGCCACTGCACTCCAGCCTGGGCGACAGAGCAAGACTCCGTCTCAAAATAAATAAATAAATAAAATAATAAAAATAAAAAGGAAAAGAAAATGGGTAAAAACCGTCAGGCGCAGTGGCTCACGCCTGTAATCCAGGCACTTTGGGAGGCCAAGGCGGGTGGTTCGAGACTAGCCTGGCCAATATGGTGAAACCGTCGCTACTAAAAATACAAAATTAGCTGAGTGTGGTGGCACACACCTGTAATCCCAGCTACTAGGCAGGCTGAGGCAGGAGATCGCTTGAACTCCAGAGGCAGAGGTTGCAGTGAGCCGAGATTGAGCCACTGCACTCCAGTATGGGTGACAAGAGCGAAACTCCGTCTCAAAAAAGAAAGGAAATGAAAATGGGGAAAAGAAAGATAAGGTAACGCTGTAGCCCGTCGGGCGGCCCCACAGAGCCGCCATAGCCTCCAGCTTTCCCCAACCCAGCGTCGACCATCGGCTCTGCGGCGCTACCATGGCCGACGTGGAAGACGGCAAGGAACCCTACGCCCTGACCTCTCACTCCAGGAGCGCAGGCTCCAAGTCCGGAGGCGACAAGATGTTCTAGCTCAAGAAGTGGAACGTGGTGGCCATGTGGAGCTGGGACATGGAGTGCGATACGTGCTCCATCTGCAGAGTCCAGGTGATGGATGCCTGTCTCAGATGTCAAGCTGAAAACAACAAGAGGACTGTGTTGTGGTCTTGGGAGAATGTAATCATTCCTTCCGCAACTGCTGCATGTCCCTGTGGGTGAAACAGAACAATCGCTGCCCTCTCTGCCAGCAGGACTGGATGGCCCAAAGAATCGGCAAATGAGAGCGGTTAGAAGGCTTCTTAGTGCAGTTGTTCAGAGCCTTGGTGGATCTTGTTATCAAGTGCCCTTCAAAGGCTAGAACACTCCAGGGGATTAATTCTTCAAATAGGAGTCGATGGATCTGTGGTCCTTTGGGACACATCAAAGGCTTGGTTTAGCATTTTGTCAGTTTTATTTTCAGAAATTCTCTGCAATTAAGAAGACAATTTATTAAAGATGATCCTTTCTACCTCTGTGGTATGTGTCGCACACATAGCTTAGAAGTGCTATAAAAAAGGAGAGAACTCCAAATTGAATCACCTTTATAATTTACCCATTTCTATACAACAGGCTGTGGAAGCAGTTTCATTCAGATGAGAACTTTTTGCATGCTTACGGTTGATCAGTTAAAAAAGAATGTTATGGTAACAAATAAAGTGCAGTTTAAACCCCCTCCTCCCAAAAAAGAAAGATATGAACAGACATTGTAGCATAGAGGATATATGGATGGCAAATAAGCACGCGAAAGATGTTCAACATCATTAGCCATTATGGTAATACAAATTAAAACCTTAATTTGTTTTCACTACATACCTATTAGAATGGCTGAAATAAAAAACAGTGACAATTTCAATTGACTTTTGACACCACTGACCATTTATTTCCTTTCTAACATTCCTTTATATTTATTCATCTGGTTCTGTATTATTTCTCTGTCATCTCCATGGGTTCCTCTTTCTTGACTGGCTGTAGCCACTCTTCTCTTTCCTTGAATCTCCGTGGATGATTCCCTCCTTTTCTGATTTCAACTACCTTTCATATATTGATGACTCCCAGAGACTTTTTTGTACAAATACCTCAGATTCAAAGTGTCAAAAAAATGAGACCACAAGCTTCCTCCATAAGATTCCTGTTGCACATTTTCTATTCTAGTTGTTATCACCATCTATCTGGTTACTCATGCTTAAAATATGTGAATCTGAACTTCTTTTTCCCCCTCCCCAACTACCTCCCTCCCATATACTTAGTTCCCAAGAGCTCTATATAGTCCTCAAAACAGTCATTTTCTTGTCCTAGGCTTAGATCAGAGCTTCATCTCTTGTCTTGACCACAGCAGCCAACAGCAGCTTTTCTTTCTTTTCTTTTTTTTTTTTAATTGGGACAGAGTAGTCTTGCTCTGTCACCCAGGCTGGAATCCAGTTGGGCAATCTAAGCTCACTGCAACCTCCACCTCCCGGCTTCAAGCAATTTTTGTGCCTCAGGCTCCCAAATAGCTTGGATTATAGGCACATGCCACCATGCCTGGCTAATTTTTTGTATTTTTAGTAGAGACAGGGTTTCACCATGTTGGCCAGGCTGGTCTCAAACTCCTGACCTTAAGTGATCCACCTGCTTCAGCTTCCCAAAGTGCTGGGATTACAGGTGTGAGCCACTGTGCCCGGCCAAGAATTGCTTCTTAATCAAGTACTGTGATATCGAGCACCAAAAATAGTTACTTAACGAATGATTGATGAATGAATAAATATAAAAACACATGTTCAGTAAAATATAACAGCTGTTATAATAGAAGTGTGAAGAGACTACAGTGAGGGCATAATATAGAAAGTTTTTTTTAAAATTTTTTCTGTTTTTTGAGACATTTTCTCACTCTGTCACCCAGGCTGGTGTGCAGGGGAGTGATCTTGGCTTACGCAACATCTGCTTCCCAGGCTCAAGGGACCTCTTAGCCTCAGCCTCCCGAGGAGCTGGGACTACAGGTGCGAGGCACCACGCTCGGATAATTTTTATTTATTTATTTATTATAGAGATGGGGTTTCCCCATGTTGCCCAGACTGGTCTCTCACTCCTGAGCTGAAAGGGATCCACCTGCTTCAACCTCCCAAAGTGCTGGGATTACAGGCATGAGCCACCGTGCTGGGCCAGGAAGTTTTCAAGAAAAATTTTGGAAGTACGTCACTTGACTTAGCTAGTGTTCTGCTAAGGAAGATTATATACTTTAATTCTAAGGGTCAAACATATTTTTATTTTAGGAGATGAAATGGTTTTAGAAAGGTATAAGTTATAGATACATAATTAGAATAATGAATTTAAATTTCATTTTTTCTTTTTTTCCGCAACAAAAACCACATTCAATAAATTTCCTTTCACTATATAGTCATATAATAATTTTATTCAAGCTTAGTTTTCTATCTAATATTTCAGTGCTTGACTCTGACCTGCTTTCTAGAACTGCTATAGGTTTGGGGTATTGAGAAAATATCATCTTTGTCTGTATAATTTATTTATTCATGAGATTCTTAACAAATATCTATGTGTACTTGATCCTGTGCTAGATGCTGCAGATTGATGGACAAGATGGACATATAAACCCTTATGAAGCTTATACTTTAATGAGGAAGACATATAATAATAAAATAAACAAAATTTTTCTATTTCATTTAATAAAATTGTGATAAGTACTATGAAGGAAATACAGGGTAATATGGTAGATAGTGACTGGTGAGGGAGTGGGGCCATATTAGGCAGGTGGTTAGAGAAGGCATCCCTGAGGTGGTGACATTTATGGAGACCTGAATGGTAGAAAGGAGGCAGCCATGGAAAGACCTGGGGTTGAGAATTTCCCAACAGAGGGAACAGCTAAGTTTAAGTTACCTGAAGGAGAAAACAACCGGGTATATTCCAGGAACTGAAAGAAGGCCAGCTGCTGATTGAGCTCATGGGAAAGTATAAAATAAACTTGAAAAGGGAGTCAGGAGCCAGATATGAGGGCCTTGTAGGCTATGGTAAGGTGCTTGGATTTTACTCAGAGTGGCAATTGGAAGTCATTGGAGGATTCTACCCATGCGGATAACATAACTTGATTTACTTTTAATGATAAAAAGTCACTTTGACAATTATATGAAAAAGCCCACTTAGATTGTTTAGAAGATGGATTGTGGCTACGGCAAAAGTATAAAGGAAGAACCAGGTAGTTGTACAAGATAACAATCTAGGTGAGAGAGAATAGTTTAGACTGGAGTGATAGCAATAGAGCTAGAGAGAAATTGTTAGACTCAGGATATATTTTGGATGTAAATGCGACAGGACTTGCAGATAGGGTGCATGTGGGCAGTGAGAAAAAGAGGAACCAAGGATGATTCTTAGGCTTTGGTCTGATTTTGCAGGGTAATTGGAGACACCTATTATTAAGATTATCTAGAGAGGAGGGAAGACCTGGAGTAGGGAGAGGACCAAGTTCATTGCTAGACAGAGGTCAGCCCATTGATATAGTGAGGGATTGGGGACTATCACACAAGACTTTTAAGATTAAGTAGTACATGGGCTGGGCATGGTGGCTCATGCCTATAATTCCAGCACTTTGGGAGGCTGAATTGGATGGATCACGAGGTCAGGAGCTCGAGACCAGCCTGACCAACATGGTGAAACCCCGTTTCTACTAAAAAGAAAAAAATTAGCCGGGCATGGTGGCCCATGCCTGTAATCCTAGCTACTCAGGAGGCTGAGGCAGGAACATCACTTGAACCCAGGAGGTGGAGGTTGCAGTGAGCCGAGATAGTGCCATTGCACTCCAGCCTGGGCGACAGAGGGAGACTCCATCTGAAAAAAAAAAAAAAAAAAAAAAAAAGACTAAGCAGTACATTAATGGAGTGGACATAGAAAATGTCTTTCTGTAAGAATTTTGGAGTGAGCAACTAATTGAAAAAAAATAAAAGTAAGAGACAAAAGAAAAAATGTCCATCTAGGCTACACGTTTAAAAAATCTTTTTATTTCAAAGTAATTTTAGACATATGGAAAAGTTGCAAAAAAGAGTACAAAGAATTCCCCTGTATGCTTTATCTGTTCCCATAATGTTAACATCTTTGCCTGTAACAATGATTACTATGGTTGTTGCCAAATAGTAATTTTTCTATCATTTCTTTTACATTTTTTGTTGGAATTCTGTAGGAAAGAACTTTTAATATTTTCTTCACTTATTCGTTCATTTAGATCAGTGTGGACTATAGATTTTTATTTTAACCATTAAGTTGTAATGTATTATTATTAATAATAATTTTTTTTTAGAGATGGGGTTTTGCTCTGTCGCCCAGGCTGGAGAGCAGTGTTGTGATCATGGCTCACTGCAGCCTTGAACTCCTGGGCTCAAGCCATCCTCCCACCCCAGCCTCCTGAGTAGCTGGGATTACAGGCATGAGCCGCAAGGCCTGGCTTTATTAGTAATTTTGAAGTTCAGTTGTTCCACATTTGGCCAGTGGGAGCCCTTAAAGTTGACTCTTTCGTCTTTTTTTACATATCCCATCATTCTTTGAGCACATCCTTACTTTCTGGCATAATAAGATGTTCCAGGATCATGCTATATATACTTTTTCTATTCTAGCCCTGTAATCAGTCATTTCTCCAGGGATTTTTGGCTCCTTTTAGTGGAGAATGGTATTTAAAAACCATGATATGTGTGTTAAATGTGCTCCTTGATACTGAGTGTCATTGCTTCCTGGCTTTCTCAGCAGAAGATCTAGAAAATAATTATTTCTCTCTCTCTCTGTCTCAAAACCCATGGATTCATACTGATACCTCCTATTCCAGTAACACCCCAGGGTTTATTCTAGCCTGTCCCCCTTTCTCTATGCATAGCTCCCTTCTCTGATAGTGAGGAATCTGGCTTTCATCCATTAGCCACAAGATTTACTTATTTTGTTAAATCCTGGAGTATACATAAATAATTTCAAAATTGCTAACTCATACTACTGTGAAAAACAAACCTCACAATAGTTTAATATTCACCTATAGTCTTTTGTACTTAGCATAAGGATATATGGTTAAAATATTGTGTTCAGTATTGGTTAGTTCTACACTCCTTTTCAGTAGTAGGTAATTATTAATACATTTTCAGCTAGGTAATTATTAATAACTTGAAATTCAGGTAGGTTCATTGGTTTGCTTGTTTTCATTTGGAGTTTCTTTTCTCCCTCATTCATGTTGATATTTTTTACTTATACTTTGAGCAGGTAAAACAACAGTAAGGTTTAAAATCAGAACTATACCAAAAGTACACCTCAGAGAAGCATCTCCCATCCCTTCTACCCTGTTCCCATGCCCCCATACTTTCTAGCTGTTCAAAGCTACTCTTTCATATAACCAATCTCATTAATTTTTTATTTATCCTTCCTGTGTTTAATTTTTTTTTACAAATGAACAGGTATGTTTTCTTATTTCCTTTTATCTTATACAAAATGTGTCATACTGTAGATTCTCTTGCATTTTGCTTTTTTTTGTTTGTTTATTTATTTTTCTTTTTTTTTTTTTTGAGACAGAGTCTTACTCTGTCACCCAGGCTGGAGTGCAGTGGCACAATCTCGGCTCACTGCAACCTCTGCCTCCCGGGTTCAAGCGATTCTCCTGCCTCAGCCTCCCAAGTAGCTGGGATTACAGGTGTCCGCCACCATGCCCAACTAATTTTTGTATTTTTAGTAGAGACGGGGTTTCACCACGTTGGCCAGGCTGGTTTCAAACTCCTGATCTCAGGTGATCCGCCCGCCTCAGCCTCCCAAAGTGCTGGGATTACAGCAGTGAGCCACTATGCCCGGCCGCATTTTGTTTTTGACTTAATAATGTATCCTAGAAATCGCTCCATATCAATTTTTAGAGATCTTTCTCATTTTTCACTATTGCTGCACAGAACACGAATGTATGCATCAGCCACTCTTAAATGTTTCCAGTGTTTTGCTGCAATGAATACTTTGTATATGTATGGTTTCATACTGCTGGAGGTATTGTTTTAATTTCTCTAAGTGGGACTTCAATATGTAGTCTTATTAGATAGATATTGCAAAATTTCTCTCCAAAATGTGCTAGCAATTTATGAGTGTTTGCTTCCCCATAGTTTCACAAAAGAATGTGGGAGTCATATTTAAAAAATTTTTTTGTCAATCTGATATGTGACAGATGGTATCTCAGGGTAGTTTAAATTTGCTTTCTGTAATTATGAGTAAGATTATACATTTAAAATATGGTTTAAGTGCCATTTTAATTATATTTTTATTGTGAAATGTTAGTTTATATCTTCTGCCCATTTTTCTGTTGTAGTTTTGCTGTTGTTTCCCCCTAAATGTTTACAAATTTTGATAAAATACACATAACATAAAACCATCTTAACCATTTTTAAGGGTACAGTTTAGTAGTATTTTCTTTTTTTATTATAATTTTTAAAATTTTACTTTACGTTCCGGGATTCATGTGCAGAACGTGCAGGTTTGTTACATAGGTATACGTGTGCCATGGTGGTTTGCTTCACCTATTGACCCATTCTCTAGTTTCCCTCTCCTTGCCCTCCATCCCCCAATGGGCTTTGGTTTGTGTTGTTCCCCTCCCTGTGTCCACATGTTCTCATTGTTCACCTCCCACTTATGAGTGAGAACATGCGGTGTTTGGTTTTCCATTCCTGCGTTAGTTTGCTGAGGATGATGGCTTCCAGCTTCATCTATGTTCCTGCAAAGGACATGATGTCATTCCTTTTTATGCCTATGTAGTATTCCGTGGTGTATATGTACCACAATTTTTTTTTTTTTTTTGAGATGAAGTCTCGCTCTGTTGCCAGGCTGGAGTGCAGTGGCATGATCTCAGCTCACTGCAATCTCTGCTTCCTGGGTTCAAGCAATTCTCTGCCTCAGCCTCCCAAGTAGCTGGAATTACAGGTGCCCACCACCACGCCTGGCTAATTTTTTTGTATTTTTAGTAGAGACGAGGTTTCACCATCCTGGCCAGGCTGGTCTTGAACTCCTGACTTCATGATCCACCCGCCTCGGCCTCCCAAAGTGTTGGGATTACAGGTGTGAGCCACCATACCTGGCCATGTACCACATTTTCTTTATCCATTCTATCATTGATGGGCATTTGGGTTGGTTCCATGACTTTGCTATTGTTAAGTAGTGCTGCAATAAACATGTGTGCACGTGTCTTTATAGTAGAATGATTTATATTTCTTTGGGTGTATTCCCAGTAATGGATTGCTGGGTCAAAAGGTATTTCTGGTTCTAGATACTTGGAGAATTGCCACACTGTCTTCCACAATGGTTGAACTAATTTACATTCCCACCAACAGCGTAAAAGCGTTCCTATTTCTCCACAGCCTCGCCAGCATCTATTGTTTCAAAAATATGAAATGCTTTACGAATTTGTGTGCATCCTTGCACTGGGGCCATGCTGATCTTCTCTGTATCATTCCAATTTTAGTATATGTGCTGCCAAAACAAGCACCGTTTAGTAGTATTTTCACATTCTTGTGCAGGGAATCTCCAGAACATTTTCATCTTCAAAACTGAAACTCTATACTTATTAAATAACAACTCCTCACTTCCTCTTCCCTGTAGCCCCTGGCAACTACTATTTTGTTTTCTGTTTCTATAAATTTAACTGCTCTATTTACTTTATATAAGTGGAATAATGCAATACTTGTTTTCTTGTGATTGGCTTATTTCTTTTTTTTTATTTTTTTATTTTTTTTTTTTTTTTTTTTATTATACTTTAGGGTTTTAGGGTACATGTGCACAATGTGCAGGTTTGTTACATATGTATCCATGTGCCATGTTGATTTCCTGCACCCATTAACTCGTCATTTAGCATTAGGTGTATCTCCTAATGCTGTCCCTCCCCCCTCCCCCTACCCCACAACAGTCCCCAGAGCGTGATGTTCCCCTTCCTGTGTCCATGAGTTCTCATTGTTCAATTCCCACCTATGAGTGAGAACATGCGGTGTTTGGTTTTTTGTCCTTGCGATAGTTTACTGAGAATGATGTTTTCCAGTTTCATCCATGTCCCTACAAAGGACACGAACTCATCATTTTTTATGGCTGCATAGTATTCCATGGTGTATATGTGCCACATTTTCTTAATCCAGTCTATCGTTGTTGGACATTTGGGTTGGTTCCAACTCTTTGCTATTGTGAATAGTGCCGCAATAAACATACGTGTGCATGTGTCTTTATAGCAGCATGATTTATAGTCCTTTGGGTATATACCCAGTAATGGGATGGCTGGGTCAAATGGTATTTCTAGTTCTAGATCCCTGAGGAATCGCCACACTGACTTCCACAATGGTTGAACTAGTTTACAGTCCCACCAACAGTGTAAAAGTGTTCCTATTTCTCCACATCCTCTCCAGCACCTGTTGTTTCCTGATTTTTTAATGATGGCCATTCTAACTGGTGTGAGATGGTATCTCACTGTGGTTTTGATTTGCATTTCTCTGATGGCCAGTGATGAGGAGCATTTCTTCATGTGTTTTTTGGCTGCATAAATGTCTTCTTTTGAGAAGTGTCTGTTCATGTCCTCTGCCCACTTTTTGATGGGGTTGTTTGTTTTTTTCTTGTAAATTTGTTTGAGTTCATTGTAGATTCTGGATATTAGCCCTTTGTCAGATGAGTAGGTTGCAAAAATTTTCTCCCATTGTGTAGGTTGCCTGTTCACTCTGATGATAGTTTCTTTTGCTGTGCAGAAGCTCTTTAGTTTAATGAGATCCCATTTGTCGATTTTGGCTTTTGTTGCCATTGCTTTTGGTGTTTTAGACATGAAGTCCTTGCCCACGCCTATGTCCTGAATGGTATTGCCTAGGTTTTCTTGTAGGATTTTAATGGTTTTAGGTCTAACATATAAGTCTTTAATCCATCTTGAATTAATTTTTGTATAAGGTGTAAGGAAGGGATCCAGTTGCAGCTTTCTACATATGGCTAGCCAGTTTTCCCAGCACCATTTATTAAATAGGGAATCCTTTCCCCATTTCTTGTTTTTGTCAGGTTTGTCAAAGATCAGATAGTTGTAGCTATGCGGCATCATTTCTGAGGGCTCTGTTCTGTTCCATTGATCTATGTCTCTGTTGTGGTACCAGTACCATGCTGTTTTGGTTACTGTAGCCTTGTAGTATAGTTTAAAGTCAGGTAGCGTGATGCCTCCAGCTTTGTTCTTTTGGCTTAGGATTGACTTGGCGATGCGGGCTCTTTTTTGGTTCCATATGAACTTTAAAGTAGTTTTTTCCAATTCTGTGAAGAAAGTCATTGGTAGCTTGATGGGGATGGCATTGAATCTATAAATTACCTTGGGCGGTATGGCCATTTTCATGATATTGATTCTTCCAACCCATGAGCATGGAATGTTCTTCCATTTGTTTGTATCCTCTTTTATTTCATTGAGCAGTGGTTTGTAGTTCTCCTTGAAGAGGTCCTTCACATCCCTTGTAAGTTGGATTCCTAGGTATTTTATTCTCTTTGAAGCAATTGTGAATGGGAGTTCACTCATGATTTGGCCCTCTGTTTGTCTGTTATTGGTGTACAAGAATGCTTGTGATTTTTGTACATTAATTTTGTATCCTGAGACTTTGCTGAAGTTGCTAATCAGCTTAAGGTGATTTTGGGCTGAGACAATGGGGTTTTCTAGATATACAATCATGTCATCTGCAAACAGGGACAATTTGACTTCCTCTTTTCCTAATTGAATACCCTTTATTTCCTTCTCCTGCCTGATTGCTCTGGCCAGAACTTCCAGCACTATGTTGAATAGGAGCGGTGAGAGAGGGCATCCCTGTCTTGTGCCAGTTTTCAGAGGGAATGCTTCCAGTTTTTGCCCATTCAGTATGATATTGGCTGTGGGTTTGTTGTAGATAGCTCTTATTATTTTGAGATACGTCCCATCAATACCTAATTTATTGAGAGTTTTTAGCATGAAGGGTTGTTGAATTTTGTCAAAGGCCTTTTCTGCATCTATTGAGATAATCATGTGGTTTTTGTCTTTGGTTCTGTTTATATGCTGGATTACATTTATTGATTTGCGTATGTTGAACCAGCCTTGCATCCCAGGGATGAAGCCCACTTGATCATGGTGGATAAGCTTTTTGATGTGCTGCTGGATTCGGTTTGCCAGTATTTTATTGAGGATTTTTGCATCAATGTTCATCAAGGATATTGGTCTGAAATTCTCTTTTTTGGTTATGTCTCTGCCAGGTTTTGGTATCAGGACGATGCTGGCTTTGTAAAATGTGTTAGGGAGGATTCCCTCTTTTTCTATCGATTGGAATAGTTTCAGAAGGAATGGTACCAGTTCCTCCTTGTACCTCTGGTAGAATTCAGCTGTGAATCCATCAGGTCCTGGACTCTTTTTGGTTGGTAAGCTATTGATTATTGCCACAATTTCAGAACCTGTTATTGGTCTATTCAGAGATTCAACTTCTTCCTGGTTTAGTCTTGGGAGGGTGTATTTGTCCAGGAATTTATCCATTTCTTCTAGATTTTCTAGTTTATTTGCATAGAGGTGTTTGTAGTATTCTCTGATGGTAGTTTGTATTTCTGTGGGATCGGTGGTGATATCCCCTTTTTCGTTTTTTATTGCATCTATTTGATTCTTCTCTCTTTTCTTCTTTATTAGTCTTGCTAGCGGTCCATCAATTTTGTTGATCTTTTCAAAAAACCAGCTCCTGGATTCATTAATTTTTTGAAGGGTTTTTTGTGTCTCTATTTCCTTCAGCTCTGCTCTGATTTTAGTTATTTCTAGCCTTCTGCTAGCTTTTGAATGTGTTTGCTCTTGCTTTTCTAGTTCTTTTAATTGTGATGTTAGGGTGTCAATTTTGGATCTTTCCTGCTTTCTCTTGTGGGCATTTAGTGCTATAAATTTCCCTCTACACACTGCTTTGAACGTGTCCCAGAGATTCTGGTATGTTGTGTCTTTGTTCTCGTTGGTTTCAAAGAACATCTTTATTTCTGCCTTCATTTCATTATGTATCCAATAGTCATTCAGGAGCAGGTTTTTCAGTTTCCATGTAGTTGAGCGGTTTTGACTGAGTTTCTTAATCCTGAGTTCTAGTTTGATTCCACTGTGGTCTGAGAGACAGTTTGTTATAATCTCTGTTCTTTTACATTTGCTGAGAAGAGCTTTACTTCCAACTATGTGGTCAATTTTGGAATAGGTGTGGTGTGGTGCTGAAAAAAATGTATATTCTGTTGATTGGGGTGGAGAGTTCTGTAGATGTCTATTAGGTCCACTTTATGTAGAGCTGAGTTCAATTCCTGGATATCCTTGTTAACTTTCTGTCTCGTTGATCTGTCTAATGCTGACAGTGGGGTGTTAAAATCTCCCATTATTATTGTGTGGGAGTTTAAGTCCCTTTGTAGGTCACTGAGGACTTGCTTTATGAATCTGGGTGCTCCTGTGTTGGGTGCATATATATTTAGGATAGTTAGCTCTTCTTGTTGAATTGATCCCTTTACCATTATATAATGGCCTTCTTTGTCTCTTTTGATCTTTGTTGGTTTAAAGTCTATTTTATCAGAGACTAGGATTGCAACCCCTGCTTTTTTTGTTTTCCAGTTGCTTGATAGATCTTCCTCCATCCCTTTATTTTGAGTCTATGTGTGTCTCTGCACGTGAGATGGGTTTCCTGAATACAGCACACTGATGGGCCCTGACTCCTTATCCAGTTTGCCAGTCTGTGTCTTTTGATTGGAGCATTTAGCCCATTTACATTTAACGTGAATATTGTTATGTGTGAATCTGATCCTGTCATTATGATGTTAGTTGTTTATTTTGCTCGTTAGTTGCTATAGTTTCTTCCTAGCCTCGATGGTCTTTACAATTTGGCATGTTTTTGCAGTGGCTGGTACCGGTTGTTCCTTTCCATGTTTAGTGCTTCCTTCAGGAGCTCTTTTAGGGCAGGCCTGGTGGTGACAAAATCACTCAGCGTTTGCTTGTCTGTAAAGTATTTTATTTCTCCTTCACTTATGAAGCTTAGTTTGGCGGGATAGGAAATTCTGGGTTGGAAATTCTTTTCTTTAAGAATGTTGAATATCGGCCCCCACTCTCTTCTGGCTTGTAGAGTTTCTGCTGAGAGATCAGCTGTTAGTCTGATGGGCTTCCCTTTGTGGGTAACCCGACCTTTCTGTCTGGCTGCCCTTAACATTTTTTCCTTCATTTCAACTTTGGTGAATCTGACAATTATGTGTCTTGGAGTTGCCCTTCTCGAGGAGTATCTTTGTGGCGTTCTCTGTATTTCCTGAATCTGAATGCTGGCCTGCCTTGCTAGATTGGGGAAGTTCTCCTGGATAATATCTTGCAGAGTGTTTTCCAACTTGGTTCCATTCTCCCCATCATTTTCAGGTACACCAATCAGACGTAGGTTTGGTCTTTTCACATAGTCCCAAATTTCTTGGAGGCTTTGTTCATTTCTTTTTATTCTTTTTTCTCTAAACTTCCCTTCTCGCTTCATTTCATTCATTTCATCTTCTATCAGCGATACCCTTTCTTCCAGTTGATCGCATCTGCTACTGAGGCTTCTGCATTCTTCGCATAGTTCTCGAAACTTGGCTTTCAGCTCCATCATCTCCTTTAAGCCCTTCTCTCCATTGGTTATTCTAGTTATCCATTCTTCTAATTTTTTTTCAAAGTTTTTAACTTCTTTGCTATTGTTTTGAATTTCCTCTCGTAGCACAGAGTAGTTTGATCGTCTGAAGCCTTCTTCTCTCAACTCATCAAAGTCATCCTCCATCCAGCTTTGTTCCGTTGCTGGTGAGGAACTGCGTTCCTTCGGAGGAGGAGAGGTGCTCTGTTTTTTAGAGTTTCCAGTTTTTTTGGTCTGTTTTTTCCCCATCTTTGTGGTTTTGTCTACTTTTTGTCTTCGATGATGGTGATGTACAGATGGGTTTTTGGTGTGGATGTCCTTTCTGTTTGTTAATTTTCCTTCTACCAGACAAGACCCTCAGCTGCAGGTCTGTTGGAGTTTACTAGAGGTCCACTCCAGACCCTGTTTGGCTGGGTGTCAGCAGCGGTGGCTGCAGAACAGCGGATTTTCGTGAGACCACAAATTCAGCTGTCTGATAGTTCCTCTGAAAGTTTTGTCTCAGAGGAGTACCCGGTTGAATGAGGTGTCAGTCTGTCCCTACTGGGGGGGTGCCTCCCAGTTAGGCTGCTCAGGGGTGAGGGACCCACTTTAGGAGGCAGTCTGTCCGTTCTCACATCTCCAGCTGCATGCTGGGAGAACCACTACTCTCTTCAAAGCTGTCAGTCAGACAGGGACATTTAAGGCTGTGGAGGTTCTCGCTGAGTTTTTGGTTGTCTGTGCCCTGCCCCCAGAGGTGGAGCCTACAGAGGCAGGCAGGCCTCCTTGAGCTGTGGTGGGCTCCACCCAGTTCGAGCTTCCTGGCTGCTTTGTTTACCTAAGCAAGCCTGGGCAATGGCGGGCGCCCCTCCCCCAGCCTCGTTGCCGCCTTGCAGCGTGATCTCAGACTGCTGTGCTAGCAATCAGCAAGACTCTGTGGGCATAGGACCCTCCGAGCCAGGTGCGGGACACAATCTCCTAGTGTGCCGTTTTCCAGGCCCGTTGGAAAAGCGCAGTATTAGGACGGGACTGACCCGATATTCCAGGTGCCGTCTGTTTCCCCTTTCTTTGACTAGGAAAGGGAACTCCCTGACCCCTTGTGCTTCCCAAGTGAGGCAATGCCTCGCCCTGCTTCGGCTCGCGCACAGTGCGCTTCACCGACTGTCCTGAACCCACTGTTAGGCACTCCCTAGTGAGATGAAACCGGTACCTCAAGCAGAAATGCAGAAATCACCCGTCTTCTGTGTCGCTGGGGCTGGGAGCTGGAGACCGGAGCTGTTCCTATTCGGCCATCTTGGCTCCCGTGATTGGCTTATTTCACTTAGCATAATGTCCTTAAGATTCACCCATCCCCTAAACTTTAAAGCATTCTTTACACTTTGTCTGAGATGTATGTTGCAAATATTTTCTGCCAGATTGTCAATTGCCTTTTGACATTTTAAATTGTTTTTGTTATGCAAACATTTATGTTTTTATGTAGTAAAAATTAATCACTTGTTTCCTTTTTTGTATCTAGTATTTGAATCATAGCTAGGAAGGTTTTTCCTATACTAGTTATAAAAGACTTCATCTATGTTTTTCTTCCTGATTCTTGTATAGTTTCATTGTTTAAGTTAAATTCTGGAGTTTATTCTTATGTATGGTGGAAGGTATAAATTATTTTATCTTTTTCCAAATGGCTAACCAGTTGTTCCAGAAATAGTTATTAAAACCTTTATATTTTTCCCAGTGATTTGAGATGCCATGTTTATCATATGCTAAATTTTCTGATATACTGGTGTATTTTTGGACTTTCTGTTGTTTTCTACTGGTCTGTCTATTCATACACCTGTGCTACACCAGGCTTCCTGGTATGTTCTAATGTCTCCTAGGGCTAGCCCTCCATTGCAGATTTTCTTTCTCAGGGTTTTCTTGGCTATTCTTGCATGTTAATTTTTCCACATGAACTTTAGGATCAACTTATCTAATTCTATAAAAATGTATGTAGATATTTTTATTGGTATTGTGTTAAATCAATTTTGGGAAAACTGAAATTTTCATGATATTAAAATGTCTTTACTAAGATCAAGTGTCTTTTCATTCATTCCTGTCTATTTTTAGTCAGACTATTCATTCTTATGGGAGAATTTATGAAATTGTATTATACTACTATTGTACTGGAATATAATCTCAAAAAAGCATGGGCTTTGTCTGTTTTGTTCAGCTACTATATACTCAGCATTTAGAACAATGTCTGAATATTTGTTGAACTGGAGGATATATTATAATAATAAGTTAGATAATAAGGAATAATAAGTTAGGTAAAGAATCTTTGTTTTGCCTTGAGAAATTGAAGACTATACTAAGAATATACTAAGAATTCATCATAAATAAAGAAAAAGATAAAATGGTTTCTTTGTAGAATGTACTTTTGGATTAAATGGTTTTTATTCTGAAAATTTTATTTTTCAGAATATTTTTAATCTGAAAAAATGTTGTCTTAGGAAGAGAGAGTTCAGGAGTTACACTGAAATGATACAACCCTGCAGAACATTTAATTTTTTCTTATGTTCTCAGTTCAACTATATTTATATGAAGCAATGTGTAGAAAGTAGTCCTATAGTACCTATTCAGCAGGAATGGCTGGATCACATGTTAAGGCTGATACCTGAGTCTTTAAAGGAAGGGAAAGAAAGAGAAAAACTTCTTGAAAGTCTCGTAAATGAGGTGTCAAGTGACTTTGAAAACAGCATGAAGAGATATTTGGGTAAGTAGCATCTAACACACACCAGGCTTCTTTCACCTTGGCCTCCCTGCAACCCCACTGAATCAAAAATAGAAATAAGCAAAATGAATAATGAACACTATATATTTAAACCATATCTGTTTTTTTTCTTCTTTTCTTTTTATTTTTTTACTTCGAGACATGATCTCTGTCGCCCAGGCTGGAGTGCAGTGGTGCTATTTCGGCTCACTGCAGCCTCCGCCTGCTGAGTTGAAGCGATTCCCCTACGTCAGCCTCCCGAGTACCTGGAACTTCAGGCACACACCACTATGCCCAGCAATTTTTTTTGTTTTTTGGTAGAGATGTAGTTTCACCATGTTGACCAAGCTGGTCTAGAA
The DNA here is from genome assembly GCF_028878055.3 of Symphalangus syndactylus. Taxonomy (NCBI): domain Eukaryota; kingdom Metazoa; phylum Chordata; class Mammalia; order Primates; family Hylobatidae; genus Symphalangus; species Symphalangus syndactylus. The sequence continues at coordinate 103,374,946 of NC_072423.2, forward strand.
CTCCTGGGCTCAAGCCATCCGCCCACCTCAGCCTCCCAAAGTGCTGGGATTACAGGCTGAGCTACTCAGCCCGGCCTAAACTATATGTATTTCTTAGATACGATTTTTATTTAAAGTTTTTATTTTGAGCCTATACTTAAGTCAAAATCCTTACAATTTAAGGGTACTTTTTGTATTTTTTTTATTAGCTAACATCTCTTTGATTTTTTACTTTGTCTTTATGATTTTAGCTATACTATTTATAGGTTTGCTAGAAAATACTAATGTGTTTTGGGAGATTTATTAGGGGTTTAATCTTTGCTATTTTTTTAGAATAAACTTTTTTCCTTTTTAAAAATTGACAAATAAAAATTGTATATAATTATCATGTACAATATGTTTTGAAATATGTGTGGAATAGCTAAATTGAGCTAATTAACTGATGCATTTTTTTCACATATTTATCATTTTTTGTGTGTGGTGGGAACATAAAATCTACTCTTGACAATTTTCAAGGATACAATAAATTGTTACTAACTAGTCACTATGTTGTATAATTGTTTTTTGTTTTTTGTTTTTTGTTTTTTTTTGTGATGGAGTCTCACTCTGTCGCCCAGGCTAGAGTACAGTGGTGCAATCTCAGCTCACTGCAACCTCCACCTCCCAGGTTCAAGCAATTCTCCTGCCTCAGCCTCCTGAGTAGCTGGCACTACAGGCACCCGCCACCATGCCTGGCTAATTTTTGTATTTTTAGTAGAGACGGGATTTCACCATGTTGGCCAGCCTGGTCTCGAACTCCTGACCTCAGGTGATCTGCCCTCCTCGGCCTCCCAAAGTGCTGGGATTACAGGCATGAGCCACCGCACTCGGCCTCCGTGTTGTATAATCTCTTGAACTTGTTCCCTCCTATCTAACTGAAATTTTGTAGCCTGTGACCAACATCCTCCCAGCCCCTGGTAGCTACCATGAAATGCATTTTTTTAAGTGGCCATGCTAGTGACTTTTGAGTAGATAGAATGTGAAAAACTGAGATCTTATTAAAGCTTTTCTTTATCTGAACTCGCCTCTAAAGTAAGGCCAAAATAGTACCAAGAACTTGATTTTGTTTCAAATAAAGGAGTTTTTTCTTACATTCCTTTTAATGCGCAGTAAACTATACCATCCAAAATCAAAAGTTAGAAACTTTGATATTAATAGATTGTGCAGAGATTTTCAAGAAGCATTAATATATCCATGTATTTTAGTGCAGAGCGTTCTTGTGAAACCACCAGTTAAATGGCTTGAAGATGAAGGAGGTCCTTTACCTGAATCTCCTGTGTGAGTAAATTATTTTAAAAACAGTACTTCATCCAATTTTTGATATAGATAAAAAATAAACTGATCTTACATTCAAGTATACAATTGTGATGCTCAAAGGTATTTTGAACACATCTAAAAAAAAAGTACTCTTGTTTTTCCCCCAGTGGTGTTCTATCTACTATGCTTGTTTAGTTCTGCATACGTAACTGGGGAGATCTTTATGAATGCATAGCTTAACTTAGCCTTGAGTAAGCTTTGGTGTATGCCAGACAGATTTCTCCAGCACTTTTCTTTAGTCCTAAAGACTGTGTTCTTTCATTTTTACCGGGATAACTGAGCCAAAGCACAGTGGAAGTTAGCAGAGCTCTCAGATCTGGCCCATCACTCTGCCTTACTCACAAATTATTTCTGTTCTCTCTGAAGATAATGCAGTTTTGAGTTCTTGATGTGTTTTTATTAAATGCGTATATCTTATGGTTCCCATTGCTGACCACAGTTCCCTCTTCTCAATCCCCAGTTTTCTCACTTTAATACTAATTTCATGTTATAAGCATTATTTCCTAAAGTTTAGGGTGTATTATTTTAATCATGTTTGATATGGTGTTTTGCTTTTCCAGAGGCCTAGATTATTCTAATCCTTGGCATTCTAGCTATGTGCAGGCAAGAAATCAAATATTCTCTAACTTGCACATTATTCATCCAACCATGAAAATGTTACTGGACCTTGGTTATACAACATTTGCTGATACAGTTTTGTTGGACTTCACAGGAATTAGGTAAAATCCTGTATTTATTAATTAAATTTAAAATTTGAATGTCTCCTTGCTTGAGTCTATATTTTTGACTGTATAATTTTTTAAAACGGATTCCTAAATCTTCAATACTTTTCTCTAGATTTTAGAGTTTAAAAAAATGTATCTTCTTTGTTTCAACAATTGTGTGGTTTTTTGTTTTGTTTTGTTTTGTTTTGTTTGTTTTTTTTCCGTGATGGAGTCTTGCTTTGTCATCCAGGCTGGAGTGCAATGGTGCGATCTCGGCTCACTGCAACCTCTGTCTCCCTGGTTCAAGCAATTCTCCTGCCTCAGCCTTCCGAGTAGCTGGGATTACAGGCACACACCACCACACCCAGCTAATTTTTGTATTTTTAGTAGAGATGGGGTTTTACCATGTTGGCCAGGTTGGTCTCGAACTCCTGACCTCATGGTCTGCCTGCCTCAGCCTCCCAAAGTGCTGAGATTACAGGTGTGAACCATCGAGCCCGGCCCAACAATTGTGTTTTAAGACCAATATGTATCATTTGCTTCAAATCACATTTCTTTTTCTCATAAATAGAGCTAAAGGTCCAATTGACTGTGAATCACTGAAAACTGATCTATCAATACAAACTAGAAAAGCAGAAGAGAAGATAATGAATACATGGTATCCAAAGGTTATAAATCTCTTTACCAAGAAGGAGGCACTAGAAGGTGTTAAACCTGAAAAATTGGATGCATTTTATAGCTGTGTTTCCACACTTATGTCAAATCAGGTAAATATACTTTATATATATTAAATGATAATGTTATTAAAATTCGTTCAATATTTTAAATAGAATTCTATGTAAACATAGTGCTAAGTAATTATTTTGAAATAAATTAAAATATTTCTACTGTAATTTTATTTAAATAATTTTAGCAGAAAAATACTGAGTTTCTGAAACTATCTAAAATGAAAGGAAATCTAGAAGTATATATTAGTATTATGAGTAATTACTTGGCTCATGCCTAAAGGATATATAAGTTAATTATAGCTTTATTTGGAGTATGTTAACAAAAGAACTATTCTAGTAACATATTTTTGAATTTATTAGATTCCAAGTTGACTGATTCTCATTTTGTTCTCAGTAAAATCTTGGTTTAAAATGTTATTGATCATTGTATAAGAGGTATCTGGTGGAAAAAAATTTTAAAGTTATTGATCATCTTTAAATGACAAAGGGAATTTTTAATTTTATGAAATTATATTTATGGCCTCCTCAAATTTTTACTGTTGAAGATATACAATTCTAGAAAAATAGTTTTGAAGAAAAACTTTCCCTTTTGATAAAGACCTCCAACAATTCCATGAATTTTGTCTAGCATATTTAAAAGGATAATGTACATATTTAATATCTAGTAACTAATATACATGGTTTCCTTTCTACCTTTACCCTCTTAAGAGGACTGTGATTATTTAATAAAAGTTAAGAGATGAGGAATGTCTTGAAGATCACTTAGAGCCATGTTTGTCTGCTGGGCTAAATTCCCAACAGTTGGTTCTCTATAAGAAACCATTATTCGTACTTTAGAAGCTCCTTGTGCATGTTTCTAAGTTCCAGTGGCTTTACCTTCACCCAGTAGTGTGCTAGAAATATGGCTCTCCAGAAAAGAAAATCACCCTGAGGCTGGGCACGGTGGCTCACACCTGTAATACCAGCACTTTGGGAGGCCCAGGCAGGTGGATAACTTGAGCTCAGGAGTTCAAGACCAGCCTGGCCAACATGGCAAAACCTCCTCTCTACTAAAAATACAAAAATTAGCCAGACATGGTGGCATATGCTTGTAATTTCAGCCACTCGGGAGGCTGAGGCACAAGAATAGTTTGAGACCGAGAGGCAGAGGTTGTGGTGAGCCCAGATTGTGCCATGGCATTCCAGCCTGGGCAACAGAGTGAGACTCTGTCTCAACATAATAAATAAATAAACAAACAAAAGAAAAAGATAATTACCCTGATTTGTAGTGTTTGTCAACTTCTGTGGTGTAAATATTCCCACAGTGGTAAATTTCGAGCTTCTAAGAGTTTAGCAACTGGCTCACAAAATTCTTGAATATTTAACAATTGGCTCTTGAGAGAACAGGAGCTAGCTCTAGCATTCCACTGTACCTCACTCCATGTGCATGTCCCCCCATTACACACTTACCTCTGGCTGTCAGTCCTCCCCTCCCTTCAGTCTTTACCATGTTGTTTGATCTTCTGGAACATTTTCTGTACCAGGGACAGAATTACTAAAGAATGTGAAAAGTTCTGAGTCACCATTTTAAGATTGTTGATATTCTATTAAAAAATTAAGGTTTGGCTGGGTGTGGTGGCTCACGCCTGTAATCTCAGCACCTTGGGAGGCTGAGGTGGGAGGATCACTTGAGCCCAGGAGTTCAAGACCAGCTTGGGAAACAAAGTGAGACACTGTCTCTAGAAAAAAAATAAAAAATTAGCCAGGCATGGTGGCTCATGCCTATTGTCCCAGCTACTCAAGAGGCTGAGGTGGGAGGATTGCTTGAGCCCAGGATCCCAGGAGCTCGAGCCTGCTGTGAACTATGATTGTGCCACTGCACTCCAGCCTGGGCAACAGAGCAAGACCCAGTCTTAAAAAACAAAAACAGGCTCGGTGCAGTGGCTCACACCTGTAATCCCAGCACTTTGGGAGGCCAAGGTGGGTGGATTACCTGAGGTCAGGAGTTCGAGACCAGCCTGGCCAACATGGTGAAACCTCGTCTCTACTAAAACTACAAAAATTAGGCAGGCATGGTGGCAGGCACCTGTAATCCCAGCTACTCAGGAGGCTGAGGCAGGAGAATTGCTTGAGCCCGGGAGACAGAGGTTGCAGTGAGCCGAGATCATGCCATTGCACTCCAGCCTGGCCGACAGAGTGAGACTCTGTCTCAAAACAAAAACAAAAACCAAAAAACCAAAACCAAAAACAAAATTAGGGTTTGCATATAATGTTCTATTTATTGTTTTAGGTTACGTTTGTTAATGTGTGTTTTCACTTATTTGTGGGAGCTAAAAATTAAAACAATTGAACTAATGGAGATAAAGAGTAGAAGGACGGTTACCAGAGGCTGGGAAAGGTAGTGGGAGAAGTGGGCGGGGGGTGGGGGGGTGGGGTGGTAAGTGGAGATGTTTAATGGGTACAGAAAAAGTTAGAAAGAATGAATAAGCTGAGTGTGGTGTCTCACACCTGTAATCCCAGCACTGTGGGAGGCCAAAGCAGGTGGGTCACTTGAGCTCAGGAGTTTGAGACCAGCCATGAGCAACGTGGCAAAACCCTGTCTCTACAAAAAATACAAAAATTAGCCAGGCGTGGTAGCATGTGCATGTACTTCCAGCTACTCAGGAGGCTGAGGTGGGAGGATGGCCTGAGCCCAGCAGGCAGAGGTTGCAGTGAGTCAAGGTCTTGCCACTGCACTCCAACCTGGGCAACGCTGTCTCAAAAACAAAAAGCAAACAAAACAAACAAAAAGAAAAAAGAAAAAAAAGAAATAAAAAAAGAAAAAAAAAGAATGAATGAATAAGACCTAGTATTTGCTAGCACAACTGGGTAACTACAGCAAAACATGATTTAATCGTGCCTTTAAAAATAACTAAAAGCGTATAATTAGATTGTTAGTAACACAAAGGATAAATACTTGAAGTGATGGAAATCCCATTTACCCTGATCTAACTATTACACATTACATTCCTGTATCAGAATATCTCATGTAACCCTTATATACACCTGCTATGTACCCACAAATATTAAAAATTAATAAGTACATATGCTGATTAGCTGGGTGTGGTGGCACGTGCCGTAGTCCCAGCTACTCAGGAGGCTGAGGCAGGAGGATTGCCTGAGCCCAGGAGTTCAAGGTTACAGTGAGCTATGATGGCACCATTGCACTGCAGTCTGGGCAACAGAGTGAGACACTGTTTTAAAAAAATATGTGTATATATATGTGTGTGTGTGTGTATGTGTGTATATGCATATATATAGTATGCTGAATGAAGGTGATTTTCAATTAAATGGATTGATAGGATGTTTTAATTATAGACAATTATAATCAGATATAGACAATTATAATCAGTTTACTGATTTTAGTTAAAGCTTGAATTTGTACTCTCTAAAGTAACAGTGATTTATATCATGCAGCTAAAGGATCTATTAAGGAGAACTGTAGAAGGATTTGTAAAGCTCTTTGACCCAAAAGATCAACAAAGGCTGCCAATATTTAAGATAGAATTGACATTTGATGATGACAAAATGGAATTTTATCCTACCTTTCAAGATTTGGAAGATAATGTTTTGAGTTTGGTAGAACGAATAGCCGAAGCTCTGCAGGTATTACATCTTTACCCATCAGGAAAGAATTTTAAGTTATCTGAGTCGAATCTCTATGAAGTGTATATGTACATACAATGTTATGACTCTTTGTGTTATTTTCCTCCCCCAATTATTTTAAATTAGCAATTGCTTTCTCTTTGAAAAAGTCTCTTGAAGGCTGGAGATGACATTTTCCTTCTTAGAACTTTTCTTGTAGCTATGAATAGATTTTTTTATTTGCATGTCTCATCTCCTCTACTGAGTTGTGAGCTTCTTAAGAACAAGATCTAATTAATATTTGTTCTTTCTAGAGCTTTCTGGCATAATTACTTTGTCAATAAATATTTGTTGGCTGGGCGCAGTGGCTCACGCCTGTAATCCCAGCACTTTAGGAGGCCGAGGCAGGTGGAACAAGAGGTCAGGAGATCAAGACCATTCTGGCCAACATGGTGAAACCTCATCTCTACTAAAAATACAAAAATTAGCTGGGCATGGTGGCTTGTGCCTGTAATCCCAGCTACTCAGGAGGCTGAGGCAGGAAAACCCCTTGAACCAGGGAGTCGGAGGTTGCAGTGAGCCAAGATCAGCCCACTGCACTCCAGCCTGGTGACAGAGCGATACTCTGTCTCAAAAAAAAAAAAAAAAAAAAAAAAAAAAAAAACCCCAATAATAAATAAATAAATATTTGTCAAATACTTATTTGTCAATAAATAATTAGTCAATAAATATTTGTTGAGTGACAGAAAACTAACCCAACTTAAGGTTTTCTTTGTTTTGTTTTGTTTGAGACAGGGTCTCACTGTGTTACCTAGGCTGAAGTGCAGTGGCTATTCACAGACATGATCATAGCACACTGCTGCCTCGAACTCCTGGGCTCAAGTGATCTTCTTGCCTCAGCTTCCCAAGTAGCTGAGACAATAGGCACGTGCTGCTGCACCTGGCCCAACTTGTTTTATGTTAGACTACAAACTATACAATTTTAAACTATTATTTTATGTCAAGTTATTTTTTCTTGGGCCACTGAAATCTGAAAAGTATGTTTAAAAATATAGTATAAGATCTACATATAGGCCGGGCGCAGTGGCTCACGCCTGTAATCCTAACACTTTGGGACGACGAGGCGGGCAGATTGCCTGAGCTCAGGAGTTTGAGACCAGCCTTACCAACATGGTGAAACCCCATCTCTACTAAAATACAAAAAATAGGCCAGGCATGGTGGCTCACGCCTGTAATCCCAGCACTTTGGGAGGCTGAGACGGGTGGATCACGAGGTCAGGAGTTCTTGACCAGCCTGACCATCATGGTGAAATCCCATCTCTAAAAATACAAAAATTAGCTGGGCGTGGTGGCGTGTGCCTGTAATCCCAGCTACTCAGGAGGCTGAGGTGGGAGAATCGCTTGAACCCAGGAGGCGCAGGTTGCAGTGAGCCGAGATCGCGCCAATGCTCTCCAACCTGGGTGATAGAGCAAGATTCCGTCTCCAAAAAAAAAAAAAAGATCTACATATAGATTAATTATACGGTTAGATATTTATTGTATACATTGTTATTATTTTTATTTGTGTTAGAATGTCCAAACAATCACCTCTTGGCTATCAGGAAATTCAACACCAGTAAATCTTGACACAGAACTTCCTGAACACGTGTTACACTGGGCTGTTGATACACTGAAGGCAGCAGTACATCGGAACTTAGAAGGTGCAAGAAAGCATTATGAGACATATGGTGTGTATGACATACATAATATTATACCATTTGTCATCATCTTATTTGTGCTAGAATTTGGTCAGGTGTTTGTCTGGGGCTGCCACGAAAGAACAGGGAGACCCAGAAGTGAGCACAGGCGTAGCTTTTGGCAGAGTCAAGAATCAAACCCAATACATTTTGTTGTCCAGTCCAAAGGGTGCATATGAACTGGAGCAGGGTGATAAAGTCAAAGGCAGAGAGAAGAAATGTTGGGAATAATTCAAGGGTAAAAGCAAGGTAATTTCTGGGAATAGTTTCAAAGAGCCTGTAGCTCAATTTTATTGGTCTGTAGTCTCCTCAAGTGTGTGTGAGGTCAGGATGTATGGTTATTCTTTGACATTCTATTAACCAACATCTTCTATTAATTGGTGTATATGTACCCCTAAGTTATTCTTAAAAGCCTCAAATACTCTGTTACCTTTGTTTTAAAATGTCTGTGTTTAACTTGGTTTGCTTTTATTCTACCCATTTTCTTAAAATATAGTAAATCATGTATGTTAATACTCTATTAATAATAATATTTAATTGAGTAGGTTCCCCATTCCATGATCATATAAAAAAGTGTTTTATTTTCTAAAAAGGGTATTATTGAGATTTTAATTAGATTATTAATTTTCAGTTGAAAAATATAATTGGCTCCTTGATGGGACTGCAGTTGAGAATATAGAGACTTTTCAGACAGAAGATCATACTTTTGATGAATATACAGAGGTAAGTGGTAATTCTGTTTTTATTAATGCGTTTTGAATTTTTGGTAACATTAGATCTTCCCATTCTAAAAAGTAAATGCTTAAATAGAATTTCTTATTTAAAATATCATTTCAGTAAAATTCATTGTGTTACCTTATAATTTCTTTAGTCATTCATTTACTCATTTATTAATTCAATAAAAATTTCCTTATCACATTCAGACACCTAACAAGATTTGGTGATGCAAAAATAAATGATAGGGTGGGAATGGTGGCTCATGCCTGTAATCCCAGCACTTTGAGACACTGAGGCAAGAGGATTGCTTGAGCCCAGGAATTTGAGACCAGCCTGGGCAACATAGTGAGACCGTGTCTCTACCAAAGGTTTTTTGTTTTTTTTTTTTAAATTTAAAGTATGGTGGTGCATGCCTGTAGTCCTTCTTACTCAGGAGGCTGAGACAAGAGGATCACTTGAACCCAGGAGGTTGAGGCTGCAGTGAGCTCTGATTGCACCACTGTACTCCAGCTGGGCAACAGGGCGAGACCCTGTCTTAAAAAAAATACATAAGCACTGTCTTCAGGAGCTTATATTTGGCCTGGAAGCCTGACACGGAAATAACAATTACAAAGTATTGAGATAAGTACTAGAATAGAGATATGGACAAAGTGTTGTTTGCTTTGGGAAATTGGTGAAGATATTATGCAAGAAGTGAAATGTGAGTTAGGCTTTGAAATAGATTTTACAGGCGGAGAAGGGAGGGGTTGTAGCATGAACCAGGGTGTTCAGAGAATATAAATGAATGAAAATAGTTAAAGAATAGGGAACAGGGACACAGTACATGGAAGATTTAGAATATGATGAAGTTCGAAATGTAAGTTGGAGCCACATGGGAAAATCCTGGAGTATCTTTGCTCAGGAGTTTGTACTTTGTTCTGAAGGTTTTTTGCCATAGAAGTAATCTATTTGGATCTGAGTTTTAGAAAGATAATTCTGGGCTGGGTGCAGTGGCTCACACCTGTAATCTCAGCACTTTAGGAGGCCGAGGCGGGTGGATCACCTGAGGTCAGGAGTTCGAGACCAGCCTGGCCAACATGGCAAAACCCCGTCTCTACTAAAAATACAAAAATTAGCCAAGCATGGTGGTCCATGCCTGTAATCCCAGCTACTAGGGGGGCTGAGGAGTAGGATCGCTTGAACCTGGGAGGCGAAGGTTGCAGTGAGCAGAGATCATGCCACTGTACTCCAGCCTGGGCAACACAGTAAGGCTCCATCTCAAAAAAAAAAAAAAAGAAAAAAGAAAAAGGTAATTCTGATAGTAGTGGGGAAAAGGCAATTGAAAGAAAAAAGATTCCTACCTCCTCAAGGGACCTTGTTCTATTGGTTAAAACTGGCCTTATATTTCTTCATTTTCCCCCTTTCTATTGACTGTTTAGATTTTTTAATGTATACTTTATACATTTTAATTTTTCTAACATCTTAAATTTTAAACATATAGAGTTTTGTTCTGTTTTTCGCTACAGGGTCTCGTTCTATTGCCCAGGCTGGAGTGCAGTGGCGTGATCATGGCTCACTACAGCCTTAACCTCCTGGGTTCAAGCAGTCCTCCACTTCAGCCTCCTGAGTAGCTGAGACTGGAAGCATACACCTCCATGCCTGGCTAATTTTTTTAAGAAATATATGTATATATATATATATATATATATATATATATTTTTTTTTTTTGTAGTGATGGTGTCTCCTTATGTTTCCCCAGGTGGTTTTGAACTTCTAAGCTCAAGCAGTCCTCCCACCTTGGCCTCTCAAAGTGTTGGGATTGTAGGCATGAGCCACCACACCCAGCCTGTACAGAGAAATTGAAGGAATTTTACAAAGCATACCACCTACATTCTAGGATTTTGCTATATTTATTTGTCATTCCATCCCTTTTAAAAATTCTTTATTAATTTCAAGAGAAATTAACTTTAAAAAATCAACTTGAGATTTAGTTTACATACAATAAAATGTACCCATTTTAATTATACAGTTATATGAGTTTTGACAAATGTGTACACTCACGTAACCGTCACCAGAATTAAGATGTAGAACATTTCTCCTACGTCAGAAAGTTTCCTTATACCCCATCCTGGTCAGTTCTCCCTACTCTGACCTCAGGAAACTGCTGACATGCTTTCTGTTATTGTAGATTAGGTTTTTGTTTTCTAAAGTTTCAGATAAATAGAATCATATATACATACTCTTTTGCATCTGATTTCTTTTATTAGCATAAAGTTTTTGAGATTTATCTATGTTTTGTGTCAATAGTTTATTCCTCTTTTGTTTGTTTTTGTTTTTGTGTGTTTTTGTTTTTGTTTTTGTTTTTGAGACGGAGTCTCACTCTGTCACCCAGGCTGGAGTTCAGTGGTGCAATCTCGGCTCACTGCAACCTCCGCCTCCCAGGTTCAAGCCATTCTCCTGCTTCAGCCTCCCGAGTAGCTGGGACTACAGGCGCCCACCACCATGGCTGGCTAATTTTTTGTGTTTTTAGTAGAGATGGGGTTTCACCACGTTAGCCAGGATGGTCTCGACCTCCTGACCTCATGATCTGCCCGCCTTGGCCTCCCAAAGTGCTGGGATTACAGGTGTGAGCCACCACGCCCAGCCTACCTTATTCCTTTTATTTCTTAGTAGTATGTCACTGTATAGGTATACAGTTTCTTTATTCATTCACGTTTTGATGGATATTTGAGATGTTTCCAGTTTTTGGCTATTATGAATAAAGTTACTGTGGTCTTCTGTTTACAAGTCTTTGTGCGGACATATGCTTTCATTTCTCTTTCTAGGAGTTGGATTGCTGGGTGGTATGGGAAGTGTATGTTTAACTTTTTAAGAAACTGTCAAGCCAGGCATAGTAGCTTGCACCTGTAGTCTCAGCTACTCAGGAGGCTGAGGTGAAAGGATTACTGGAGCCTAGGAGTTCAAATCTGCAGTGAGTTATGATCATGCCACTGCACTCCAACTTGGGTGACAGAGCAAAACTCTCGTCTCAAAAAAACAGAAGAAACTGAAATTTCTTTCAAAGTTGTTACACCATTTACAATCTCACCAGCAGTGTATGAGATTTCCAGTTCTTCCACATCCTTTTCAAACTTTGGGATGATCAGTCTTTTACTTTTTACTATTGTTTTATTTTTTCCCACTGCACTTTCAATCTAGATTATCAGTCTTTTTAATTTCATGTGTATATTGGTTTCCCATTATGGTTTTAATTTGCATTTCCCTGATAACTAATGATGTTTAGCATCTTTTAACATGTCACATTCCAAGCTGTGTATCTTTTTACTAATAAAAATAAAGTGTCTTTTGTTTGTACATTTTAAATTGGGTTTTTATGTTTTATTGTTGAGCTATAATGGATGTATTTTATTGGACTATATTGTTATAATCAATGTTAGGAGTTTTAAGAATTCTTTATATATTCTGGGTAAAAGTTCTGTATCTGAAATAGTTTTGCAATTATTATCCCATAGTTTATGCCTTGACATTTTATTTTTATAACAATGTCTTTCAAAGAGCAGACATTTTAAATTATAATTAATTCTAGTCTATCAATTTTTTTCTTTTGAGGTTCATACTTTTTGTGTCCTAAGAAATCTTTCGTACTCCATGATCATAAAGATTTGTTCCTACATTTTACTCTGGAAGCTTTTCTTAGAATCCCTAAACAACACATGTGATCGTTTAGAAGTTTTATAGTTGTAGCTTTCACAGTTAGGTCTATGACCCATTGTAAGTTAACTTTTGTATGTGGTGTGGGATATGGGTCATGGTTCAGATGTTTTTCATGTGGACATCCAGCTGCCCCAGCATCATATATCAAAAATACTATCTTGTCCTCATTAAATTATCTTGCCATCTGTGTTGAAAATCAATTGACCCTATATCTGTGGGTCTATTTCTGGATTCTCTATTTTCCATTGATTTATGTATCTATTCTTATGCCAGTACCATGCTGCCTTGATTTCTGTAGTTTAATGGTAAATTGTAAAATCAGGTAGTGCAGGTTCTCCCACTTTGTTCTTTTTCCAAAATTATTTTGACTATTCTAGGTGCTTTGCATTTCCATATACATTTTAAAATTAACCTATCAATTCCCAAAGAAGCCAGCTAGGATTTTGGTTAAGATTCCGTTGAATCTCTGAATCAATTTGGAAAGAGCTGCCATCTTGAAATAGAAGCTTTCAATACATGACCATAGTATGTATTTAAATTTATTTGGACCTTCTTTAATTTCGCTCAGCAATGTAGTTGTAGTTTGCATTGTACAGCTCTTGCAAATATTTTCCTAAATCTGTCCCTTAAAATGTTTCAGGTTTACTTGATTTTCTTATAAATAGTTTTTTTTTTTTTAATTTTGAGACAGAGTTTCACTCTTGTTGCCCAGGCTGTAGTGCAATGGCATGATCTCGGCTCACTGCAACCTCTGCCTCCTGAGTTCAAGCAATTCTCCTGCCTCAGCCTCCCGAGTAGCTGGGATTACAGGAGCGTGCCACCACACCCAACTAATTTTTGTATTTTTAGTAGAGACAGGGTTTCGCCATGTTGGCCAGGGTGGTCTTGAACTCCTGACCTCAGGTGATCCGCCCACCTTGGCCTCCCAAAGTGCTGGGATTACAGGCATGAGCCACTGCGCCTGGCCATAAATAGTATTTTTAATAACAATTTTTATTTACAGTACAGTGCTGAATAGCAGCAGTGAGATAGGGCATCCTTGCTATGTTTATGGTCTTATGGGAAATATATTCAGATTTTCATCATTAAATACATTAAGAGTAGGGTTTTTGGTAGATGCCCTTTATCGTGTGGATGAAATTCCCTTCTATTCCAACTTTGCCAAGAGTTTTTATCATGGGAGGGTGCTGAATTTTGTCAAGTATTTTTTGGCATATATTTAATTGATCATATGGATTTTCTCTTTTTTTCTGTTAATATTTTGAATTATATTTATTGATGTTCAAATATTAACCCAATGTTGTTTTCCTGGGATAAACTTGAATTACCCCCAAAATTTAGTGCCTTAAAATACCAAACTTTATTATCTCATACTATCTGTGGGTCAGGAATCCAGCCTTGGATCGGCTGGGTCCCTGTAGTTCAAGATCTCTCATAAAGTTGCAGTCAAGCTGTCAGCTGGGGCTATGTTCTCATGACTAGGGGCAGAATGATTCCAAGTTCACTCAAGTGGTCATTGACAGGATTTGGTTTGCCACAGGCTATTGAATTTCTGGTTTTGGATACATAGATATTTAGGATTGTTATGTTTTCTTGATGAACATTCTTTATTATTATAAAATAACCTTTTAAGTCCCTGATCTTATATATATATATATATATATATAAATATATATAAAATCAGATTAAAATATATATAAATATATACATGTATAAAATAATATAAATATATATAAATATATAAAATATATATTTATAAAATTTATATATAAATATATAAAATATATATTTATAAAATTTATATGTAAATATATATTTTTAAAATATATATTTATAAAATATACATAAATATGTTTTTAAAAATATATAAATATATATAAAATCAGGGATTAAAAATATATAAATATATATAAAATAATATATAAAATATATATAATATATAAATATATAAATATATTTATGTATTTATCATCTCACCAGCAGATATAATCTGGTGAGACTGTACATGGTATAACAACTTTGAAAGAAATATATATTTATATATTACATAAATACATAAAAATATATAACATATACAAAATATATAAATATATATATATATATTTTGAGATGGAGTCTCACTCTTGTCGCCCAGGCTAGAGTACAATGGCACGATCTCGGGTCCCTGAAACCTCCACCTCTTGAGTTCAAGTGATTCTCCTGCCTCAGCCTCCCAAGTAGCTGGGATTACAAGTGCCCGCCACCACGCCCAGCTAATTTTTTTGTATTTTTAGTAGCCCCAGGGTTTCAACATGTTGGCTATGCTGGTCTCGAACTCGTGACCTCAGGTGATCTGCCCACCTCAGCCTCCCAAAATGCTAGGATTACAGGCGTGAGCCACCGTGCCTGGCCCCGATTATATTTCTTATTCTGAAGTTTTTTACTGATTCTAATACTCTAGCTTTTATTTTACAAAACAACTTTATTGAGAAGTAATTCACATATTATACAATCAATCTACTGAAAAAGTATAATTTATTTCTGTCATTTACTGTTTCACATATTTTGGCATTCTGTTATTAAGTGCAAATATATGTGTAAATGTCATATCTTTCTGATGGATTGACCCTTTTATTATTTTTAAATATCTCTGTTTATCTCTAGTAACATTTTTTTTTTTTTTTTTTGAGACAGCATCTTGCTTTGTCACCCACGCTGGATTGTAGGTGCTGTCACAGCTCACTGCAGCCTTAACCTCTCAGGCTCAAGTGATCCTCCTGCCTCAGCCTCCTGACTAGCTGGGAATACAGGCATATGCCACTATGGTGGGATAACTTTTGTATTTTTTGTAGAGAAGGGGTTTCGCCATGTTGCCTAGGCTGATCTCAAACTCCTGAGCTCAAGCGATCTGCCTGCCTCAGCCTCCCAAAGTGCTGGGATTACAGATGAGAGCTACCACGCTTGGCCCTGAATTTTCTGTATACAATATCACGTCATGTGTAATAGTGATTGTCTTCCTTTCTAATCTGAGTTCCTTTTATTTATTTTTCTTGCCTAATTTCACTGGCTAGTACCTGTAGTACAATGTTTTGTTTTGTTTTAGACAGGGTCTCACTCTGTTGCCCAGGCTGGAGTACAGTGGTATGATCTCAGCTCACTGCAGCCTCAACCTCCCAGACTCCAGTGATCCTCCCACCTCAGCCTCCCAAGTACCTGAGACTACAGGCACAGGCCACCATGCCTGGCTAAATTTTTATTTTTTTTATTTTTAGTAGAGACAAGGTCTCACTATGTTGCCCAGGTTGGTCTCAAACTCCTGGGTTCAAATAATCCACGCATCTCGGCCTCCTAAAGTGCCAGGATTACAGGCGTGAGACACCGTGCCCAGCCAATGTAGTACAAGTTTGTTTGTTTGTTTGTTTGTTTGTTTGTTTGTTTTTTAGACAGGGTCTCACTCTGTTACCCAGACTGGAGTGCAGTGGTAGAATCCTGCTCACTGCTGCCTTGACCTCCCTGGCTCAAGCAATCTTCCCACCTCAGCCTCCCAAGTAGCTGGAATAACAGGCGTGTGCCATCACACCCAGCTAATTTTTGTATTTTTTGTAGAGATGGAGTCTCACTATATTGCTCAGGCTGGTCTCAAACTCCTGGATGCAAGTGATCCTCCTGCCTCAGCCTCCCAAAGCTCTGGCATTACAAGCACGAACCACCCATATCTTGTTCTTGATCTTAGAGGGAAATGTTCATTTTTTCATCATTAAGTATAATATTAGTTATAGGTTTTTCCTAGACATGCCTTATGAAAGTTGAGGATGTTCTCTTCTATTCCTAGTTTGTGTTTTTACCATGAAAGAGTGTTGGGTTTTGTTAAATGCTTTTTTTTTCTTTTTTGACTGGTCAAGTACCCAATAGTGAGAAAGGGGAAAGAGTAGAACAAGCAGTTTGATCTGTGATTGACTGTGAACAATCAAATGAGATAACTCACTACCTTTAGACCAGTTTGTTTAATGCTTTTTTGGCATCTATTGAGATGACTATGTGTTTTTTTCTAATATGCATACTTTTTACCTTATTTGGTTTTTATGGGTTCATGAAACTATTCTGTGAATGCATAAATGCATTAGTACTCTCACAAATTCAGAGATGGTATATAGTTGTCTTTTGGTAGCTGCAGGTATTTGTTCTAGGACCCCTCTATAGATATCAAAATCTGCAGATGCTCAAGTCTCATATAAAATGGGATAGTATTTGCATGTAATTTATAAGCATCCTCCAGTATCCTTTAAACTGTCTCTAGATTACTTATAATACCTAATGCAATATAAATGCTATATAAAAAGTTATACTGTATTGTCTTTTATTTGAATTATTTTATTGTTATTTTTATGGCTTTTTTCAAATATTTTCAATCTGCCATTAGTGGAATCTGCAGATGTGGAACCCATGGATACAGAGGGCCAACTGTATTCTCTTTCGTTTGTATTTTACCATATAGCTCAATACAGTGCTATGCAGAGAATAGACACAATAAATGTTCTATGAATTACCAGCTAAATTTTTTGTGGTCTGGATATAACCTGTAGTGTCTATAATTCCTAAATATCAAGACCAAGCATATGTTTCTTTAAAGTTTTGTTTGTTTGTTTTTGTTTTTTTGGTTTTTTTTGAGATGGAGTCTCACCCTGTCGCCCAGGCTGGAGTGCAGTGGCACCATCTCGGCTCACTGCAAGCTCTGCCTCCCGGGCCCAAGCGATTCTCCTGCCTCAGCCTCCTGAGTAGCTAAGACTACAGGTGCCTGCCACTACACCTGGCCAATTTTTGTATTTTTAGTAGAGACAGGGTTTCACTGTGTTGGTCAGGATGGTCTCAATCTCCTGATCATGATCCACCTGCTTCGGCCCCCCAAAATGCTGGAATTACAGGTGTGAGCCACTGCACCTGGCCTCATTAACTTTGAAAATGATTATTTCCTTAGGTCTATTATTTTGTAGTGACATTTTCTAGAATTTTGTAATAATTTTGGGATAGTTTATATAACTATTTAAAAATTTACTTTTAGATTTAGTAACATATTCCTAGATTTCTTTGTCAGTTTCTGATACACTGTAGTTGTGGTTAGTATGCCTATTTTGGGGGAAATTTAAGAATGATGAACTGTAACATCTGTACAGATGAACTTATTATTTATTTATTTATTTATTTATTTATTTATTGAGTCGGAGTTTCACTCTTGTTGTCCAGGCTGGAGTGCAATGGTGCGACCTTGGCTCACCACAACCTCTGCCTCCTGGGTTCAAGCGATTCTCCTGTCTCAGCCTCCCGAGTAGCTGGGGTTACAGGCATGCGCCACCATGCCCAGCTAATTTTGTATTTTTGGTAGAGACACTGTTTCTCCATGTTGGTCAGGCTGGTCTCGAACTCCTGACCTCAGGTGCTCTGCCTGCCTCAGCCTCCCAAAGTGCTGGGATTATAGGCATGAGCCACCACTCCTGGCCTGTTATTTATTTCTTTTTTTAGAGACAGGGTCTCTGTTGTCCAGGCTGGAGTGCAGTGATGTGAGCATAGCTCAATGCAGCCTCAAGTTCCTGGGTTCAAGTGATCCTTCCACCTCAGCCTCCTAAGTAGCAAGGATTAAAGGCATGTGCCACCATGCCCGTCTAATTTTTTTTTTTGACAGAGTCTCAGTCACTCAGGCTGGAGTGCAGTGGTGTGATCACGGCTCAATGCAGACTCTGCCTTCTGGGCTCAAGTGTTCCTTCCACCTCAGCCTTCTGAATAGCTGAGACTACAGGCACGCACCACAACACCTGGCTAATTTTTGTATTTTTTTGTAGAGATAGGGTTTCACCATGTTGCCCAAGCTGGCTGGCTAATTTTAAAAAAATTATTATTTTTTTTTGTAGAGATGGGGGTTTCCCTATGTTGCTCAGGCTGATCTTGAACTCCTGGCTTCAAGCAATCCTCCTGTCTCAGTCTCCCAAAGTGCTGGGGGTTTATAGGCATGAGCCATCATGCCTGGCTTATACAGATGAATTTATAGGATGCTTGTGATTTGTGTAAAAATAAAACAGGACAGGGGAGTAGTTAGGAATATAGTTAAAAAAAGATTGGTCATGAGTTGCTAATTGTTGAAACTGGATGATGGGTACATTTTACCTATTTTTGTACGTTTAAAATGTTCCATGAAAAAATTTAATATAATTGTGAAATATAACATACATAGTACATATGTATAGACTGATAGGTAATTATAACCTAGGTGGTAATAACCATGTAGCTTAAGAATGAGAACTTCGCAACACCCAGAAGCCACCACATGCCTCTCCCCAATTATAACTTTCTTCTGTCTTTATTGGTAACTATACCCTGACATTTCTTGCTTTCCTTTATGGTTTTACCACCTATGTGTGTATACTTAATATAGTTTAGTTTTGTCCATGGTAAGTTTGTATGAAAGGTATCACACTATATTCTTTTGTGTTTTTCTTCTTTCATCATAGTAAAATTTATCCATACTTATCTTTTTTCAATGCCATGAGTTCTGTCTACCCTTTATATGGTTTTTTTTTTTTTTTTTTTTTTTGGAGATAGAGTCTCACTCTGTCTTCCAGGCTGGAGTGCAGTGGTGTGATCTCAGCTCACTGCAACCTCTACCTCTCAGGTTCAAGCAATTCTCAGCCTCTTGAGTAGCTGGCATTACAGGCATGTGCCACCACACTCAGCTAATTTTTGTAGTTTTAGTAGAGACAGGGTTTCACCATGTTGGCCAGGCTGGTCTTGAACTCCTGCCCTCAGGTGATCCACCCACCTCGGCTTCCCAAAGTGCTGGGATTACAGGCATGAGCCACTGCGCCTGGCCTATTTGGTGTATTTCCAACCAAGAACAAGGCAGGTGCTTAAGATAGTTTTTGAATCAATTAATTATTATCTTCCCCCTTGAACACTGAAAAATTTAAACCCAATTCACCACATCCTAGATACTCTAGAAAAACAGGACAGCATTGAGAGAGAGTAACATGAAGGAAAGTTCTCCTAAAGGAAGAATAAAAGGAACAGGCCATTTCAGTAGAGAGTGGAGATCAAATGAGAAGGAAGGCAGATAGGAACATTAAAGGTGGATTGTGAAATTAAGTCAAAGTTTGTCCAAAGTTGGTAAGTGTGTTTCACTTTTACCAAGTGCAACATATCTTGTCAGATTTTCTTGATACTACTTTAATTTAAAAAAATTACGCCAGTGTTTGGGTACTAAGAAGTTGACATACATTCCAATATCTTGGATCTTGGTAATTGCAGAGCATCTGTTCCTGGATTATTATCATTATATTTTTAACAGATAGGGTCTTACCCTGTCACCCAGCCTGGAATGCAGGGTGCCATCATAGCTGACTGCAGCCTCAAACTCCTGGGCTCAAGCAATCCTCCCACCTCAGCCTCCTAACGGTAGCTGGGATTATAGGCTCAAACCATCATGCCTGGCTTGGAGTATTTTGACAAAAACCAATAAGTTCCTTATATATATGTATTTTTCCTAAAGATTGAATTAGAATCCTTGACCATGTGGACGTAAAGTGAAAAAAAATAGAATCTTTAATGAGCTATCAGTAATGGCAAAAGCAAATATTTATCCACTACGCAAATTGTTACATGATGTAAGTTTGTTTCTAAACAGAGAAATGGGTTGACTGTGGGAATAGTTTTAAAAAATAATTATTGAGGGAAATTTTACCTTGTGATATGTTCAGATTTTGATACTGTGAATGGTATCGTATTAGATATTTACTGGTAGATTGACAAATTCCTTAATGAAAGAATAGGTGAAAAAATATGTATGCAACAAGGGAAAAAACTTTAGTCACTTAGCAAAAAAGAAATAAAGTTGTATTTATATTATATAATTAAGACTTTTATAGCAATACAATATTATAAAATCACTGAAAGTTCTAAACATTTTTTTCATTTGAACACTTTTTTTCAAGTTTATAGAAAAATTTTTCAATCTTGCCTCAGAAATAATGCTTTTGCCTCAGTGGATTCATTACCCTATGGTGCGTTTGGATTGTGAAGATTTGAAGACAGGCCTGACAAATAAAGCAAAAACCTTTGCGACTATATTATTAAACGACATAGCTTCAAAATATAGAAAAGAAAATGAATGGTAAGTAGAATTAATTCCCAAGCTCAGAATTATATGGCTAAAAGAAGTATTTTACTAAAGTAACTCTTGTTTAAAAACAAAAGCTTAAAATATGTAAGTACTTACAAGTTTTTCTCCATAGCTGCCTCCTATAGAGGTGCCTTTGTAGTCCCATTGGGCTGGGTTCTTTTTGTTTGATACTGTTTGATACTTTTTAAAATGCAACCCAGGATTTTTAAAAAAAAGAAATGGCAATAAACCAGATTCAGGTACAGATTACATGATAATGATAAGATTGTAGACTTTTGGTGATATTGGGCAGATCTGGGATCATCCCTGATCCCAATATTTACTTATTGTATCACCGAGCTTATTTTTCTCATCTGTAAAATGGAGACAGTAATATCTACTTTTCAGGGTGGCTATAAAATTGGATTCATAAACTAGTGGCCTGCTACCTGAGTGTGTCATTAGATGTGTTTTGCTTGTTTCACACTGTGTTTTATTTTGTTTAAACAGATTTTGGACTTGCTACCATCATTTTAAAATTAGGAGTACACACACACACACACACACGCACGTGCACACACACAAACACACACTTTGGATTTCTTACCTTTCTTGAAAAAGTGGGAAGACCATGCCACATCGGGCCTGCTGTGGTAAATGTAGCTAAGAAGCAACTTTGACTTTTAGACAGGGAATATGTCCTGTGGTTTGTTCACCCAGTGCTCAACCAATTCATCATCCAATTTATTGAACTCATTTGTTATCTGTGTGTCCCCAAAAAGCTTGTAACTTCTGTAAAGATGAAAACTAATGTATGTATAGCACCTAGCACACTGCCTGGCACATGGTACTCAATAAATGTTAACTATTATGTTTATTTTCCCGGAAGCAAAGTGAAAAAATTGCATGCTTTGGAATCAGAAAGACATGAATTTGAATACTGATTGCCATTAACTAGTTCCATAACTCTGGGCAAGTTACTTAATTTTCCTGAGCCTCAGTTTCCTACTGTGTCAACTGTGAAAAATAGTACCTTCCAGGCAGGCGCGGTAGCTCATGCCTGTAATCCTAGCACTTCAGGAGGCCGAGGAGGGCGAATCACGAGGTCAGGAGTTCGAGACCAGCCTGGCCAACATGGTGAAACCCCGTCTCTACTAAAAATACAAAAAATTAGCTAGGTGTGGTGGCAGGCGCCTGTAATCCCAGCTACTCAGGAGGTTGAGGCAGGAGAATTGTTGAAGAGTACCTTCCTCGCAGGACTAATATTAGGATCACAGATAACATTTGTAAAATATCTAGCACTTTGCGTGGCATAGAATAGGAGCCCAATAAATACCTTAAATTGAATAAGTAAATACATGACAGTCAGAAGTCAAATTTATCAGGCATATTCTGTATAAAAGTATACTACACGAGAAGATACCAAAGAGGGTAAAGTATTAGAACCTTTCCCTTTCTTGAGAGTTGTAACCATCCTGATGAGTAACAACAATGATAATGCCGTAGTTAGTAAAAACAAACAAACAAACAAACAAACAAACAAACAAAAAACACTTTATGTTTAACATAATTTTTTTGTATTTGTTTTTGTAGTATCTGATTTTTCTGGAAAATTCCATACTTCTCACAAAATAATTATCTTGTTATAAACCTATGATATAAAAGCAGCTGAAAATTTATCCAGTTTCCTTCACCTGGTTTATTATTTGATTCCATCCTGTTTAAATTCTGTACCTTAGATAACATCAAAAGGAGGAAATGTGTGCCACTAGGTTAAGTACAAGGTCACTGAAGAGCAATTTGCTTACTTCACCATTTGGTTTAGCATCTGCTTGGGCCATCTTGCTCTCATCATTTTGTTTGCCTCCTTTTCTTTTGCTGAAGTATCTCTGCCCAAAGGACTCAGATTCTGCGCTAGCAAGATGATCGATCCCCAGGAGGATTATCTGTCTTTTTGCATTATCCACATTAATGCTTGCTTGCTTGCTTTCCTTCCTTCCTTCTTTCTTTCTTTCTTTCTTTCTTTCTTTCTTTCTTTCTTTCTTTCTTTCTTTCTCTCTTTCTTTCTTTCTGTCTGTCTGTCTTCCTCCCTCCCTTCCTTCCTTCCTTCCTTCCTTCCTTCCTTCCTTCCTTCCTTCCTTCCTTCCTTCCTTCCTTCCTTTCTATTAGAGAGAAGGTCTTGCCATGTTGCCTAGGCTGGTCTCAAACTCCTGGACTCAAGTGATCCTCCCTCCTCAGCCTCCCAAAGTGTTGGGATTACAGGTGTGGGCCACTGTGCCTGGCCACATTCCTCCTGTATTTCTGATATTCAATAATTAACTATAAAGTCCTACATGATCCGATTCCTGCTCACCACTTCAACTTCGTTTGCCATTCCTAAAGTATGCCAAGCTTATTACCACCTTATGGCCATTGTCCTTGCTGGTTTTTCTTCCTGGAATCTCTTTTCCTGGTATTTGAACAACTCATTTGTTTTTTCCCCTCACCTTGAGTATCACCTCCCTAGAAAGGCCTTCTCTGGCCCCTCTGTATAAAATAGTGGCTTCTTCTTGACACTCCATCATTCTTTTTCCTTTTATGTTGCTTTATTTTTCTTCATAGCTTTTTTTTTTTTTTCTTTAGAGACAGGGTCTTACTATGTTGCCCAGACCGAAGTGCAGTAGCACAAGTATAGCTCACTTCTGCCTCGAACTCCTGGGCTCAAGGGATCCTCAGCATTTTTTTTGCTACCTAACAGTATACATATGTGTGCTTTTGTCTCTCTCCTCAGCTTCAGTACAAGCTTTATGAAGGCAGGGTCTCATTTGCTGCTATATTTACAATGTTTAGAATTTTTCTGAGCATATTGTAGGTACTCAGCTATTTATTAAATGAGTGAATGAGCAAGTATAATTCCCCACATATTTCTCCAAATTCCTGCATGAACTAAAAAATCATTTACCTCTTTTACACTTTGTTTTTACAAGGTTTTTTCCTGATATTTCTAGTAATAGAATGACAATACAGATTTCTATTTTTTACTTAAAATTAAAAAAAAAATGTAATAGAGACATGGTTTTGCCATGTTGCCTAGGCTGATTTCAACCTCCTGGGCTCAAGAGATCCTCCTACCTCAGCCTCCCAAAGTACTGGGTTTACAAGCATGAGCCTCTGTGCCTGGGCTAGATATTTTTTTCTTAAAGAAAAAATCAATTTTAATTTTTAAAATTTCAATAGTTTTGGGGGGTATAAGTGGTTTGGTTACATGGGTAAATTCTTTTTTTTTTTTTTTGAGATGGAGTCTCAATGCAACCTCTGCCTCCCAGGTTCAAGCTATTCTCCTGGAATCTCTTCAGCCCCCCAAGTAGCTGGGACTACAGGCGTGTGCCACCATGCCTGGCTAATTTTGTATTTTTAGTAGAGATGGGGTTTTATCATGTTGGTCAGGCTGGTCTCGAACTTCTGACCTCAAGTGATCTACCTTCCTGGACCTCCCAAAGTGCTGAGATTACAGGCGTGAGCCACCACGCCTAGCAGGTAAGTTACTTAGTGGTGATTTCTGAGATTTTAGTGTACCCATCACTCAAGTAGTGTATGCTATACCAATATGTAGTCTTTTACCCCTCACCTGCCTCTCAGCCTTCCCCACACCGAGTCCCCGAAGTCCATTATATTACTCTATTGCGTCCTCATAGCCTAGCTCCCACTTATAAGTGAGAATATACGATATTTGGTTTTCCATTCCTGAGTTACTTCACTTAGAATAATGGCCTCCAGCTGGGTGCGGTGGCTCATGCCTGTAATTCCAGCACTTTGGGAGGCCGAAGCAGGTGGATCACGAGGTCAGGAGTTCAAGACCAGCCTGGCCAACATGGTGAAACCCTATCTCTACTCAAAATACAAAAATTAGCTGGGCGTGGTGGCACGCACCTGTAATCCCAGCTACTCGAGAGGCTGAGGCAGGAGAATCTCTTGAACCTGGAGGTGGAGGTTGTGGTGTATCATGCCACTGCACTCTAGCCTGGGCAACAGAGTGAGACTCTGTCTCAGAAAAAAAAAAAAAAAAGAAAAGAATAATGGCGTCCAGCTCCATCCAAGCTACAGCAAAGGACATTATTTCATTCCTTTTTATGGCTAAGTAGTATTCCATGGTGTCTATATACCACATTTTCTTTATCCACTCATTGGTCAATGGGCACTTAGGTTGGTTCCATATCTTTGCAATTGTGAACTGTGCTGCTAATAAACATGCTTGTGCAGGTGTCTTTTTCATGACTTCTTTTCCTTTGGGTAGATACCTAGTAGTGGGATTGCTTGATTGAATGGTAGTTCTATTTTTAGTTCTTTAAGGAACCTCAAGACTATTTTCCATAGTGGTTGTACTAATTTACATTCTCACAAGCAGTTTAAGTGTTCCCTTTTCACCACATCCATGCCAACATCTATTGTTTTTTGACTTTTAAATTATGGCCATTCCTGCAAGAGTGAGGTGGTATCTCATTGTGGTTTTAACTTGCATTTCCCTGATGATTAGTTATGTTGAGCATTTTTTCATAGGTTTGTTGGCTGTCTTCTTTTAAGAAATGCCTATTCATGTCCTTTGCCTACTTTTTGATGAGATTATTTGTTTTTTCCTTGCTGATTTGTTTGATTTCATTGTGGATTCTGGATACTAGTCTTTTGTTGGAGGCAGAGTTTGCAAATATTTTCTCCCACTGTGTGGGCTGTCTGTTTACCCTGCTGATTATTTCTTTTGCTGTGCAGAAGCTTTTTAGTTTAATTAGGTCCCATTTATTTATTTTTATTTTTGTTGTGTTTGCTTTTGAGGTCTTAGTCATGGATTCTTTGCCTAGGCCAATGTCCAGAAGCTTTTTTCTGATGTTATTTTCTAGAATTTTTATGGTTTCAGGCCTCGGATTTAAGTCTTTGATCCGTCTTGAGGAGATTTTTGTATAAGGTGAGAGATGGGGATCCTGTGGCTATTCAGGTTTCCCAGCACTATTTATTGAATAGGGTGTCCTTTCCCTAATTTATGTTTTTGTATGCTTTATCAAAGATTAGTTTGGCCCAGAAATTTTAAAGCACAGGAAAAAATTCTATGAAATGTAACTTTTGTTGAATAACGCTGTGGGATATCTAGGTTCATATCCTACATGGGATATTCCAAGAGAACTGTTAATTAAAGAAATTATATATAAGGAAGGGTTTGAGGGTTTGATCTGTTTACTTGCCGTACTGTCATGTTTCACAAGAGGCACTAATAATAATAAAACTAATAATTATACTAATGATTATAGTTATCAGTAAATAGAATGTACTGTGTGCTAGACTCTTTGCATTCATTATTGTGTTACAACAATCCAGAAAGATGAATGTTACCTGGGTATTTAAGAGAGTTGAAGAGGTCGCTAAAATTTTTTTCTAATATGCCATAATTTTGCCTGTAAATATTACCTTAATTTTGTAGGTTTTATTAATGTATAGTATATACTGAGTTACAGCAGATAATTTTTTTTTTTTTTTTTTGAGACAGGGTCTCACTCTGTCACCCAGACTGGAGTGCAACGGTGCAATCATGGCTCACTGTAGCTCAACCTCCCAAGCTCAAGTGATCCTCCTGCCTCAGCTTCCCAAGTAGCTGGGACTACAGGCATGTGCCACCATGCCCAGCTAATTTTTGTGTGTTTTTTTTTTTGTAGAGACAGGGTTTCAGCACTTTGCACAGGCTGGTTTTGAACTCCTCATCTCAAGTGATCTGCCTGCCTTGGCCTCTCAAAGTGCTATGATTACAGGTGTGAGCCACTGCACCTGGCCAAGCTTAAATATTTTTAAGATACCTTAGTGAATCAAGCAATTATTTTTAGGATACCATAGTTCTTATTTTATAGTAATCGTCATAACACACATTTATTGAATATGATATAACATTAATTAACATAAGTCTATTAAAGCGGAGTATTATGTCAGTATTTGCAGTGAATTTGAAGCAATTAAAGAACATGCATTAAAAGTCCCTGAAACAACAGAAGAGATGATGGATCTGATATCTTATGTAGAAAAAGCCCGGACTGTAGGAATCGAAGAGTTGATTTTAAGGATCCAGGTAAGAAATTTTAATTTGCATATTTTGGTTTGTTTTCATTGTGAAATACGATTTTCATAGTGAAGATGTGTAAAATATATAGTTACACAAATAGTTGTAAATTGAGCGGTTATATTGCCCCCACCTAGGCCAAGAAATAGGATATTGTCAGCACCCCAGGACTCTGCATATAACTTTCTGATCGCCATGCCTCTCCTTCTCCCCTGTCCTCCCCTAGAGGTTTCCAGTTGATTTTTACAGTAATTTTAGCTTTGAATTTCTTTTTTCTTTTTTTCAATGTTGCACAGTTTTTTTTATTATTATACTTTAAGTTTTGGTGTACATGTGCACAACGTGCAGGTTAGTTACATATGTATACATGTGCCATGTTGGTGTGCTGCACCCATTAACTCATCATTTAACATAGGTATATCTCCTAATGCTATCCCTCCCCCCTCCCCCCTCCCCCCACCCCACAACAGGCCCCGGTGTGTGATGTTCCCCTTCCTGTGTCCATGTATTCTCATTGTTCAATTCTCACCTATGAGTGAGAATATGCAGTGTTTGGTTTTTTGTCCTTGTGATAGTTTGCTGAGAATGATGGTTTCCAGCTTCATCCATGTCCCTATAAAGGACGTGAACTCATCATTTTTTATGGCTGCATAGTATTCTGTGGTGTATATGTGCCACATTTTCTTAATCCAGTCTATCATTGTTGGACATTTGGGTTGGTTCCAAGTCTTTGCGATTGTGAATAGTGCCGCAACAAACATACGTGTGCAGCCAGGCACGGTGGCTCACGCTTGTAATCCCAGCACTTTGGGAGGCCGAGGCGGGCGAATCACGAGGTCAGGAGATCGAGACCACGGTGAAACCCCATCTCTACTAAAAATACACAAAATTAGCCAGGCGTGGTGGCGGGCGCCTGTAGTCCCAGCTACTCAGAGAGGCTGAGGCAGGAGAATGGCGTGAACCCGGGAGGCGGAGCTTGCAGTGAGCTGAGATTGCGCCACTGCACTCCAGCCTGGGCAACAGAGCGAGACTCCGTCTCAAAAAAAAAAAAAAAAAAAAATACGTGTGCATGTGTCTTTATAGCAGCATGATTTATAATCCTTTGGGTATATACCCAGTAATGGGATTGCTGGGTCAAATGGTATTTCTAGTTCTACATCCCTGAGGAATCGCCACACTGTCTTCCACAATGGTTGAACTAGTTTACAGTCCCACCAACAGTGTAAAAGTGTTCCTATTTCTCCACATCCTCTCCAGTACCTGTTGTTTCCTGACTTTTTAGTGATGGCCATTCTAACTGGTGTGAGATGGTATCTCATTGTGGTTTTGATTTGCATTTCTCTGATGGCCACTGATGATGAGCATTTTTTCATGTGTCTTTTGGCTGCATAAATGTCTTCTTTTGAGAAGTGTCTGTTCATATCCTTTGCCCACTTTTTGATGGGGTTGTTTTTTTCTTGTAAATTTGTTTGAGTTCTTTGTAGATTCTGGATATTAGACCTTTGTCAGATGGGTAGATTGCAAAAATTTTCTGCCATTCTGTAGGTTGCCTGTTCACTCTGATGGTAGTTTCTTTTGCTGTGCAGAAGCTCTTTAGTTTAATTAGATCCCATTTGTCAATTTTGGCTTTTGTTGCCATTGCTTTTGGTGTTTTAGACATGAAGTCCTTGCCCATGCCTATGTCCTGAATGGTACTGCCTAGGTTTTCTTCTAGGGTTTTTATGGTTTTAGGTCTAACATGTAAGTCTTTAATCCATCTTGAATTAATTCTGGTATAAGATGTAAGGAAGGGATCCAGTTTCAGCTTTCTACATATGGCTAGCCAGTTTTCCCAGCACCATTTATTAAATAGGGAATCATTTCCCCATTTCTTGTTTTTGTCAGGTTTGTCAAAGATCAGATGGTTGTAGATATGTGGCATTATTTCTGCGGGCTCTGTTCTGTTCCATTGATCTATATCCCTGTTTTAGTACCAGTACCATGCTGTTTTGGTTACTGTAGGCTTGTAGTGTAGTTTGAAGTCAGATAGCGTGATGCCTCCAGCTTTGTTCTCTTGGCTTAGTATTGACTTGGCGATGCGGGCTCTTTTTTGGTTCCATATGAACTTTAAAGTAGTTTTTTCCAATTCTGTGAAGAAAGTCATTGGTAGCTTGATGGGGATGGCATCGAATCTATAAATTACCTTGGGCACTATGGCTGTTTTCACGATATTGATTCTTCTAACCCATGAGCATGGAATGTTCTTCCATTTGTTTGTATCCTCTTTTATTTCATTGAGCAGTGGTTTGTAGTTCTCCTTGAAGAGGTCCTTCACATGCCTTGTAAGTTGGATTCCTAGGTATTTTATTCTCTTTGGAGCAATTGTGAATGGGAGTTCACTCATGATTTGGCTCTCTGTTTGTCTGTTATTGGTGTATAAGAATGCTTGTGATTTTTGCACATTGATTTTGTATCCTGAGACTTTGCTGAAGTTGCTTATCAGCTTAAGGAGATTTTGGGCTGAGATGATGGGGTTTTCTAGATATACAATCATGTCATCTGCAAACAGGGACAATTTGACTTCCTCTTTTCCTAATTGAATACCCTTTATTTCCTTCTCCTGCCTGATTGCCCTGGCCAGAACTTCTAACAGTATGTTGAATAGGAGTGATGAGAGAGGGCAACCCTCTCTTCTGCCAGTTTTCGAAGAGAATGCTTCCAGTTTTTGCCCATTCAGTATGATATTGGCTGTGGGTTTGTCATAGATAGCTCTTATTATTTTGAGATACGTCCCATCAATACCTAATTTATTGAGAGTTTTTAGCATGAGGAGCTGTTGAATTTTGTCAAAGGCCTTTTCTGCATCTATTGAGATAATTTTGTCATTGGTTCTGTTTATATGCTGGATGACATTTATTGATTTGTGTATGTTGAACCAGCCTTGCATCCCAGGGATGAAGCCCACTTGATCATGGTGGATAAGCTTTTTGATGTGCTGCTGGATTTGGTTTGCCAGTATTTTGTTGAGGATTTTTGCATCGATGTTCATCAGGGATATTGGTCTAAAATTCTCTTTTTTTGTTGTGTCTCTGCCAGGCTTTGGTATCAGGATGATGCTGGCCTCATAAAATGAGTTAGGGAGGATTCCCTCTTTTTCTATTGATTGGAATAGTTTCAGAAGGAATAGTACCAGCTCCTCCTTATACCTCTGGTAGAATTCGGCTGTGAATCCATCTGGTCCTGGACTTTTTTTGGTTGGTAAGCTATTAATTATTGCCTCAATTTCAGAGCCTGTTATTGGTCTATTCAGAGATT
This sequence comes from Symphalangus syndactylus, assembly GCF_028878055.3. Classification (NCBI taxonomy): domain Eukaryota; kingdom Metazoa; phylum Chordata; class Mammalia; order Primates; family Hylobatidae; genus Symphalangus; species Symphalangus syndactylus. Next base: position 103,404,951 of record NC_072423.2, read on the forward strand.
CAACTTCTTCCTGGTTTAGTCTTGGGAGGGTGTATGTGTCGAGGAATTTATCCATTTCTTCTAGATTTTCTAGTTTATTTGCGTGGAGGTGTTTATAGTATTCTCTGATGGTAGTTTGTATTTCTGTGGGATCGGTGGTGATATCCCCTTTATCATTTTTTATTGTGTCTATTTGATTCTTCTCTCTTTTCTTCTTTATTAGTCTTGCTAGCGGTCTATCAATTTTGTTGATCTTTTCAAAAAACCAGCTCCTGGATTCATTGATTTTTTGAAGGGTTTTTTTGTCTCTATTTCCTTCAGTTCTGCTCTGATCTTAGTTATTTCTTGCCTTCTGGTAGCTTTTGAATGTGTTTGCTCTTGCTTCTCTAGTTCTTTTAATTGTGATGTTAGGGTGTCAATTTTAGAACTTTCCTGCTTTCTCATGTGGTCATTTAGTGCTATAAATTTCTCTCTACACACTGCTTTAAATGTGTCCCAGAGATTCTGGTATGTTGTGTCTTTGTTCCCGTTGGTTTCAAAGAACATCTTTATTTCTGCCTTCATTTCGTTATGTAGCCAGTAGTCATTCAGGAGCAGTTGTTCAGTTTCCATGTAGTTGAGCGGTTTTGAGTGAGTTTCTTAATCCTGAGTTCTAGTTTGATTGCACTGTGGTCTGAGAGACAGTTTGTTATAATTTCTGTTCTTTTATATTTCTTGAGGAGTGCTTTACTTCCAACTATGTGGTCAATTTTGGAATAAGTGCGGTGTGGTGCTGAGAAGAATGTATATTCTGTTGATTTGGGGTGGAGAGTTCTGTAGATGTCTATTAGGTCTGCTTGGTGCAGAGCTGAGTTCAATTCCTGAATATCCTTGTTAACTTTCTGTCTCACTGATCTGTCTAATGTTGACAGTGGGGTTTTAAAGTCTCCCATTATTATTGTGTGGGAGTCTAAGTCTCTTTGTAGGTCTCTAAGGACTTGCTTTATGAATCTGGGTGCTCCTGTATTGGGTGCATATATATTTAGGATAGTTAGCTCTTCTTGTTGAATTGATCCCTTTACCATTATGTAATGGCCTTCTTTGTCTCTTTTGATCTTTGTTGGTTTAAAGTAGGTTTTATCAGAGACTAGGATTGCAACCCCTGCCTTTTTTTGTTTTCCATTTGCTTGGTAGATCTTCCTACATCCCTTTATTTTGAGCCTAGTGTGTCTCTGCATGTGAGATGGGTTTCCTGAATACAGCACACTGATGGGTCTTGACTCTATCCAATTTGCCAGTCTGTGTCTTTTAATTGGAGCATTTAGCCCATTTACATTTAAGGTTAATATTGTTATGTGTGAATTTTTTCCTGTCATTAAGATGTTACTTGGTTATTTTGCTCGTTAGTTGATGCAGTTTCTTCCTAGCCTCGATGGTCTTTACAATTTGGCATGTTTTTGCAGTGGCTGGTACCGGTTGTTCCTTTCCATGTTTAGTGCTTCCTTCAGGAGCTCTTTTAGGGCAGGCCTGGTGGTGACAAAATCTCTCAGCATTTGCTTGTCTGTAAAGGATTTTATTTCTCCTTCACTTATGAAGCTTAGCTTCGCTGGATATGAAATTCTGGGTTGAAAATTCTTTTCTGGAGGGTGGAGCCAAGATGGCCGAATAGGAACAGCTCTGGTCTCCAGCTCCCAGCCCCAGCAACACAGAAGACGGGTGATTTCTGCATTTCTGCTTGAGGTACCAGTTTCACCTCAGTAGGGAGTGCCTAACAGTGGGTGCAGGACAGTCGGTGAAGCACACTGTGTGCGAGCCGAAGCAGGGTGAGGCATTGCCTCACTCGGGAAGCGCAAGGGGTCAGGGAGTTCCCTTTCCTAGTCAAAGAAAGGGGAAACAGACGGCACCTGGAATATCGGGTCAGTCCCATCCTAATACTGCGCTTTTCCAACGGGCCTGGAAAACGGCACACTAGGAGATTGTGTCCCGCACCTGGCTCGGAGGGTCCTATGCCCACAGAGTCTCGCTAATTGCTAGCACAGCAGTCTGAGATCAAGCTGCAAGGCGGCAGCGAGGCTGGGGAGGGGCGCCCGCCATTGCCCAGGCTTGCTTAGGTAAACAAAGCAGCCAGGAAGCTCGAACTGGGTGGAGCCCACCACAGCTCATGAAGGCCTGCCTGCCTCTGTAGGCTCCACCTCTGGGGGCAGGACACAGACAAACAAAAACTCAGCAAGAACCTCCACAGACTTAAATGTCCCTGTCTGACTGACAGCTTTGAGGAGAGTAGTGGTTCTCCCAGCATGCAGCTGGAGATCTGAGAACGGACAGACTGCCTCCTAAAGTGGGTCCCTCACCCCTGAGCAGCCTAACTGGGAGGCACCCCCCCAGTAGGGACAGACTGACACCTCATTCAACCGGGTACTTCTCTGAGACAAAACTTTCAGAGGAACTATCAGACAGCTGAATTTGTGGTCTCACGAAAATCCGCTGTTCTGCAGCCACCGCTGCTGACACCCAGCCAAACAGGGTCTGGAGTGCACCTCTAGTAAACTCCAACAGACCTGCAGCTGAGGGTCCTGCCTGGTAGAAGGAAAA